>NC_143016.1:157269064-157910064 GCF_055824585.1 Amblyomma mixtum
CCGCCATTCTCAAACGAGGCGAGGTACTTGACAAACGACCAACAGCTAACAGTGAGCGGCCACCTGTACTTGTAACTAAATATTCGAACCCCCTTTTGAACATAAGCAATATTATACAGAAATACCACCCTATTTTAACTGGCAACCATCGTCTCCGGAAAATATTTCTAGGCGCAATAAGGGAGTAATTACTCACTGACGTCCACCCGAGTGCAGCCTTACGGCTACAAAGTAAAGCTATACAGCGTTCTCAGAAACTTCGTAGTTAAAGAAAAATTCGTCCTGCACCGGGGTTCGAACCCGGGACCACCGCTTCACCGGAGCAGTCGCTCTACCAGTTGAGCTAACCGGGACGGCAAGCTTATGGTAGGGCGAGAGAGAATTGGTCAATAACTCGAAGTGGGAACAGTGTTGGTAAAATGTTTAGGGGAATCCCCCAAGGTGGAGTAGATTTGTAATAAGGGAGTAATTACTCATGGACATCCACCCGAGTGCAGCCTTACGGCTACAAAGGACCTTGGGGGATTCCTCCCTTTGGGCACTCCACCTTGGGGGATTCCCTTAAACATTTGACCAACACTATTTCTAGGCGCACCAAGGGTAACATACAGAGGCAACACAAACCTGAAATATATCCTGGTACACGCTATGCTTGATAAGAAACCGCCGCTGAAAGTTGAAAGTAAGTTCACTCTCGACGTTGGTGCAAGACATGCAAGCAGTTACATAGTGAAACTACTGTTATAAGTACGGCAAGCGACTTCAGCTTTGATGTAAAGACTAGCGTTAACTGCATGGTGTCGAATGTTATCTGCATGCTTCAATGCTCCTGTTATGAGAAACAATATATCACAGAAACCGCGTAATGAATGAGCGCCAGACTAAATGGTCATAGAGCTGACACAGCAAAGTACATACTGAAGACAGTGTCGCAAGATTTTATTCAATGCGGTCACAACTTTGATGAGCTTCAACAGTTCATCCTTCAGTGATGTTTCAAATCTGCAGGGGACAAAACATAGTGACGAATTTCTAATTCGCGAACACCAAAAATTACAACCAGCAGGGATCAATATATCCATGGGAAGCATGGAATCTATCAGATACTTTCCGGCACCGGCGTAATTCTTTAAACAAGTCATCAGCATGGTGGGAACATTCCCAAGTACTTCATAAAGCCGTTTTATTGTTTCTTTCCCCTACCCCTCCGCCCGGACCCGTCCTGTCCGCCCTCAGAGACCATGCTCTATATCTCACCTGCGCATAAATGTTCTTGGCGGCAGTGAAACCGCAGCAACGAAATAATATCGCGTGAGATGATAGAAGGGAAGCGCCTTCTGAACAGCGAACCCTACGCGACATTGGCGCAGGAAGAAATTCTCTGTGTGAGCAACTGCGGCTGGATGTGGGCCTGCAGGAAGGTGACAAGGTTACCGATGCGGTCGAACGTATCACAATGGCCTCAGAACCCCGGCGAGTGCTGCGGTGCTTCAAACAAGGACGGTCGCTTTTCGCTGTTTCCAGCTCGAGGGTGGCAAATGTGCGAAGGCGCGTCAAGCAGCTAAGGAACCTGATCGACAGCCGGGCAAAGAGTGAGAATATTGGGGCTACAAATAAAGAAAAGTGGCGGGGTCTGTCTCACTGCCGCTTGACGCAGAACAGTGCAATGACGGATGGAAAGAAGGAGGGGATGGCAGTAGCCACAAATGCGGAGAAGTAGCAGTGCAGGTGTCGGGGAAATTTTCGAGCCCAACAGGACTCTTCAACGCGCACTGGCATGTTATAGCGCACAGACGTTGTCAATTTAAGTCAAATATAACCATGAAAGTGCTGCGCAGTGCATTCATGTATTTCGGATTTACACTGCTCTGAAAAACAAAATTTCCATAGTTCTTTGAGGTGAGTATGTTTTAGCAAAACAGTGTAGAATTTAACTTCAGAGTTGCGCTTAAGAGCATCCTCACCATCAACCCACTGATGTTCATTGCAGGACAAAAGTCCCTCCTACTAGTACCAAATTAACGTTCTTTTGCTTCGGCTTGAAATACTGTGCTAGTCTTGATAACAACACGAATCCTGGCGCTTTTATACATGGCACCTTGTATAGGTTAGGTAATGTACACCTTCCGGCCACATGATTCGATTTCTTTAAGAGAGTAGAAGACTTATTGCATCCGTCAAGCTCAAATATTCTCGAAGATGAGATCGGCCTGTGTCGATATCAATCAACAACTTTTCGTCTTAGAGGTAGCTAGAGTGGTCCACTATGCTGCTCTTATAAGTAAACCATGTGGAGTGCTGACTTTTGAAGTTTTTTTTTTGTAATGAGTCCAAGTCAGAAACTTCAAGTAAGTAAAATAACGCTGTAATGACAACCACATCTATACATCCGTCTTATGAAAAGCCTAGGCGAAAGGAAAGGGCACTGGAACGCCTAAAAAACCTGCGCGCAAGCTCTTTCTTAAAATAAAAATTTGGCCAGGTCCTGAAGATATACGGGTAAAGATGAGCTAAGTGCGCTCCTGAGAGCCTTCTTTGTCAGCTTGAGTATCATAACCCGGATTATTTTGAGCGTGGTTTCGTTCATTTGATGTGGAGCGCTGCTTCCTCATTCACTGAGGGGGATTTAAAGAGATCAGCTGATAGCCTGATCTTTGAAGACGACGATTACAATGGAGGAAGTCAAGACTGCGCGAGTAAGAAGAGGCCACGGGGCAAAGTAACGGCTACGGCATACGTGCGCAGAATGCCAGCTGTTTACATGACAACAAAAGCACGCACTATGGAAAGAAGCTGCAAGATACAATAACCTTACACAAGTTTTGTCAAGGAGATGCTATATTATTCGTATAATATTGCTTCACATTCATCTGACAATAGTATAATTTTGCAAGAATGTATAACATTTATTCGACATTTGTGGTTTATTTGTGTCACACGTTTAGAATAAAACTGTATGATGTTATCGCATCATACAGCTGTTTTCACAAGGGCAGGCTGTGTTAGGCGGAAATTGAGACATGAAACCTCGTTTGGAACCCCCACATGTAGTGAAAGTCACTGACGCACCGCTTTCCAAAAAATAAGGGATAATTACTTATGTGCAGGTAAGTTTACAATACATTCGTGTAACGTTGCTGAAGGCCGCATGAATCAACAGCTGAAACAAGATATCACGTCACCTAACGCTTGATGTGAAAAAAAAATTCTACAAAGGGTATGAAGAAGGCAATTTATAAATTAACAGGCAGCATGACCAAAGCAAAAGGTTGGGAAATAAGACGTGATATGACCACCTATAGACGGCGGAGTAGAAAACAGTAATCAACTGGTGTAAGCGATGTTGAAGGAATCAAACATTATAAGACATCTGAAAGTGCAATCAAGCATTAGTGATACAAGGGTAGAAGCAAAAAGCGCGTGTATAAATGAAAGTAAACAACATGGTAAAAATTAAAACCACGGCCGAAAGCGATTACAGACAAGCAAGGGAAAAAACGCACATCAAATCTTAAGAACCGGTTTGCGAGGGCCCTTCCAGAAACGAGAGTTCTTTCAGTTAAAGAAAATTTGACGGCGTGCTGACACTTGTTCGCTAGGTTTGTAATTTACTTGCTTGTGTTGACGAAGAGCAGCACAGTCCTGATTGCAGGCAATGAACGTTGTGCGTAGTTTTCTGCAGAATTCACAGAATAGTCTTATTTAAGCAGTAATCTCATAAACACATCCAGAAGTACTGCTCTAAAAGTAAAGTGTTCTAAACAAACCTGGGTCAAATGCACTGTTCCTCGTCAAACAGTTCCAAGTGGAATGTTTACATGCTCATATCGGCCAAATTATTTCCATGACATGTGAAGCATAACTTATAACAGCTTGTATAGCGCTTGGGTTTGCGCGCATACGAAATCGAATTTTTTTCCTGTTCCTTTTTTAGTGGATTCTGCTCAACTTGACAATGTCTTCCTTTGACTAAGGCTGTTTAAATCACTGATTCACTTTATTGAAATGAACACCGATTCCATTACGGCAGAATTGATCCCGGAATCCTAAATTTCACTTCTTATTCTTTAGTTTCGTTATTGGCAATTCGACATGCTACGCGCGTGTTCTCTTGCGTCGACCACCACTTACAGGAATTGGCATGCTAGGACACTTTGTTGACACACAAATAAAAAACAGTGCACAAAAAAAGTTGTCTGAAAGGCGCCAGCAGCTCCCATAAAAACCAGGCCGCGTTTTGGGTATTTTTCTCCTCGGTGTTTATCTGTTGCAACTGAGTGCAACGAGCAGGGTCGTAAGGTAGCAGCATATAACTAATGTCGTCTCCTGGTACTGCAGACACATCTCACATATTTGAATCAAATAAAATAAATGAATGCCAGTGGAGCAACCATGAAGGCGTGGTACCTAGCTCTGAAGCAAGCTCGACGAGGACGTCAATCTCGCGTGCTTCAGCGTAGAGCTGCACGGTGGCGCTGTACAGGGCGCCCTTTTGAATATATAGCTCAAACGTCACCATCACGTTCTCGAAGTATGAATAGCAGCCCACTGTCAGCTCATTACCGAGCCATCCTGGCGCCGAACACCACCCCCTGTGGAAAGACAGCGGCAGGGCAAGTAAATACTTAACTTGTAATGAGAGGTTTCAATGTTCACTAGAAGGCTGCACATAATCCCAATTTAGTTATTCGCGCAGAGCACAGTTGAGTTCATTAAGGGCATAACATTTTTTTACTCATGCTCTAAAATACGGCATCGTGAACTGAAACCTGTTTCAGTTTTTTTTTGCGTAATAGAACTGACATACTAAATATCTCTTAAAAAGCAGCACCAAATTACAGCAGTGGGTGCAGTAATAAATTTTCACTGCAGATTAAATCATTACACTTTTTATATTGCCTACAGAGACTAAAATATTTTAGAGCAAACGTTTCAACAAAATAAATAAAGTATAACATTCAATAGATTGGTAAAGAATGTGCATTGTAGCGAAAAGGGAATGTATTGCAATGCGCCCGGTGTGCAGAGACGTGGCATTTCTTCTATTCCGTCTCAATTCGAACTGATATTTTTCCTGTGGCTGGTTTGTAAAATTTTCTGCATTGTATGATCAACCAGTAATTACAGAAAAAAGAATCATTGGAAAGATACCATACTTAAAAAAGGAACACAAGTCGTACGGCACTGAGTTACGGTAACTATACATTACACTTCTCTCTTTTGTATTTCATAAAGTTTGGACACGTTTTTGACGCTTGTGGTACTCTGTTTTAGAACTAGTTCGCTATTATAACGTAATTTTTGAACAGTTACTCATATTACACATGTCATTCCAGACGTTATGCCACCAGATGACGATAGTTTAAATTTATGCACTCTGCAGGTTCACACTGAGTTAAATTACTTCATAATGCTATACCGGGCACCTTTCAGCACTAAGCTATTTGAAGGATTCCTTCTGCAGATGCATGCTAATGCGTCCCGAATTTCACTTTCCTCTCCGGATATTAAACGATTCTTCTGATTTATTTCATTTTTTCCCTAAACAATCGCTGTTCACGTCAGCAGGCAAAGAGCCGAGTGGAAAATGAGTTTAGTTTAATCAACCACTCATAGTTTCTGTTATAAAAATGAGGTATTAGTGTACGACATCAACTGCGTACCTTGGGCCCATATACGTAATCATTTGAATCACTAAGGAAGAAGCGTAGCCGAACAATGCGGCGAAGCCAGCTTACTCCAAAGAGCTAGTGTAATCAATATTGACGAGGTGTTGTACAGTATAGATATGACTGACGTAGCTCTAAGGCTGTTCCACGGTCGTCTTAATTCTGCAAATTAAAGGTAAGCAATTTATGGTTAAGGGGATCGGATGCTTCACACATATATCCCCGTAATTATTTTTCTTACGGCTGAAAACTTCTTGTATCATCAATTTTTGCGTCACAAAGGCACTTCCGCACACAATACTCCTAACTGAGGGAAACTACAGCGCGAAAGCACCAGTTTCCGTCCATGAGCTATGCACTAACTATACCTAACAAAAGTATTAATTCAATGTTAACAATAAAGAGGAACTGATGCCGAATGAAAAACGACGATGTTCTAGTCTGCATTAGTTTTTAATAGCTTTGAAAAATATGATGAAAATCAATATTTGGTAGCAGTTTTATGACTCTCCTTACCCAAGATTAAATATGCGAATGACGCGAGGGGTTTGCATCGCATTCGGAAATGTTCGTGTGTATATAAATAAAGTAAAGGCACGAGTGACGACAGATTACATTACGTCGAGGACGTATTTCAAAGCCATAATTTGAGCCCTGCCTGCGCATTTAGAATTTTTCTTTTTAATTTTGGGATTGAAGTGAAGATCACAACAGCTAGGTGTCGCGCTAGTTGTTACTACACACCGAAAGGAACCATCGCGTGGAATGACGTCTTTTTTTTCCTTTGTCCTTGTTCCACGCGATGTTTCCTTTCGCTTTGAAGTTAAGAGCTCTTCGAAATCGGTGGAAATAGGAACATGGGCTGGGCATTAACTTTTTCCGGCAAATATTCATCGTTGTTACAAATACTAGTATCACATGAGGATTTGTAATGAGTATACTAGTCAAAAGGACCCTAATAAATGCATGTATGAGCGAATTGCCACGAAGTGCTTGTGCGTCATTAGGTAAACATTTAGCTATAGTCGCCCTAAGGCAGCAGTGTAGTCAAGAGTTAAAGAGTAAAGACGGTAGTAAAGAGACTACATCAGAGCACTGTATATTCTCGTTCAAGAGAAAAGTTAATAAAGCATTTACGTTCACCTCGTCTTGTCTGTCTTGTAATTTTCTTTCAGTGGAACTAAACCGTGGCAAAGCTGCCAGATCTCCGGTGTGCATAAATTATACGAATAGTGCATCCTTCGTTTTGGTCGTATTTGTGGAAGATTTCTAGAGAACATGCGAAGCATATCAAGAATATGTGACTTTGGCTGCGCAAAGAAGCGTTCGCGGCAAGACTGCACATCAGTGACGAGGAACCTCATTTTCTTGTGGAACTTTTGCTAGCTGTCGTAACTCTGCATATGCTTGTTATGGGCCTAAGTAGGGAGCGTTACCTACTCAGAGACACAGGGGGAAACGCAACCGCATAAAGGTCGACCGGGTGCATCTCCGGTTCGCTACATTCAACACCCTATGAAGCACTAGCTACAAAAACTACAAACCACTCGAGTAATCAATATGTTGCGGTCGCAGGATTTCACTAAGAGGGGATTTTGAATTTTTTAGACACATATGCTACATTGGGAGTTCTTGTACCCTCAAGAGAAACTCAGCCATGCGGCCACAACAGTAGCAGGGGCTCACGGTGCTCGGCAGAGGCCAAAACCACTGTCGCTCTTTCTCAGCTCATTTCAAACACAACACAGAACTTTCGAGATAAGACAACTTGTGCATCGGCTGCTGTTCCGAATATCCCCGTATTTATTTTATTCACAACACGGCCGTGGTAATAATATGTTCTTACATTACAATACTAGCTTCTATTAAGAAAAGGCTATAACCGAAAGCGTTAAATTATGCATACCATTCTCTCACGTAGTGGTGACTGAAGTCCGACAGTCAGGAATATAGCAAAAACCTTCCAAAAAGAAACTGTAAATTGGAATGACTTCCGGCCACAACAATCCGAATGACGTGGCGGCAGCAAAAGCAACAAATGCGCTCGCCGGTCCTCGAAGAGAGTCCACGCCACTATCGGCAGCGCTGAAATTAAAGCTTTCTAATAACATTCGAGACAGGGAGCCAAAAGCAACTACAAAAATCTAGAACAAGGCAGGTGCTGCTTTGTGTGGCTGCGATCATTCAAAATAGATATGGCCTCATCTAGAGTCTGAAACTGATAAAGCCGCGTGCCGGCAGCTTTCAGCATAAAAAAACAAAAGTAAAATGCTTCGCAGCCTTATCCCCCTCTTAAACAAGCATTGACCGTACTGTTTAAAACAAAAGGAAACGTTTCCTACTATAAGCACTGCGAGAAAAAAAAAACACTGGGAATGCAAACTCAAAGTGTCCATTAGCGTTCATAATAATGCTGTAGGCGCACAACGTGCAGAACTTTTTATCGTGGATGGCGCAGCTGAGATCCTGCAACTCTATAGGGGACGACCTTGTAGTCAGGTTCTGCGATTCGATGAATTTTGTAGGGGCCAATGTAGCGGCGCAAAAGCTTTTCACCGCGTCCGTGGCGGCGAGTGGCCGTCCACCCCTATGCATGCTTAGCGGGATTGAATTACGTGTGGCGTCGCCGTAGATAGTAGAGTCGGGCGTCGCTGCGCTGTTGGTCAGTGATCCGTAACAGGGCAAGTCGTCGGCCTTATTATGCTCGCTGAAAGTAGTCGGCGACTCCAGTGTTGTCTTCGTCCGTGACATTTGGGAGCATGGCGCCGAGAGTGGTTGTTGTCTCTTTGCCATGAACGACCTGAAACGATGTCACCTGGACAGTCTCCGGCGCTTAGGTGTTGTACGCGAATGTGACGTAGGAGGCAACCCAGCTCTAGTGTTCGGCGTCCCTATACATGGCGAGCATGTCAGCGATAGTTTTGTTCACACGCTCCGCAAGTCCGCTGGTCTGCATATGGTATCCAGTTGGTCGACCGTGGATTGTGTGGCTGTAGTTCGAAAGGGCTTCGATTCTCGGCCTTAAATTGTGTTGCCCCAACCGTTGCGGGAACTTATAGGGTGCTGTCGCGCTGGAGGATCTGCTTGACAAACCATTTTGTTACTTCCGCCTGCAGTACCACTTGGCAGGGCTTTTGCTACAGCGTTTGGCGCTAGGTATTTAGTCACCACCATTATCTGCTTCTTGCCCGGTGTTGACGTTTAGGAGACGCGTAGCAGCACCATTCGAATATTTTCAAAGGGCTTGCTCGTTGGTGGTATGGGCTTCGACAGTCTAGCTCGCCTGACCGGTGGCGTCTTTCGTCGTTGGTACTGACAGCTTGTTTCGACATGCAGAGTGATTTCTACAGGGATGGCGGTACGCAGTATTTATCTTCAATGCGGTGTACGGTGAGGGTAAACCCTAAATCTCCAGCTGTTAATTCTATGCGCGAGGCGGCATAACTTCCTCTCGTAAGCTGTTCAGAACGGCGAGGAAGTGAGCGTTCGTGTGGGTACGAAGTTCTTCATGAGGATGCCATTTTGGAGAAAAAAAGAGGGAAATCAACGCTTGAACGCTGCTCCCTTGTAAAAATGGTCTGTAGACAGTACAGAGACTTCTTATAGACTCTACTGCCTTCCTATATATATCTTTTTTGTCCATTCATAGTATACAGGCTGCGTATAGACAAAACTCTACTAAAAGTGTACGGCCATAAATGTATTGATTGCCTATGCACTGTCTGTAGTATTTGGGGCCACAAAGAAATCGACAGCGTATTTCTGCTGTTTTAGTGACTAGTGATGTGCATGTTTAGCAAAGTGTTTGAGATAATGCCCCCGATGGTCCTCCCGCCTTGCTTACGGTTTATGCAAACACCGCTGATGCTGAACAGCACACTATCTCAAGGAAAACCCGACGTGCACACGAAGAGATAAAATACGCGGCTGTAACGAAGGCTTGGTGGATGTCAGCTGAGAAGAATTGCAGTTGGCCTGCTGAAGTCACTGTGTTGCCCTCTTTAATGTTGTGCCACGAAATTCACCGCTAAGAATTTGCAAGCGGTGCAAATAATGCAGTCGCATATACATGTTATAAACATGACAAGCATATATTCTGCCTTTTATACCTACTGGTTTTTTGACACTAAAATGTACATCAGCTGAAAACCGCTGGAGGACAAGAGATCTCCGGTCAAAATGATTTAATCCGCGAGAGTTGCTCCTCGCATCTAGTGTGTCTGCATACATGCTTCTTCCAAAGTTGAAGTCATCCACAGAGACAACGGAGGGTCGACACCAGGGTGCTCTGTTGCAATATCCTATCTGCTCTGCGGGTTACCCGGGGCCACAGTTTGAGGCAAGCAGTCTCTGACAGAGCTTTAAAAGGCTGCAGTCAATCCGGACAAGCCTCGGCAGCTCGATCAGCAGTTGGGTACGAAGGACAACCTACCCATGATGACGTCGAGTCGGCTTCTGGGCCCGACTGGACTTTGATTTGGACCGCAGCAACAACTGACACATCTCAGGCACCAGGCACATCGGCCGCGAGGAATGTCCACGGGGTCGGTACGCGCCACCACGTAAGATTGCGAACGATCACTGCGGCTGGTACCAATCTACGACACAAAAGGCTAGCTTGTAAACCTTCGTTATGAAAGCTGTCAACCACGACGTAGAAGCGGAGGACCTAATGTTCGCACCTTGAGGTGCACTCTGGCGGCACAAAACAGACAAACACAGCTTAAAACGCCACCAAAAGCCGCCCCGCAGGCCGCGCCTCTTATGCTGGCGCATGTACTAGACCGCGAATACAATCTCTGCGTGCCCTCCGCCACAGCGAACAGTCAGTATCAACACTTAAACATGTTCTCAGGCCGTGGCTGTAACTTTGAATAGTGTGGATTTGGCATTGTCTGTTTTAGAGTAGGGCTGGGTGTATGTTGAGGTGGGCTTATGATCCTTGATAGGCGAGTCTGCTGCGGACAGGTCGGGAAGAGCGATGGCGTCTGGAATATCTGCTGGTTCATTCAGAAAAGCAGTCATCGTGCTTTTGTGGATATGTCGGCATATTTCGTTGAAGTCTCTTCACCAGCCCCTGCTCTTCTCCGCTGCGGAAACCGGCGATGCCCCTTACGATGCCGAAACCTTGGTCGAACAACTAAGTGTTTTCTCTGAGCACGCCTTCGGCTTTCTCGATATCACCGGCACCCACGGGAATGCTGACCGTTGATAGAGAGGAGGGGGGAGGAACCCCAGTTCTTCATCGACGACTTCCAGAACAACGTGATGCTGCAGTGTTGTCGAAGATGGTACGGCTTCGTACTTCGAAAGCGGGAGGAGCTTTGGTCGAGGGTTGATGATCACTCGATGTTCACACACGAAGCCACACCCATAATCGCGTCGCAGGAACGGTGCTGCACGATCGCGATGCTGTCAGGATAAGTACTTGCATTTCATCTTTTTACCCTAAATGCCCTAAACATTGCCTAAACATTATTTCGTAGAAAACAATTGAAAAAATGCTAATTATTCAATAAGCAAAAAAAAAGTAATACAAAAATGGCGAAAAACTTCGCCAAGTGTGGCGTAGACAAGTAGCATAACGAGTACAGTTATTCGTATTCAGCAGGGTGTGAAGGCGGGCAACTTTCAGGTCAAAACTTTGCGTGACCAAAGCGTGTCCGCTTGTGGCGTTGTTTCACGATCCAAACAATGCCTTTATTAAGATTGTTCCACGCACCAACCGCCAATCAATGAAAATAAACTCGTAATAGATTCGTTCGAGCAATTACAGGTTATATTTCGTTATGACCATGGTCAAGGCAGGGCAAAATAAAAGTAGCCGGTACAATTTTCTCCGAAGTGTAGTAACAATTACTATACGGTTGATTCAGCAACGATGGCGGCGCCACGCGGCCTCTTTCTGAAGCAGCTATCCGGTGGTCGCTCTTCGCAACGCAAGCCAACGCAGTGGTTTGGAGCATGAATATAGGCAACAAAAATGAGAATATCTTGGTATTTTACGCTATGCGAATCCTTGAACGTTCGCCAAACGAAAAGTTTTGGCCCTGTAGGCAAGTAAGAATGCAACAAGCAGCGGTTGAGTACGTTGCGAAAGTTGGTCAGAGGTTTCATTCCCATGATCCGTATGTTTCTCAGACACGTACTTTGGTGCTGCCACGAAACCGCGTAGTCAATGCATTCCTGTTCGGAGTTTTCTTTATACGACTGTCGTATCAAACTGCAGCAGCATTAAACAAGTGGAGTGATTAAACACTGAGCGGATGTGAAGTATATTGTTCATATATTTTGCCGGACGTTTGCCGCAAAGCAATATTTTTCCTTCATTCGAGTGTGTATTTCACTGCACCATAGCTGTTCGTTGCGGCTCTCATCCTGCTTAAGTCGATTCAGGTATTTATTTAACGAGGCTCTCTGGCCAAAACTTTATTGCGAAATGGCGATATAAGTGGCAAGAATTTCATGGTTCTATTTTGATATGTAATCTGCGAAGGGGTTAAACAACCGCAAACGTTTATTAACAACTGTCGTCTGTTCTTTTGATCACAGCGCGTTTCCTCAGCTTTTCAAAAACACTTAGAGCACTAGTTTAGGCTCGTTCATTAAGCTCAAGTGACCTTCTCGCCGCCGCCTAAAACTATACTCATTGCTTCTTCTATTACCAGGACTCCAGGTGTTCGAAATTTCCAGAGCCCTACACTACGGCGTCTCTCATAGCCTGATTCGCTTTGGGACGTTACACCCCATAAACTGAACTAACTACTTATGTGAGCAAATAGCACTGCAGACAAAATAGCCGAGATATTTAGTATAGAGATCACCGCGGCATATATACACATCCCTTATATAAGCCGGCAAGCGGCGCAATCGTGCAATCGCGAAACCTAGCGTCCGACTGTATAAGTATAATTAAGAAGTTCTTCGTAGAATAGCTTAAAACTGAACTGTAGAATTCCGTTCTCGGATAAGGGCCGATAACACAGCGCACATCGCCAATCCTGATGTGCGCTTGCCTATCTTGCAAGAAAGCCTTGATGTAATTAAAGGTATGCTTTCCGCAGTGAGTGCCCTGTAGATTTTCCAGAATCTTGGAATGCTTCACGCTGTCGAAAGCCCCATTAAGGTCTAGTGCCAGTATGGCCCTACTGGTTCGTTTGCGCGGGGAATCAATAACATCCATGTTCAGCTGCAGTAACACGTCGTCGGTTGACAAGTGTGCCCTAAACCCAAACATTGCGTGAGGTATAATATTGTGGTCTTTTGTATGCGTTGAAAGCCGCATGTGTACCGCCTCTCCATCAGTTTTCCGGCGCACGACGTAAGCGAGATGGGCTTGAGGTTATTGATGTTCACCTCCTTTCCAGTCTTGGGAATGAAGCTGACATCAGCCGTCTTCCATGCCCTGGGTAACTGTCCACTTTTCCAGCATGCGTTGATGTACTGCGTCAGATGTTCAAGCGACTGCCGATTGAGATTGACAAGGAATTCCACCGTCACCCTGTCGTTCCCTCGCGCCGTGCCCCGCCTCATGGCCATAAGCGCCGCCTGTATTTCCTCGACATCCAACTCTCTGTCCAGGTCCGGATTGTCCATACCCTCATAATCCCGTACTGGCTCGTTGTCTTTCACTGTGCAGAGGTACTTGCTCGCGACGGCTGCAACTAGCTGCTGGTCCTTGCCCGCGAAGCCGTGTAGGGCTCTCTTGAGGTTACGTTGCTGATCCCCGCGAGACTTGGAGGGCTCTATCAAACATTTTGAGAAGACTCCACGCCCGCTTGGTGCCAAGGTTGCCTTTCATGGAGTCGCATTTGGCCAACCAGTTGTTTTTGGCCAGGGATCGTGCATACTCTTCTGCTTGCAAGCTTAATTTCGCGATCGTGATCTTCAGCTTGAGGTTACGTTTTTGCCTTTTCCACCGCCGTGTGAGACTTCTTCTGGCCTCCCATAGATGTAGTAGGTGGTTGTCAATGGCCGGGACTTCTTCTGATGTCTTAAGCGCACGTGTGAAGCGGTCCCTGACTCCCAGCAGCGACTCAGCCCACTCCTTGTACTTTTCTATGGGCGCGTTGAGCGTAGTCTTCCGCCTTTCGGAACAATGACCAGTCCGTGAGCCGGGCATTCCCTCTCGGTTTGCGATGCTTATTGTAGTCGAGGCAGATCTTGAGAATGCAGTGGTCACTCCCTAAGGTTTCCTTCGTGTTGTGCCAATCGCAGTTTCTCGCTCCTTTAATCAACGAGAGATCTGGACATCTATCTCTCGAGACACTGTTGCCAATCCTCGTGGGATGCTGCGGGTCAGTAAGAATCGTCAATGCTAGGTCCGATATGGCGGCCGCGAGTCTCCTGCCTTTAATATCCTCCTTACTCCTCCTCATATCCTCCTCCTTAATATCCTCCTAATATCCTCCCCACAAGAAGCTATACGCGTTAAAATCCCCCACAATGATGAGAGGTGCACTTTTTGCCAATTGCGCGGCCTTTTGGAAAATCTCATCGAAAGACGCACCCCTGTTCTTCGGTCGACTATATATTTTCAACACATACGCACTTCTGCTAGTGCGTACTTTCGCTAGAAGCGGAATAAATGTATGCTCCACCTCAGTGACTAACTCCAGCTCAATTGTCACAGCCGTGCAATCCTTATGCACCAGAATGCAAGTGGATGTGCTGTTTTGATGCGTGCTTTATGGTCTGAGTTTGGCTTCCGCATTCACGTCCTGCAGTGCAATAATATCTGGTAATTCATCCAACAAATCTACATATTGCTGTAGCGAATCCCTCTTCTTTCTAAACCCCCGGCAGTTTCAGTGCAAAATCTGCAATTTAGGAGGACGGGCCATGTTGAACACTAAGGAAATCGCACTTTGAGCTTCCACACCGGTGTCGGGCGAATCATCAGCTGCAAGCTGTCTATTAGCAACCCGGCCTGTTAATTTTGGAACCTTTGTCCGCGTACACTCCGCAAGCTCCTGAAGTTTCCGATCGATTCTGATTTCAAAGGCTTGCAGCTTAATCAGACGGGGCTCCAAGATGCCCTGTAAGACCCGCTCTACCGCTGCCTGAATGCCCCTCTCAATAGCTGCCTGAACGTTTTTCTCAATAATAATTTGTAGAGTTTCTTCGAGGCTCGCCTGTATATTTTGCGTTATGCGAGCTTCCAAACTCGGAAGGTCGTTCAGCAAACATCGCTCGACAATATCTTCAATCCTAGCTTCTTTCTCTCTGGCACCGGCCCCCTTATCGTTCTTCGTCGCCACTGCATTACTGTTTCTCTCCTCCTCCTCTTTTTTCGCATCCTGGGGGACAGGAGTTAGTGCCTGCTGAGTAGCAGGGAGGAAAGCATCCTCCTCCATTGCAGATACACCAGGCGTTTCTGGCATATTTTCTCCCCCTGCCGATGTTCTCAGTTCCTGACTTTTATACTTCGTTAGTTCCTCTTTTAATCTCCTATTTTCCTCCTTAAGTTTCTCAACAGCCAACGTGGGAGGCGGGGAAGCGGCGACCTGTGCCCAGCTCACCTTGCTTCCCGTGGTTTCCTCCGATCCGGCTCTTCCCGATTTCTTGCCACCTGGACGACCGCTTCCTTCAGGCCCCTGCCGGGACGCTCCCGTGGCGGTCCTCGCTGCGGCACCCGGCGACGGAGTCCCTATCCGCTTCTTCTGTGATTGCGGCCATGTGAACACAACGAACGCCGACCACCTATGGCTTCAGCGCCGCGTTTCAGCTACAACGTTCTCAATGCCAATGCATGCAGCGCACACCTGTCACTACCGCCACTTACCTGATTGATGTGTCCAGTGTTCCAAGAGGGCAGTTATGCGCCTTCCCTCTGATTCAGATCTCCACCGAGATGTGAACACATCACCCTCACCTCACCCTCACCTCACGCTACGTATATCCTGGCATAGAAGAGCTAAGCCACTGCCAATTTCAGACATCTTTAGCATACCGTATACCGTGTTACGCTACCGTTACCGTTACCGGAGTACCGGGAGCCCGCCCACCAGCGGTGAGTACGCTCTGATTGGCTCCGACGCTGCGGGCGCGAGCACAACTGCCGGGTATGTGGCGCCATCTGGCGCCGTCAAGGCAGTTTCCGCATGCTGATTGGCTGCGCGCGGGCTTCCGGTACTCCGGTACCGGTAACGCTAACGCGGTACACGGTATGCTAAAGGTGTCTTTTATATACACCACAAACCACGGAGATGGCGAGGTGCAATCGCTACTGCGCATCAGAGAGGGAGAGAGAGAGGGAGACTGTAGGCGAGGCGATGGAGAGCGCGCGGCGGCAGCTCCGGCGGCGGCCCCGGCGCGCCAGCTGTGCACCGTGAGACGTCACCCGCTCCTCGCGCATGCGCAGTTTGGCCTTTCCAGAGCTCCACGAAATAACTCGGCGTCTAGCATTGTGTTGTTTTCGCGACATATTTAGCAGTGGCTTAGCTCTGCTATGCCAGGATATACGTAGCCTCAGGGGAGGGCGAGGTGTCCACACCTCGGTGGACACCTGAACCAGAGGGAAGGCGCATAACTGCCCTCTTGGAACAGTGGACACCTCAACCATACTTTAAACTAAGTGGCGGTAGTGACAGGTGTGCGCTGCATGCCTTGGCATTGACAACGTTGTGCCAGATAGACAGGCGCTAAAGCCATAGGCCATCGGCGTCCGTTGTGTTCATTGCCGTTGGCGTTGACAACGTTTTACATTCCGATCGTTTTAGGGAAAGTAAGTGCGCATAATGGCTCCCTGGGTCAATGGACGCCTGAATCATGCTTATAGGTATTAAAAATCAGGGTGGCTGTACGTGGGCTGCTGAGAGAGAGATGTGAGCGGCAGGGATTGACAATGTTGTGCCAGAAACGCGGCGCTGAAGCCATAGGCCGTCGGCGTACATTGTGTTCATTGGCGTTGGCGTTGTCAACGTTTTACACTCCGATCATTTAAAGGAAAGCAAGGTGAGCGCACGCGGCAAGGCACGCCCGCTGTGCGTAGTGACGTCGCTTGCTCCTCGCGCATGCGCATCACGGCTCTTCTGGAGCCACGCGAAACTGCTCAACCTCGGCCAGGGTAGCTCACGGTAAACAAAAGGTCGGCCCCCTACCCGCGTTCATACGGCAATCACCACGCTGTAACACGCCGAAAGAAAAAAGAAAAAAAGCTAAGAAAAAGTTTAGTTGGAAGTGATTGTTTACTGTGCCGAGTTTGATTGATGTTTTAACGTCAACGAAGTTTTTCCGACACTTGTGAACTAACGATTACATGTTCTTATCGAAAAGAACATTTATTTCGAGCCTGTAATGCACCCCAAGAAAAGGTTCTTTCCAATACCTGAAATTGACTTACTGCTGCTTATCTCGACGCTAAATATCAGAAGAAAGTTATCGCAACGACGAGAAGCCGCTTTGCTTCTACAGACGCACCCCTAGTAGCACAGTGTGGCGGGGCCATACGGGTCTGATATGGGCAATGAGGGCTTGTGGCTGCCTAAAGTAAACCTACATGGGTCCCTCGTGGGTTTAGTTCCGGCACAAAAGCCTTGGGCTGCTCCCTTCATGCCAGAGTGGGACCCTCCTCTGCAATGCATGGGCTTAAATAGACTGGGCAGCCCACCTAGGTCCCTGTGCATATACACGCGGGCTAAGAAGCAGGCTCTATTACGGCTCTATTACGGTGAACCCCAATAGGCGCTGCCAGTACATCGCCTTGAGGGAACCGTGGTGGTTTAGTGTGGGCAGAGAGCTAGTATTCCTGCCTTCAACCAACATGGTTTCCACGCTGAAAATATAGGGCTAAACTTTGGGCTTCCCAGTGGCAAAGCGTAGGCATGCAGTTTCGGCTGTCTGAGCAACACCTGCGGCGGTCCCGCATAGGCAGGGCATGGGCACGTTGTCTATTCCCACATGCCACTCCCATGCATGCAGTTTGTGTGCATAAAAGATGGGGCTACGTGATGGTGAACTCCGGGCACCCTCAACAGAGGTTGCCCGGGCAGAACCTTGACGGAGCCAATTAGGCTGTGTGTGGGCTAACACCTGCATTGCCGCCTGTAGCTGCATGGGCACATTTTCAATTCCAACATCTTAGTCCCTGTGTCCTTCATATTGCCACATTCCTGGGTATTCTCATGGCGCCCTCCCCCGGCCGAACTGCTTTAACCACTATTTTGGCTAGCCTTATCCATGGTGGCGGGCAGTGCTTCTTCTTCGTCATCTCTTCTTCGTGTCCCACTCGGGAGTTCGCTGCTGCCTGGCGCTTCCCAGTAAAACGTATCACGGCCGTCCCCACTGTGTAACCGTGACATATTTGGTGGATGTGCTGGGTGATGTCCCATGTACACTGACTGTGAAGACGCCATTGAAGCTAGTTCTCAGTGCGTGGACACAACCCCCGTCCACAAAGCGAGGCGCCGCCTGCGAGGCCTACAGCCAGAGTTCAGCGGCCTGACAAAACCGTCAACGGAGATGACATAAACCACTGGCAGCCAGACAACTCAACGTTTTGGAGCTGACGCTCTGTTCGTACTCCACGCGCCACGGTCACCGCCGGCGTTCCACGGTGACAGGTTCGAGGACATTGAAGATTGGTCGGCCAGTTTCGACCGTGTGGTCGCCTTCAACCAGTAGGACGGTGAGCGCAAGTTGAACGTCTACTTCGCACTAGAGGAGTCGACAATGATCCGGTTTGGGAACCACGAGACCTCTTTTGCCACCTGGAAGGTTTTCGTCGCGAGTTGCTGGCGACACTCGGCACCAGTGAGAGAAAAGAGAACGCTGAAGTAGCTCTGTTGTCGAGGTCACAGCAGCCGAATGAGAGCGGCACCGTGCTCTTTGAAGACATGATGCGCCTCTTCAATCGAGCCGACCCTGCTATGGCCGAGGCCAAGAAAGTGCGGCACCTAATGCGGGGTGTTAAGGAACAGCTGTTTGCTGGACTTGTCCGCGACCCTCCAAGGACAGTGGCCGATTTTACATGGGAGGCAATGAGCATGGAGCGCTCCTTGCAGGAGCGCGGCCCGCAGTACGGCCGGCAGCCTAGTATGGCAGCCACTCAAATCTGCACGCCTACGACGCTGCCCGCTGAGGATCTTGGAGAGCTCATCAGGAGCATCGTTCGCGAAGAACTCGCGAAACTCCGCTTCGAAGCCCACAGGCCAGCTTCGCTGCACTGTCGGACGCGGTGCGGGATGAAATCCGGGTAGTGGTGCAGTCAGCAGCAGTTGTTCCGGAGCCGCAGCCCTACATCCTGACCTAAAGCAAGACACTTCAGCGGCCTGCGGCAGTGGCACAAGCTTTTTCACCTGTGTCGGCTGTGCAGTGCCCATATCTAGCTGTGCCCACCACCGTGCCGCAGGAATTCCGGCCCGCCATGCGTAAAGCAGACGGGTGGCGCACTCCGAAGAACCGGCCACTCTGCTGCCACTGCGGTGAGCCTGCCACATCCTGCGCCACTGCCCCTACCGCCGAATAGGTTTAAGGGGTTTTGCTTCAGGCGCTCCACGACCACGCTACGGCAAGCGACCTCAGGAGATTGAGTAGTACCTGACATCCAACTTGCAGGCTCCGACCATTCCGCGTCGTCAGTCTAATTCCCCATCCCCAAGGAGATTTTCTTCTCCCAGCCGCCCGTCGACCTATGGCCAATTCAGAGGCACGTCCCCACGGCGGAAAAAATGAAGATGGCGTCCTCCGG
Source organism: Amblyomma mixtum (assembly GCF_055824585.1). Lineage (NCBI taxonomy): Eukaryota > Metazoa > Arthropoda > Arachnida > Ixodida > Ixodidae > Amblyomma > Amblyomma mixtum. The sequence goes on from NC_143016.1 coordinate 157,288,424, forward strand.
GGGTAGGGCTGCCGCAACTGGAAAGAGACAAGACCCTCCACTCGACGATTTGCCGCGACGACGAGACCCACGACCACCTGACCAGACGAGCCCACCAACGAGCCATCTGGGTTTGAGCGCCTATTATCGGCGTTTCGTGCAGAACTTCTACCGAATAGCTGAGCCCCTTACTCACTTTACCAAAGATAACGAACCGTTCGTCTGGGGTCAGGAGCAACAACATGTCTTCGAAGAGCTACGCACGCGTCTTCAAAGTACACCCATACTTGGGCACTTATATGAGGCAGCTGACCCAGAACTGCCCACAGACGCGAGTAACGTTGGCCTTGGTGCGGTCTTTGTACAGTGCCAGGATGGTGTCGAGCACGTAATCGCTTACGCAAGCCGCACGTTACCACGATCTGAGGTGAACAATTCCACCACCGAAAAAAAATGCCTTGCTATTGTAAACGCAGCAATGAAATTTCGACCCTATTTGTATGGCCGCCCTTTCCGAGTGGTGAGCGACCACCACTCGCTGCGTTGGTTGACAAACCTCAAGTATCCCTCAGGGCGACTCCCATGCTGGAGCCTCCCACTACAAGAATTTAATGTCACCATCGTATATAAATCTCGGAAAAAGCACAGTGATGCAGATTATTTGTCCCGTGCACAACTTCCAACCAACAGCTCGGACCTCGACGACGATTCCCTTTTCCTTGGGGTCAACTCCGCGTCCTCCCTGGCTCAACGCCAATGAGACGACATTGACTTACGGTCCCTGATTGACTATCTCGAAGGAAGCGCTCAGACTCCGCCCCGCATCTTCTCACTCATTATGTTTACGTGACGGCATCCTGTACAAAAATAACTATGGGCTGACGGAGGCTGTCTATCTGCTCGTTATACCTAATGCCTTTCGCGATGAAGTCTTGCAGGCATGCCACGACGGCCCTTCCTTTGGCCACCTTGGTTTCTCCCGAACGTTGGCACGCATACGTCAAAAGTATTACTGGCCCAAGCTCGTGGTGGATGTGAAACGCTACGTCCAAACGTGCCGCGAGTGTCAAGGTCGCAAGACGTCATCGACTAAGCCGGCCGGACTATTGCAGCCTATTGATCCACCACAAGTTCCTTTCTACCAAGTCGGCATGGATTTACTCGGCTCCTTTCCGGAGTCTTCGCTGGGTAACCGGTATATTGTGGTCGCCACCGACTACCTAAGTCGATACTGTGGGACGAAAGCTCTTCCCCATGTAACAGCTACGAAAATTGCCACCTTCTTCATGCGCAACATTGTGCTTCGTCATGGCGCACCCACGGTTGTTATAATCGACAGAGGAACGGCCTTTACCTCGGCGCTGACACAGGAAGTTATGCAACTCAGCGGCACCAGTTACCGACGAACAACAGCTTATCATCCGCAAACTAATGGACTAACAGCGCCTAAATAAGACGATCACCGACATGATTTTCATGTATGTCGACAACGACCACCCCAACTCGGATGCAGTATTTCCTTACGTTACATTCGCATATAACACTGCGCTGCAAGAAATGTTGTCGGTAACGCGTTACCGGTAACGCGTTACTTTTTTTGGCAACTTAGTAACGTACTCGTTACCGTTTCGGAACTGTAACGGGTAACGTACTTGCGTTAACATTTTCCGGTAACGTGAGGTGTCACGTTACTAGTTACTTTCTATTTCAATTGTCCCCCTCTGCCTCTATTTAAGAAAAAAAACGCCGAAAATGATGCTACAAATAAACAAAACCTACGGGTGCTCTCGACGACCCTTGTTGCGGCTCGCATGCATGCCAGAAAACACCTGCCCTTGACGACGCACGCAACTAAAAAAAAAAGCACGAACATGCATTCACACACTTGACTTCACCCCCAAGCCACTCACACACACAACTCTCTAAAGAGTGGACGCTTGCCGAGCCACCAATAGACCATTTGCAGAAATCTGTAAGTCAGTTTCTCCGTAAGCTTGTTTTCCAGCCAAAAGGTCTCGTTCCCAGGCGACACTCTCGCATTATTTGTGGAAGCAGTTCCCTCTTCTGAGTAAACTCAGCAATGTCGCCACTTTACTTCAAGATGGCCCCAAGAGAGCCGTCGAAAGAGTAGAATGGTACAGCACAGAAAAGGGGATTGCAGTCAACCGGCTGTAGCACCGAAGTAGAGGAGAAAAGGAAATGGGCCTTTGTTAATTCCTGTGCCGGCTGTAGTGAGCTACCTCACACTAAACTTTCTAAACATTTTGTGCTGAAAAACACTGTCGCTTCAACTTTCTCCTGTCATAGTCATAATCCCCCCCCCCGCTCTCCCCTAGCGAGAACAAGGAACAACGCACTCCCCACAGCAATGTGACTAAGGACGGCCTTCCTCCTTTTTCTGCCTAGACTCTGTTCCAAGGACAGTGCGACCATCCGGAGTTTTCATTCGCTTGAAGAATATGAGCGTGTCGTCAGGGTGTGAGATCTTTTGCTTGGAAAACAAGCCTTGCAGAGAAGACTAGTTATAGGTTACATTAACAGCGTAGACGCACTGATTAAAATTTATGGCCATGGAATAACAGCAAAGTATCGTGCGATACTTTTTTCGGCAACGGTAACGCGTTACCTTTTTTTTGCAGGTAACGTACGGCGGTAACGCGTTCTTTTTTTCTTAGCGTAACGAGTAACGTATTTAGTAACTTTTTTTCGGTAACGCCTACAACACTGGCTGCAAGAGACGACTCACTTCACATCGTTTCGCTTATTCTACGGTCGCGAAGCCACTACTATGCTCGACGCAATGCTGCTTCTTGGCAGTGTAAACTCCACTGTCGTGGTGGCCGACCGCTTTCTTCACGAAGTCGAGGCCGCCCGCCAACTTTTCGGCAGCATATCCGGCATCAACAAGAAAAAGACGCTCACAGTTACACCGTTACCTCACCGTTACAACCATCGCCCCAGGAATGTCACCAGCCCGGAGAAAACGTTTGCGTGTGGAGCCCAATTTGTCAACGAGGGCGCTCTGAAAAGCTGCTCCGGCGGTACTTTGGCGCCTATAAAGTGATACGCCAACTCGCCGAGGTAAACTATGAAGTTCTCCCTCAAGGAACTGTTCGTTCCTCTAGGCGACCAACGTCCGAAGTTGTGAATGTCGCTCGAATGAAGCCTTACCATGCCCGCTAGCAGCTCACTCGTCTCTACCTTCGGGAGCCGAAGACTAAGGTCTTCAGCGTGCGCACCCGTCGAGATGGTGGTCGGCCAGAACCGCTCATGGAATTCGGCCAAGTCAACGTCCATCCCACACTCACCATGATGTCCAACCACAACACGCTGCAGCTTATATACTTCGTCGGACAGAGTACCCACGCCTCGGTTTATTGAACGCTCAACGACCACCTGCTGCTCGAACTGGAAGTAGTCAATGTCCAGACGACTGAGAGCGTAAAGGTCATGGCTTCCTCCATCCTTACCGCCCACATTCTCCAGCTACCCGCGTATAAAATGATTCTGTTTCAGTGTCTCTCTCTCCTCGCGTACGAGATCAAGACCGCCGAGCCAGTGGATTCCGCGCCCATCGATGATACCCACTATATCATCACCATCAGCCTGGCTACACCCACTGCAGGGCAAAGGCCTCTCCCATGTCTCTTCAATTAACCCTGTCCTTTGCCAGTTGCGGCCACTGTATCCCCGCAAAATTCTTAATCTCATCCACCCACCTAACTTCCTGCCGTCCCCTACTACTTTTGCCTTCTCTTGGAATCCACTCCATTACCCTTAAGGACCAGCTGTAATCTTGCCTTCGCATTACATGCCCTACCAAGACCATTTCTCCCTCTTGATTTCAACTAGGATATCATTAACCCGCGTTTGTTCCCTCACCCACTCCGCCCTGTTCCGATCTCGTAACGTTACACCGATCATTTTTCTTTCCATGGCTCGCTGAGTTGTACTTAACTTAAGCTGAACCCTCTTTGTTAGCCTCCACGTTCCTGTCCCATGGGTGAGTACTGGTAAGATACAGCTGTTGTATACCTCTCTCTTGAGGGATATTGGCAAACTGCCATTCATGATCTGCGAGAACCTGCCATATGCGCTCCACCCCATTCTTATTCTTCTAATTATTTCCCTCTCATGATCCGCTATATGCACCAGGACTACTGCGCCTCTGCACGGGCACTCCATGAACAGCAGGTGTTCGTGCCCCAAACTCCTGTGCCCGGGGAAGCGGTTGTCGGTCCACACGACCTGCCGCGCCGAAGGCGGCGCTTCCCAGAGGGCGGGAGCAATCCCACATTCCTGGGCATTCGCATGGCGCCGTCTCCCGGCCGAACTGCCTTAACCGCTATTCTGGCTAGGTTTAGCCATGGTGGCGGGCAGTGCTTCTTCGTCGTCTCTTTTTCGTGTCCCGCTCGGGAGTTCACTGCTGCCTGGCGCTTCCCAGTAAAAGGTGTCCCAGCCGTCCCGGCTGTCTAGCTGTGAAAGTATTTATAGTAGAAAAGGGCTAAGCGTAGGCTGCGCAGAGGCGAAACATGCAGTGCGTAAATGAAAGACGCGGGCTACATGACCGGGACTTGCGGGCAACCGCCATAGGGGATTCTCGTGCAGCACCCTGACAAAGCCAAGGGGGCTGTGTGTGGGCAACCGGATAGTATAATTCCGCCAGCAGCCTTCGTAAGTCCTGCGCAGATTACGTTGGGCTTCACAGTGCAAAAACGTCATGCGCCATTAGCGATTTGCCGGGCAACATCTGTCGACAGTTCTACGTACATTAGCTGTACACGGGAAGAGTTGACATACTCACATTTAGCCTGCCTGCATATCCTACATCACATGTAAAAGGGCTAAGCGCGTCCAAATAGGAAGACCTTGCATGTTTCACACTTGTGAAAAGCTGCTCTTTGAACGTCAAATTAACAAAAGAACCCGCTCCTTTACTTGAGTTTTTTTGTGCTTATTTTGCGTTTATCGGATTCCATTTTTTTCTGGCGTACTGCGGTCGCTGCGAAGAAAGCTGCTAGCATAAGGTGCCGCGCTTGTTTCAACGCACTTCATTTACTCCAGCACTACAAGCGTTTTCGTCGTCTCCATGCAACATGTGGCGCATGGACTTCGCGACAGGTTCTGAACATAGCAAGCCTCAGGCGACTGCGCCAATGGCTGAAAATGGTTTGTTACTGTCGCGTTCATTGCAGCAGCTTTCTTGATGTCCGCTAGCAGCCGTCTGTAGCGACGCATGGATGAAGACAAAGGAAATTCTTGGTTTTCGTGCAGGCATTGTTTCCGCTTCTACTTCGATAAGGGAGGGCCAATTGATAACGCAACTTGTCCTAGCGCACATAAAGCACACCATCGGAAACGGCCCCCCCCGCCCTTGACCCTATAAGGATGAGATACTAATCACAAATCGCCCCGAACATTTCTATCGACGAACAAGAAAAGGGTAACTCAACGGAGCCGGCAGCCTCGGGTGTTGCTCAAAGAATGACGCTTTGGGCTAGCGAATTACAGCGCTCGAGAGAGAGCAAAATAGAACAAAAAACACCCGCAGAAACGGCACACCAGTAGCCCGTCTTTGCGCAAATTGTTTTCAAACTTTTTCTTTCGCCTCACGAATGCCTTCCCAGCTTTTCCTAGGTCCGGTCGCAACAGAAAGCCTGCTCATCCCTAGTTTTTCTGTCAGCCTCTGTTCCTTCTCGGAGGGCTCCTCTGTGTCTGTCCTATCGCTCCCAGCCCCCTTCCCCGAAATGGCGCGGAGGTACTCACTCTACAACCCCCTACCGAACATTTTAAGCCGCCTGCCCGACCACACTCTCATGCGACGCTTCCATGAATTGGCAAGGAGGCTCCGATTCTACTTGTTCATTGTGTCCGCTCACTGCGCGGTGACTTCATGCAGAAGTGTTCTTTGGTATTTCCTGCTATGCTTTGGCATAGGTTTTTCTTTTCTCCTGCGGTTCGGTTGAGTGTGAGGCGCCGAAGGGAGCTGCGAAAACACGCTAGCACTCGCTCGTCCTCGTTGAATTTGTGTTATACAGTTTTTGGCGCCTCTCCTCGTGTTTCCTTGATCATTCCAGGATCGAAGATGAAAACGCCTTCCTACGGGTACGTCGAGTGCAAGAATCGTGGAAACCTATCACCCTTGTCTCAGTGATGATTGACTGCGCTCCGAAAAACGTGAGTGGTGAACAGTAACATTTACTGACGCTTGAGCGGTGAGGGCCACGGCGGTGAAGGATGATTTTATGACGGCGACGTCGTGCTGCTAAGACGTAAGTATGCATTTGTAATCACTCTGTTGTCTAGGTACTGCCTCCGTCTCGGCTATATACTCGGCGTCAACAAAAACTTTCTAACTGTTCAGTGCCTTTTTTTAACCAGCCATTTGTAGATTCCGCAGCGTAGAGGACAAAATACCGCAAAATTTTCTTTCAGTTAGGTACCGCAAATTCTTGTCCTTCATGGTAACGTGACTGAAATTATTTTTATGGTTCGTATTCTTTCTTTACAGAGGCATGTGGTGTATACGTTCGAGAGCAAGCAGCGATAAGCGCCCTGAGGTGGAGCGGCTCAAGGCCCTGAACAAACCTCACGCATTGCATCGATGCTGCGGAATGTGCCGTAAATAAATGAGGATGACCACGCAAGCATTGGAATCTTCCGAGCACTCTTTACACACCAGCAATGTTACGACGCAGATTTGCAAAACATTATTGATCCAAATACGAACGCGGTGAGGAGCATTCACGGTGCTTAGCATTGGCAATGCTCAGGGCCAGGCCTTGAGACGCCTGGCTTGTCCGTGTCTTCTCTTTCGTCCTCTCTTCTTTTGTGCTCATTATCTCTATTTATGTAATGAGACATACAACTTCCGCGGCGTGAGATTCTTGGTAGCGCCTTCTCCTCCTTTCGCTCTCTTTTTCTTTTCTTCTTTCTTAGCGGTTACGAATGCACAATCAGATTACCGATCACGATCGTCGATTACAATCCAAGTTATGGATTACCAATCATCAATCAATATCTAGCTTACAGTGCAGGGCATACTAAGCCACTTCTACACATACACATCATTAGTTTTGAGTACAATGGAGCCCCATAACACCTCCTTTTCTTTCCATGTAATTTGTGACGTTTAGTTAGCACATTAATATTTGTTTTTTTTTCATTACTGTAAGACTAGAACGCATCCCAAACACAGGTTACTAGGTCATACACCCGACCACGCGTTCAATGGGTGCCCCCCAGACACGCCTGAATCAACGACCCTTCGTGGCCTGCGGGCTATAAAGAACACAAAAAAAACCTTCGTGGCATATGCGTTGTGTACCCACCTGGCGCAGTTGGGCTGTGTTCGAACCCAAATGCCTGCTATTTTCTTTTTCTATTTTATGTTTACAGAAATTGTGGGATTTTTTCGCCTGACGACGGGCGACGACGGGATTTCAGCTGTATGAGCTCCTTACGCTGTCGCTTAATATCTGCGACTGTCCAATAGACCTCTCCCGGAATGCATCAGAGCTTGTGTTTCTGGATGGATGGGTAAAAAATAGTGCGCACCGAGGTGTGTCGAATTGGGAGAAGAAATGGGGCGGGGGAGCCATCGTTCCAAGCAAAACCGGCTAAGAAGCGAAATTGGACGGTTTTGCCTGTGGGCCTGGCAAGGGGTAGACCACGTGGGCCCGGCATGCGGTAGCCCTTGTGGGTCCCCGCTGCAGTGCCTCTTAAGCCCCCCTGCAGGTCCCCTCTTAGAAGCCCATTACTGCCCGTCTGGGTCCCACAAGGCACCGAGGTAAGCCCCTTTATCATTTTTATGCATGCAGGCCATGGGGGTTCCCTGCTGGTCCTATGTTGCAAGCCCACTGGGCTGCCCCTGTGTGTCCCGCGCGATGATGAGTTGGAAATCCCGCACATATCCCACGTCGGGCCCCCATAGGCAGTCCATGCCGGACCCACAATGGCCCGCAATTAAGAGCTCCGTTTGTGCTACTGGGGACGCTATATGGCAGCGGCGCCATCACTGCTTCACATGCTGAGTCGAACTTCCACCGTGCCACCTATAGGAGCTCGAACGATCGAATAGTAAAGCTTCTGAAAGAACATTAGATAATGAACTGTTGCTCTTGCGGGGCATGTCGCTATGTCACAGACGATCACTAGTGGCCGACACGCCCACATGTGTATCTGGCGCGACCATCGCTGAGCGTGAACCGTGTGACGTCACCTATCAGTATATATGTACGCCTGCTTGGAATAAAGCGATCCCATTTCCCTGGCATGCCTTGGTCTTAACGTTATAACAATTGGCGACGAGACGGTCTACGCGCCTACGTAGGCAACGGCCGATCGAGCAGCAGGCGAGCAGGACCCTCGTCCAGCGAGCGTTCGCGGGGAAAGTACGTGCTCTTGGGGTACGTCTACCGCCTACAGACGCTCACGGACGCCGTCAGCTACGTTTGTGCTCCTCGCAGGACAGCATCGCTCAAGCGGCCACCGGTCTCACAGCCAACAGCAGTCCGAGCGGGACAGCTCTTCGGAGGAAACAGATGAGTAGCGAACTTCTGTACTTCTTTCAAGAGGCCATCAGTGGGGAAGATATCGGACTTCGACCCTAAAACGCAAAACTTCGAGTCGTACTTGGAACGGTTTGAGCACTTTTTAACGGCAAATGGCTTAGCCAATGAGAAGCGCCTCTCCGTCTTCTTGACAGTGATAGGCCCGGAGGCTTATGAAGTACTAAGAAGTATCACGGTGCCGAAATCACCGGGAGAAAAGTCGTATGAAGAAGTTAAAGGTCTCCTGAAAGAGCACTACAGCCCCAGAAGCTCCGCCATAGCAGAGCGATGCAAGTTTAACAGACGCATGCAACAAGAGGGGGAAAGCGTCGAAGGGTTCATTGTAGAACTTAAACACTTGGCCAGGAAGTGCGATTACGGCGAATTCTTGGAAGATGCCCTTCGAGACAGGCTGGTTGCCGGCATACGGGATGAAGAGACTCGGCGTACTCTGTTCGCGGAACGAGACTTGACGTTTAAGAGCGCATGCAAAATCGCCCTGGACAGGGAACTAGCAGTGCGAGACAGTGCGCAAATGCGCTCAAGAGAGCAAACGGCATCGGTGCCCGCCAGTGGCGCAGCTGCCCGCCAGTGGCGCAGTGCACGTCATGAAAGGCCGACCGCGTCAAGACTGGAGGCAAGCCAAACCCCAGAAGGGTCAAGGCAGCAAGAGCGAGAAATGTGAAAGATGCGGGAGGGGACACTCGTCGGAAATTTGTTGGTACAAAAACTCTGTTTGTCGCGAGTGTTCCAAAGTGGGTCACTTGAGAAATATGTGTCCGGCTGCTAGGGCGAAATCGAAACGGACGCATGCCCTCGAATGTTCCGAGGAAGACTCTGAGAATGAACTGTATCAATTGGTTAACTCAACCCAATCGTGTTATGAAGTGGGCGTTAACATTGAGGGGCGCACGCTGAATATGCAAATTGACACGGGAGCAGCCGTCACAATTGTTCCAGAACAAGTGTACCAGTCTCACTTTTCGCACGTAAAATGTGAGCCGTGCAAAATGTCGCTTCGCACGTATACTGGGGAGCAGTTACAAATTAAAGGACAGTGTGACGTGGCTGCTCGATACAAAGATCAGAGCATGACGCTACCTGTCATTGTTGTAAGGGACAACGGAAGGCGGTTACCAGCACTGCTTGGACGGAATTGGCTAGAACGTCTGAAACTTGACTGGTTGGAAATTGGGCAGGTGACACTCGAGGACAGAGTGGCGGTTCTAAAGCAGAAGTACCCGTCCGTATTCTCAGGCAGATTAGGGACAATACAGAAATTCCAAGCAAAAGTTGTTCTGCAACCGGGCACTGTTCCTGTTTTTTGTCGCGCCAGGCCTGTACCGTTTGCACTGCAAGAAAAGGTCGAGCAGAAACTGTTGGAGCAAATCGAAACAGGCATGCTGCAGCCAGTGATGCGCAGCGACTGGGCAACGCCACTAGTCACGGTTTTAAAAGAAGACGGCAGTATCAGGTTATGTGGGGATTACAAGACAACCGTAAATCCCTCACTGAAAACAGATCATTACCCGCTACCCAGACCGGAGGATTTGTACACTGCTTTAGCAGGAGGAAAGGTGTTTTGTGTGCTAGACCTTTCGTCGGCATAAAAGCAATTTCCACTTACTCCCGAGTCCCGACCTTTTTTGACTGTAAACACTAGTCTCGGGTTGTTTGAATTCCAACGCCTACCTTACGGTGTAGCCAGTGCGCCGGCAATATTCCAGTCAATGATGGACGAGGTGCTTCATGGCATCCCGCACGTGGGATGTTACATCGATGACGTGATCGTGACTGGACATGACACGGCAGACTGCCAGAAGACACTGGAGCGTGTCTTGCAGCGCTTGAGCTAGTATAACACCACTCTCAATGTGAACAAATGCCGCTTCTTTCAGAAATCGGTGACGTACTTGGGTCACACGGTAACTGAAGAAGGTATTTACCCTACGGACGCCAAGAAAAGGGCAATCTTGGAAGCACCGGAGCCGACCACCGTGACAGAGCTTAAAGCATATTTGGGCATGTGGAATTTTTATTCCAAATTTCTTAAGAACGCCTCGACTGTAGCGGAGCCGCTTTATCGGCTGTTAAAGAAAGATCACAAATGGTCTTGGACGAAGCAGTGTAGCGATGCATTTAATGATACGAAAGTCCTACTGACCAGCAGCAAGGTGCTGACATTCTATGACGTCAGGAAACCGCTCGCAATGCTTTGCGATGCATCGTCATATGGCTTAGGAGCAGTTATCTTTCACGAGACGGCTGAGGGCGATGAGAAACCAATCGCATTTGCGTCGCGTACGCTTACAGAAGCAGAAAAAAAGTATGCACAGTGTGAGCACAAGGCTTTGGCCTTAATTTTTGGACTCAAGAAATTTCATAGGTACCTGTACGGCTGAGAATTCACCATATACACAGATCACCAGCCATTACTTGGTATCCTCGGGCACGACAAACGTGTTCCAACTATGGCGGCCGCACGTATGCAGCGCTGGGCTATAATGCTTGCAGCTTACAGATACCGACTGAAGTTTAGGAAGGGAAAAAATGCAGAAGTGGCCGACGCCTTGTCAAGATTGCCCCAGCCGGTACCCGCGGAATACGAGGCATCCGAATGTCTTTCAGTGTTTCAATGCCTTCCGCTGACAGCTGTCGAGATAGCAAAAGCCTCAGAGAGAAGCTTAACGCTGAGCCGGGTGGCACACTTCACGTTGAACGGGTGGCCTAGAGATTGTGCAGACGATTTAAAAGCTTACTATGTTCGCCGTGACGAACTATCGCTGGAGCAGGGGTGCGTAACCTGGGGTGTCAGAGTTGTAGTCCCGGAGCAACTGAGGGAACGTGTGCTAACCATGCTACATGAGGAGCACCCGGGGACCAGCCGCATGAAAATGCTCGCGCGAAGTTTTGTCTGGTGGCCCGGGATCGATTTAGCGATTGAACAGTACGTGCAGCGATGCAAAATCTGCCAAGCAGTTCAACCTGCGTCCCGGCCGGTCCCTCTCCACCCTTGGCCATACCCCGCGCACAGCTGGTCACGCGTGCATGTGGATTTTGCACAGAAAGAAAGAAACATGTTCCTCGTACTGGTAGACTCGTTCTCAAAATGGATTGAAGTATGGCCAATGCCCTCAACGTCTGCATTAAAAACCATTGAGAAGATTAGGGGTGTTTTTGCCGCTTACGGCTTGCCTGATGTATTGGTGAGCGACAACGGGCCACAGTTTACGTCAGCGGAGTTCACTGACTTCCTGAGCACCAACGGTGTAAAACACGTGCGTACCCCGCCTTATCATGCCGCATCCAATGGGGCTGCAGAAAGAACTGTACAATCCGTGAAAAAGGCTTTGCTGAAGCAGGTACTTGTAAGCGAGGCATCACATACGAAGCTGACGATTCAAGAAAGAATTGATAGCTTCCTCATGGCTTATCGTAACACACCAAGTAGTGTGACGGGCAAATCACCCGCTGAACTTTTTTTGAAGCGTCAGCCACGCGTCAAACTTTCTTTACTCAAGCCTAATTTTGCAAAGACCATGCAACACAAACAGGAGCAGTTAAAGGCACAACGCGATTTGGTTCGTGGGCAAGAGCGCGCGTTTGTTGTGGGCGACCGTGTGTTTGTGAAAACTGTGCGCGGTGAGAGTGTTGCCTGGGAAGAAGGTGTGGTGTCCCAGGTTGTCAGTGCTGTGACAAACGTGGTGCAAGTGCGCGATGGATTGCGCTTCACGCATGCCGATCACCTGCGTCCTCTGCACTCCGACCCCAGCTCTACTCCTCCGCCCAAGAATGTGGGTGCTAAGACAACCCGACCGGTGGAAGTGTCCTCATCCCTGCCTGACACCGACTTGTCACTGTCGCCATCGGAGCCCGCCAGTGGCGCAGCTGACGCACCGGACGGGTCAACCCAGCCGGCCACGGTGGAGCCTGCTCCGCAGGAGCAGTCCGAGGCTCCCTTGGCAAACGCGCCAACACTATCTGCGCCAACAGTATCTGCACCACCAGGGGAGGAGCCAGCGCTGCGTAGAAGTGCTCGCGTGCGAAGACAACCAGACTGGTATCGACCCCAGAACTTTTGAGTGATGGCTTGTAACTAAATTAAGCGGGAAAGAGTGTGATAACGCAGCAAGTCGGCCGACACGCCCACATGTGTATCTGGCGCGACCATCGCTGAGCGTGAACCGTGTGACGTCACCTATCAGTATATATGTACGCCTGCTTGGAATAAAGCGATCCCATTTCCCTGGCATGCCTTGGTCTTAACGTTATAACAATTGGCGACGAGACGGTCTACGCGCCTACGTAGGCAACGGCCGATCGAGATAGGCTGGCTGGTTGCAAGGAACCCCATTATCTCACCTGGTTCCGCTTCCCGTATTTCCTCACTCTTCTTCAGAAAAAAACGAGGAAATGTATATGTACACTGATCCAAACAGTAGCGCTTCGCAGCCGCGATCCTACGTTAGGCGCGTCGGAAAGCACCCGAGACGGCACACCAGCGTAGGCGTTTCTCTACAAGACCGGTTTATTGGAAACCTTATTTTGGGGACGATGAAGTCCTCACCTCATGACCGCTCCTGAATAAGGCTGCCTGTTCTCCTCAAGGAATATATTAAGCATGCCTCAAGCTATGAGAAACACAGGTGAGCGATCACCACCCTAAATGCAACGCCAACCGTAGCCAGCCGTCACGGAGATACAACTCGGCAAACTGTACCCAAATAACAAACCCTTTACATCCGCCATTACACTGGAGGAATTGAAGATTTTGCGATTATCGGTATCGCTCTTCTCGTCGTTTATAGCGTTCTGAAAATCGATACCAATGAAAAGTGGTTAGGCATCTTACCTCAGTTTAAGCCCTGGATTAATCAGGTTATAAATGTGGCCGTCCAACATCTTCAGATTGGCGTTCCGCCATCGATTCGGTCCAGGTACCACCCATGAGCAGCCTTGCACAGGGTAGTCATTATTTGGATTGTTTGACTGCATCTTTGCGTTCAGTAGTATGAAAAGCTGATTCGCCGCCATGGGGTTGTTTGCCGAATAACCTAAGTCAAAAACCGGTGTTTAAGACTGGAACCTAACATACATTGCAGTCAAATGTGACCAGAAAACAAACTACGAGACGTACGGATACTTTTACCACCCTTTTTCTTTTCAGTTCAAGAACAGGTTCCATTTGACGAGTTGAAATGTGCTTATTACATAGAGGAGTAACAGATAGCGAGTAAAGAAATACGAAGCGACGCGAGCGCTTTTTCAGTTCTGTTCTATTACAAAGCGCTAACTCATTAGCCCTTTTGTCTATCTATAAATACCACCTTTATAACCTCGGGAATTAAAAATCGCCTGTGAAAAAAGTGTCTTGGCAGCCATCCCATACTCTGACCTTCATGAGTGACTTTCCCAAGGTTAGAACCGTAATCAAATGACTAATAGTAATGAAAGTTAAAAGGAATAAAATGCCTCCAGAGAAGATAGACAACTTGACCACTGTGCAAAGTACGTCTCAATTTTTTTTTCTCAAACTCATTGAAGGTTTCCTGATGCAGCTATTGGCAGTTGTTTGTAAGCACAATATTTGGTTAATTTACCGCGCATCTCGCGCCGTTGTTATAGCTCAAAACATTGAAAATAGCAGCTAGGGAAGGCGACCTATATTTTCACATAAATTGATCACAACAAATAACTTCTAATAGTGCGCGAACACTGATTATGATAGCCAATTCGCGTGCTATTAAAACGCACAATCAGGCAATGACCCGTCACTAGAACGTAACAATCGATGCAATAAAGTGAAATCTTGTACACTACATGCTTACTAGGCAGCACTATACTACATGTTAAATGTAACGGCACTTTTACAACACGCGGGCCAAAAAGATTCTATCGTTACCTGGCAGAACCGAAGGTTTCAACCGCCCAATTGGAAATTCAAACAGTTGTTACAGGCAACTCAAACTGTTTGCGAACACCTCGAATCCTTGTTTCCAGCGCGGGATCATCTGCACCTCTGCCACAGAATTCACTTAAGCGGAATACCATTCCCGGATGTCTGATATTGTTATAACGAAGTGAGACGTTGTTAGCCTGTTGTTGCAGCTTGACGAAAAGAAATCGCCTGGGCTCGGCAGTTTATGGAGCTTTCTTCAAAACCGCATAACAAGTGTCTCCTCTTCTTCACAAAATTTTCAGTTAACCAATAAAACGGCATCCTGGCCTGCCGGCTAGAGTCACTGCTGAAGTCACTGCTGACAAAGTAATGCCAGTTCTAAAAAAAAGTTAGTGTAGTCTTTAGTAAGCCTATATGGGTCCACATTATTGAACAGGTTATGCCGAAAATTAATGAAGCGTATTATTTTCACAGCAGTCATGATCTAAGCGAAAAAGAAACTCTCAACGTGGCTTTAGCAAGACTTCTATAAAAGTTATAAATCTACTTGAAGTCACGATTAACTTCGGTATTGCCATTAATGCGAGTTCGCAGGCAAAATTCAGTGTTTATTGACTTTGCAGGAGCATTTGATTCTATCCCACACTGCAAATTAACTGAGAAGTTGAGTCCTAACAGAACTAATTCAGAAAAGGTTTCATCTTATTCATCTAACGCAGTTTCATCTTACGCAACGGTCGCAATACATTCAAAGCGTAAACGCCAATTCCTTAAATGTGTAGTGTTTTACCGTGTTAAACCGAGTAGACGTGCGAACGCGAATATTTAGCCTGGTTTTATGATCATCGACACGTCTGGCGACAATATCAGACTCATGTTAAGCTCGAATGGAGGTTAGCTGGTATAATCTGTTCGCGCCGATGATGTAAATTGATGAAGAGGACGACATACAATGCACAGCGCAAGAGTGTATTGCCGTTTAACACGAGGCGTGTTCGGCTGCTTCATTTGGGGGTTCGTTTACATTAGTATCCTAGTAGTGAGTTTCACTGGCATTCTAGGATCTTCTCAGTTATGTGATGTAGCCAGGCTTGGATGGTTAGAGAGCTGTCTCAATTTGTACAAACACAAGTCTGAAATATCTTCATGGCTGCGAAACTTATCAATGTCATGCCAGTGTTGTATTTTGGAAGGAAGAAAAGAGCTCTCAATAGATAGAATTTTTGCCACTTTTGCGGGGCGCTCCCAATGGGAGCCTATGCGTCGAGTCAATTTGTTTCTCTGTCTATAGGCTAGTGGAGTTGGTCTTCAGCACTTGTTTGTTCACCAGCTTGTTTTAAGGTTTTTCTTTTTTTTAATCCAGCAAACAATCTTTTTTCTCAAAGCTGTTTTATGAGGCGATTGTGTGCCCATTTCCTTCTTTTGTTTGCGCCCACTGGTGACAGAAGCGAGAGGGCTCTGTGGCGTTTTCTTTAAGAAAGTTGCCGACGCATTCCATTTCCTCACTGTCCGGTTCTCGTTAGATTACCTTGCAGTCTATCCAGAAGACGGAAGTACTGATTGAGACATCATTTCCTGCACCGATGTATTAAAAGCCTTACCTGCCATTTCTCTACAGCAGTGCATTAAAGTAGGTGCAATAGATGTATTTTCAATCGGGCCGCACAGAGTTCATTTTTTAAACTTCACACGTTAACCTTACCTGTAAAAACGTGACTTCATGAAAGAGGGAATTTTGCGCCATGGTCTAAGAGCTGTCGCTTGAGTCAGCACCCAGAAACCATTGATCATTGTTTGTGTTTTGTCGTATGCCACGTTTTTTCGAGGCATTCTACGACGGACTCTCGAAAACGGCATTTAGATTACGGCGTACACTAAAAAATATTTCCTACAGTGGAAGGTTCTAAGGTTCCATGCGATATTTGAGTACCACAGGGACTTTTTAACCTCTGGAACAGCTACATGACAGATCGCCACGCACGGCCGCCGTTCATCGTAGTCTCTGTTCAGAGAGCGGTGTGCTATGGTGCGGGGAGTATATGCTGCGCAGGATCCACCTCCTGCCTGGCTGCCTTTACTCGATGCACGTGCGTGTCTCCCGGAAATTTGATATGCGGGAAAAGTGATTGCACGATGCAAGTGTGACTGTGTATGACGGGTTACGGGATGCGACCTGGTTAAGTCGGGCTTGAAACCTATCAGGGTACGATAAATTCCTTGCAATAAAGAAAAAAATTTCGGAGATAGACTAGTGCTTTCTCTCAGATGCCTTTGAAGCTGATCTGATCGCGCCGCGGGCGGTTCGACTTCCAATCACCTATACTTATTTTATTGCTAGGTAACGGCACAAATAAGATTAGGACAAGATTCATGGTCGATGTTAGTGAATGTATTAGTGTTTTCAAACTAAAACCTTGGACATTTGCTCCGTTTTATTTTCTTTCCTCAAAACATTATAATAACACTGTTCGCTCACAACTACGTTGTGCACACTAGTGTTCGTTCACGAGGTGATCAATATAATCTGGTATAAATACAGAAGAACATTGCTTCCTGGTAAGTATTTTGAGGCAAGAAATTGAATGTCAGCAATATATCAGCAGCAACAATAACAAGGAAAAGCACACATGTTTGATTTATTTATCTGCTCTCAGAACCTGCTCTGATGCGTAAAACTGAACTCGGAGGTGACATTAGTTAAAAAATTAGGGAGACGGTTCAGCTCCGGCTGTAAAGGTACACGCGGCAGCATTAATGGGTTTGGTGAGCCGGTTCCCCTTGCTCACACGACGTTGATATAAATCCCTGCATTAACCAAGCCGCACGAAAGTGCCTGCGCGGCGTAGCGTTATCATGTCTCACTTACAGCCGAATGGTGAGGAATTACATTACCGACTAGTAACTATTCATTTATTTTATTTACTTGCACGTCCTAATAATATTTCACTTGTGTCGGGGCTTTCTAATCATTGCTGTTCTAATGTTTAATGACTTTCCAAATCAACCGCTGCACGCCTAACCTATCTAGCTTTACGACCAATGCGAAGTTTTCGCTGACGCCGACATGACGCCGGATTTTCTGTAGTAAGAGAACCTTACGCTGCCGCGCAAAAATTTAATTGGGAATCACTCGTCGACAACATCTGTACAAAAGCATAACGACTACTTGAATTCATCCGCGCAAGACTGTCAGGTGCACACTCGCATGTAAATCTTAACTGGTAAAAGATTATAAATACCTATTCTTAAGTACTTCGTCATAGTTTCGAACCCCCATCATAAAAATTTGAATGAGAAACCAGGAGTGATTAAAACCTAGCCGTACGTTCTTGTATTCTCGTTACTCGTGTCACGATAGCACGATAGTTCTGCATAAAAGGGCGCGCACCTCGACGTTTAAATGGCGGCGACAGGTTGGCCGTATGAATTTTTTTCTGCTGCTGCATAACTATTCTATAAGCGTAGGTAAAGGTAGTTACCTAAAGCCACCCAATCACTGCTCTAAAAGCAATAACTGTTACATGTGCATTAAATCTTTGCTTAAGCGTGTGAAGTCTTCAAATTTTCACCTCCTCCTGGTGGCATACATTTATGGAATAACCTCCCCACGGCATCAAAAATCTTGCCTGTTTGATGCATTTGTTACTAATGTTGGACCTTTGTTTGAAGAAAAGTCAATTTGGTGAAATTGTTGGCAGCCACTGCTTTATATTTTATTTTTTATGAGCCTCATTTATTGCCCGATTTTAAAGCTATGCATTCTCCTAATAAAACGATTCATGGGGGATATGTTTTTTTAGTAAATCTTCGAAATACTATTCATGTTTTGTGTTTATATTCTGACAACACACCACTGCTAACGGGAAAGGCTCACCATATTGCGAAATAGAAATAAACAGCTATGAATCTCTGCCATTCAGCCACGACAGCTTGTGTTCTCGTGGGCGGACATTATAACATCGACCTATTTGGCCAATATAGCCTTTCCACACGCGGTATGCAAAGGAAAGCACATGTGTGCCTTCCCTTCAATATCGCGACTCTCACTCGCATGCTCATTACTAGCCCTCTCATCGTCGCGGCCACACGATCACCCCAATTCTAATATAAATAAAGAGCTGGGAATATAGCAAGCCCTATCCTTTTTTTCTGAACTCTATGGTGTCATTTTCTGCGTTTCATCTGCTGGAAGCTATACACCAACTGAGCGCTCACCGTACTTTAATAGCTGCTCCGCCACCCTTCCATTTCCTTCCCCAGAAAAGAGCTGGCTTACCCTGCCATCATCGCAAAGCAGTCTACCTTGTCAGGCTTTTTTATTTTGGGTTATTGAACTTTCTATTTTTACTTTCACGTCCGAGTTCCGAATGTGACGCATTAATTCCAGAGCCGGGGGTAATCTAGTATTCCACGGCTATTTATTGCTGTTCGATTAAACAAGACAGCAAGTGAAACAGAACGCTCATATCTATCAGCTTTCGCGCTATCATGTGAACGCGGATTATAAAGGTTACACATTAGGCTTGGTATCTACAGAACAAGCGTGTTTGCTCAACGAGCTTAAGCAAAAGGGCTGCAGACTTAAACAAAGCAGGTTTTAATTAAAATAGTATGTGCTTTCCAGCATCTGTCGCCTTTCGCAGAAAAAGAAAGTCAGGCTTACCGCCTCCTGCGATGGCAAAGAATACCACGAATGACAGCAGGAGCATGTCCATGCTATTTTTAAATTGGCTGGAAAAGAAACAAAGCGTCATGACGAGGCAATTGCTGTTGTATTCCAAACTTGGATTGGGAACAGTTGGCGACAAAAGTTAACGGAGGGCATCTTAATATTCTGCGATCCACTGTCGACATTGCCCTCATAAGTCACTCAGAAGAGGAATTGCAAAGCGTGATCAATTGCATGGGCACAGCAGAACAGTCGGTCTAAAAAAACTGGATAGGACACTCAAGTTCCGCCTTAAATGTATGACGCGGCAGCGTTAAGGGCTCAATCTCTGTATATGCGGAACTGGCAATTCTTGAGTTTGCATTGATAGATAGATGCCAGGAGTCACCATACCACTCCCGGCGCAGTGGTACAACGGTTAAACGATGCGCCATTGCCCTGTGATGGCAGTTGGTGCTACCGGTGGGAGATGTGTGGCTGAGTTTGTTCTTCCAGAGCTAACCCTCGCAGTCAATCATTAATTCTACAGTAACCTGCCACTGTGGTCAGTTCGCTCGCAATCCGGTGGGCAGGTTGTGATGAAGCCCCAAGGTCACGTGACCTAGGGTCCCCACCTATAGGTTGCTGAAGTGGCCTGCTGCTGCTGCGGCCATTCTGATTGCAGATCTTCTAACGGTCGCGAATGGGGACGCCACACCATTTTTTTTTTCGCATGGCGTAGTATCGCTCTCGCGTTGGAATTAATGTTCAGAAAAGCAAAGTGATGTTCAACACTCTCAGAAGGGAACAGCATTCTACAGTTGGTAGCGAGTGTCTGGAAGTGTAAGGGAATACGTCTACTTAGGACAGGTAGCAACCGCACATCCGGATCACGAGAGAGAAACAAATAGAAGAATAAGAATAGGGTGGAACGCATCTGGCAGGCTCTCTAAGATCATGAATGGCAGCCTAGCAATGTCTCTTGAGAGAAAAACATATCACAGCTGTATCTTACCGGTACTCACCTATGCGGTTGAAAGTGGAGGATAGATAAAAGGGTTCAACTTAAGGACAGCCCAGCGAGCAATGGAAAGAAAAATGGTAGGTGGAACGCTAAGAGGCAAGAAGAGACGCAGAGTGGGTAAGGAATCAAACACCGGTTGATGAATCCTAGTCGAAATCAAGAGGAAGAAATGGGCTTGGGCAGGGCATCGTAACCGATGGCCCTTGGGGGTAACAGGCAGAACTCCAAGAGAAGGAACATCCAGCAGGAACGGGCAGAAAACTAGGTGGACGGATGAGATTAAGAAATTTGTGGGGATGAGTTCGCCGCGGCTTGCATAGGATTCCGGGGTACCTTGTAGTCCTTTCCTAAAGTTTAATGGTAGAGAAATGGAAAATACCCTTCTCATATCTTTCCTGTATCCATATTTCATTCAGTAGGCGCTGTCAGGCTGATAATCATGACGATGATGAATAGCAATGACACCCACATATACAAAAACAGGCTACTGAGCACGTGGACTTGTGGAGAGAATACCTAATCACGCTCGCGTTTCATAGTACGCGTCCACACGTGATGTAGAGGAATACCCGCCGCCTCTGCTTTACTCTGCATAGTTGCCCGTCTGTGCCAGCACGTCCATGTTCGACACCCAACGATGTAACCGACACGATTGATCACGCAAAATTTTTGTCGCACTACTTCAGCGAAAATGCACTCTGCATAAGGCCGACTCTTCCAGAAAGCCCAAGTGTTTTAATGTGACTGCAAACCACACACACGCGCACACACGCGCACACACGCACACGCACGCACGCACACGCACACGCACGCACACACACGCACACACGCACACACACACAGATACACGCACGCACGCGCGTAGACACACATACACGCACGCACGCACGCACGCGCACACGCACGCACGCGCACACGCACGCACGCGCACGCACACACGCGCACGCACACACACACACACACACACACACACACACACACACACACACACACACACACACACACACACACACGGCGCCTTCGCTTTCAGACTTTTGGCGGCAAAATCGTCGGAGTCGTTCCCTCTGGTAATGAATGAACACTGTGCTAATGTGTTTCTACTCCTCAGCGACACATGTTGACTACGCGAAAATTCTCGTCAGTCCGAGCGCGATTGCGTTCGAATGTATCATCCCGAAATTTCCCCAAATTCGACCTGATTGCGAACGGTGATCCTGAAGCATAAAAGAATTAAATACTCAGTGTCAGAACATTGATCACTCTCTACGATACGCCACGAGTTTAGCCGCTACCAAAGAAGAGTAATGGATCTTTAAGCAGCGAGTTACCCATAGGCCTTCACAAACACGCTATCTTGACCGAAGTAGGAAGACTTCAGGCTTTGGGGCACCCCTAAAGTATAGTTTTCTCGCGAATATATTGCGAGTGCAATATCGAAATTTTCCTGCATATCTCGGCAGAAAGCAGCTGCGCTTCAAAATCAACTCCTAATTGTTTTTGTTCCTGTTGATCATTGCACTTCAAAACAATTGTGTTTAGTATTGTTCCTGCTTTTGCTTATTTTAAATGACGGCCTTTCACAACCAGTGTTCATCAGTTTCCATTTATTCCAATGTTGACCGTTGCCTGTAAGCATATATACTTAAAACCTATGGAGCTCATGGTTTTAGCATCTTCGGTTGTAGATATTAGCTCATGCAGGTATATCTTCGGCATTTATTCTCTGATGCAAGCCAGCCATCGATGAATATGTTTTCATAGCAGGACAATTTGGTTAACTTTATGCTGTCAGATAATTCGTTCCAAGGGCTGTGGTGTGTGATTTATATTGTGGCGACCTACGCCACCTTATTATGCCGATGTTACAAAAAATGTGCACCATCCAAGTCCGCTGGCTTTGGACTGAATGTCTACAGAGTGGGAAATATATATGCTCATATGCTCAAAGAACATATGCTCATTTTAGGGCGCTATGCTCGGAACAATATTTGACACGGCCCTCGGCTTTCTACAGCGCTACCGTAAGAAAGTTCTTTCAGCGTTAAATGACAGTATTCTGCAAATAAGTCTTTGCATTATGCCTTGCATTCGGTCTGACAAAATGTGCAACGCTTTGTTGAGTATATTGCTCTTCCTCTTCGCTTTGTCTGAATTTTGTGATAACCGTGTCTCTGGGTGATATGATTCGCCTGGGCCTGTGGATCAAGAGAACAAGGGGGCTAAACTTTTTATGAAATCTACGGTAAGGTTCAACAGTCTCGGAAGGGTACAACAGTCTACGATAGGCAGCGAGGCATTGGAAGTGGTAAGAGATTGCATCAACGTAGGACCGGAAGTGACCGGGTATCTATACGGCGGAAGTGAAGTAATCAGAAGAAGCATGGGGTGCATTTGGAAGGTCCTCTGAGATCATGAATATTTGTTTACCCTTGTTCATTAGAGGGAAGTATTCCGGGTGTCTTGTTTAGAAGGTCCAATATATTTAAAAATGGGGGTTTTGAGTTAAAAAGAAGCTTTTTGCGGCCCACTGTTGGCGGACGTCAAAAACCAGGCGAATAATGTTAACTGTCAAAGTGTTTAACCAAATTCTAATAGTTTACTTTTCACGTATTACCGATAAGCACCTAACTGTAATTAGACAGTTGTAGCCGGCCGTTAGCAATAGCCATATCAGTTTATAAAATTTGAAATCGCGACTACCCTTGACACTGCCTGAACTCAATGAGGCCATTTCTTACGCCGTTCGAAAACCGGCGCGTCTTGAAGACCGCTAATCATCGTCAGTCAAATCACGGCTATCCGTGACGCGGCTATCTGTCTCGCCCACGCTGGAGCAGCGAAGTGGCGAGGAGTATAGAGTTTCTTAATATAATTTGAGAGAAAGCTGGTGACGGTGCCCTTCATCCACCTTCGAGGGGAGCGGGAGTGCCAGGAAGCGGCGGTTACTTACTTAACTTAGATATTGTTGGCCATAAAACGTGTATAGAGCCGCAAAAACATGGATCTGCATTCCTCGAACAGACGAGCTTGACGTCCCACCTGTTCTTCGCCAGGTAGTTACGTGCAGTGGCCGAACGCTTCGCGTGAGCTTCCTTGGACGACTATCAACTGACGCCCCAGTCCAGCTGTTCTGTCCATTGTGTCTTGCGCATGTGTGTGTACTGTACTCAACCAGATTATCACGCGCGTGCGCCCTGTACGTAAGTTAATATGTAAATAGACTAATTACAGTTTACCTCTCCCCCTGTCCTTTCTACTATCCCCTCACTCCTTTCATTTCACTTCTACGCACTACCTACTATCTTGTATATCCGCTGTCCTAGCTCAGGTGCTTCCAGCAGCGATAGCAGATGCCGGGACAAGCAAGAATCTTTTTTCTTCTATTTACTACGTCATTAAAAGCACTTATTACTACTACTACTCGAGGCAAACCTCGAAGAATTGCTATGAAAGTCTTCATACCGGCTTAGCACCACACTTTCACATGCGTTAAATCTATTGACGAAAAAGCACCATTGTAATAATTTGCTCTGCACACAAAGAAGTGCAATGTGCTGCAAGCCTAACACTGGCCAAACCAAACTCAAAACCAAGTCTTCCCGGCATTCCTGCGGTAGATGGAGTGATCTTCAAGAAACCCGCACAGACCGCACAGACAGGAACAGGGAGCGCTGCAGAAGGCGTGGGGCTGAGATTTTCGCGTGTATATGCGTAACGCAGAGTCGCTAGTTGATCGACGTCGCCCGACGCGCTGCCCCAAACGTGCGGTTTTCAAATGGCGCCAGAAATTGCCCCAATTTTTTAAGCCACACCGGCGAGGGTAGTCGGCTAAAACAGACGCTTGGGCGAGTTGGTAATCCAAGATGACACCTCTGTTGCTACCTTCAACAGTTGTACCCTACATCTGTTGATGTGATTGTCATAATGTTTCATTTGTTGGTTGTGCCTGATGCATATATTTTTGTGGACCAAGCAATAAAGCTTCAGTTGAAAGTCAGCGCTCCTGTATGTGTTCTTCCTACGTCCCCGTCGTTTACGCGCTGTCTACAATCATTGAAGGCCATCGCTTTTTCGAAATTCGAAAAACTTATAAACCTATTACTAACACCCGCCAACAAAAGGTCACGCGGATATGTTAGATTAGGAAGACTGCGGGTAAAGTGGCCGCAGCTGGCACAGAACAGGGTTAATTAGAGAGATATTAGGGAGGCCTTCGTACTGCAGTGGATGTGTATAGGTCGTTAATATTGAGCAATGGCGCGTGTTTGGTTTTCCTTTTGTTAGTTTTTCATTTTTGAGGTCAATTTTTATTTTCATGGCTAGAAAAACATGGTTTAAAACTTCGGTTTCTATGCTTGTGCCTCTGTCCATTTGCCGCTCGATATGGCCTACCTTGATCAACCTTCAAATGATGTAACTTTACGGGCTTATAAAATAGTTCTCTTGCTATGAACAGAGACCTTCATCTATTTGCTACAGACTGAGGAACTGCCTGCAAGAACAAGTGTGAAAAAAATTATATCGTTTCGAAGCATATAAATTATGGTCCTTAACAGTTTTCTGGAAAGGCAGAACACAGTTTTATGAGCTTTAAGGGCGCACACTTTTCGAGGATCTTCTCCACAGGATTTTGAGGCACCTCGTCAAATTAAATTCCTCCCTCGACATGTTGGCCCTCCTCAATTAATTGCGGAACCTGTGAGACATCCTCATAACCGGCCTCGATTGCGGCTGTTCTCTAAATATATTAAAATACTTAATCTCTTAATCACTTACTCTCGACACGACGGTGACATAACTAAATGGCATGTCCTTTCGTACATGTAGTTTGAATGTCTGCCATTTCTTTTCTGTATATTCTGTATTTGGACCTTTCACTAACCTCGCTGGCTATGGGTTCAATCAAGTTCTGATGGATTGGATTCGCGAAATAAAATGATGATGATGAAAGAAAAGAACTCCTACCGTGTTCACATTGTTTGGTCAGGTTTTCCTTGCTCCTTGATGTGTTGTGGTGATGTTTCTCGGGTTATTACGCTCGTTTTTCGTCGCTTCGTGCTGTACTTTAAATACATCGTGAAGGCTCATAATTCCATAATAGTAGACATCATACTGAAAAATAATTGCAGTGAAAGCTGAGTGTTCTCGGGGCGCTGGGACACAGACGAGCTCTTTTTGTGGCTGAGTAGTTTCGGACCACGTTCAAGGCACTGGGACGGGAAAGCTTTGTTTTTCTCGTGACTGAGTTTACTACAAATATGTGGGCATTGGAAGCTGTTGCTTGAGGCTCTAATCTCGACGTTGTCTTCACCTTAGTTTCGGAGGGAAGGGGGGGGGGGGGGGGCTTCTCGCTTTGTATTGTAAAGAATGGAAGAATGGGAGGAAAAAAATAGCTACGGTTTCAGTGCTGTTGAACCTGGTTTGAGAGGGAAAGCTGTGGCGCATCGGGCAACTAGACGCGGCCTGGCGTGCAACCTTGAGTTCGTTCCGGACAATGGATAGGCAGCGCGTCCACCCTGCCACCCTGGCAGGTGGCAGTTAATTTAATGGTTGATCACGATATGTTCCTCACCCACTGAATTCTGAGGCATATTAATGCAGTGTCGCTTGTCTGCCACAACGATGCCAGCGCTAACGCATGCAGCCCACATCTCTCTCTCACCACCGCCACGCACCTCAAAGCGCGATTGAGGCGTCCACTGACCCAGGAAGACAGTTATGCACCCTTCCTTCCTTCAAAATCATCGGAGTCTAGACCATTGTCCACGCCAAAACAAATAAACAATGATAGCCTATAGCTTCTCTGCGGCCTTCCTGCCACTCTAATAACTGAAGGAGTGCGGGGAACGCCCTTCGATGCTGTATACGCTTCCCCAACGTTCCACTCCTTTTTCCAGAATCGCCGCGCTCCTCCCAAGCGCACGCCCTCTACTAGAGTAGACAAACTCATTTATTACGAAACGCTCAGCAAAAAACAAAAACTGTGCCGCAGCGAGGAGTCGAACCGCAGAATACTATGTAACAAGCCGGCTGCACTACCTCTGGACTTGACTTTTTTTCTTTACTGCCAGTTTCGACAATTTCCAGTAGGGCACAAACTGATAATGTTCACTGCATCCTCAAATGACAGGAGCGGAGATGTGTTTCGCTCACATGAGGCTCTCACAAACGCTTCAAGGTATACAACTAGTTAGTTTAGTTTAGTTTATGGGGTTTAACGTCCCAAAGCGACTGAGGCCATGAGAGACGCCGTAGTGAAGGGCTCCGGAAATTTCGACCACCTGGGGTTCTTTAACGTGCACTGACATCGCACAGTACACGGGCCTCTAGAATTTCTCCTCCAAAGAAATTCCAGCCGCCGCGGCCGGGATCGAACCCGCGTCTTTCGGGTCAGCAGCCGAGCACCATAGCCACTGAGCCACCGCGGCGGCCCAAGGTATACAACTGTCCCATCAAACTCTAAACTTCGTCTCAAAAAGATAGCTCCTTGTAGACGAACAGTGCACGTTAAGGAACCCCAGGTGGTCGAAATTTCCGGAGCCCTTCACTACGGCGTCTCTAATAGCCTGAGTGGCTTTGGGACGTTGAACCCCATCAACCAAATCAAACCGAACAAAAGTTTTGTGTTTTCTGCTCGACTGCCCTTGAGACGAGCTTGAGGGCTTTAGTTTGCTTATAGTATATGCTTCCATGTTTGTGGCTGTTGCGTGCGTACACTTCGCGAACTTCTGTTTCTTTAAATTCGTAGATCGCTACCGCGTTAGAGTTTGCACAGCTCAGTAAACGATCAAACAGTAAAGGCAGCAGCTGCACGCCACAGAAAATCTTTGCTCGAAAGCAATTTCACGTTGCGTGGTACGTTTACTCGCCCTTCCTGAGCGAGATAACTAGTGTCTTGACGCTTAATTATTTCCAATGAAAATGATGTGTAACTTCACTTGAGCACTCGTCGAGCACCCGCTTCGTAGTAGCACTGCAATACCAAGTGTTTAGACTAATGTTTCGCGGTGAAACGAGATGGTTTACGGGATCTGAGGGAATTTTTTTCCTTTAACCGAAGCATTTCTTGTTTCTGCGAACCGCTTTTCGTTGCAAGGTCGCTGTTGTGAAACAAATTTTCCAAATTGTGAATGCCGCCTCCAGAGGGCATAAAATAGTTTCACATAGCAAAACAGTCTCTTCTGGTACGCATTCTACGGAAGTGCATGCCTTCGCTGAATGGTATGCTATTCAGAACTCCGTGGCGGTCAGATTTCGATGGAAGCCAAATGCCAAAGGCTCGTGTAAGTGCACTTTAAGGAACCCCAAGTGGTCGAAATTAGTCGGAGCCCTCCACTAGGCGCCCCTCATATCCTCAGTCGCTTTCAGACGTAAAATCCATTAAAATCAAGTCAAATAAAATATGATGTATGCATCTATGACAATAATCTAAAATGCTTACTGTGCGCGGATTGGTCATGTGCAAGTTCGGGCTCCAAGTGCGGAGCGCAGCGCACTTTGCGTCTTTTTTCTTTTGCTTATCGCTGGTGGCTGCAGTTAGATACAACTCAAAAAGAAGCGGCTCTTTTCCGACAAAGGACCCTCTCCTAGCCAATGCTGTCGGCCGATTCTCCTGGGCCTGTTAACTCTAAACGACAGCTCTTTCTTTATGTGGAGCCAACTGAGGGACGGACCTAGTTTGTGTTAGATACGAGTCACAGGTCACTATATATATGACTCCGCTGCATTACAAAAGCTAAGAAAATAAACAACCGCCAACTCCTTCAGGCCGTAGAGTGCGCTGGAAGTTTTACTCTTTGCCAAAGGAGGCGTTTCACTCCTTCGGCAATTAAGGCAACGCATTCGGCAACGCATGCAGCGCCCACTTGTCACTACCGCCACGTAGCTTAAAGCGCGACGTAGTGGTCCACTGCCCCAGGGGGCTAGTTATGCGCCTTTCCTTTGCTGCGGAGCTCCCGCTCTTCACCGGTTAATACAGTAGCCGGTATACTCTATCATAGAGAGTACCAATTCTTAGAGTGCGCAATGTAGTCAATGCCAACGCATGCAGCGCCCATTTGTCACTACCGCCACGTAGCTTAAAGCGCGACGTAGTGGTCCACTGCCCCAGGGGGCTAGTTATGCGCCTTTCCTTTGCTGCGGAGCTCCCGCTCTTCACCGGTTAGTACAGTAGCCGGTATACTCTATCATAGAGAGTACCAATTCTTAGAGTGCGCAATGTAGTCAATGCCAACGCATGCAGCGCCCATTTGTCACTACCGCCACGTAGCTTAAAGCGCGACGTAGTGGTCCACTGCCCCAGGGGGCTAGTTATGCGCCTTTCCTTTGCTGCGGAGCTCCCGCTCTTCACCGGTTAGTACAGTAGCCGGTATACTCTATCATAGAGAGTACCAATTCTTAGAGTGCGCAATGTAGTCAATGCCAACGCATGCAGCGCCCATTTGTCACTACCGCCACGTAGCTTAAAGCGCGACGTAGTGGTCCACTGCCCCAGGGGGCTAGTTATGCGCCTTTCCTTTGCTGCGGAGCTCCCGCTCTTCACCGGTTAGTACAGTAGCCGGTATACTCTATCATAGAGAGTACCAATTCTTAGAGTGCGCAATGTAGTCAATGCCAACGCATGCAGCGCCCATTTGTCACTACCGCCACGTAGCTTAAAGCGCGACGTAGTGGTCCACTGCCCCAGGGGGCTAGTTATGCGCCTTTCCTTTGCTGCGGAGCTCCCGCTCTTCACCGGTTAGTACAGTAGCCGGTATACTCTATCATAGAGAGTACCAATTCTTAGAGTGCGCAATGTAGTCAGTGCCAACGCATGGAGCGCCCATTTGTCACTACCGCCACGTAGCTTAAAGCGCGACGTAGAGGTCCACTGCCCCGGGGGGCTAGTTATGGGACTCTCCTTTGCTGCGGAGCTCCCGCTCTTCATCGGTTTCGGCGCAGCTTTGGAGCGGCTCATAGTCGCTGAAGGTCAAAGCGATGCAGTCGGCGAAACTCGCGGTACATGGTGCAGTAAACTGCTGCTTTAAAAGCGGCAACTTTTAACGTAGCTAAACCGAGTTGACGTACGAAACATGTGTTTATCCTGGATTGCTCATGGTTTTGCTTTGTTCGGTCGTCGGCACGTCTGGTAACGATATTAAACATGAGTCAGTTAAGCTGTAGTCGAGGTTAAGCTGAAATGATGGGGTCGCGCCGCAGGTGGCAGTTGACGAACACGGCGATGTGCAATGCACAGTGCTAGAGTGTGTTGCAGTTTAATACGAGGCGTGATCGACTCCTTTCAGAACATAGCGCCCTCGTGCAGGAGTCAATGATTGTGGTGCAACTTTATAACCAGCGGATACAGAGGAGCGTTGCGAAGCCCCCGCCCGCTTAAACTACGGCCGCTATCCCTTCGGCAGCGGTGACGTCTTCAGCTAGCTGGAGAAGCTTGATCTGTGTCCCCTGGTCAAGGCTATGCATTAGAGCCCCCAGTAACAGTCAGTAATGAGCTGACTCGCGGGTGGGGACGGCGAGCAGTTCCATATGATTTGATTTAGATCGCCTTTGCTATCACAATTTTGGAATTTGCCTTAGTAGATTTCTTCGGAATAGAAGCTACACAGTTAAGGATTTCGATAGGTCTTAGTTTGAACTATACGCCAGTCTTTGGCCTGTCGTTTGGAGAGTGTTTTACCTGCTGGGGGGAGTCTTGAGTATTGCAAGCCACAGGATTTCTCTGTAAGAAAACAAACTGTCCTTGTCGAGTACAGGGTGGGCGGACTGAACGACCGAGCTCGGCGCTACAGTTATCGAGCTAGGTTATGAGCCGCTTCATTACTAGGGGCTGCTTCGCAACGTGTAGTAACGTATGGTCAATCTTGAGACGCTGACGATGGTTTCGGCCGAGGATCCCGCAATGGCTAGAACCATTGCTGTTTCTTCGCCAACTTGGGCGTGCTGAGTGCGTGTAGTGCCCCCATTTAAGTCTGCTCAATTCAGGCATCACTGTCTTCAGCGGTCCACCGGGTAGTATGGTCCCCATGGACACTGTGGTGGAGTTGTAGGATCTGCGCTAATTGGTGAAGCCAGTGAAGCTGATCTTCTCGTGCTGGCGCTGGTTCCATACTTAGTCGCGGCAGTATTTACTTTATTTCTGTATGACTGCTGCTATTCTATGTTTTGCCAGGGCCACCTTCATGGTCAAGCTTCACACAAACTCGATGAGCCGGTTAGACCTCGTGAAGTACTGCTTTCGCACTGAAAGTATTGCATGCCTAAAACCACACACTTTGCGCTTGTACTGTAGAAAATTGATGAATTTTAATAGAGTATATCTTTTCACGAAAAGGAGATATACGAACTGTAGCCTTACCCCAAGTCATTATGCAATGGAAAAAGCAACGAAGACAAAGAAGCATCACAGAGGCGACACACCCGCCGCGGGGGCTCAGTGGTTATGGCGCTCGGCTGCTGACCCGATAGGTTCGGGTTCAATCCCGGCCGCGATGGTCGAATTTCGCTGAATGCGAAACTCTAGTGCGCCGTGTACTGTGCGATGTCAGTTCACGTTAAAGAGCCCCATGTGGTCGAAATTTCCGGTGCCCTTCACTACGGCGTCTCTCATAGCCTTAGTCGCTTTGGTACACTTAACCCCCACAAACCACAAAACCACAAAGACGACAGCTACGGGGATAGTTTATTGGAGCAAGCAGGTGACACATTTATACAAAGAAGAGCATGATATGACCAACCGGGGTAAGAAATGAATGTGCAACCCGCAAGGCAGAATATTTCAAATGTCAAGGGAACCAGAAATAAATATGTTCACAAGCCAGATAAATAGACATGCCATGAGTTGCGAAAACAATTGTTAAATATGATCACGGAAAAGCGGAGTGAAAAGCAGTCTAGCAGTCACAGCAAAAAAAGCAATGTCAGAAGTAAAACCTGAAAACAAAAGCGAAACCATGAAAATGACAAAACCTACAAGAAGCGAAAGCAATAAAGGGATGCAAAAGTAGTAAAACGACGAGTAACGCAAAGAAATCAGAACATAAAACGGCTGACTAAGCCGATTTCTTTCTCTGATAACAAAAATGACTGCATACTAACGCACCGGTGACCAGTCCTGTACATAAACAAGTGTTCAATAATTTCCCTATGAACCTTGTTTTTTTCCCACGCTTTTATGTCAGACTCATGAAACAACAGTTTGTATTCAAGTTAGTGCGTGAATTTTATGAAAGAAGGTACATTATAAAGAAATCACCGTTCTTTATGGTTTTTCATTCATACTTTCTTTGTTTTTAAGTGTTTTAGTGCTTTTGCTTTCCTGTTGTTTGGCTCAGGTTGTTCTTCGGAATTTGTTCCACAACTTGAAGGCGCATCTTCGCCTCATGACTTTCTCATAACCTGGCTTGTGCGTGTGTTTGTCTCCTGGTTTCCTTGACCGTGTGAATGTGCTGCTGTTGAGGGAGACGCCTTCAGTTTTACAGTTTACCGCGATTGCTGACTTGATAAACTGCTTCAAATAGATATGTAGGCTGCTCGCTCGAGTAGCTTAGTCTATTGTCAGCGTTTGTTGGACCCTTTCCGGGTTCCGTCTTTGCAGTCGTTCTTCGCGTTGCTTAGTGGTTAATAATTGCAACCGATTAACTAAAACGAAGCGAATAATGGGTTATATTCATAGTATTCATTCGTGAACCCTAAGCTTGTGTAACAGTGCCTGATGATGTTCCTCATCGTTACTATAAATTCAATGTGTTCGGCATTCAACATTTTCTATTCTCTTTCTGAGGTTTGCTAGAAGCTCTACTCAACTCTGAAATTAGAAAGATGCTCTGAGGACACAATGCGAACGGCCCAGTTCAAGAAGAAACATTAATTAAACATTTCCATATTTTTATTTGTTACGGTGGCTGTTATATCGCTTACAGTTTTACAGTGTATGCTGGCTTCCCTGTGATTTTATAGGTTGGCACCCATCGCGCGAAATATTCCATAAGTGGGAACACTCGCTTTGCTGTGACGTGGAACACTGCAGGAAACAACTCACCACTTAGGCTAAGACTTCAACGGTGGCAGGCTTCTAGACATCACCCGTAGCAAGCAACGGCGGGAATTGATCCCCAGGCCTTATTATTGTATTGAGACACTGACTCCTTTCACGTTTCATTGGTAAGCAAAGCTGTGTGAATGCAGGTGGGTTGCACGCGAAAATTCGGATTCTAAGTCGGTTTGTAAACATCAGAGTCATAAAATCCAACAACGGCCTCCGCATCGTAAGCAGACAAGCTGCAGTTGGCCACGCGAGTCATACCTGGTATTGAATCTCAGTTATTTTGTGCCTCACACATAACGAAGCGAAGATATACACAACGCCAGAGTGCTCAAGGGAGGTAGAAAACAGACGGTCCATTTTTACAGCCAGGAATAGAGGCCCCGGTTTTATCTGCGCCCTTTTACCTTCCTGCCCGAGTTTTTAGGAGTACCCAAAGGGTTCAGCCATCGCATTGACGGAAAGGCTATTCATTGAGCTCTACCGAAATTTGAGTTAGGTGATACAGTTAACTGAAAATAGTGATGACTTGTTTATTTATTCATGACCCCTTCAGTCACGAAATATTATCTATTCACAAGAGCAAGTTAAAAATTTCAGGCATTTTTTTTAAACAAGCCTTGGTTTCGCACGGAAAAAACATTGCATTCTTCATTGATGATTACTTTAATTTCAGTCAAGTCGTAATATTTTCTTGTGGTGACTCTACACGGGTTTAAAGATGCCAATTATACTTATTCTGAATCATTTCTGGAAGTGGAAAGTTCTAATTGTATAAAGATTCAGCATGTTTTACGCCCCTCAAAATGCTACTGCATGCTGACCAAGCGAACGATTACACCTACGTTCGAAGTCACACCGGCTATTACGTGAAAAGCTGCGGCATCCTCATCAAAAGCACTTTTATGCGATCGTCTCGCATGCCTGCTTAAAATGGTTGTGAAGGCAGCTTCTAATGAGCAGACCAGATAGTAGACGACCACGCTGGACGGCCTACCAGGTGACTCAAACGTCACTCATCAGAGCAACCGTCAGCTGCTGCGACTATGCGACGCTTTCCTTGTAGGCAATTTCCAACTCACTTCTCATTTGTGGTTTTAACGGGCCCAAAGCAAATCAAGCTATGAGCGACGCCGTAGCGGAGAGCGGCGGGTAATTGACCACCTGGGGTGCATCAACGCGCACTCACTTCGCACAGCACAAGGACCTGTGACATTTCGCCTCCATTGAAATGCGACCGCCGCACCATAACCACTGAGCCATCGCGGCGGCTGTGTATAACATTACTGTTTCGCCAGCATGACAGCGTGAAAATTTTCATTTGCAGTGCTAACTTCGTGCTGGAATTACTGTAAGCAAAGAAAAAACATCACTGCATTCGTCTTCATTCTAAACATCCTTATGTTTTCTACTGAACACCATGAAAAGTAGCCGGTTATGGAATTCACAAGAAAGGATTCCTAAATATTTGACATTGACAATACTGCAATACTAGGTTCAGTGAATATTTATCTGAAGTCATGCTGCGGGGTAAAAAAATGCCTGCGTTTCCACGCTTCTCGTCAAAGTGAAAAAAAAAAAGTATTTTTTGCTGCGTCATTTTTCCGTCCGTGCACCAGCCATCTCTACCCCGCCTCTGTCGAAAAGTGCATGGCAATTTCACAACGGCCGACGATAATTTACCCCCGCTGGCACGTTAGTCCAAGCCCCCAAACTCTTATCACTACAAAAATAGCAAGCTAAACAGAAGGAATCGATGTCATTATATCCTAAGACAAATGTTGGGGCCGAATAACCTGGCGCACAAAAGTCGCTATCCGCAGAAATAGTATTTTACACAGGGAGCAAATAATGGACATTTATCATAATGAGCATTCTGCACAAAAGCTACTTTGCTTCCAGGAGATCTGTAGCGTGTATGCTTCATTCCAAGAAATATGCCTCCCGTAAAAATACTTTATTTGCTATCTTTATAATTATTTGCTTCTGGTTTGGAGCATAGCTTTTGTCCCTAGTTCACGCGTTTTTTTTTTTCGATCATTAACTTCGGCGGGGACTGAAGTGGGCAGAGCAACACACCGATGGACACATTACGCAAGTTTAGCACTCCTTAGAAGTGGCAGCGCTTTCCTGTCGAGCCAGAGTATTAACATTCCTTCTTTCCGTCAGCAATACACTAATAGGATGCTATGACTGCAGATATCTCGCCTGCACCATCTTTCACGATGGTCACTAAGATCTCTTAATAATAGTGGCATTCTCACTAAGATTTACAGCATGGAAATAAAACAGCATTTTTTTAATTCTATCATGTATATTAAATGACGATCCCTGCAGCGTTTTTCTGTCGTTCACTAGACATCTTCACTTC
This sequence comes from Amblyomma mixtum, assembly GCF_055824585.1. Classification (NCBI taxonomy): domain Eukaryota; kingdom Metazoa; phylum Arthropoda; class Arachnida; order Ixodida; family Ixodidae; genus Amblyomma; species Amblyomma mixtum. Next base: position 157,322,937 of record NC_143016.1, read on the forward strand.
TAGCATTCATACTTAAGATTCCGCAACAAACTACACTGAGTTTTGTAAGTAAATGCCCCCGTCTTTCTAATAAACATAACCCCCCCCCACACACACACACGCACACACACAAACACACAGTTTCATAGTTGAGCCCGCCAGTGACGATGAAGAATGTTCTCTGCGCGCAATTCTGGATATACGAGGTCGTTTGATTTTGCAGCAGGAAGCAATAATTTCATCCAGAAAGGTTACGCACTGGTCTGGGTGTGATGCCCGGAGTAACTAAGAATATAATTATTTCAAGGTCACATTCGGAAACTTCGAGTCTGCTTACCTGTTTATCAACTGATTCATCACCAAGCCCTATAATCTCTCTTCAAGACCTTTGCTCCGGTTTTCTGCTGCCTGAAAACGCACCATCTGTATGCGCCCGTAGAGGGATGTAGCAAAAGCTCACAAATCTTCTTGGCAGCGTTATATTGACGCAAAGCTTTGAAATGCTTCTTTGTTCTTTCCTCAAAGCTGACTGAACGCAGCTTTATCGCCTTGTTCGTGCTGCAAGAGGCGAGCAGAATTATCTCCAATGATCGCAGCCAGGCGGAACCAATTTCACGTTGTTCGAGAGTGTTGTGGTTACCGCCGTATCTCAAAAGTTCGTTGTCAGCTTTAAACTGAGCACGGCCGAGAGCGGTAGGGATTCTATTCGATGACCGCTGAGCACCCTTGTTGCTATCGCCGCCGAGTCATTCTGTTATTAGTGCACGCTAGTCAGCTAAAACAAAGAAGAGTTTTTTTCGGAAAGCGATTCACTATCTTCGTGTGTGCCGCGCTGCCATCCGCACTACTTGAAAATGCCAGATGCCGGCAAAATTACAATACTCACAGGAAGATTTCGGCAATACCGGATAATCTTTATCACAGGAGACGCTTTAGACATACCTCTAGATTGTTCAGTATTTCTTTCTTTCGCATTTCTTTTAACCTTGGAGCAAGTTCTCTCCGAACACGCCAACAGCGAGGAGTTAGAAGGTCTGCCGCATGCAGACTTGTAACCGGGGATAAATCATCGTAAAGCTGTAAATACAAAGCAGCCAACGATATAAACAAGCGTCCCTGGGGTTACAGCTTAACGAGGGGTGCTTCCTGATCCCGGTGAACTAAAAGGGCCAGAATATGCATAATGATTAAAGATTAATAACACCAGAAAAGCTCACGTAGCGACCAAAAACGCGCTCCTGAAAAGAACGGGATTTATCCAAACTACTGTAACACACGGCCACAACATCAGGGACGGACTTAAGGGAGTTGGGGGAGCAGCGCGAAAATTGCTGTGAAGTAGCTGCATTGCTTCCTTAATCTTTGGTCTGAAAGAGTAGAGAAATACATTGTCCACAAGTGGCCACACGCTCTAAGAGTTTCTTACAAGTCCGTCTCTGCGCCCCGTTCTCTATGGATCCTTTAAGCACGGCCCTTCGTCTCCATCGGCTGCGAGATATAGTGACGTGTTCACGTTTCTTAGCGTGGCTACAAATAGCAATCACGTCTAAAGAGCGTTAACGAACGTTCATGCATCTTAGAACGAAGGCCTAGCAGACAAAACAAAAACTCCGCGTAAATTATCTGATGAAAATTTGTAGTTGGTGTATGAGCCGTTTATAAGGTGTTAACCAAAGGGTTGCATTCATTGCAGCTAATATTAACAAAAATTTCGAAATAGATCGAAGTGCTAACCAAGAGGACTAGACAGTTCAGGGAGCAGATGCGAGCTGGCGAAAAATGAAAACTGTAAGCTGTTCTAATCGGAGACTTTAAATCGAAACCAGGGAAATATTTGGAAGGCCATTAGTTAGTAGTAAACAAATGAATTCTATGAATGACACGCTTCACTACTGGCGAATATACAGAAAATAAAAATTATTTTATGATATATGAATGCCATCTTCTGCAAACGCGAGACTCGGAAATTTTATATTGACGAAACAAAATGGCCAGAATAAACAGAAATGGACATCAGGACCTCCGCCCATCCTTAGGTCAATGAGGCACAACGCTTTTAGACAAGGGGACGCATAGCGACCACAGGACTTTTACCTGTCTTATTGGGCTAGGATTGAAAATGGAAGGACAAAACGGATGTCAGGGATAATTAAATAATTGAGCGGGAGTAAGAAAAAAATGCAGCTCCTCGAATGATTGCTCTAAACCAGGAATTCCGTTTTAAGCGTGAACGATAATCTCAGCGTGTAGCCGTCAATGACAATTTCTGTACAGTAATAACGGTATACGAAACTAACAGGTCATACGGCGGACACGCAGGATACGAAGTGTCTTATTAAGAAACGTCAGAGCGTGATAATGGCGGGAGCAAGCGAGAAGATTGCTATGAAGTAGCTGCATTGCTTCCTTAATCATTGGTCTGAAAGACCAAAGATTATCTGAAAGATATCCGATAGAGCAAGCAAACTATCCTCATTAACAGGCACAACTTAACCAGACAAGGAACTGTAAAATGGATGACCAAACATTATTCAGGCACGGAGCGTGCAAGTAGTTATAGAAAATGGAAACCTACAGAAGCAAAATGCACTTACAAACAATGACGATAATCCCACTAGTAAATGCGCGGATGGTACACTACTGTTACAGTGAAGAAGTATCTACTGATGAGATCAATAGCCCGGGTATAATGCTGCAGGGTGTGTAAAACGACGGCAAAGTTAACCCATGATCTCTTAGCGTAATAGTACGAATTCCAAGATAAGGCAAGCGTAGCCGAGTGCGACAGATAATCAGGTGCCGACGTGATATTCCAAACTTTGCGGGGATAAAATGGCCGGTGTGGACAAAAAAAAAACAGGATGAATTGGAGTTATATGGAAGGGATCTTTGTGCTTCAGTGGACGTTGTTGAGCTGAGGGCGTCGATAATGATACCCCTGTAACCACCGACGATAATGGTAGAATAAGAGGCGCCTTGGGAAAGAAAAATTGCAACGTAAATAAAAGTAAAAGGATAATAGCGGAAGGGTAGCATGAAATGCGCGAGTTTATGCGAAGGATGGCTCACAAATGCAAGGGCACTAAAATAGTAGTGCTGAAAAATACAAGAAATGCATGAGTACTTAGAGTTATCAGCTTACAATGCATTAGTTGCAAGGAATTCACTTCATATGTTACTAGAGGTAACCGGCACAATAGCCTTCCGCAGGGAGACTGAGAGAATATAGATCGAATGGTTGCAGGCATGGATCTCAATTATAAACTAGTTGTTCACTGCATGCTTACAGGAGGCAATAAAATGCTTGGATTTGGACCGGCTAGATAGAAGAGTAAATGCGGAGCATCTTGCTAACCTCAGATCGTGGAAGTAACATAGTCTCTCTCTATGTAACGCAATGAATTGCAGTGCACGTATCAAACATCATCCCGCAAAATAAAAAGGTATTTTTAGAAACTGAGAATACGATTGCTGACACATCGTACAACCGACCGCTAAATATTAATAGCGCTAAAAATACGCACAAAGGACAGCGAGCAGAAACACACAGGACAGACGCTATTGTCTGTACTGTGTCTTTTTGCTCGCTATCCTTTGTGTGAATTTTAGTGCTAGTAATATGTCGCAGTCGGTCAATTGAAAGCATTAGCTAGCCCGACTTTATTCTCTAATCGTGCAATATTATTGAAAGACGACATTTTAGAACAGGTAGCAAGATTCTGAAAGTATGAGACCAAGAATGGATACAACAGGCATTGTATTAGCCGAATGTGATCACAATGATAAAATAGGTCTGAACGAATACAGAAGGCGTTCTGAGTTTTTGAAGAGAGGAGTCCAGAAATAACCTAAAATTGGGAAATGGTACACATGAACTGAATCATGTGAGTGCCAGGTGACAAGAAGTTGAAATGGCAGCATTCTAAGAAACAAAAATTATCACGAGTGACAACCCTAAAGGCAGAAAGGAAGGAAACTGGGAGGAATCCCACTATAAATCTATTTTATCTGTATTCAAGAGCAAGATAAAATTAAACCTGAATTTGCGGTAGCACAAGCGCCGCATATTTTCTGCATTCACCTGTGCATATTGATTGCACCTAAACTTGCTTCTAGGAAATTATATCGCATTTGCTGCACTCATTCATTATTACAGCGCAACGACGGCACAAAACAAGAGGGTTCACAACAGCGCTGCTGCTCCTGCACATTCCTAGCGTCCCTCGCTCTGTCACTCCCCTCGGTGCCAATAACAGTTTTTCGACCGGTACGTAGGTTGGTTATTGCCACATTTCAGGGTTTTAAGCAACATGTGAGTTTATAGCTTCAATTCAGTTGCCATTTCAGTAAGGTGGATAAGGAATAATGAAGTTTCTCCGTTTTTCTACAATCTGTAGATTTTTCAAACTTCCGAAATGAAGTGTAGTGTTCGTATTTTCAACTGTTCTTTACGGTTGAAGCCGTTGAGCCCTAGTATGCGTATGTCCAAATATTTACACGCTCAAAGAAAACGTGGGGAGGTTACCCGGGCTTTGTATGTTATTGCACATTATGGATACAAAAGGAAGGAAAGAAAAAGAAAACAGAAAAAGTAGATAGCTTGTCTAGATGGCGGTGCATGGAGGCACACAATAAACGGTCCTTAGTGTTGTAAACTTCAAGAACTGTACCAGAAATTTTGCCGCCTTCTGTGCCATTTATTGATGGGACAACATTCCAGGGTTTTTCCTGTGGAGCATGAATGTCACACGCTGAGCAGACATTAAATGCTTTTATCATACCAATAGTTGTCGCACACTGAATTATATCATTCCAGTCAAGCACCAATAGGCGTTCGTAACGGCGGCACCCAGCTAAATGCGGCTCCCCAAAAGGCAGACCCCAGCGGGAGAGGCTGGCTAACTTTCAATTCCCGTTTATAGTGCTGGTAGTCTTCTCTCCTCAGAACGCTATGCGAAAAGTGTGTTGCGTCATCATGAGCAGTCGGGATTGTAATCTCAGTCAGGTCGCTGTCACAAGAGCCGCATTGAGTCGGCGCCCAGCCAAAAACGATGTTTGCGTTGATAGTGCACTGAAGTGTTAGCTAAATTTGTGTGAACAAACATCTGGTGAGCTTCGTGAAATATGACTACTTTTATAGCGTGAACTGCCACTTTGTCATGTACAATGTGTATCCCGCAAAAAAGAACCCATGGCAGTACCGAGAGCTGTAGACTGTGCTGCTTCTGAAGGGCAAATAAAAGGGACGCTAGCCGGTGAAAAGCCTGCCTATGCGAATATAACTTTTCCAACGCCCCACCACAGCGAGAGAGTAGATTTTAAGCAGATTTAGCTTCATTCTCCTAATTGAAAGAAACCTTTCACGGATGAAATAATCTGTTAAATTTTGGTTCATTTTTGCATGCATAAAGGTTTAAAAAAGCAAATTTGGTAAAAAAAATTCTGTCTTAAAAAAATATGTATTTTGAAGACACCACTTCAGACACTTCATGAAAAAGCACGATGGCATCAGTTGTTTTGCAACGATGATAAGACACGCCTTTTTATTTAATTGCTCTTGAGAGTAGATTTTAAACTGAAATATTTGTTCCTTGCTCGAACTTCGCATAGGAGCTGCCGTAATCGTATTGGGTCCTGAGTTCTATCAATCCCAAAAGCTGCACTTTTTAGGAGGATTCATCTTAGTGTTAGCAGCGCAATTGAAAGCGGTTGCAAACTCGTACGAGTTCTTCAGTGGGACGTTGACTCTGGAAGGAAAAAGAACACAAAAGTAAGGTCAATTAATTTCCTCTCAAAGCTATAAACATATTGTGGTAAGTTGTTGGCACAACTAACAATATTGTGTGCAAAATGCGGAGAAGCAAAACTGGGAAACATATGAAGGATACGGGCGGGAACGATAATTTTTTAAGCTCCTGTTTAAAGATGCGAAACGCTGCCTTCAATATCTTGATGCTTTAAAATTAGCAAACACTATATCAAAATTAAATTAAGAAGGCCAGCTGTTTATTCAGATCTCTTTCAGGTAAAAATAGTGACCATGTAATTGTTAATTACATGGTATTAACAAAAGAAATAAAATCAAAATAGAAACACTCCCCCACACATTTCATGCTTTCAGTGACTGCTCAGTCATTTCCCGGTCCTCTCACGGGTGCCTCCCTAACTGCGCGACCTCATTCTACGTAGAGCTTGAGGTATTACACGACGTTCTTAAGTCCGCTGGTATAGCTGAGGGTGGCGCTGGTCAGCGCTCTGAAGGATAGGTTACATACAGCAAAAGAACCCTCGAAAGTAGAAGATTAGTAATAAGGCTTCATTGGCGTTTTAGCATCTTAACCAACTGCAGTTATACGTTTACAAAGAAAAGCTGTACATTCCTCAAATAAACTTCGCAGTTGAAGAAAATTTGCCATGGTCCACCGCCTGTCCCACTTGGGACCACCGCCTGTCCCACTTGGGACCACCGCCTGTCCCATTCACTCGCTCAGCAAACTAAGTTATCCGGGAGGAACCACAGTATATGGTAGGGCGAGACCAAAATGATCGACAACGCGAAGTGGGAACGGTCTGTGCAAAGCTAGGGAGAATCTCGTAAGATGAAGTAGATTTGTAATAAGGGAGCAATTACTCATTAGCACTCATGCAAGTGCACCCGTACGGCTAAAAGCTGTACAGCCATCCTTTATAGCCGTATGGCTGTGCTTGTGTGGATGTCAATGAGTACCTACTCCCTTATTGTAAATCTTCGAGCGCAGTGCACAGAAGCAGCGATGGCATAGCGATGATTGAACCACCTTGCGTGGAAAAGGACTGTGTTTCAAATCTTGGTGCCGCAGCATTCTCCACCGCATAAAAAAATTCAAGGGGTGCACTTAATTCTCCTTACGTGCGAAAACTTGAAAGCATTCAGAATACCGCACGTGCCGGCCCACAAGCCAACTGACAGGGAGCGACGCAACTACTTGTAAAAAGGTGCTTTTTCTTTTTGTTTTTTTGCGGCGTCACCGACTAGTCGACATCTTGTTTAAACTAGTTGCTATCACGTTACTATACCAATGGCGTGACTGGTTCATAACGTCCCTATCACTAACTCTTATTGCCCCTATTACGTCACTATTATTACTGTCACTATTATTAGTGTCACCGACTGTTACTATTACTGCTGCTAACTACTACTATCTCGCTACTACTGTCAACATTATTACTCTCATTAACTATTACTGCCAATAGCTATTACTGTCACTATTACGATCAGTATTTCTGTCGCTCTTACTTCCATTAACTACTACCACTATAATTATTGCTGTCAGTATCTATTAATACTGTGACTATTTTTGTTTATTATTAATTACATGTTATTTATTTATTTATTTATTTTACCCTCAGGTAAAAGCATTACAGAGGGGAGTGGGTAATACATAACACTGCAAAAAATACAAACAACAGCCGAGAACAATAAATTGTCAAAACAGAGAAGTTAGAATAAGTGATAAACACAATATATTATTCAACAGAAGCGGTAACAGCAGTCCGAAACAATACAGGGTCAGGAATTGTGGCGACTGAAGAAGGAAGGTGGTTCCAGTCATATGACGTGTGAGTAATGAAATAATCCGAGAATGTTTTAGTTTTGCATGGAGAAATGCCTACTTTATGTATGTGATCTGTGCGGCGTGAAATATATGAAGGGGGAAGAAGTAACTCGCAGCGAATGGACTCATGATGAAATATTTTGTGAAAAAGACACAAGCGTGCAATTTTGCGTCGTGATGCAAGTGCAGTTAGGCCCAATGTAGCCTTCATAGCCGTTACGCTTGACGTACGCCGGAAGTCAGAGAGAATCAAGCGCGCTGATTTGTGTTGTACCATTTCCATTTGGTCCATCAAACTCTTAACACCAGGGTCCCAGACTGATTACGCATATTCTAGTTGTGAACGTACGAGTGTGGTATAGAGTAGAAGAATTATGTTAGTTGGCGCTGCGTGAAATTTACGTCTCAGATATCCCAGCATGCGATTAGCTTTGTTAGTGATGTCCTCAATGTACGCATGCCAGGTAAGGTTAGACGTAATATGAATTCCGAGGTACTTATATTTTGTAACTGAATCAAGTAGCACACCATTAAGAGTATATACGGGAAGATCGCTATTAACACGAGAAATGCGCATAAGTTTGCACTTTTCAGCATTCAAAGTCATATTCCAAGTTTTGCACCATGTTGAGATAGTGCTAAGGTCAGATTGAATCATGTGCTTGTCGTTATCATTTGTTATTTCCCGAAAGAGGACGCAGTCATCGGCAAAAAGATGTACAGAAGAAGAAAGATTGCTGGGTAAGTCGATGAATATAATAAAAAGCAGGGGACCCAAGACGGTGCCTTGGGGAACCTCGGAAAGACAGGGTGAACGGCGGAATTAACATTATTGACGGCAACAAACTGCTTTCGATTAGTAAGGAAAACTTCGAGCCATTTTAAAATGTTAGTGTCTAAACCTACCATGCGCAGTTTTAGTAACAAAAGATGATGGGAAACCTTATCAAATGCCTTCGCGAAATCTAGGAAGATGCAATCGGCGATCGAGTGACGGTCTAAAATAGCATGAAGTTTGTGTGTGAATAAGAGCAGCTGTGTTTCGCATGAATATGACTTCCTAAAGCCGTGCTGAGAAGGATGAAAAAACGAGTTTGATTCAAGGAAAGCGACAACATGTGAAAAGAGTATGTGCTCTAAGATTTTACATGGAACGCTGGTAATAGATATGGGCCGGTTGTTAAGAGGCGAGTGTTTATTACCAGATTTATGCACTGGGACCACCTTACAAATCTTCCAATCAGCCGGTAGTTCACCTTTCTCCAATGATTGCTGAAATATTTTAGTTAAGGCGAGCGATGGATACATTTTCGTACTTTTCAGGAACTTTGTATTAATGTAATCTACACCAGCACTGGAGGATATCTTAAGGTTGTCAATTATTTTAACTATACCATCAGGATGAATGACCACAGGGTATATGGGTTATAAGTTCAGGGCCGTGTCTTTGTACTCGTCTCGTCGTCTTTTGCGCTGTGACATAGTCGTAACAAGCCCGCCAATTCTCTGTCCTCTTCTGCTAATTGTTAATGAGCGCCTCGGTTCTAGCAGTCTTGACGCCACAGGTAGCGTAAGAGGGTCCTCGCAGAGTCACCTCTGTCTCTTCGATAACGTTTCATGTGGCGCTTACGGTTTTACAGGACGTTTCTATGTCCGCTGCTGTGGTTGGCGGCGACGTAGGTGTACACTCTCAAGGTTATATTACATGCGACATAAATGCCCTCGACAGTCTATGTTTGGACAGCCGCCGTTGAAGCTCATTTGGTAGAGCATTGCACGCTAGATGTGAAGGCCGTGACTTCGTTTCCCACCGGTGACATCCAGTTATTTTTTCTTAGCTCTATTCCAGGCCAAATATCTTTAGACATGCCTATTGATTAGCTGCACAAAATGAAAGCAGGGGAAACACTCGCCTATATTTTTCTCGGTTTCACTGATTTTTAGCCTTCATGTGTTTATCGTAATGAGCTCCTCATTTTCCTTTCCTTCTCTGCTAATTATGTCATTTAGTCAGCATTTGTGTTTTGAAGGTTATTCTCTTAGACGTCATAAATGATTACGAATAACATATAATATACGCTATTTACCCATTATTTATGCCTCTAAAGCTATTGCTCCCTTTGGCAGAACATTTCAGCAAAAACAAAACTACATAACCAAGAACTTCCTAGTTACGCAGTATGACTCAAATGACTGTGACTTTAGAGTAGGAGCAACCAAACACTTTACTAAAATAAATGGTAATTAAGTAATTACTTGTCCTGTAAGGCTGCCTTGCTTCCTTTGGTAGAATTATCTGGCCTTGCACAATAGTCCTGAAACGAGAACAGCCCTTCTGTAATGAAACCGAAGAAAGGTCTTCAAGAAAAAAGCACATGTATATGATTAGAAGCGAGAAAGCTGAGGGAAGAAAAGGATAAACTAAAGTTTATCCTTCGTATCATTGCGCATTAACTATGCTAGAAGGAACTCAGGACGGCACTGTTCATTTACGACAGTCTCAAGGGAGAGTAGGTAAACTCCCAAAAGAAAATATGGCATCATTGGCATTAAATTCGTGCGTGGTTGCATGCCCCAAGACAAACGACAACATAGCTAGTCACCTGCTGCCCAACTTCGCAACACCTACACTTTTGCACAATACAAACAGGAGATACCACACACTAATTTAAGAAATTCAATTTTTTCATTGATGTACGACAAATCCACAGTGATAGCTTTTCCCCTCCCTCAGAAAAGCTTGCAGCAAATTAAATTCGGTGATATTTTGCATGAATCAACCAGCCAGTTGCTTTATTCAGCGCACTACATGTCGCCCATTTTGTCATCTGCGCATACGTCGCTACGTGGTTAGTTTTCCAGAGGCTTCAGGCTAGACCAGGAGCGGGATTCATTTATGGGCTGCTCCCTTGACAGTACTCGCAATTTGAAGCACGCGCATGTGTGTTCGTTCGCCTAAACTTACTCGGCTTATTTGAAACAGTGAGAAAAGAGAAGAGTAACGGTAGAGATCTGGTAACTGGACGCCGGGAAAGTAGGACCATCGAACAGAGATATCTTTTGTGCGCGAACATTGTAGGAAAAAAAGGTAATCATTGTAGGAACTTTTTATTAAAGCTCGTATGGTTTACAAGAGACGGTTTCTTCTATAGGACCCCTCACGGATTCCTTCCTTTATAACGGGGTACGTTTCCTTTTTAGCAGTTCCTTGACATTCACAAACACAAACCTATTTACATTGCTCGAAGAAGATGGCCTAACCGCGCTCTACAACTTGCACTTACGAGAGCGTAATATACGAAGAAAAGCTGGTCTGATGTCACGTCAGGCAGACCATAGAGGCCATAGTCGCTGTTCATGTATTGCTTTGTGAACAGCTTGTCCTTAAAAGCCTGCGTAGAAGATGCAAGAATTCAGCAAGTGTTGCAGAAACGCATGACATCATGACGATGAGTACTCTCTGCAAAGCGTTCAGCATCAACTTCACTGGTACATCAAGTAATGAGTGTTTATTCATGGCAGGTTCCTTGGCGTATCAAGGGTATTTTCTCTAGTAATGAACTGAAACATAAAAAAAAATTGTGGCCTCAAAAACATTCCGAACATTTCTGTTCTATGATATGCCGAATGAATAGCAAATATTTTGTGTGTAATGGTTCAAGCATCTTTGAGAACTGGAAAATTGCCACACGACTAAAAGTCGGCCAGAATCAGCTCTTTATGCAAGAAAGGTGACTGTTCAGCTACCACCTGAATTATCCCTGTACCAAGAATGGCGATCGTTTACTAGCAACTACCTATCGATTAATTCCCCTAATTTCATTGCAGTATAAATGAACTAAGCACATTATTTCTAATTGATTAACTAAATTTTTAAGATAGGTCTGCATTCAGTTCAATTGTCATGGAGCTTGTCGTAAAGGGTATTCGGCAGTAACCCATTCCGTACTGTCATTCACTCGCTTGCGTTCACCCTTGGAAGTGATGCCCAAGTTTATTTATTCATAAATTTTAGCAAAGCTTTCAGCGAAATCAGTCATGATATATCAATTCCCAAAGTTAAAAAGATTGGCCGTTCAGAAATATTATTTTTCTGCATTTCAGAAAAATTAATTGCCGTAACCAGTATGTTTAATACAGGGAGAAGGATAGGATGGTGTCAGTGATTTCTGAGGTAGCTCAATAGAGTCTAATTGGGCCTTTATTTTGCTTTATATTAATGACACCGTTTACACAGTTAACCCTAGCATAGAGATTCGTTTGTGTGCAGATGGTTGCGTTTTTTATGGCGATAATAGATGTTCTAATCACCAAACTGAAATCGATTTCTCTCTAACATCCTTGAACAGTGCCAGGAACAGGGCATGGTTCTAAACGACTGAAAAGCAAACTTCCCTCGAGCCAAACGTAAAAATAAAAGCGATCAGAGATATTACCTTCGACAAGCACCAATTTGTGAAGCCTCCGGTTTTAAATACCTAGATGTAATGTTAACAATGTGTCCTGGAATTCATAAGCCGAAAATGTCTCTGCGTACACCTATCGCAAGGTATGATTTTTACCGAATAAACTTTCGAAAGACCTCTCTGGCGTTAAACTACTCAACTATAAATCACTTATCAGGCCTAAATTCGAGTGTGCATGTGTAGTTTGAGTTATATATATTTAAGCCAAGACTGAAAAACTTGAGAGAATCCAAATAAAAGGAGCAAGCTTTACTTTCTGCAAATTGTTACCATCTTATTCCAGAGCAACCAAATGATGTGCAACACTGTTAAACCCGATGAGACAAAAGAAAACTATTCGTTAAGAATTCCTTTCCTTCACCATAAGTAATAGCCTGGCGCTTGATCCTGCGCCTTTTATAGAACTTTTGATTACACGCCCCACTCGTCACCACCATTTCGGTTCAGAGACACTGCGGTTGCTCAGTTGTTATGGTGCTCGGCCACTGAAGCGAAGCACGCGGGTTCGATCGCAGCCGCCACGGCCGCATTTCAATAGAGGCGGTATGCGAGAGGGTACTGCGTGATGTTAGTGCACGTTAAAAAACCCAAGTTTACGAAAGTTTTTGGAACCCTTCGCTAGGGTCTCCTTCATAGCCTGAGTCGTTTTTCGACGCTACATCTCGTAAACAGAATCAAACCATTAGCTTCACTTGACTCGTACTCTGATCAAACAGATAGCTTTAATTTTCCTTCCTGCCGACTACTCATTCTTTCTGAAAATGACTGACAGCGCGGAATGGTGCTGCATGCTACTTTTAGTGGTCCATTTTGCTTATTGTCCTCATGCTTGGGTCTTTACTATGATCGGCAGTATGCCATAAATAAATAAAAAGTTTTCTTCCGTAGGTGTCATGTCTCCATTACAAGGAACACTGGATAAGAACTATGATATCGAAATGCATTATATTATTCTGCTCCACCAAAAGTTTTTTCAGCGTGTTGACATGAATGTTTTTACTACATTTTTAACCTCTGAAGTAGATGTGTCAATTACCTCAAAGGCGATGACAAGGGCCGAACTTTCTTCAGCCCTAGATTCCATAGACATGACCTGCAGGGAGTAATACTCATATAGTTGCAAGTAATACATGGTGGGGCTAAACTTTATCCTGCCGATTTTTGAAAGAAACGATGAAAATTTCTTGAGCCTTTCATTTGCGTACGCGGCGTAAGAAGTTGCTAGTTGGTTAAACATTGCTTAAATGGGAACAGCGCAAACATAGGACAGAGGAACGTACAACAAATGCGGTGACTTACTAGTTAAGTTTATTCAAATGGTGCACACACATTCAGTTGTCTCGAGGCAAACTGCTAGCTGAGTCAACGTCAGGGGAGGCGTAAAGGGCCGGATGCAAACGATAAAATCTTAAAATCTATCAAAGTTTTTACAAGGAATGATGCCTCTGGAAAGAGAGACATAAGAAAATTGAAACACTAAGATGAGGTTGAAGGATGGATAATGGGCATGCGGTTGGGTAAAAAGATAAACGTGGATTTCACTTTATGTCATAGGGTTAAAAAGTAAAGAGAGTTCTACGAGAGGATGAATCAGTTTTTCAGATAGGCAGTCTCTTTTGGATAGTAGGTTTATGGACGGACGGCTGACACACGTGTCACCACGATGTTTAATTACCTAAGCTTCATGAATCTCACGTGTGCGATTTCCGTCATAACTTTTCAAATTTTTTGTCTTTTCGGGGGCTGGCACGCAAGAGCATTCTCTACAGTGAATGGGTAGATTGCAGCCTGTGCCGGTCTTGAGTGACTTCGATTGTTCCACCAGATGCTCGTTGAAGCACCTTCCTATTTGTCCAATGTAGGACACACCCTACGATAGCGGTATCTCATATAAATCCGATGCCACACAGGGCTTCAGATATGGTGCCTTGTGGCTACTCATGCACGCGCTTTTCGGCTGATCTTATTAATTTACTCTTTTACAGAGCCCTGCGAATTTGTTGGGCGCCGAAAAAGCTATACGTGAGGCGTGCTTCCAGGCTCTGTAATTCAAAATTGTGATGACACGTGTGTCAGCAGTCCGTCCATCAACCTACTATCGAAAGAGACTGCCGATATGAAAAAGTGATCCTATCTCTCACATATCATTTAACTTTTTAACCCTTTTACATATAGTGCTAGCTACGTTCCTTTTTTACCCAACAGCATGCCCATTATCCATCCTCCACCTGCACCTTGTTGTTTTCATTTTCTCCTGTCACTCTTCCCATACGCATCGTTCTATGTTTAAACGTTTATATCTTTTAAGATTTTATCGATTTTTGCGGCCCTTTGCACCACCCTTGACGTTGACTCAGCTGAAAGCTTGCCTCGAGACTACTTAATGTGAGTGTACCATTCTAAAAAACTTCATTTGTGTGTCAGCGCCTGGGTTGTACGTTCCTCTGCCCTGTGTCTACGCTGTTCCGCTTTAAGCAAACTAGGAAAAAGCTGCTGTATCTCAGTTATGAAGGGAGTGAATTCATTTTTACGTGGTATATTTTATTTTTTTTGCTGCACGTATGGAAACGCTGCAGTTAAATTCCTAAAGCTAGAATATAATTGCTCTTTCACCATACTGCATTTCTGTGAACAGGTGTCTCCTGTTGCGCTTGGTCTAAACTTCCCACAAAGCCCCTTTCCCTTGATATAACGACAGAATGCCATTGGCTAGCGACCAAAGACTTCCAGTGCCGGTATCACAATGCCAGGACAATCCAAGATAGTATCCTGGGGTGGTGAACCGATTCTATGCAAGTTTTAGAACGTGGCGCCATATTAGCCAATGACGAAGGGCTGGAATTTCCAAAACTGCATAAATTCTTCAGGAGTCATTATAGTATCCCGGCGCCGAACGACACGGTCCCTATGTAAAACGTTTGCTTGTGCGCTTCTACAAAAACAACCTCTTTATATTACACACAGCCATGCTCTAGAGCAGAAGGAGAAACATCTCTTAAGAGGTAGCTGTACAACGATAACGGCACCCGTGCTGTCTATTGCGTGTTATCGACCTTGTTTTCTTTCATCGTGGTGTTCTTTTAGCTATGGCTCAGCACCAACTAGCTCAAGCTAAACTCTTTCTGCATGAGTATCTTTGTTTCGACAAGCGAAAGCGCTCAAGCCTTAGAAGCGAGTGAAATTGCACAGGCACGTCATCGCATCTGCAGTTACATTCCGATCTTGCAAGTAGATGATTCAGAATAGAGACTGGTTTTTAACAGCACCTGCAAAGTAATAAACAGGCCAGGATTCCCAGCCTTTACCTTGTTTTGTTTGCTGTAATGTGTTTCCAAGCACTTGGAAGTCGTTTCAAGATGTTTCAAAGTCACATCAGTCCAAAAAAAGTTGACGTCATTGAAAATATTCACTGAAAAGAAACAATAAGACATTACTTAACTGGATGCCTTTCTTAAAACAGCTCAGGTGCGGGCTAGTTGGTTGATGATGGGTTAAGAAACAGCGCACGGGATTGGGACGTAGACAGAACTGGACAGACAGCGTAAAAGTGTTCGTTCGCACGCTTCTCAGATTGCCAATCTTGCCAGATAAATTTACATCGCACAGCGAAGTAGCGTGGCAATCTTGTACATCTTTCTAGCTTTGCACGCTATTCCCAGGCGGCCCGCTTTTAACCGTGTCGACGGTAAACAATAGTTTTGTCTTATTTCTTCAATAGTGCTATATTTTGCGCGGCCTTCGGCACCACAGCACTAAATGGCACCGTCTTAGCAACCACCGTTCATCCGCGATCCTAAATACCATTCTCCAGCTAATGCGGCAGTTTTCTTACGACGCGCCCGACTAACGCTATCAGCGGCACCACTCAGCGGTGGCAAGTGCGAAGCCTTGTCGAAACAGTGGCGCAAGTTCCGATTCTTGTGAGCTTCGCCGTTCACGTACACAGAAATTGAGGGCAAACATAATTTTTCGAACCGGAAGTTCTTTATGAACCCATCTTTTTTGCAGACCAAAAAGCCGCGTCGTATCGAACAATATATCCGCATATAGCTCCTGAGGGCGCTTGCAGTCTTACTTATTGTTAAAAACGGACTGGTTTCTATTCTATGGACGCCTTAGCAACTCAATGAAAGCGGTGGGCAAACTTTATAAGCGGACTTTTGCACGAATCGCAATATCACATCATGGGTATGAGTATGTTAACAACAGTATCTTACAGTATTCCACAGCTGCCTCACAACTATTGTCAAAAACGCACTCCATTGGTTTTCTACGGCAGCCTTAACCCGATTTTGCCATGCATCGGAAGGTTAGGCAACTGCCATTAGCATGTTCATAACAGTATCTTACATTTTTTCACAGCTGCCTCCCAGTTAAAAGGATCGCAAAGAAAGCCGGCATTGTCTGCAATTCGTAGAACTATTGCTAATCATACCAAAAGCAAAAAGCAGGCAGTTTTGCATGGACACTCTCTGACAAGCATGTGTTAAAAACAAAATGAACTTGTGAAGAGTGTTCTCGATCCGCTGCATAATAGGAGAACTTTAGGGGACAAGCGCAAGAGAGAGGATGCATCGCCGTATGATAAAACATTTCTCCGCTATATTCCAAAGGGCCCAATGTCAAATAATTTGCACTTATCTGTCCCTGCATTTCCGTGCGCGAAATTGAATGTGTATTTTTTCTGTGACGAACTAAAGATGTTCTGGCCGCACTACTTGATGATATCCCCTCGGTTCCCTAAATAGCAGGGAATGTAGTTAGTGTGGGAATGAAGTTAGCGGGCAGTGAAGAGTGATGAAGGTGCTGCCGCTCCGGCACTCCCGAAAAGTGCGCCACATACAGTGATGACCAAACACTTGGAACTGGCACGCGCAGTCACAAGAAACGATCTGGCTGTCCAAGCTGTGGCTTAACTGAGAAATCGCAGTCTAGTCAAAACAGCCGCACACATATTGATCGCTAGACATCCAGTTAGGAAGAGCGTAAAAATCGGCTGAGGAAAAGCCTAACTTCCACCACACGAACGTCCCCAGAAATTATCTTGAAGTACCGCACCGAGTTCCCGTACGCCGCAGATGACGACATTTCGCTGCTAACTTAGGACGCCTGGAGCCATTCTGTATGGCTTACGCGTCATACCTTATACCCCTCGAAAGTCACCCTCACGCATTTTGTTCATAGATTTAAACATTCTACCTATTTCAGCCCTTTCGTTCTACAACATTCGTATCCTTTTCTTCAAGATTCTTCATCATCAGCTCCCGCTAAGCGTATTTTCTCTCGGCACGACCATAAGCAACATCACACGTTTTGCGCTGCGTAACAAGTTTTTACTACCTAAGGTCAGAAAAAACTATGGGAAACAATGCCTTTATTTTTCATCCATATCATTTCGGAATTCTTTGAACTTAGACATCAAACTAATACGCTTTCTTTGTTCAAGGCCAAATTAAAGCTTTTCCTTCCTAATGTGTGATTTTTTTTTGTTATTGATCTTATGTATCATCGCGTACATGAGTGTTTCATTGTACATTCTCCTGCATTATATTGTTTGTATTCAAATATTTCGGTAACTCATAATACATTATGTATACTGTATATCTATATATTCTCTGCGTCGCTAATTAATGTGTTGTGTATTTTCTATTTTGTTGCTTATTGAAATTTATTTTCATGGGAGGTCCCACCCGCGGTGTTGTACCATGGTACCTCTCGCTGTATTCACTTGTAACTTTGTATGGATTCCTTAATAAACTTTCAACTTTCAACCTCACTCATGAGTAAAGAGCCCGCGGCGTCTTGTCTAGAGGGTCCGATACCACACCGATTGCTTACATCGCCTCAATAACCAGCTTGCACTGAGGCAAAGGCATTTGTTTCCCCTTTGCAATCAAGCTAATACCAACATCCAGATATCAACTTGACGGCTGGGCTGCAGAGGGATGCTTACTGGCCCAGACGGACCACATAACACTGACAGTTTAGTAAGGAGAACGCAGTGCCGCTCCTATTGCCACGCGCACGTTGAGCAGGCAATAGGTTTGATTTCTAATGCCTGCGCTACGTGCGCATTAGCCGGCGACAGGAACCCTTCCTCGCTATATAGGCGGTGAAAGAAAACGGTAAACTTTGTGCTTCGGTGGGATATAGAAGATACCTTATTTTCATGTCACGAAGACCTGAATACAGCGCAGGCTGCTCAAATGCTACATTGTTAACCCCACGAACGACTAGTAGCTGCTACCACACAGTAGTCTGAGCCGTTGCTAAACTTGGGAAGATGTGTAGTGCAGTTTCTAAACACCTGCGAAGGCTTTAATGCAAAGCGCAGCGAGGACAGACAAGATCGCAGCTCTTGTGCTGCTGTTATTTTTTGTGTCGTATACCCCACTGCGCACTGTATGTTTCTTGAGAAGCCAAATAGGCAAGCTTAATACCAAAGCTAGTAATGCGCGTCAGAAAGATATATACTCTTTCGGATGCATTTTTTTCTGTTGCTGCCACTGCTTGCAGCCACCGTGACGTGAAGACAAGTGAACATTAATAAACTAATTCAATCGGGTGTGATGGAAAACGCGGAGTTCGACAATACTGAAGAAGAGAAATACTGTCGACGGGAAAAAGTGGTTCAGAGCTACCACGTGGTTCGGAAAAACGCACACGTCATCTCGATCGCGCTACATTTATAGATATGAATCCCGAATTAAGCGTGAGGTACGCTGAGCTAGCCAGAAGAAATGTCAACACTCTTAGCTGCAGATATAGCATGTGCAGCTGCAATGCTCAGATGCGAGGGTCATATAGCAGCTTACTTCCAAAAGTAGCCCGGAATAGGCAATTCGCCAACCGGGGTCCTATTCTTGGCATGTGAAACATCCTGCGGAAAGAGAAATTGACAAACAGTGTCTGTTAACTTCCCGATGGATTCATAAAGGTTTGCACAAGGTAGTTCATTGCAAAACACTACCATTTCCTTCCCATTACTGCACCGCAAAATGTAAGCACCACTGTAGAGCGGTAGCACAAGCATTAATTGTGCATTACCAACCCAACGAGCCACTGAAATCGCCAACTGCTGTCCATAAATGAGCAATAAAGACAACATAGCTGTTTGTATTTATTCAGGAGAACAATACTGTCTGAAGACCACATATTATGCGTTTTATGCGCGTTGAGACTACCCGCTCGCGAAAACTTCACCTTTACAGAACGCCGCCATGCATGCGGGAAGTGCGGGGTTAGATCGCCAGTGCCGCCGCGTACCTACCGGGAAAAGGATGGGTACAAGCTTTTCCCTGTTCTCGTGCTTGGCTTATCTTGGGGGAAATGCTTGGAAAATCGGTCCTTGGCCCCACCTCAAGTAGTCGAAAACACCTTATGCCATGGCGCTCTGTGGCCACAGATGCCCTGGCGCCATATAAATTCATCGCCATCATCACCTTTACAGAAGGCGCTCATATCTGTTCACCTTTATTGGGGCCATGCGGCATATCCCTGTAGGAACCGCAATGGGGCCGCTCTTGTTTGCTTCAATCTACCGTCATAGAGCGACGACTTTTGCCAGATAGGTTATTTAAATTCTAGCAGGAACCGATGGTCTGACTTGTGTTTCCGTCATTGAATGCAGTAAAAACGAAGCAGCTGTCAAAACCTACGCACACAATCTCAGCTAACTTTTATTCTTTACGAAGGCAGGTAATCCCATTTAGTTAGAAGACGAGCGCACTACAATCGCTAAGCATTGTCTGGAGACTCTCAACTTCCTTTTCAGCATGCCACACTCAGGAACATTTTCGTAAGACGTGAAAATCTAACTCACAAAAATGCTAATGATCACTAGCTAAAATGCACTATGTATTATTTTCAAGGGGTCTAAATGCTGTCCATTCAGCGCCGTGGGGGGAAAATGTCCCTTTTAAAATTTCCTCATTCCTTCTGTCTAATTACTATTAACTCTACTTCTATGAGTCACTGCTACTGTGAGTCACTGCGCAATAACTGATTCAGTTTGCTTTACTGAGCCACTCGAATTAATTACATTTAATGAAAACCTAGCGCAAACATAGTACAGCCGAGCCTAACTAAAGCGACCTTCGATATTGCATGTACGCTCTCAAATATTGCAAAACTAGGGTTTGAGTCGTGGCAGTACCTACGAAGCAATTTTCATAATCTCGGAACATTGGGCTTCACACAGTTGTGTCGTACACTCACACCTACACAGGTGTGTACAGGCTCTGCACTCCTTCAAAATTTGAACGAGAAATTTGGGCTAAACCACTACATAGAGCTCTATACCCCACAAGGGTTTTCAGACCACACTTTTGTTATGAATCGGCTGCGTACGACTACAATTACCTCGTGAGTGCGGACAATGAACCTGCCTAGGCATTTCAGCTATTCATGTAGTGTCCCACGCAATGTGAGGCCCAAAAAATTGGCTGCGGCTTAGCTCTAGCAGCGCGGCGCTGGCTCTAGCTAAACCTGGAGGATTGCGAAAGCAACATCGGCGCGTAGCCATATATTGTTGCGTGAGCTACACTGCCCACAGTCTCGACGTTTCGTGTGCTCTTGCACGACCATACTGCGCATGCGCGAGGAGCAAGTGACGCCACTGCGCACAGCTGGCGTGCCAGCTGTGCGCCGCTAGCGCATGCTCAACTGGCGAGCGCGGCGGCGGCATCTCTGAGTCACCCGCGCAGCGACAGTGGCGGCACGCCAGCTGTGCGCCGTGTGACGTCACTGTTCCTCGCGCATGCGCAGTAAGGGCTTTCCTCGGCTCCGCGAAATGGCTCGGCGACTCGCGTAGTGTTGCTTTCGCAACAAAATTAAACGGTACATGCTGTGAGAAAATAACATAAGCAGCGAAATTTTTCAGAATCCCGTTCCTGAATGTGTCCCCTATCGGCTGCTCAAATTCGGCTGCTTATCGGCTCTTCAGCTGCGTTTGATACTTTCGCGCACAAAAGTCGGAAATCTGTTCCCAGTTTGAAGCCTCGGCTGGTTAGTTTAGAAGAAACCTTGCTTGAATGAAAAGGCTGTGTTTGTTCAATAATTCACGCACCAATATATATCTTTTCATAAACAACGCATTTTAGGTATTATATCACTTAATGTCTTCTCTCTATTGTCCTATATTTCGGCTTATGCAGGTGTTTTATTTGTTACGAGTAAAAAATAAAGTCCAATAATTGAACTTCAAATTTATGAAATGCATACCCTTCTTTCGCTGTCGTCGGTACAGAAATATTGAAGAGGCTCAGCGGAAGAACTGCAAGTGAAAACCAAAACCAGGTCGGCGACATTTAAAGGACGGTCTACCCTGTACAAGAGTGACAACTCTGCGAAATTCAGCCCGTGATTTAGAACAAATTGAAGCAGTCTTGGTTAAGTCATCATTGCGAGAGGCAAACACGCATGCTGTTGTGAAACATTTTAAAATCCTGCTAAACAGGCAAAGAGTGATAGTCTTTCGCAGGAACCAGAAAGTAGAATTCAAAATATAGCTTTTATACTACTAGCTCTCTTAACGTGCGCGTATGTAAGGACATGAACAGTTGCCTGAAGGCGAGAACGTCAAGAAAGTTAGAGGGTCAGTCGAAGTATGAGTCATCCACTCACGATAGCGAAGCGCTTGTAGCCTTGTGATGTTCTAATTCACGTTTTATGTGGTGTGTACAACACGTAAAAAAAGATGAAAGCAGTCATGCACTTACCGACGGCGTTCCGTTCCGGGTAGTAATAGCAGTCAGTGATGAAGAGCGATACGCCCCTCCTACAGCGACAGGAGAGAAAGCAGTCTGTTATGGATAGTTTCTCTCGGCGGTTTCTGATAGTAGTAGGCACGCAAGAAATGGAGTGTGGGTACTAACAAGCACAGGTGGTCTGATGGGTTAAAATAATTGTTTAGCCGTTTCAAGGTCACATCCTAGCTGTGATGAACCACAGCTTGAAGATCTTAATGCTGGTTTACGTCAGTGTGGGATTATTAGTGTGCGAAAATGGTTGGTAGGTTTATGGGGTTTAAGTTCTCAAAGCGACTCGGGCTATGAGAGACGCCATAGTGGAGGGCTCCGGAAATTTCGACCACCTGGGGTTCTTTGACGTGCACTGACATCGCACTGTGTGAAAATGCTCATTACATAAGGTTACCTGCGGTTTCTTATTGTACATGAGCTGCAAAAAGTATTTTGCTTCATGAATAAAATCAGATAATGGGGAACGTCGCAATAACTTTGTGGTTGGTGCGGCGCAGAAGTGGGCTGCTGCATCCAACAGACTCGTGGCTGAGCGGATTATTTCTATCTCATGACGAAGTGAAAGGACATCTGTGACAAACTCAATGACACCAAATCTAGCCGCACGTTCGCTCCGACAGCTTGTGATACCACGTTGCACTCCTTTCTTACTAAAGGAATTTGAGTTCAAGACGTGTTATTGCGCCCATATCAACCGGGTCTCTGTTTGTAGCTGTTTTTATGTGCCTTACATTAATAGTAAAAATTAGAAATGGGAAATGGAGATGGCAGAGCTCGCTATACGGCGCTCTGTTCTGGTGCGGATAGAGCTCAGAGCACTTGTAAGGTGTTTTGGGATATACGGCTTTATTTTTATAACGAAATTTTTTTCTTCACTTTAGGCGTCGGTTTTGGCTCTGGGTCTGTTAAGTGTCGGCACTAACTTCATCGCTATTCATGAAGGATGTTCTACTGCGATGCTGGATAATCGCAGCAAAAAGCCTTTCATGTTCAAACCGTGAAAGTGTTGTCGGAGAACAAGCGCGAAGATTACAGGCGTCCATTGTCTGGCGACTCATCAGAGCACCCAATTCCAAATTCCTCAGTGTGCCCACACACACACTACTCCAGAGTAGCGAAGGCATGAGCGGCATTGCGATAGAATCATGAGTTAAATGCAGTCGCGATCTCATAGACGGAAGGCGAGTTTTTTCGCTGACGGCTCGTGGAATTGAACCTTGCGAGTGCCCTTCCCAGTTTACAACTATTCAAGTGTTGTGTAACATATCTAAAAATTTAGAGGAGACATTCTAGAGGCCCGTGTACTGTGCGATGTCAGTGCACGTAAAAGAACCCCAGGCGGTTGAAATTTCCGGAGCCCTCCACAACGGCGTCTCTCATAGCCATAGTCGCTTTGGGACGTTAAACCCCATAAACCAAACCATAAACCAAACCAGAGAAGGACCTTCCACTGCTTGTATGTGGTTGGTGCCTAAACAGCGTTCGTATACTGACACTAAATTAACCATATTCCCTAGTGGATCTACAGCTGTAATGGTTTTAGAGTATAAAGTTTACCGTGAAAGCCACCCCAAACCTGTTTACAGTGCAAAAGAACCATCTTTGTTTTCATTCAAAGGAAAACAACGGTCAGTATTTTGCCGCCTGCGGCACAAGTACTCCTATACTTACCTCCCTTCGACCAGAAACTGCCACATTGGGTCGGTACGCATGGATCCTAGGAAAGAGCTGATGTTGAGAAAATAGTCGAGTGGCTGGCTGATCATTGGGACTTCAGCTTGTATCTTGAATGAAAAGAAATGGAAACCTGTTTAGTTCCTAAAATAGCGCCAAAAAATTATCCGATCGATCACGTCTTGCGACATACATTTTGTGCAAAAATTTTGTGAACAAAAGGAAGAAACAGCGAACTACTCAATGATGAACTACCTCGATGACTACTTCTGAAGAAAGTGAATCTAATTTCGTTCGTTTTAGTTTAGTTTAGTTTCTTTGGTATGCCATGGATATATTAATGAGTCGCTTTCGCGTCTTGAAATGAGCTACTGGGAAGCGTGCTCTTCAATTTCTCTACCACCGTATTGCTCATTATCAGCTGTTTTGCGTCAAATTCATCGAACACAAGCTTACTTGGTACTGACAGTCAGGAATTATGCTAATGATTAAGGTCTAGCAATGTCAAAGCAAGGATACAAAGAAAAAGCGCCTGTATTTCTCAGAAGACAAGATACTTTGGCGTCCTGACCAATTGTTTCAGAGTTTCGCTACAGTGTCAAAGGGCTCCTTGAACATGGATTTCATATAAAACCGTTGAATTTGAAGCAAAAGGAAACGGTGCTTAAGGTCACTTAATTAGACTAGAAGGCCAGAACGACCATCACTCCTTGCGAGAAACGAAAGGAAACACAGAATGTCTGAAGAACCGGTAGGCTACGAATAAATTTAAACCTGAATATTCGTTGTACGATTACATTTATTTGGTGCTAGCAACATTACTGGATTCCACATTGCATAAATAACCGCCTGCTTGGGTGCTGCTTCTTGACACTGCCTTGTTTTTTTTTTCCTAGAAGAATACTGAAGAATGTCAGAAACATTCATGCTGATGCAAACCTTTCCGACGAAAGCTGTCACCATGGAGTTTGTCGCGTATCGAGCAGGAAAGAGGGACAGGATCCGGACGTCTTCTAGCTGTTGGATGTTTAAGAAAGCCAAAGAGTGACCGGGCAAGTTAAAAACCAAGCTCTTTTGCTAATATTATTAGCATCGTCTGCGCCATTTTCGAATTTATTATTTCGAACTATTGAGTGCTTGCTGTATTTGGAGTTGGAATGAATATAAAAAAATTATCGGCTGAACTCAGCTAAGGCTAGGTTAAAGATTCTGTGATAGCCGCCATAGGTCGGAAATATCACGCGGAGGGGGCAGTTGCTAGACGCTGACAGAACTGAACTTTTACAGTGGCACGCCTTCCTGAGAGGAACATCGTCCGAGAGGGCAGTTCAATGTCCGCCCCTTCGTTCTATCGCTAGCGCCCCTCTCGCTTCTGCACGGCCTCTATCGTGCGTGGTAACTCCGGCGTTAGCGGCGCTCTCCGCTACTCTCCCATTTTTCTGGATTTATGCTTTTTGACGCTTTCCTAAATCTTCAGATTCAATTTTGTTCTTCACTGCGCTAGCAGTATCGTCCTCTTCCGCGAAGAAGCCGTGGTCTGTGTGTGCGTGTGTGTTGTCCGTAAAGGCACTCTACTGCCAAAGCGGGGGAGCTGAAATGCCGTGAAGTGGATACCTGCTGCATGCATCGCCATCGCGCAGCTCATCTATGTAGCCTTGAATATTTCGTAAGGTATAATTTACCTTTTGTGAAATGATGTTCTTTGTCCAGCTGTCCACCGGCCGCAGGTGCGAGAACTCGTCCAGAAAAGATGAGCGCACTTCTTCCGCCAAAACATAGGCCTAACCACGAAGGGAGAGAAAAAGAAAGTGACTGTCAGGTGCAACTCTCTAAAAAATTGTGATGAACAAGCCTTCCTCGGGTTTTCAAGAGTGCCTTCAAAAACATGCCCAAGAGGATGAAAACATTTCCAAATTAGGCTTATTTCATAACTAGTGTTCCCTACGGTAACAGCTAGCCAACGAAAAGGAGAAGCGCGCTTTGTACTTAAACAAAAAAAAAATCCGCCCGTCCGTCTGTACGTCCATCCGTCTATCTAAAGCCCCATTTGGCAGATGGCAAAGTGGAGAGAGCTAGAAATGTCCTGCGCCACTTTTGAGGGGAGAGGAACAATAGTGGGAGAGGGAAGACGAAGAGAGAGCAGGAGGCGATGGATGGCGGCTGCGGAGAAGTGCAGAAGAGGCACGACATGTCACATTGAGTCTGCTGGAGCCTGGGTTGCGTCGGGGTAGTGGAGTTGGAGTGCGGCGTGTCATAGGATGATTTACGGACTGCATCAGGCCACCCGAGCTCGTGGCCTGAAGCTGTCAGCGGCCGCGGCTGCTCCTTCTGCTGAACATTATTCCTAACACAAGCTATTCAGCAATAGTCGCATTGATCGCCTGTACTTTCTTGCTCCAGATATGTCTGCACCGCGGCTTCGAACTGAAGTCTTCTCTGTTTGATATGCAGTAAAAGTGATTTTAACTTAATGAAACTGCCCAGTTGAGACATGTTTAATTTGTCGGTTTGTTTTTTTCTTAGGATATACAAGTCAGTGTTACGAGTATTATGCTTTTTTAGAATCGACACTACGCAACGGCAGCTGCTTTTTGGTTTTTGTGAGGTGCTGCGGCTTAAATTCAATCCTATTCAACCCTCACTAAGCGAATTAAATATAAGAAGAACTCTAGCTGGAGTCAGTTGTAAGAGCACAATGAATTGTTTCTGATATCGCAGGCCAGCAAAAACACTAAGACAGGAGATTACAAAATAATATGCGTCATACCGAAGGACTACAAAGAAAATTTTCACTTTACTTTCGACCTCACCGCTTTAAGCGAACGACGGTATAATATACACCAGCGGGTGGTATGACGCGGGGGCAATATAAAAGTACCGGCGTGAAAAACAATACAGACAGAGAAGTACAAACAAGCTGCCAGCGCTTATTCGCAACTACCGTGAAAATTAGGTCCTTCACGACTACATTATGAAGAAGTTAAAGAGAAAATGGTACTGTGCACATATGTGAGCCAATGTGCAACAGTATATGAGCTAATGTGAACATATTTCAAAACTAAGTTCCATAATTTCTAGCGCCCCAGAAATTTAAAAAGTCTCTGACTCGAGATTTCGCTACACTGGCCATTTTATCTATATGACGCAACTAGCTCATGCTGTGTGGTAGACCAACAGGAAGGTAACTAATATATACTTAATTAGTGTTATACAAGCAGCTGTTCTTGCTTAGACAAAGATACCAGCTGCCTTTCTACAGAAACCTATCTCTACATTGCAGTAGCAACAGAAACCTATCCCTTCATTGCAGTAGAGTTACTTTCACCCTGCTACTTGGCATTATAACGTTTGCGGGACGTTGTGTTTTCTACTTTCGCATGTTATTCACTACTATTGTGAAGGCCATGGCCAGACAGTCATTGACTATTGTGTCTGTTTTCCCGTCATGTTAACTGCTACCAGTGCTGAACAACTCTTCTCTTTCTGAAATATAGAAATATTCAAGGTGAACTTCGTAGTTGGCCTTCATGTAGCAGCTCTAGCAGAATAGTGAGCGGAAAGCGCTACTTAAAATACAAGCTTTAATACAGGGAAGCAGGGAGAAGCTTCAGACCTCTGTAGAAGGCTTCGATCGAATGGCCAAACGATGTGTTGACCGAGGTTTCAACAAAACTACATATTCTTCCCGGTACACTGGGTTACCGTATATGAGATTCTCTAAACTTCTCAGATCAAGGTATTTAAATAATCTCGTCAAAGATGACTCAGTTAGGGACGGGAACGAAAGTGTATTGTGGGGAACCAGGGTTAAAGAGTGATGTATGTCTTCATGAAAAAATCCTGTCTTCTGGCTTAGTGGGCATCTTTTGGCTCCCTGCGCTTTTGCAACATCTTATTGCACATATATGTAAAGAAAAAACCTGCCATTTTACACCCAACTAAAAACCATATATTTTCTTAAACGTACAACCTAATTAGTTCTATCAAGCGTTTTGTTTTTCTTGCAGGAATCGAAAGCTCACTGGCAAAGAATCCATCCCCACCTCTTGGGCCACTGGTCATTGCAGAAAACCTGAGCATAAATTTTTGATACAGAAATGCGCTCATCGGTACTAGTCGCGCCGCGCGCGAGAGAGCCAACTAACTTCTTCCTCTTCTAGCGCATGCGCTACTTCTGTCTCTTCTTCGAATGCATATCTTCTTCGAATGCATGTATCACTGCCCCCCTCTTCTGCAGCATCGACACGATGCGGCTGGGAGTGAAAAGTCAGCGAAAGGGTAGAACACAGCTGCAGTGGACCGCAGTTCAGTCAGGTAGCCGGTCGTGGTAAGGCTTCATGCGAACAACGTGTACGACTTCAGTTCGGTGCGACCGGCGCGATGAACAAGCTGTCGGGGCGGGAGCAACTGCATAAGTCACATCACTGATGCGGCGAACTACTTCGTAAGGGCCGAAGTATCGGCGCAGCAGCTTTTCAGAGAGCCCGCGGCGACGAACAGGTATCCAAATCCACACAAGGTCGCCGGGAGCATAACTGACGAAACGGCGTCCACAGTTGTACTTAGTGGCGTCAGCCTCCTGTTGACGGTGGATGCGCAGGCGGGCCAGTTGACGCGCTTCCTCAGCACGCTGAACGAAGGTATCTACGTCGATGTCAGCGTCAGAGTCGCAGTAAGGGTCGACGGGCAACATAGCATCCAACGGAGTGGTCACCTGGCGACCGAAGACAAGCTGAAAGGGGGTCAATCTGGTTGTTTCCTGCAGGGCGGTGTTGTACGCAAACGTTACGTACGGCAGAATGGCGTCCCAAGTTCGATGCTCGACGTCAACGTACATTGATAGCATGTCGGCTAGTGTGCGGTTGAGTCGCTCTACCAACCCGTTTGTCTGCGGGTGATACGCCGTAGCACGTCGGTGGCTCGTGTGCATCAGAGTCATCACGGACTGGGTTAAGCGGGCCGTGAAAGCAGTTCCCCGGTCAGTAATAACAACGGCGGGTGCTCCATGACGCAAGACAATGTTGTGGACGAAGAACTGCGCCACTTCAGCAGCAGTGCCCTTGGCAAGAGATGTGGTCTCAGCGTACCGTGTGAGGTAGTCAGTCGCAACGACTATCCAACGCTTTCCAGGCGAAGACTTCGGAAATGGGCCAAGGAGGTCCATGCCCACTTGATGGAAAGGGGTCTTCGGTGGATCGACGGGGTGAAGAAATCCGGCCGGTTTCAATGGAGGAGTCTTCCGACGTTGGCATTCACGGCATGTTTTGACGTAGGCCCGCACCGATGGGAGTAACCTGGGCCAATAATACTTTTGTCTAATCCGCGCGAGTGTACGGCTGACTCCAAGGTGGCCGGCGGATGGTGCATCATGACAGGCACTCAAGATCTCAGACCGCAGCTGTGATGGTACGACGAGTAGGAACACTTCTTCGCTGTTGGCAAAGTTGCGTTTGTAGAGAACACCAGACCGTAAAGTGAAGGTGTGAAGCCCTCGAAGAAAAACACGCGGAATGGGAGCTTCACTGCCTTCGAGGTAATCGATGAGCGGCGCCAACTCCGTGTCCGCCCTCTGAAGCTGCGCCATTTGGGTGGTACTAACAGAGCCCAGGAAAGGAAAATCATCGGTGGTTTCTTCGGTATTGATTGGGATAGGCGCGCGCGACAGACAATCCGCATCCTGATGCTTGCGGCCAGACTTGTAAACTACTGTTAAGTCGTATTCTTGCAAGCGTAAGCTCCATCTAGCCAAGCGTCCTGAGGGGTCTTTGAGGCTCGCCAGCCAGCATAAGGAGTGGTGGTCGCTTACCACACGGAAGGGTCGTCCGTAGAGGTACGGTCGGAACTTGCAGATGGCCCATATCACTGCAAGACATTCTTTCTCCGTCGTTGAATAATTGGTCTCGGAGCGCGTAAGTGTCCGACTAGCATAACTGATGACCCGTTCTGCACCGTCTTGCCACTGGATCAGTACTGCACCAAGGCCAACATTGCTGGCGTCAGTGTGGATGTCCGTGGCAGCATGCTCGTCGAAATGGCCGAGTATCGGAGTGCTTTGCAGACGGCTGCGAAGCTCGACAAATGCAGCCTCTTCGTCGGTCCCCCAGAGGAAGGGCGTGTCGTCACGGGTCAGTGCGTTCAGCGGTTCCGCGATTTTCGAGAAATCTTGAATAAAGCGCCTATAATAGGAGCACAGGCCTAAAAACCGGCGAACGGCCTTCTTGTCAGTTGGGCGTGGAAAACCTGAGACGGCAGCAGTCTTGTCAGGGTCCGGGCGAACACCTTGTGCGCTGACAACGTGACCAAGAAAGCGAAGTTCCTCAAAGCCAAAATGGCATTTCTCGGCTTTGATGGTGAGTTGCGCGGATTTGAGCGCTTGTAGCACAATGCGCAACCGCTCCAAGTGTTGGTCAAAGGTGGGCGAAAATATAACGACATCGTCCAGGTACACCAGGCAGGACTGCCATTTCAAGCCGGAGAGGACAGTGTCCATCATGCGTTGGAAAGTAGCCGGTGCTGAGCACAGACCAAATGGGAGCACTTTAAACTCATAGAGGCCGTCAGCACGAAAGCCGTCTTCTCCCGGTCTCTCTCATCCACTTCGATTTGCCAGTACCCGCTTTTAAGATCCAATGACGAGAAGTATCTGGCGTTCCGCAATCGGTCGAGCGCGTCATCTATCCTGGGCAGCGGGTAAACGTCCTTTTTGGTCACGCTGTTAAGTTTCCTGTAGTCCACGCAGAAACGCAGAGTATTGTCCTTCTTTTTGACAAGAACCACAGGCGATGCCCACGGACTGGTGGACGGCTGAATGACATCGTCTGCAAGCATCTCGGCAACCTGATTCTGAATGGCTTCTCTCTCCACCGGGGAAACACGATATGGGCGCTGGCAGACGGGTCGCGTAGTCTCGTCAGTGATGATACGATGCTTGGCGAGTGGAGTTCGGCCGACCTTCGAGCACGTAGCGAAACAGTCCGCAAATTCTGCCAAGAGGGCCGACAGAAGATCCCTCTGAACCGACGGCAAGGCAGGATTTATTCTGACTGACTGAAGAACGTGATGTGGGCCAGCATACTCCGGAGAGGGTCCTCCCACGGTGCACAAACCTGGAACCTCAGCAACGTCGTGGAGGAAGGCAATAGCCATGCCTTTGGCCAGGTGCTGATATTCGTTGGCAAAGTTAGTCAGGAGGACGTGGGTGCGGCCGTCACGTAGTTGGACGAGACCTCTTGCAACGGCAAGTCCCCGCTTAAGCAGCAGTGGACTATGGCTGTCCGCTAGGCCCTCGTAGTCATGAAAGAGGTCGTTCCGCACGAGCACCAGAACACTGCACCGCGGCGGTACCGTGACGTCGTTCTCGACAATGCGCAGAGCGTTGCTGCAGGGATCGCGGGAGTCAAAGCGCGCCACGGCCTGTTTGGTCGAGAACGTGACACGTGCCTCCTGAAAGTCAATCACAGCGCCGTTCGACTGCAGGAAGTCGATCCCCAGAATCAAGTCTCTGGAACACTCGGGGAGTACGACAAATTCACCAACGTACGTAAAACCACTAATCCCAACTCTAGCCGTGCACTTGCCCACAGGGGAAATTAGGTGGCCACCAGCGGTGCGAATGGGGTCCCCGTCCACGGTGTCAGAACCTTCTTAAGTTCTCCAGCGAAGGCACGGCTCATAACAGAGTAATCAGCACCGGTATCGAGCAGCGCGGTAATGTCAGTGCCATCAATTGTCACTCGCAAATCGGATGCAGCGTATCTGATACTGTCGCTGCCTCTCTCTGTCCGGGTATCGTCGGCTCGAGGGTTCCGCGATGGAGGATCTTGACACGTCCCGACGTCAGCGGCCTTGCCTCCAGAGGTCGCTGGTGTTAGTTTTCCCGACGCGGACTCGGCGAGCGACGGCCAGCAGAGCTACTCTGGCGGCCAGGGCTGGAAGAGCGATAACGGAGAGGCGAAGGGGAACGGGACTCGCGCCTTCCAGAGTAGGCAGGGTTCTGGCGTGCCCAGAGATGCTGTGCAATCTCATGCGGTCGTTCGCCGTTCTGAGGGCAGGGTGCGTCGGGATGGAAACCGCGAAGGCCCACTTGGCGGTACGGACAGGCGCGGTAGAGGTGACCAGGCTCCCCACAGTGGTAGAAGAGAGGCCTGCGGTCCGGTGTACGCCACAAATCCGACTTGCGAGGGCGTGGCCCAGCTGTAGCAGATGCGGTTGCAGAATACGTGGCGATGTTACCCACGGAGGTCGACGGGGTCACACCGTAGCCAGGCACGCTTGCGTGACATGTGCCGATGTTGCTCACGCCAGGCGTTGGGGTAATGGGACCGTAGCCTGTCGTGCGACGTACAACAGATGCGTACGTGGGTCGGTCATCGAACCGGGATGGCGCTTCGGGGACAGGAGGTGCCTGCGCAGCCTGTCGCACCTCGTCCCTGACAACTTCGGACAGCGCTGCCAGCGGCGCAGGTGCAACCTGAGGCAGATGGATCCGTTGCAGTTCCTCCCGGACAACGGAGCGAATTAGTTCACGCAAGGTGTCTGCACTGCCGCCGAGACACGACGAAAAGCCTTCGGGCACCATGCAGTTGATGTCGCGGTTGTACTGGCGGGCCCGTTGTTGCAGCGTCGTCTCCATCGTGGTCGCCTCGGTTAGAAATTCCGCCACCGTGCGGGGTGGGCTGCGCACGAGGCCCGCGAACAGCTCCTGCTTCACCCCACGCATGAGATGGCGCAGCTTCTTCTCTGTCATGTTGGGGTCGGCGCGCTTGAAAAGACGGGTCATGTCTTCGGTGTACATGCGCACGCTTTCGTTCGTGCGCTGATTTCGGGAGTGCAGCGCAGCTTCGGCCTTCTCCCGGCGGTCAGCGTTGGGGAACGTAGCCAGGAGACTCCGGCAAAACGTCTCCCAGGTGGGAAGTGTAGCCTCGTGGTTTTCAAACCACGTCCGAGCAGACTCTTCCAGGGCAAAGTAGACGTTATTCAGCTTGCGCTCGTCGCACCAGCCGTTGTAGCGTGCGACCCGCTCGAACGTCTCCAGCCAGTCCTCAGCGTCTTCGAACACGTCACCGTGAAAAGATGGCGGTGTTCGCGGTGGGTGGCAAAGGATCGGCGCCAGGGGCCTGGTGTCAGCGGCCATCGCAGTTGGACTCGACGGTAGAGGCTGGATCGGCGGCTGGGTCCTGGTGTCAGTGGCCATGTCAGTTGGACTCGGCGGTCGAGGCTGCGTCGTCCTTGTTGGCGGGGGAAGGGGCCCAAATTCAGGCGACTCTCCGCGGAGACGGCGGCTGGGTCGCTGGTGAACCGGTGTGAGGTCCGTAGTGACGCTGTACGGAGTTTGCAGGTCGGGAAGCGTACCCCGCACCTCCACCAAACTGTAGCGTGCAACGCCAAAAAGAACACCCGCGCAGAGACGAAAAACCTGCGGCGGACCCCTAGTGGTTCGAGCGCGCGCGAGAGAGCCAACTAACTTCTTCCTCTTCTAGCGCATGCGCTACTTCTGTCTCTTCTTCGAATGCATCTCTTCTTCGAATGCATGTATCAATATACAGTCGGCATGTAGCGAATTCATGACACTGGGCTTTAAAGGGTTAAGAAAATCCACTAGTGCGTGTCTGTTACCAAAATAATTTCGGCAGCTCTCATACATTACGACACTCTGAACACTCTTGTATTCTATCCGAACGCCAAGCACAATAGGCTGCACTCGTGGGCACTTCTTCCTGCCGTTATGTCTAAAGTAAATGCTCAGGTACTTGAAAAACAACGGCACCTGAGGCGTATCGCATAGCGTGCGGCCTGACACGTTGCATTAATATAGGACGCCCAGTTAGCACCGCATATTTGATGACTGCAGCTACCCAGCTCAAGCACCGCAAGGGCTGCAGGTAAAAAACAGGTGCATCTGCAGAAGTAGGCGTGCTTATGGGGGCATATCGCTAGGCTTTGGGTATAAAATCACGAAAGCGTAAAAGCATTATATTTATATTCATATCCAAAATAGCTTATAGTTTCATAGCCTATTTTGCGCGATGTCAACCGGCTCTGATGATTGCTGTGGCTAGCAAGTGTATAAGCAGCCGAAATTTGCCGCAGTGTTCAGATCGCGTGGGGCAGATCTCAGACGCCACCTTTTACATTCGTTAGTACATTGCGTTTAAGCGAATGCCCCAAAGTGGAGTTTACTACAAAAAAGGAGGCAATTATTCCCTGTCATCTACCGAAGTGCAGCCACGCAGGTCACGCGCGAACGCCTATGTCCTAAGTGAAGTCCACTAGTTTGCTCACAAGCTGCTTAGCATGAACCCCACTGAAATACACGTTCATGGTGCACATATGCAGTGGGTTACCTGCGCATTAAAGCCATAAAACGTCCGCAGTTCCTACGTTCTTCTTACCAAAACGCAGCGAGTTTTCTGAGCCGCTTCGTCGCGCGCTCTGCTGGTGGCATGTATCCACACTGTGCTTAGCGGAAATTCGAAACGCTTTACCTGCAGTTCCGTCGTTAACACTTCCCACTGAAAAATTGCAACAATACGTATCATCAGCTGGACGCCAGTGACGCCTGTCCAACAGAGACCCTAGCGTTCCAGCACGCACCATGAGTTCGGAGAAGCCCAGTGTGCTGTTCATGTGCTTCTCGAAAGACATGATAAGCAAGCTGGGAAGGACGTGATCGACAAGTCGTACGCATAGGCGCCACTTGGGCACAGGCCCTCGACGCATGTGTCCAGTCAGCAAGTATGCGGCCGTGGCCCAGAAACGCTGTCCGCCTTCCAGGAACGGGGAGAGATACACCGTCAAGTGGAATGCCAGGTACAAGTACACGTTCGACCTGGGATAGCAGAGCGAGAAGCAGCAAAGAAACAGTTAAAATGCATTCCGGAAAATTAAGGAACATAGATATAAGCAGGACTGCGGCCAAGCAGCCTTGCTTGTTGTGGCCGCCAGACGCATTCGAATTGTGTGTACTACGTAAAAGTGGACTCATCGTGGAAAGTCTGTGTTTCGTTCCGCTAGCCCACCCAAGAGGGCCTTAATCACGTCAGAACTATACTATAAATATATCGAATGACCAATAAATATATACTTTTATAGTCTAACGTTAAATATTCGGCATTTTTTTCACCATATGCGGTTCTCCAATCAACAAAAAGTCTATTTGAGTAATTAGGTCAAATGCGAGTTAGTAGCGCTGTAATTTGGTTTTCCCTTCGGTCCTGCTGTTCAGACCCAGTGTTCCCGGATATCGGCTGTTTGAATAGCGATAATGTGTTAATGTCCATATATGCGGAATAGGCCATTCTGTCTATTCATAGATCGCTGGTAGTCTTCCTGCTATTCCATTCGCAGTGGTGCAGTGGTGAATTTAAGATGTGCCACTGCTCTTCTATGGCCGGTGCTGCCATAGGAGCGACTTGGTTTGCTTGTGTTCGGGTGGTTGCTCTTCCCGACCCAGCTTCATAGGATTAAAATGAGCTGTCGCCTGAAATTGAATTTATCCGAAACCCCACTGGAATGGAATATGCATGTGTGTTCCAGGCGTTTTGTGTTGTGTGCTGCGCGTGTGTGTTCCGGCGTTTCCTGCGATGCCTGTAGTACGGCCACTGGCTGGACATCCTTCTGGTCTGTGACTCATCACGCGCGAAGCGCGTAGGCGCCATTTCTGTTATTTTTTTTTTGGCGGGGGTTGGTTAATTCGGGCGCATTGCAGTAGCCTTTTTCCAACCCCTATAAATATTCGTCTGCAATAATAGTTTACCACTCGGAAGAAGACAGGTACCTAATTGAAACATCAGCAAAACCTTATTGTTTTTAGGCGTGTGTCATAGTATATATATATATATATATATATATATATATATATATATATATATATATATATATATATATATATATATATATATATATAAATTATGATACTATGATATATATACTCTCTTAATCTTTATATAACCCGGGCAGGATGCCCACCACCTGGTGGGCAGGTGAGCAGCCTGCTGCACAACACGCTTCGCACAAACAGGCAGACAAACACACAGCGGCTAAATGCGGGGAAGGGCCATTTTAGGCCGTTTACATCGCACAGTTCTTGCGTTTGAGACCAGGTGGCGCCACTAGTGCGCTCGAAACTAGGTGCCATTGCTCTTTTAAATAATAAAAAAGAACACCCAGCAAAGCCTTCAGTGGAAGAAAAGACAAGCATTCAGGTGATCCATTCAATGGTTTGCAGAGGAGGAAAGCTGGGCGGCTCTACGCGGCATGTAGCTTGATTACGTTTTCCCACCTAGATCAAACTAGGGTTCTCCATGTCCTTTAAAGCGTTAGCCAAATCCTGGTGTCGTCTTCCCAGTGGTTTAGAACTGTATCATCCGAAACACTGCAGCGCTGTCGAAACTGAACCAACAAGAGCGGCAGCCGTCGTGGCGAGGCAGGCGCCGAGCAGTCAGGAGGCGTATAATGACAGTGTTATCCCGTGACTAAACATAGCAGCCCCATAATACGGCTCTGTAAATCGTCTATAAGTCCGCACTAAAAACCTCATTGCCCAGGCACTTTTGCATTTCGCCTGCATTATTACCCGTTCGCAGCGACTAGGACTGATCTCTGCACCTCAGCGTTGCAGCCGCGAGGGCTTAATGTAATTCGAAAGGAGACACGGCAGCTCACATGTGCACAACACGAATGCGTTAGCCTCTCATTCCAGCGTACGCCCATGCGTATATTCAACTGGAAAATATAACAAAGGTGGGTAGAAAAAGAACATTATTCTCTATAGGCAGCCAAAGCGTGATGAACGAACTTAATGCTCTTGTTGTGACGCAGCTTTGCCGTTTACAGGAACACAAAGAAACAAAACAGACACCAATTATTTGCGCTCTCTTGCGGGCTAAAGGGGAAATAAACAGCAGCACCACGCTCCTCACAAACACATTCACTGCCAAGACTGCCTGGATCACGCGACGACGCAGGGGCCGGGATCCATTATCGATACAAACCACTTAAAGCTCACTTAGATCCCAGCGCTGCAGTTTATTGCTACGTCATACAACATCCATCTACCCTGAACCGAGTCTTTGGCGGAGCTTTGAATGTGAGATATAGAGAAACCTGCATGATGACCTTTCGGGAGTGAAGCTGCTTGGTTTAGTTAAATATTGTTACTACCAGGAGGTGTGTTAAGACCACGACGGGCGACCGAGAACCAGCTGGGTCCACTTTCCGAGCACGAGACACACATACACCTCGTCCTCCTCATCTTCTGCGTTGTCAGCGATGCCGACCAAATAGAATAGGCATCGCCTCGTCATGGGCGTCACAATATCAAAGCGCCTTGTGCCCATAAATCTCCCAGAGACTACTAAAGAGTCCCAAATGCAATTCCTAGGTGGTCAAGAGAGTATCCAATTGGCCACTTGGCAAAATACATGCTACCCAGAAAGGCTTACTCATGCACCTTTTGGCGCTTTGTATCTTTTAACCGTATGCTTTAGTAGTTTTCTGCAGCACATTTCACATACATCTAGGCTCGCTGTTGTCGTGTTGCGAGGAGGGAGCAGGGATTGTCCTAGGTTTCCGCCGCAGCCCCGCAGCGATATTGTAACCAGATCAAGTTTGTCACGAAAACCATCTACAGATTGGTTTCAAGTGGCAGAGAATGGCCATAGTGTAGTGGCTATAAAAGCGCGACGGGAAATCGCAGCACCTTAGATTCGGCGAGTTCTAAACAGTAAATTAGGCTAAAGGTGCAAGACGAAGCCAAGCTAAATGTGCAGCGAGCAGAGTTGCGCTCAAAATCTCATTACTGCTCGGGGAATTCTGGGTCTTGATATCAACAGGTATTAATCAGGAAGGAGCGAATATAAAATATAAGCAAGCTTTTGTATGAGCTGGTTTCAATTTTTGGTCGAAAGTGGTGTGTAAAATTTTCTTTTACGCAACAACTATTACTGACACAGGGCCTACGTGTCGAAATTCTCAAGTTTGTGTTAGTGTTTATCCACGCATGTCCGAGAAAGTTTAGGTGCATATTTCACTTACGGCTCTGAAGTAAGGAGAAGTTCCAGTGTCTTCAACTGCATGGGGTTTTTCACGACCACCTTCGTCGCTCTTGCAATGACGCCATCAAGCAGCTTCATCTCAGATATCATCTGCAGGAGTTACCACAAGTCTCAATTGTTGCTCCGCAATGAAGAAAAAGATGAATAGGATTTTACCGGCGTAAAGACGGCGATGGAGGAGTATGGTTTTGCGCTGTAATTCTGCATTCGATCGACGAAAGGGTCCTCTTTTGATGACGACTGCGAAGAACGAAAAAAATGCACGCGTTAATTAAAGTGATGGCAAAGTGGTCGCCGCTGCAAGCACTTATTCTGTGAGAGCGCGTTTCTGAGTGTCGTTGATGCGTGAACGGCAGCACCGACGGCTGCCGTTCAATTCATGGTGTTATATAAGTCAAAACCGTACCTGCAACCTACCACGGCTGTACCGAGATAAGTTTCCTTGTTATGTACGGCACGAAGCTACTCTTAGCTGTGTCGCGTGCCGAAGACCGCTGCGGTAATCTGTGGTGGGCACAGAACGTGCAGAAGAAAAATATGCTGATTCAGCCATGCGTGAAAGTTGTGCCGTGCCTCTGTGAAGAAGTCCGAGCTATACGACCAGGAGGCCGGCTCGTATATGTACTGCTTCACAGCAGCCGTACCTCGGTAGATAACTGTGCTCACTTCCAGACTCTTCGCTTATGGAACAACTGCTCGGTCAGGTACAACGACAGATACGCAGAGAACGGCGGAAGCGAGTACGCACTGGGCGTCCAAGATAACATCAGCCAAAGGTTCAGTTGAAACTGCTAGGGGCTGTGGTGTTCTAATAAAATTACTGTTTGTCGGTCTGAGCAGAGAATCGCATCTTTTGTATCATTTTTATTTATTGATTGATAAATTATCAACATCCTTGTCGTGAGCTTAAGTTTAAACCACAACGTCCAAGGAATTCAGACTAAACCTCAAAGAGCGCAGGTATCGTTACGTGCAGCTCAGTAGTATTTTCTTTGCTCTTCAAAATGGGCGCAAATTTCGATATCATAATGCAATGCTGCGCTCTTGAGAACGTCCGGAGCTATCAGTAGTCTTACATAGCTCACTGACATAGTGCGCCCACACAGCCTCTGTTCCTGAAGCATGCGTGAACGGGCATACTAAAGTATTCATTTTGTGCGTTACACGCTGGCTGCAGGATTCCAAGCAAAAAAAAAAAAAAAACAAGCGTTTATAATGATGCTTTTCTTCTAGAAACTGCGCCGGTTGGGGCTCCTTTAAACAGCCTACAGTTCTTAGGTAACAGCGTATATGTAATGCTTTGCGGGTGTTTATCGAGTGCAAGATACCTAGAGCTCTCTTCCTCTCCTGATATTGCATTTACATTTCAAGTTTTTGTAACTCTAGAATATCAAATATTTTTCTTAAAATATAGGGTGTATAAGCTGTTTTTACCGGTGCAAAAAGGCTTTTCCGCAGGCGTAGTGGTCGTAAACGAACAGTGCCGAGTTCACTCGCTCACGAAGAACACTGATGTTGATCGTGTGGGCCTCAGCTACGACGCACACATGCGCCATATGTGTTTCGCTCTCCAAGCTGTGGGGCTTCGTTGCCAAGAGCGCTATTTTGTGTGTCAGCACTGTTTTGCGAGCATGTGTCTTAAAACCAAACAGCAGCAACTTCTGCCCAACGCAAAGCGGCCCCAACCAAGCTCTCCTGAAACGCACTAGGGACAGCTCGATTAGCAGCTGCCTCGTCTTGCTGCAGACAGCAGCTCCTAGCATGTGGCTCAATTGGAGGCGCAAAAGTGCAGCAGCAGCAAGCGACCTTGCAGCATTGCAGCATTGCAGCGCAGTTAGTGCTTGGAAGCAGCAGCATGAATGACATTAGCAAGACTTCAAATCAGCCCAGTGCCGCAACGGCGAAGCGAGCCTTCCCTGCACGCTTGGCCGCTAGCGATACACTGCGTAACACTGCCGCGTTTCGCAATGAACGCGGTAATGGTGCCTCGTACAAAGAGGCGCAATAGGTGTGAAGTCCTGAAATCTGGCGCATATCAAAAATTTGCTTTAAAAGCCGACGAACAGAGCGCTTCCAGCGTGACCGGAAGAAACGGCATTACCTTGTGAAAAAATGAAAGGTTCCCACATCAAAGGAGCATGAATATGGGCGGGGCCCTTTCCAGTCTAACGCGGCTAAGCGGACCTGGGACTCACTCTGGCAACCGCTTGCGCGCCACGCCAGGATCTATCCGCGCATCCTTCTGCTGTCTTGCGGTTATGTGCAAAGGACTGTGCGTTGAACGACAGACAGAGGTATTTAATTTTGTCGCTGCGGGTTGCCGATGTCACTTCGCAGCTTGTCGGTTCAAGTCAGGTGAATGAGTTGAAAACATTTCACAGTATTTATTAATTTTCTTTTCAGTTAGTGTTGTGTCTTGCTGAGGCAAAATCCACGATGCTTTTACCGCTAGTATATGAGGAGGAGCCGAATCATCCAGCGCAATTTTTACTTCACTGCTCTTCATACTGCGCACCTCACAGCATAAAAATTAAATTACTTAGGTTTGGTTTGTGGTTTCGGTTTATGCGGATTAACATCTCAAAGCGACTTAGGCTACGAGAGACGCCGTAGTGAAGGGCTTCGGAAATTTCGACCACTTGGGATTCTTTAGTGTGCGCGGACGGCGCATAGTACACCGGCCTCTAGAATTTTGCCGCGTCGAAATTCGACTGCCGTGGCCGGGATCGTAGCCGCATCTTTCGGGTCAGCAGCCGAGCGTCATAACCACTTATCCACGGGGCGGCGAAATATAACGTATACGAAAGTAAAGTTCTTGCTTTCTTGTTTACGTAACACTTCGTCCGCGGTAAAATATCATACACACCTTGGCCATCTCGACTGCAACCTGTGCTATGGGGTCGCATCCATCAACGCTCTTATTTCCAGAGGTGGCATCAAGTTCGACTGACTGCAGAAACTTGCACACAAGACCCGTGAACTCTTTCGTACTCGCATTTGCGCTGGCGTCCTCACGACTGAGCAACACATCAGCTTCGTCGAGCTGCAAGAATAAAAAGATCATTATCAATGCCAACTTAAACGCTGCGGGTAGGTTTCAGGTACAGTCTTGGTAAAAAGTCCTAAGGCCACAGCGTTCACGTCCAGCGAAATGAATGTCCCAAGAATGCTCCGTGCAGCGAATCAGTCAAAACGCATATCAAGCAGAAAGCTTCTCTTCATCCAGAAGAAACCTTCACCTAGTATTTTAAGATCATTCGGTCTTTCGTAGGGCCATATTGGCTCTATTGTGGGGCTGAAGCGAAAAGCTTTAGGCCCTAAGCCTTTTTACCAAAACTGTACATTACAGTATTTAAACAAATTTAAACAGACTACCCCAGAAGGCTGTCAGAATGCAATGGCTTTTGTTGTGGATTATTCGTCCGTCTGACAGAAGATCACTAAGGAAAGCGGAAGGCTGTTATCAAAAGAGTGTGCCTGATTTGAAGGCAACCTTACCAGAATTGCGGACGCGCAAAAGCGTCCCATGTCTCTCAACACTCAAGTGGGACGTGCACAATCCTTGGGTGCCTTAACAAATTCGGAGCCGACTGCCAGTTATTTACACTCACCAAACTCAAGTACAACAAATGTTTAGGTGCAAAACAAGCGCCTTTTGCGGTATGATAACACCACTTCCGTACTTGAAACAGTAACTCAATATCCCGAGTCATGATCATGATCATGAGCCACCCTCCACCTCTGCTTATGCTCACAGCAGAACGAATTTTACCTCACATCACACCTACTTTTCATACTACTTACGCCACGCCCCTTGTTGTACATTGCTTAGTAACGAAGAATAGTTGGTTTTTGCCGCATAACTTTGCGAGCCGTTTTGCACTAAACATGGCTGAGTAGGACGGTGTGTATTAGAATCAGTGCACCACGCAACGCCACTCCAGCCCACACACAACTCAATTTCCACACGTACACCGCCAACTCAGAATATAGCGTACATGGAGACAAAAATGCATACACCTACCAGGGCAGACGCAGGTCTACAGCTTGATACCTCACCAATCTTTTCCTAACAGGATGAACATACTATACATAGGCGGTACAACGACGCCAGCCAAAAACAGTCTGCCACATCAATGTATACCTACCAAGCGGGCACGTTCACATGCGCGACTACTACATGAACATCAACTACCGTAGCAGCCGAGGCACTCGCCATAGCTTTAGCCATAGGGCAAATCAGCACACACTATACTAACATTTAAACCTACTCGCAAACACCATACTGACACTCCAACGCGGGTTACTACCACGCTCGTCACACAAAACCTCAGAATGCTGCTATCCGCAGTAAATCTCAACCAACCTCTTGTTGTTGGGTTAAGGGGCTTAAGAACAGGAAGGGCGGGAGGGGGGGGGGGGGGAGGGAGGCGTAATGATTCTTTGTTCTAATCTTCTGGCGTGGCGGTCACTTGGCTCAGTCAGTGAAGGGTGGGATGGCGGAGATGGAGTTTAGGTGTATGCAGAGGAAAGGTCAATGTTTCCGTGGTATTTGAGCAGGTGCTGGTCTGCCCGGACCCCGCAGCTAATGCTTGCTTAGGTGGAGCACTCTCCCTTGTCTTTTTTTATTTTTCTCCGTTTTGTGTTTTTGTCTTCACTGGCAGGCCAACATGGCGGATTTTGGAGTTCCGCTGCTTACAAACGATTCTTAATTAGGGCATGAGGTGACGAAGTGAGCGATGGTTTGAGCAGGACAGTTCGGGGTGGGTGCTAGGCGATCACAGTATTTTCGTCATCTCTTCCAGGCTTTAAGAGAAGTTTATTGAACCCAGGACCAAAAAGGGACATCGGTCCCTCTACAAAAACAAACATACATTACGGCGACTGATGTCGCCCGGTGCACACACACACGCGCAGGGAACTTAGAGTCCAAAACCACGAGATGTCCAAGAAAGTTCAGGGGTCCATAAGCGCGGGAGAAGCACGCCGGATGGAAATACCGCGCACAAATACCCGCGCACAAACATAACGGGCGAAGAACGCACACACCTCGCGCACAAATTTCGGGCACGAACATAACGAGCGAACATACACTTTATCTGAAGGAGCGAAACTAGAGACCGTTTCCTTTGATAATTCGTTAGGTAGGTTCTTAAGTGCCCGAGCACCCAGTGATTAATAGCGTAAAAGGTGACGCTAGTTGGTAGTTGGTTATCATGTAAAACACAGCACAAGAAAACGGCGCACCTATAAGAATATCGGACTTAAGCATGCACAGTTATTAGTCTGCGATATCCAGGGCTAAAAAAAATTGCCGACCATTACGTTACTTCCTCATGCGAAATTTGAGCGCAGCTCATCAGCTGTTCCGGCTTTTGTATAGATTCAATTCAATTCAATTCAATGTTTATTTTCCAACTCTAGGTTGGGGGGCACCTCAGCGAAAAAGCAGTTTTTCACTGCTTGAGAGTGCCGAGGGCCCTCGCATACATCAGCAGGCGACAGTTTTAGCAGGAAGCTGCTTTACATGGAACATATTACAGGCATAAACACAGGCATAAACACAGGGATAAACACAGGGATAAACACAGGGATAAACGCAATATAAAGGCAGTATAAACGCAGGTATAAACACAGGTATAAACACAGGTATAAAGAATAGATATGTGGTTACCGAAATAACAGTGCAACCTGATGGTATTACCAGAGGGATACAATCAAAGCATCAAAAGGATTGTTTCAACGTTTCATGAAATATTCGCGAACTTGTCTCCGAGTAAAAGTAGTGAAATCAGCACGCAGTTTTTCATGTTTATTCAGCACAAAGGGAACCTGGTATGTAAGTGATTGAAGTAAGTATCCCGTGCGACGATGTGGTAGAAACCACATGTCTGAAGCACGGGTTCGGGGATCACTTCTTTGACTAGTTAAGCCAGAAGAAGCGGTTAAAAATGCTTTAAAATCTTCACTTGAAAAGAACAACGAGTAGACTAAGCGGAATTCAAAGACAGTCATCACATTGATAATGCCAAAATCTGCAAATAACTGGCCGGTTGCATGTAGTCGTGGGAGATTGCCAATGTAGCGCAAAGCTTTCTTTTGCAAACGATGAAGAATGCACAGATTCTTAAGGCTCGTTGTAGCCCACACAAGTGTACAGTAATTAATTCTAGAAGCAAAAAGAGCGTGGTAAACTTGGAGTCTGGCTTTCACTGGTAAGAGCTGCCGGCATCGTGATACTGCACCTGCTGCTGCTGATAGGTGTTTTGATAATGATTCGATATGACTAGTCCATGTCATATCAGCGGAGAAGGTTACACCCAATATTTTAAGTTTATCAACTCTTGTTATCACTTCAGGACCAAGTACAAGAGGGTGGTTTATATCCACATGTTTGTTTCTGGCTTTGAACAGTACACCTTTAGTTTTAGTTCTATTAATTTTTAGTCCATTAAGATTGGACCAATCCCAAATTTTCAGCAATTCAGATTGAGCTTCCGCTAGAACTGCACTAATATGTTTGCCAGAAACAAACATGCTCATATCATCAGCATAAAGCACAAATGATGCAGTATTTCTATTTTCAACAGCGTCATTAATATATACATTGAACAAAAACGGCCCCAGAACACTACCTTGAGGTACGCCGGAGGTAACTGTTTGAAAAGACGAACAGATATTGTCAATAGAAACACACTGTTGGCGGTCACATAAGTAAGATTCAAGCAACGAATGACATACACCACGTAAGCCATATGCAAACAGTTTGTGTAATAATATTTGATGATTTAGACGGTCAAAAGCTTTGCTATAGTCAATAAATATGCCGAGTGTAAGGTAGTTGTTGTCAATGTTGTTAATTATAAGTTCTTTCATTGTAAGTAAAGCCGTTTCAGTACACCTGCCTTTCCGGAAACCGTGCTGGCAGTCGGTTAG
The DNA here is from genome assembly GCF_055824585.1 of Amblyomma mixtum. NCBI lineage: Eukaryota > Metazoa > Arthropoda > Arachnida > Ixodida > Ixodidae > Amblyomma > Amblyomma mixtum. The sequence continues at coordinate 157,367,402 of NC_143016.1, forward strand.
TAAGCTATGCTTCAAGAAAAAGATGTTAATACGTGCAAATATTAGTTTTTCTAGTCCTTTTGAAAATACAGGAAGTATAGATATCGGTCGATAGTTATTAATATCATTCTTTTCGCCCCCCTTATGTATAACGGATACTCTTGCTTTCTTCATAGCGGTTGGAAAACAGCCTGATTCAAGTACTAAGTTAAATATATACGATAAATACGGTGCGATGATATCAATAACGTATTTAACCGGCTTTATTTGCAAGTCGTCAGCATCTTTGGCATTACTGTTATGTAAGTTCAGAAATGTGGAACAGATTTCTGCCTCATCGGTTGGCGGAAGAAAAAGTGTGTCACTGCAGCGAGATGGAAAGGTGAAATCTGCTTCCAGGCTATCTTGTGTATTTGTCAAGTTGACAAAATGAGTATTAAAGTGTTCCGCTAAGTCAACACCGGAGAGGTTTGTATTGCTTAGAAATTCTGCCGCTGAAAACCTTGGATTTCGGCCCTTCAACACCATGTTTATAACATTCCATGCCATATGAGGACGACTCTTTAACGTATTTGTAAAAAGGTTATTATAATACAATTTCTTCGCTTTCCTTAGCTCCGCATTTAGCTTATTTCTGCATTTCTTGAATTTTAAGAAAGCCGATGGCTCTCTGGTGTCCAGGAATTTTTTGAAAAGTTTGTTTTTCTTCTTTATCATGTTCAGATGATCGGGCCCAACCCAAGGCTTTCTTATACTTCCATTCGATTTCACTCGTCTATATGGAAAGCAGGTGTCATAGTAACGGCGAAAAATAGAGAGGAATGCATTGTAGGCATCGTTCGCATTTGTTTTCTCATATACAAGAGACCAGTCACCGTCTGAAACACACGCGCGAAAAGAATCCATGTTTGCTGTCGATAGGCACCGAGATATTATTGGAGGCTTAAGCATTTTTTTCTTGGAGAGATTGCTTGAATATGATATAAAGATGGGACTATGATCACTTATGTCATAGCTTATAGTGCCCGCAGTTTCAACTGCTGTGTCTGCGTTTACAATGAACTGATCAAGCAATGATTGTCCAGTAAGCGAAACGCGAGTTGGTGTCGAAATCACATTTTTGAAGCCGCACGAAGTCACTATATTATTCAGCTGTAAAGAATGAACGTTATCACTGCCCATGTTTACATTGAAGTCACCACCTAGTAGCAAGCGATAATTTTTATCTGCAACATAGTCTAATACTTCTTCAACGAACTCGAAGAAAATGCTATGGCGGCCAGTTGGCGGCCGATATACCACAGTAAACAATTGTTCTTCGGCTTGTACGCACAACGATTCATAATCCCTAGTGATCCGCGTAAATGGTTTAAAAATGGTTTGGTTTGGTTTATGGGGTTTAACGTCCCAAAGCGACTAAGGCTATGAGAGACGCCGTAGTGGAGGGCTCCGGAAATTTCGACCACCTGGGGTTCTTTAACGTGCACTGACATCGCACAGTACACGGGCCTCTAGAATTTCTCCTCCAAAGAAATTCTAGCCGCCGCGGCCGGGATCGAACCCGCGTCTTTTGGGTCAGCAGCCGAGCACCATAGCCGCTGAGCCACCGCGGCGGCGGTTTAAAAATGTCGGAGGATATGTTTTGCTTGACATGCATCGCAACGCCCCCACCACGAGTTTCACTTCTGTTTAAAAAATAATGACTGTACCCGTCTATAGATAGCATGTCACTGTCTAGACGATACCACGTTTCTGTGAACATTATCACATCGAACTGGATGCGGCACTCATCAAGAAAGTTTGAAACATGTTCCTGTTTAGATATAAGAGATCGCGAATTTATATGGACTGCAAAAACTGTGTTCTGTGTACAACACTTTAAAGGAATGTTGCAAGGCAAACTGTTTTCCAGGTATAGCATAGTGTTCTGAGGACGGCAGTATTGGTCTGCGTGACCAGCACCAGCGGCTTAGACAATCTTGTCCAAGTCGCCCATGCAGGTGATGCGCACAGTTGTGGAAGTCTCATTTTGCCTGGCGAAAATTTTGCCATTCTTTGTCCAGGCAAACTTCCATTTTTTATCCTTTTTCCTCTCCACAGTCAGGCTCATTAGCTTTTTCAGAGTAGGGCACAAGTGTTCGTTAATATACACGGCAGAACTTTCAGTCTGACCAAGATCAGTGTAACCAAGATCAGCAGTTGTGGCTTTGACTTCTTTTGCTTTACTTAGGAAAGCATCACGCTTCGATCGGTTGCGAAACTGCACTATCACATTTGGGCATGTCAACTTCTTAGCCGGAACCCGGTGGCAGGCTTCAATATCTTGAGCTGTTATGGGCACTTCGATTACTTCTCCAATCTTTTGGAGGATGTCATGGAGGTTTTCGTTGTCAGCTTCGGGAAGCCCTTTAATTTCCAGGTTTCTGTTTCGAGAGTATTGCTCCAAATCGGTCAGCCGAAGCTCAAAAGCAAGGAGCATGTTCCGTAAGCTGTCGCGATCAGCAGATAGCGCAGCGTTTTCTTCTTTTAACGTTTTGTTTTCCTCCTTTAGTGCTGAGAGTTCGGCAGACATGTCATCATAATTATTGCTGCAGAAATCTACGCTCTGCGACAGCTCACGGGTTTCTTTACGTAAACCCCTTTCTATTGCACTGCGCACTGCTGCAATTTCGGCGCGAAATTCTTTCCGCAGCTGATCACGCAATTTTTCTATCTCACTCGGCATGCTCAAAACACTCAAAACACAGTTGGCAGCGACAGCGGAAAAAGGTCACTTGTAGTAGAGAGGGTAAGTTACAGAATGCACTCAAACCTGTAATGCAGTTGCAGAAAGTTTAGCCGAAAGAGCTCCTGCTGCCGCTGTCTCTGCCAACTGAAAGGCAAAGAATTGAGGCAAAGAATTCGAGCAAGACATGTATGCCCAATTACAGACAACTTGTTATTTTTCACACATATTCCTTCTTCAAGAAATACTCCACTAAAAGTTTTTTATTATCATGAAAGAAGCTTTGCGGTCGGAGAAATAGATAATTATATGCTCGACTTGCTGCACCAGTGCCTGGTTCTCAAAGACGAGCAAGTATTTCGTGACGTCATCACAGCTGTGGGAGCCGTTACGAGCGAGAGGAACGGGATGTTCTCCCGCATAAGTCGTAAGAAATTGCCGCTCGTCTTTATACCTACATTAAAGTCCCCACCTACCCTGCCACCCTGGCAGGTGGCAGCGTTTCTGGCACAACGTTGCCAATACCAAAGCATGCAGGACACATCTGTCACTACCGCTACGTAGCTTAAAGCACGACTGAGGCGTCCACTGTACAAGGAGGACAGTTGCGCGCCTTCCCTCTGGTTCATGTGTTCATAGAGATGTGTGAGACAGATACTGCGCATTTCCTTTCCTGAAAAAACCAATTTCCAAATTTTACGCTCTGCTTTTACGCTCTGCTGGCGTCACGTGTGAAAACTCTCTCTACAACATTACTCCGTGGCACTCCCGTAGCAAACGCATGGGAAATGATCACGCAGCGTCGCCGCCGCTGCAAAGTATTCGCACGCACTTGGCAGGGTCCTATATCTGAGTGATGAAGGCACAATCGCGAAGACGTTTCGCGAGAGGAAAAGCTTTCATCTCAGGTGCATAGCTCGGGAAGCCAACACAAAGTTTGAGGCGTTGGCAGAGCAGCAGAAGACGCGAGATGGGAGTCGTCTGGAACACTGCAACGAAGCTACACCTCACCGGTTGCCTTACCGGTCACTTCTGCACTACGCTCCACCCACAGCTTCACTGACGCGGCAGCTGCGGCTTCCGTACATACGTGCTGACGATGGTACCTGCTTCTGGCTTTTTATTCCGGCCTGCTTTGCGAACAGTATCTCTTCTCGCTTCGGCGAGCGCGGCTTCGGCCGCTTATCTGTTTTTTGAGAAGCGTCCGCTCCGGCGGACGCGGTTGTTGCTGCGACGCGCGTCTTTCCTTTCCTCTCTCTCTCCTTCCTCTGATCTTTTAACTCTCATCTATCTGCACGTGGCAGCGGTGGTGGCTTGGCTCGAGCCAGTAGCAGGCCCGTGCAATTTCCTTTTCATCCTTCTCTCAGTCACAACAACAACAACAACCTCGTACAGAGCTGAAGGGATCTTTAAGACAAACAGCCCGTGCATAAATATCTACCTATTGAGAGTGGACGCTGAGGATTGTGGCGGTGAGGGAGACAGACTGATGGCACTACTGCTGCTGTACACACTGCTTAGGGAAAGCCGCTCCATGCTCGTTGCTTTACAAAAGGTGAAAGCGGGACTCTGTGCACCTAAATAATGACTTCACATTTCCACGGACCACAAATTTGCTTTCGTTCTGCAATAATACTACAAGCATTGATGATTGCAATCCACTTGGTGGAAAATAATTGAAGGACTGTAAAGTTTGCCCTTTGTGCTGCCCACGTTCTGGAGTAGATTTAGATCATTAAATATCCGGAATTCTTAACCTTGGCAACGCAGGAATACCCCCCCTCCCCCCTCCCCCCCTCTCCCCCGGAAAGCATATTAATATGATGGAGTTAGCAATGGGAGGAGGCTTTTAAACGCGGCACCGAAGGCTTCAAGACTAGCAAGTAGAGGAGGCTAAAACCTTGGGAATAACCTTCGTTACTACTAGAACTTCACATGTTTTGAAGAGAGAATTTGTTTCCGTTGCCAACCGCAAGTATTTCGTATTTTAAGTATAGGAGATCTACCTGAAGGATTGGACAGTATACCCTGCCCCTTAAAGGTGCTCTAGAAGGTAGCTTACTTTATTTTTACTCCTTTCGTGCTTAGAACATCCTGTCAAAACGAGTACAGTGATTTCGTCTTGAATTAAGTAACGTCATCACAGACAATGCAGCTGAAGCTGTAACCCGCCATCTACTCGCAGTAGACACATAAATTATTAGCCGCTACTCGCTGCACCCCCACGATCATTACTTTTATCTTATTCTTTATTTTTTATTTTTCCGTGATTTTCTCATATCGTACTTAGACAAAACATTTATTGTTAGTCAACTTTTCTGTTCGTCCTCCAGTGCACGTCCCGGACTCTTTTAAGGCGGAAGCCTTTAATGCCTCATCGTTGTAAGCAGGAGCTGTCGAGAGAAATGTCACGCTTTTCAATTGGTCGAAACGGTCGTGAAGTTACAGTGCGCGAATTTCAAACGGGGTCAATTGTACTTTGGCTACTAACCATGCAACCAATTAAAGGGATCGTAGTGATGCTCCAAGTAAGTTTGACTGAGTTTAGTTAATTGCTTACTTAAGCAGTTAGTCTAATTAACCTTTCTAGCCAGACCAGATAAATAAATAAAACCGAGTAAGAAATTGGCCAAGCTTGGGAATCGAACCCCGGTCTCCGGAGTGCGAGTCGACCACGCTACCACTCCGCCATGCCAGTTTTTTTTTTATTTATTTATTGCCTGACTTCGGCAAGAACCACAGTACACAAATACACTTACAGAGCGCAATGAGCAATAATTAACAACACTATCCGCCCGGGGGTGCGTGGCTTCATAATATTAAAACTCCTTAAGCGTCACCAAAGGCTCGACTCTTTCGAGCCACTCGGAAGCTTCAGGAGCAAGTTTCTGAACTTCAATATACTTATGCATGCACTCCCGAAAATAGATCCGTGCTGGCCGTGCATCAGGATCGCAATGATATCCTGCCATTCTGGAGCGCCAAATACAATGGAGGCCCATTAGCATAATGAGGTCTAATGGTGTCCCATCCTCACTCTCTACAGGCAAGTACCGAATACCATGAGCGTCGAGCGGAAATTCCTTTTTTAAAGTTCGTTGCAAAATGTCCCAAAAGTATACCCCCTCCCAACAGTGCAAAAAAACGTGGTCTATTGTTTCTGGTTGTTTACAAATTAAACAATGTGATCCCCAAGGTAGAAATAACTGCTTCCTTTCCAAGAATTCCTTTACTGGTAGTGTTCCGGTATGTAATTTAAAGAAAAAAGTTTTTGCACTTGGCGGCACCTGCATCGCCTTCACACGCTTAAGTACGTCGCGTCCCTGGCCTCCATTGTATAAGGCCCTGTACATAGGTTGTGGAAGAACTACATCGCACAAATGTTTATACAACTTCTTCCTGCTAACAGAAGATAAATATTCATACGAAAATCGAACAGACAGGAATCGAACACTCACGACAACCTCTCTAAAGTAACCAACAATACGTCCCGAGAAACTTTCGGTTGTGACAACAAAGTCCGGCAGTGCATTTCCGAGCCTTAATTGGCACACAGTGCGCAAAAACGGATCGCTTACATCGCGCACAAAACAAAATCTGCTTACAATCTGCCGCAGAAATAAGTGTCCCAGACTCAGGCCGCCATCCTTCACCCGCCTAAACAAATTGGTCCGGCTACAGCGTTCCCAGTCCGCAGCCCACACAAAAACGGCAAAGATCCGGTGCAGTCTCTGTACGTGCATCCTTGCACAATGCAACACTTGCATCACGTACCACAGCCTAGACATAAAAAACAGATTGCACACTGTGGCCCTTGCGAAAATTGAAAGGTGTCGCCCTTTCCACCTTTCCACCTTTTCACGCGTGGCTTGCGTCTGTGCTTTCCAGTACGAATCGCTATCGCGATAACCATCCAGTGGAACGCCTAAGTACTTTACTGGGGTCGTCACCCAGGACACGTTTGCAAAATTGCCGGGCTTCGTTGGCCCTTCTCCGTGCCAAAGCCCCAGGGACTTTGACCAATTCACTTTACTACCGGTGATCTTGGTGAATTCTTTTACGCATGCCACGGCCTCGGTTATACCTTCCCGGTTCACTGTGAACACCGCGACATCATCCGCATAAGCCAGCAGCTTAACTTCTGCTGCCTGTAGCTGGAATCCTCGAATTTTTTCACTTTCCATGATATTCAAACACAACGCTTCAATGTAAATGCAGAATAGAAGAGGGCTGAGGGGACAACCCTGGCGCACCGAACGCTGCAGGCTAATGGGGGCCCCCAAACTCTTATTTACAATTAATCTTGTCGTGCAGCTCCGGTACGCCAAGGCCACTCCCTCACAAATAATGGACCCTAAATTCACATGGTCGAGTATGCAGAACAGGATATCGTGCGAAACACAATCGAATGCCTTCTCAAGATCTAGCTGAAGGATGGCTACACAGCTATTTGTGTAATCACAACATTCCAGCACACACCTCGCTTTATGAATATTGGAAACAATAGAGCGTTGACGGTTTGGGATGAACAAAGGTGCGTCTAGTGAATACGGTGTCTTCGTTCACTCCCATCTTCTTCCCTTCCCGTTACGGCCAGGTTTAGGTGTCCACCGAGATATGAGAGACAGATACATTTCCTTTCCTCAAAAACCAGTTTACCAACGAGCAAGGCGTATTTGTGCGGGTTTCAGATTGGTCCAAATTGTTGTGACGTCACTGCGCGCGAATTTTGACGGGTGTCCACCGAAATATGTGACACAGTTATTGCGCAACTTCCTTTCCTCAAATACAATTTTCGACTAGTGTCTACTAAGATATGTGAGACAGTTAATGCGTAATTTCCTTTCCTCAAATACAATTTTCATTCTCTTCATTACGGCCCCCCTTTCTTCTTTCACTCACACTTCCTCCCTTCCTGTACGGTACGGCTCAGGTGTCCACCGAGATGACAGAATTACAGCCCCATTTCCTTTCCTCAAAAAGCGTTGCGTTCACAGGGCAACGCATCGCGCCGAATGGGTGGTGGCGTTCCTTGGACTCCGTGGCAGCGCCACAACACGCTGTCGCGTTCCACTCCTAAAGGCGAAGCTTGAGCGTCATTAATTGGCAGTTAATTAATGCACCAACAAAATGTGCAGTGAACAATCGCGTAGCAGAATGCAGCTCTCAGGCTTTCGCATTTCACCACTTTAGCCGCTAAAGTTCCTCGTAATTTTTTATTTCTATAACAGTTGTACGGTAGCCAGTCTAGCGCGATGCGTTCTGGAGGACGTGTGCTGGGCTGTTGTAGAGTTTGTTTCCTTGCAAGTACCGCGTGGCGGCGCCACGTCCACGCGTAAGAGGCAGATTTTATCTTCTTGGGACATTATGGTTCATTATGTCGTCGGACATCGAACATTATGGTATAATATCTAGGTTTTCTAATCTCCTTCGACCTTACCTGGACAGCGCATGTGCGAAAGGTAACTAGCACGGCGATGCAGAAATTGTTCTTTATCAAGAGAGTTCTGAGACAAGCGTCTACTGAAACCAAACGCCTTGCCTACGTCGCACTTATCAGACGTACCTTAGAATATGCAAATATTTTATGGTTCCCACGCACCAAAGACAATACCTACTCACTGGAAATGGTCCAAAGAAAAGCTGCACGTTTTTTATTTAACCCCTACAGTCGTTTCGATTCAGTCACAGAGCTTGTACAGCGCGCTGGTCTTCATACTCTGACAAGTAGAGCAAAACTGCAGCGTTTGAAATTTCTTTATTTACTTCTTCACAACACATTCCAATTAAATTTTTCAGACTTTCTAGAGATAAGACATACGCCCCAAACGAGACATGTACACTCAACTATGATACAGGAATTTTCTTTCAATAACAACTCGTTCCGGTATTCTTATCTTCCGATGTCCGTACGCGAATGGAACGCTTTGCAACCGTGTATTACCGCGCAGCCAAAATTATAAAAATTTATTGCGCTCGCTGAAAAGGCAGTTCTTTCTTATACGCATTGTTGACCCTGTTTCATCATGTGTATTTGTTTTCTGTTTTTTTCCCAATCTTTCTTTTTTTTCATTCCACTCCTGTGATGACCCCTCTGGGGTTGGCAGTATTCCAAATAAATAAATAAATAAAATTTCGTGGCAAGAAAAAAGACAGACGGAATGAAACAACACAGACTGTGTTGTTTCATTCCGTCTGTCTGTTATACTGATTCACTGTTCAACCCAGTATGTATTAGTAGCTTTTACAGGCTTTAATTGTGCATGCTTAGGCGTCCCTACATGCTGCACATTATCTGAAGCAGAGGCATTTCATGAAAAGTGGGCTTTATAAGAACTTAAGCCCTAAGCACTTTTTTTCTCCCACAGGAGATAGACAATAAGGTTGTATTGCACCGCATTTTATAGGTAGCATAAAAATAATGCAATAAAATAAAGCTAGATTTTTTCTTAAATTCGTAAAAAAATGTAGAAACAACTTCATAGAAAAATACGCCAATTGAGAAATATTGAAGATAGAGGTTATAGTCTTCTACATAATGGTATACAGTTGTTTATACTAATTGTAGCATGTAGTGCAAGAGTATTGAGTAAATTGCCTCAATAATTCCGGAACCCAGGCGTTCTTTACACGGAACAGGTCACTTTTTCTCTGAATTGTTACTGAAGGGTAGCGATTGCACACAGCTGAAATCTCGAGCGTGCGTAAGTAAGGATGTCATGTAGCACTGCCCTCCAGTGGAAAGTATGAGTGCAGCCGAACATTAGGAACACTGAAATGTACAGCAATGTGCTGGGTGATCTGCTCATTTGCAGCTTACTTCGAGAGAAACAACACCGACAAGTTCCCAGGAAACCACTATGTAATCTCGCTGCTGTTTTGGAAAACAAATTTCTTTTTTTCCTTTACTAGCAGCATTACAATTCTTAAATCGTCCTTTTGTGTGCTATTTCCTCCTTTCACTCACTGGGTCCTGAGAAAAGCCAGAACTGGGAAGAGCAACGAAATTATGCTTGAAACACTCCGACTGACTTTAACTTAAAATGATTTTTGTTTATGCTCGATCTTTTTATACCAGCTACTATTAGCGTGCCTAAATGTCTTACACGAAGAGAAACAAAGGCGCTGAATAATAAAACGAGTATCCGTCTTGCGGCTACTTGCAATACGAGCAAATAATACTAAGATCAAGAATGAACCACTAACAACATTGCCCATCGCAATCCTTCCTTTTAAAGTCTCCGCGGATGTGCCAGCACTGTCACCTTTGCTAATTAATTTTTTTTCTCGCGTAGGAGCTGGCATGAACGAACCATACTGGAGCGACTTCAGTCTACTGCGCCTGTCTACCGTGGCATGAAATGGTACTAGTTCACTTCCACTGTGTTAAATCATTGCGAGCAAGAACACTTCTCGTATATCACTCCTCTTATAGTAGGACTGACAGCTTTTCTATGGTTACCAAATAAAACGAAATCCGTGCTCTACACCAAAACGCCAAGATCAGTATAGATCAAATCGTGCTTCGTCTATCTGAAGGCCGCGCTGCCATCGACACCAGGAGTGATGTTTTCCTAAAATGACAGAATTTAAGTAGTCTTCTCACAAATATTTTCCGCTTATCAGTGAAAAAGTCCCCGTATTGGTGGAGAGGATCGTGGCGTCATGAGCACCATATTAGTACCCATAGACCAATCACAGGGTACCGCCAGATTTCCAAATCTCCAGACCCAAAATTTATTATCCCCAACAAGACCCCAAAGTTCGACCACTCCCAAAAATTTTAAAGCAGACCAGAAAATTTTGGAAATATTGCCCTCCCAGAAAGTGGATTAAGATGGATAAGTGTCACTCTCCAAGGAAATGGATTAAGGCGGATGAGTGGGGATCAGTGGATGGAAATCAGGTGCATTAGTGGGTCGGGTTAGTATAATCTCATATCATAGTCAACGAAATGTACTCGCACATTCTGGAAGTTGATGACTCATGCTTGCTATATCAGGACAATATAATCGGTTATAACTGGATTTTTTGAAGGAAAATTGCAAAAAAAGCATTACAGACTCATTTTAGACACCATAGCAGGCAGCGTAAACGGTATTGAACTTTTATTTTTTTTGATGTCGTAAAGAAGGCCCCCAATATTTACGTTTTCTGTTTCCTCACTTTCGCGATGTTCTCTTCGTGATAAATATAGAAATATCAAGGTAAGCCGCGTAGAATTTACCACTCCTAAGTAGCATGAGAGACAAAATAGGGAAAAGGTCTGGATTGTTTTCGAATACCTGAGGTTTTTCAACGGGCACTGACATCGCCCAGCACATAGACGTGTTATGTATTTCGCCACAATCTAAAGGATGCCGTCACAGCCGCAATTCGATTCGACGATACTGACGTCTGGAGCCGAAAACTCTAACAAGCAATCCACAGCGGTGAACCAATCGTGAAATAGTGTCCAGAAAAAGAGGGGATCTTTTTATTGGCGGGTATCCTGGCTCTTAGAGGAAGTGAGGCGTAATTAATTTGCACAAGAAACTAGTCACGTATGTGCAAAAGAAGCCATAATATGAATTCGGATTACATGCAGAAAATAAATGGCGTTAACCGCGTTCAGCATCCTTGAATGACTACTACTTGCTTATCTCTTACCTGGCCCCTTCACATGTTGACTTCTAATAACGTGCGACTTTTTAATGTCGATTTTTATCTTAAACACTATGCTCAATATTTTGATTCCATCTCTACAGGTTGATTACACAGCAAGACAGAGATTATGTGCTTGATAGAGCTCAATAATTGGACTAATAACTGAAATTATCTCTTACACTTTTTTTTATTCTTAAATTCAGACGGCAAGTATATATTGCGAAATTATAGGCCGTCAGCATCGAACCTGAGCCCAATTTCTGTTTGCTTTATCGCGCAGAACTCTTGCTCGGGATAGTTGGTGCAAGCTTTAAAATGTCCTGTCCTTTGTGTCCTCGGTCATTGCGCCATTTTCATTACATCTTTAAGCTTGATCGCCGAATGGTTTGAAATATCGAAGGTCAAAAATAACCATTTGAAAGCTCGTTGACTTAGATTTCCCGCGTTATACATTTAAAGAATAGCCCCGTTGGCACCGGCAATGATGCAAATACAGTTCAAAATGGTGTATTTTATGGCAGAGAAGCAGCTGAGAGGTTTTCGTTGATGAATCTACATGCAGTGACACCATTTTGTAAATGCGCAACGTGGGAAAGCCATCACGAGGAGCTTTCAAATGCGCATTTTTGACGTTATAGTCTGAAGTACTCTGTCGAATAAGAAACCTTAAGAACAGGGTAAGCTTCAGTGTTGACATCCTTCGATTTTGTACTCTAATCTTCCTTCCTGCAACCCAAAATTAAACCTTGATTAGTTATATTCAGGTAATTGATCGTCGAATGATAAGACCTGCCATGTACCTTGCTCTACAATCCACCTACGTAGACCGCGCGTACGTATCTTTCGTAGTTTTAAAATAAAAATTCGCATATGCTAAAAATTCACCTTGCATTACGCATTTCCAAGCAGGGGGGTCATTGCAAGCACTTTCATCGACTGCAGTTTGACACATAAAGCACAAGGCGATGATTTGAGCTAAGACCACAGCGGACGTAGGTAGAAACTTGCCACGCCGTGATGGCCATTGCAGGAATTTTCTCACTGTTGCGCAAATGTGTAAAAACGCCAATCTTCAGCCATTTCTTGTGGCTGAAGAACTGAACTCATCCTTACCGCTAGAACCTTTGCTGTGTCGTCGGAAAGGTCCGGATGCAGCGCGACCGAGAATAGCGGGGCGATGTCGAACCCAATCAGCAGTTCAGCCGCCGCCTTCAGGACATCCTCAGCTGATGCGTTACCAGGATTGGCGAGGTTGAGTCCAAACGAGGCCAGCGTTGTACGGAGGTCATCGTTACTCGCCGAGGCTGGGGAGTATTGTAAAAGCAGTTGAAGCGATCCTTCTTAGTGGCGGACAAACACTCAGAAGCGTCCATATATCAACGTCTTATAGGCCGAGATAAAACGACGCACCGTTAGTAGAACACTCAGCAACGATTGTCGGTATGGTCAGCTGGACTGGGGTCCAGCGCGAACAGCAGGCACAGAATAAAATAAGACTTCGCGCTGTGTCGTCCGTTTTCTTGTCTTTTGTGCTCGTCTTCGTTCGCGCTGTTTATTCAAGATGCTTAACCAACTAGCCCGCCAAAACGAAATATGAACTGGCCGAAATATGAACTGGCCTTGTAGTTAATGAGAGGGAAATGAAAGAAGACATGGTGCCCGAGTCCTCTTGTAGCGCTTTCACATCGACACTTTCTATCGGAATTAGGCTCAGTGCAGCCAATCAAGTGCGAACTAAAAATGAATCTATCCGAAAGGAATTGCACAAAAAATCAAAATTTGGAATGACTCGTTAATTTTTTAAAGCGTGATTTCAAAGCATTCGCTAACGCTCTTCGCACAACGGGCGTCTGGAGAGTATACCGGGTTATTCTTTCTCTGAATTGATACAGATATTAAAACATCTTCCGGAATGTCGGTGCGGTGTGTGCAGGTTGTATGCACAGAAAATGAAACGTTACGAGCGTGGCAGAGCGCAAAGAGAAGGAGAGTGGTTCACAAAAAATGCATAATCTACTTTTTATTCTGTTCTCAGAGTGAATGATTATACTGTGAATCTGAAGGCGGTCAACTTCGAAGGAGAGCCGTGCTTTCATATTTTGTTAATCATCATCGTGGTTTCAAAATTTTGATTCCGGAAAATGAACCTTTGCAAGCTGGTTAATTTGGCTTTCCAGCAATGCACAGCGATAAAACGGCGTTGCTCGAATTTTTAATGATGCTAATATAGACGTAGTGCCGGCATTTTATGTACTTTATGAAGTAGAGGTTAACGTGCTTTCGTGGACGATACCACAGGCAGCACTGCCATTACATATGTGGTCTAAAACGGGAAAGCCAACTAAGATGCCTTTAAAAAGCTCATTTTTTAAACTCTGCTTTTTTAAGCAAAACGGAGCTCCCAAAAAATTATAAACAGGGTTCGCATTCTGTGTTGGCGGCCTTATATTTTACAATATAATTCTGCACTTTCAAACCAAAATTCAAAAAATTACATGGCGGAACCAACAGTCGCCGAAGCATGGCAGAATAGCGGATGTTTTTTTAGTTTGTATTTGTAATCAATGAGCCATTAGTAAAAGCAAAAGAGAAACATCCACATGCCACAGGTGGGATACGAACCCACGACCTCCAATTTTCACGTCCGTTGCTCTACCAACTGGGCTACAGCGACCACTGTCCGATCTTCTGGCTTCAGGGGTCTGCATGTGCAGCGTAACCGAACCTTGAGAGCGTTCACTAGCTCCACCCTCGTACACAGCAGCGGACGTAGTTCGTACTGTATTACCGCAACTGCCCTGTGGGAACAGGATCAAACGGTAAAGCGGTAGCTTTGCGAGAACCCTCTTGTGTTGTCTAGGCATCAAGACTCCCAGATCAGAGGCCGTCATTAAACTAATCAACAGAAAAGGGAATGAAAAGCGATGATCGTTATGACATACATGACATACATACTTTGCGCAAGTTTATTTCTTTAATTGCTGTTATGCATCAGCTCTCTGAGACAAACGTGCTCTCTTATTTCTTTGACTGCCAAAAATTAAAAGCTTGTTAAATAATTTTATGTAAATAACCATTTTGCTTCACCTCAGCCAGGTTTCCAAAGTCTGCAATGGTGAAATGTGCGCCTCCACACACAGCACAGATTTATCTCTCACCGTTGGAAAAATGAAAGTCTGTATTGATATCATGAACAAACGGAGCATCGGTGAACGGTAGTACGGCGGTTTAGCTCGTGATTAGGAAGCAACCTGCTGCAACTACGTTATAACTACGGAATTTCGTTCAGGTCGTTTAATTTTTGGCATATGCATGACTGCGAATAATTACAAGCCCATTTTTTGCCGCCATTTCTTCAACTGCTTGTGCATGGCGCGTCAAGAGTCATTTAACGGCCCAACTCTCCGACCGGTGTCAGGTGGGAAGCTGTAGCGGCGTTATTTGTCAAGCAGGCTAGGGACTTTCTTGGCTGCCAGACTCCTTCAGGGTCAGAAATTCCGGTGTGATATCAGTATTACTGGCTAGCGGGTGAGGACTACAGATACGATGGTTTTATTGGCTTACGTGCACTTTAAATAGAGGAAGCAAAAGTTCAATCGAGGAGCCGAAATTTTGTACTGCTGGAAATATAATGAAATATCCAAAGGCACCTCTATGCAGCGAAATTACACTAATAGCTAAGTTTTTCCCTGTATCCGCTAAAATGCTCCTTAAACAACATTGCTTCGAAAGTGCAAGTGAGATTACAGCGCACAATAGAGGAATAAATCAAAGAAAGTGACTGATATGGAGTCGTCTGTGTCACTTCTTCACCCAGCAATGTATTTCGAGCGGCTTCTACCCAACATTTGGCTTTCATAATAGAGTTTACCGACAACATCCACCAAAAACCGCAATCAGAAGCACCTGCTCTACATGCAAATGATGAATCTATCTGGTGCTCTTCACATATCTCGTGAAGAAAAGTTGTGCTGTGCCATTTTCTTGAAACTTTCTTGTGATAAATTCAATGGTTTCTGTGTATTGAGCGTCTTTTAGGACTATTGGAGTCCAAACCAAAGTGCGGAAGTTGTAATACCAGTGCAAGAAATCTTAGCACTGGAAGTTTCATAGAACACTGCCCTGTCACTGTCATAGAGCACGCAACTTTCGTATAGCGAACCTTTTGTGAAAAAAGAATGCTAAGGAGCCGTACAAAAAACCCGATGCTCCGAGGCTTTTGCCAATATGGGTATATTTTCCTACTTCCATTTTCGAACGCTAGTCACCTTTGATGATATTCGCTGTAGTCAGAACAAAATTCACTGAATAGCGTCTGCTTGCGCCTTTCACCGCTCAGTGAGTCACCCAGTTAAACTTTTAATTGGTTACTTTAAAACATGATCCCCGCAGGAGATTTCGTTTCGGTTGCATTTTTGGAATTATTCGCAGAAATGAATGGTCTTACTAGCCGTCAGACTTATTTAAACAAGACAATGTTGAGTAATATTTGGGCAGTAGATCGACTGCTTTCCGACAGTGCTAATATTGTATATACGCAATTACTTCAAGTGCTGACTTGCATTAAATTTCGTGATCGAAGTCAGCGTTAATTACCAGTGATCTGATAAATGCGATCATTTAAGCAGAGATACTTTTAGCGTCTACGTATCCACAATAGCGCCGGTAAAGGACACAGCGGAAACAACATAAGCGTTGACAAAATTATAGAACCTAGGAATAAGTGGCGCCATTTTAACCTGTTTTCATTTTAAAATAGGCGCTCAATTTTAACGGCCTGAAGCACACCCCAGCGTAACAAATCCGCAAAAAGATAGGGTAAACAGTGCACAAGCCTTCATGGCACAATTTTAAATAACGAGTTTTTGACACCCGACTGTATTGAACATTATTGTTCGCTGTTTAGTCGACATAGCGCAAGTGCTGTTCCGTTGCCTTAAACCTTGGCTGTTTCAGCCTTGTTCTTATGTGATGTGCAGAAACGAAATGACCACAAGAAGAAACGTATTTCGAGTGGCAGGATATACATACACGAAAAAAAAATGGTGGAGACATCTAAGCTCCGCCGTAAGGGTATGACATGATATCGTGATGGTTGAATTGGCATTTAAGCAGAAGGTCATTCTCTACTTTACATTCATAGAGACCCCTGGTTGTCCCCATACCCCTCCTGGCGCAGTGGTGCAGCGGTTAAGCGATGCGCCACTGCCCTGCGATATGGCAGGGGCTGCCACCTGTGGGCCTTGTGCGACCCAGGTTGCTCTTCCCGAGCGACAAGTCATTAACTTCACTGCCACCTGCCGCGGTGGGAAATTTTCTCACTATCCGTTGGGCAGGATTGCGACGACACCGCAAGGTCACGTGACCTAGGTGACCCTCCTGCCTCCTAGGTTGCTCTGTGGGCACCACCTGCCAGAGGCATGCTCAGGATTTTTAGCTCACAAAGCGGACGCCGTAATTTATAGGTAAAAGGGCCTTTAACGCTGTCGCGTTAAAATTTATGGGGTTTTTGAACCTGACATATCGCTAAAAAATTCTGATCGTCTATTAAGCAAGGAAGTTTGAGTCCTAAGTCTTTGTGAATGGCATATATTAGTTAACTCGTGGCAAATTAACTGCTCTCTCTTAATAGAAAGCATGACTAAGAACACGAAGAAAGCAGATAATTACTTAGTATTTTTGTCTGCTAATTCACTCTGTGTATAAGCTGGTGTATAAGAGACATCCATGTAATATGAGCTGCGGTTGTCGTTCGTAGCGAAACAGATGGTGATAAGCGGATAAGGGTGCAGGCTTTCGCCGTGCTTCATGTATGCCGAAATAGCGACCACTGTGCCATCGGTGCAAGCTCTCTATAAATGTTAAAGAGCATAGCGAGGATGATAATGGTCTGTTTTTTGGATAGAATTTTCCAACTAATACTTCTAATAAACATGTGGAGGAAGCCAGCAGCCGCGAAACCAAAGAGCATAGGTGATTTTCTTTACTTTTCGTGGTGTTAATTCATTTCATCTTAAAAGTGCAAATATTCAGTCGCTTACAGATACTCGATAAAAAAGAACAACAAAAATAATCCCATGCCACCGATGGGATCTGAATCCACTACTTCCGAATTTCGCTTCCAGTATTCTGCCGACTGAGATAGGCGGCCGCTGTCCAATCCTGTGCTTTTGGGGGGCGTTTATGTGCAATGAAATCGAACCTTGAGTGTACTCACCAGCGCCACCCGCGTCCATAGCGGCGGACCTCGTACGTCCTGTATTAACCAATTAGCACTCAACGTACTTTTAAAAGTACAGTTAAATCTTTTCATGATTTCAACTCAAAAGATTGAGTTTTTCTTCTCAAGTAGGTCATGATTTTGTCACCAGGCCATCGGCCGACGCCCCTTAACTACGAAGGTGCGTTTCCTCTTCTCAGTACGTCATCTTTACAGGGTGAAACTTAGGATGTTTGTCTCCATGAAATGCACCGGCAGTCGCTGGCTTATAATTTTCTCGCGGCCACGTTTATGCACATATTATGCTAGTTTCACGTATACAGCAGCATGAAAAACGAAAGTGAACAACGGATGCTTTGAGTGCTCCACAACTTTGGGTTTCTTCGTGCTATGATGAGTTATAAGCTGCGGTACTTTCTATAGTACGCTGGGTCTTCCTGTGTGCGCAACGGCGCCTATTTATTTCATGTCATAGATCTTATGGTTCCTTGCAATTCCTCGGAAAAAGCCACTTTGTTTGCTCAGCGAGGCCTCAGAGTCTGCTGTGCTTGTGCTTGTCGCTAGCTATCCTGAATATGGAGATGGTGGGATTTTAATTGGTTATAATAAAGTTTTGGATATAAGAACTGGGTGTTCTGCAGAGCAGACGGTTACTATTATGCATTTCACACCTACTGTGGAAAGTCCTTGAGTCCGGAAAAGAAAATTTTGTAAGCGCGCGTTGTTCTGTCGTTGCCTGAGGTTATTTCAGCGCTTAGTGACCACTTCAACTTTTTGGCAATTTTTTTTTACCAGTCAAGACATTCTGTAACGCTCCACCGGGAGGAATTCCGGACTGCAGGAACCGCTCACCAAAACGGGCTTAGGAAGTGTGGACTCGTCCAAAAGAAAGCAACGGAATAGAAGCAGCCAGGAAAAATTGGTTCTTCCTTCAATTGTGTAGGTTGAAGTCTATACTGAAGGTCTTTTATTGAAGACTATGAACAAAGTGTAGGCAGTATGGCCTGCAACTATAACAGCATTGAGCCTACATGTTTTTTAAAGCGGAAGTTGCCTAGAGCGCTCAAAACACAGGACTTTTTGAAGCCAAAACTCCTTTCCTCTTACAACAGTGGTATGACAGGTTCGGAACAAGCCGTCAACTGCTACTACTTCGGCGTAAGGGACAAAAAGTGGGAGTGGCTGTTGACACTCAAGCTCCACTTCGCATGTGTGAGCGCGCGAACAATGTACCAAATTGCTAGAGACGAGCCTGCTGACTATTTTTGCTTTGGTAAGAACGTTACTAGCCCTTAGCTACGCCTTGACAGACAGCAACCAGCGGCTCGTAGACACTCTGGCTAAATCGTATATGATGCTTCTTTGAAAGAAGAAAGCTTGCCGCACAAATTAGAATTTCTGTCCCAGTATAGGCAGAAAAGATTCATGAGTGCCTGCAAGAAGTGTTGTATCACCCTGAATATAAATTCCGGGACATTAATAAAATTTTCGCCACCAAGTAGGAGTGGAACGCACTAGCCAAATGTGCTCTAAATGTGCTATAAAAAGTACACCTGTGTAACTTCGAAACGAATGAAGCAATCGTAATGCAATTTAGGTAATATGTTTTTCTTTATAACAGATCATTATGTGCTAAAAATGAAGAAAATCCCTCTGTTAGATTTCTTCTTGGGCGCTAATGGGTAAACGCGTGTGCCACGTGGGAACGTCGTCGAACGGTTAGGGCGGAAGCTGCATGAGAACGCTCTTATGAAATCTATGGGCTTAAGGCTACCGGATTCGAGGCCCTCGTTGAACTATTAAGCGTACAATTCCAGGGAAACGAGGGGCTCTTTATAACATACATGACGGAAGCCAACAGCCACTGGAACAAAGAATCACAGGGGGCTCTTTTTTACGCTTTGTGGTGGTAATTTGAATTTATTAGTGTAAATATTCAACAACTTAAATATAGTTGACAAGGCAGCAGAAGAAAAAACAACCACATGCCACCGGTGGGATCCGAACCCACAACCTTCATTTGTACGCTTAAAAGTTAACGAGGGCCTCGATTCTGGTTGCATTGATGTCGTAGGTAGCAAAAGAGTGTTCTCGCACAGCTACCACCATCACCGCTGGTCCACGTTCCTACGAGGCACTCGAGGTAATACAGGACTTACTACGTCCGCCGCTATGGACAAGGGTGGCTCTAGTGAACACTCTCAAGGTTCGGTTTCACTGCACACATATACCTCTGAAAGCCAATGATTGCGCAGCCGTCGCCGCAGCTCAGTTAGTAAAGCACTGGACGCAAAAATTCGGAGGCCGTGTGTTCGTATGCCACTGGCGGCATGTGGTTAATTTCTCTCTTCTGTTTTCTTATCAATTATCGTTGAGTTTTTAGTATTGAAACTATTAATTTCGAATTGATTCACAGCACAAGTTGTTAACAAAAATTTCCTATTCTCCTTGCTGCTTGGTTTTGGTGTGTGTTGGCTTCCGTCATTTATGGCATAACGACACCCTTTTTCCATTGACTTGTAAGTACACTTCTGTGAAACATGCTGTAGCAGCGCTCACTACAGTTCTGGGCTCAAAATGGTAGTCTGCAATGTATGCAGCGGTGGCTCCGTGGCTTTACCATTGCGCTTCTTGCAGCGTGTTCTTAGTTTCAGCCCATGCGGCGGTGACCTTCTAAATAAACGTAAATGAAAGAACTCTGGTCTACTTAATTTTATTTTCGCGCTTCAAGCATGCCGGTGTGCGAAAATATACAAGGCGCCGACTAGCAGGGCCTTCTAAGAAGCCCACTCTGTGGGTTTTAAACTGAATCAATTATGAAGTGCTCAGGATGCGCACCATTTTTCATGCAGGCACTGTAGACGTTGGTCAGTGGCTTCAGTGTCGAGGAGGAACCATCTGGAGAATAAAACGAACAAAGTAAACCGTTATCTATTTTGCGGAGCAAGAAAGAAAAAGATTCAGCGCAGCTGTTTCGGTAGTTTGGTTTTACGATATATTTAGGTAAAGAATTTGAGAGAGGCATGCATATAAGTAGAGATACACACCACCATTCACTTTCCCACACATACTCGTTGAACTAGAACTCCTGCGCAGTCCGCTACTGCAGCCGCGCAGTGTCGCCGCCATTAAGCGTCTACTCGGGCAGCGTGAGTCACAGCAGCCGCTGCAGGCGAGCGTGTCACATTATACTACACTTGCCATTACCAGCCTCCAGATCACCCTTCATTTTCCCTCCTGGGTAACCATGTAGGATGGTTATCGCGGTAACCACCCTCCTGGGCTCACTCAGCCGGTTACGCCGATGCGGAGAACACTGACAGGCAAAAGAAAGATCCGGCAATTAACAAATTTTCTGCAGAAGCAACGAACTACTTGCGCTCTGAGTTACGCGACAGCTGCTTGCATTGTCATAGGACTTGCTGCCAGAGAGCTCAGCGTGTCTTGTGCTGCACAGTCTTCGCAACTTACTACGGGCGCGCATACAGTGATGGCTCAAAGTAGCGTGGTTAGCATGAAGTGTCCACTTCAAGCTGATATCTGCTGAAAAGTACGCTCTCGGTTGACATAATAATTGCTAACGTAGAATTAAACGGCTTACCGAGCTTCGAACTGCGCCTGAGTACGAGTTTGCAGCCTTTCACCTGATGGTAAAACTGACGAAATTGGTCGTCGCAATATGGGCCAGTATGTCTGTGTTACATATAGGTACATTATTAAAAATTATAACAAAAAAGAAAGAAGCTTGACCGTAATTAACCCCGAAGATCTGGTGTATGAAAATTATATCGCTCTCCCTCACGACTCTGACGTACACAATACACTCTTCGCGCATCCGTTTTCTCTCCCTCTGAGAGGAAAACAAATAAAATGGGCATATATAGCGCATATTGATTACGAGAAAGCATTTTACTCAATGGAGACCTCAGCAGTCATCCATATATTGCGAATCAGGGGGCACAAAAGCCTTGTGAAAATACTAGCAGATGTCTCTAACGACTGCAGAGCTACCGTAGTCCTTCAGAAAGTAAGCAGTAAAATTCCAATAAGAAAGGATGTCACGCATGGAGACAAGATCACGCCAATGCTTAATACTAACATGTAGGTCTTAAAAACGTGCGGAAAACCAAACAGGAAAACAATCAACAGCGTCGCAAGCCAAAAGCAGTTAACAATTGGTAGCGAGGTGCTGAGAATGACAAAAGAATACTTCTCAATAGGGCAAGTAGTGGCCGCTTATCCGGATTATGACAGGGAAATAACTAGAAGAGTAGGAATAGGATGGACAGAGCGCATACGGCAGGTTCTCTCAGATCATGAATGGTAGCTTACCGATATCCCTGAAGAGAAAAGTATACAACCTGCTGAATTTTGTCGGTACTCACCTATGGGGCAGAAACGTGAAGGCTAAAGAAAAGGTGTTCAGTTTAAGTTGAGAACAACACAGCGAGCTATGTAAAGAAAAATGATAGATGCAACATTAAGAGACCCGAAGCGGGCAGAGTCGGTGAGGGAACAAACGCGAGTTAATGACAACATAGTCGAAACCAAGAGGTAGAAATCGGCTTGGGCAGGGCATATTATGCGAAGGCAAGATAAACGCTGGTCCATAGGGGTAACGAGATCAATTCCAAGAGAAGGCAAGCGTAGCACGGGGTGGCAGAAAGTTAGATTGGCGGATGAGATTAAGATGTTTCCGGGGATACGGAGGCCTCAGCTGGCAACGGACAATGTTAACTGGAGAGACATGAGAGAGGTCTTTGCCCTGCTGTTGGCGTAGTCAGGCTGATGATGACGATGAAGCATGCTCCTGCTTAGTCTGTGGACTCTTGCGCTCAGAGAGAACAATGGGTTAAAGAGGTGCCATAGGTCTTTACACCGAAACTTAATATCCATAATACAGATTTCCCAGATACTGAACACCACGGCGCAGTTCGGCAGGCTTTTAGTCGCAAGTTCCTGGCATGCGGAGAGCTACACACGGGTTTTGTCGAACGTTTCTTGTTGTGGAAACTCTGCGATTTAGCCCCAGAACACTTCCGCTTTGAAGAGAAGCATCGAAAGCTGGCGTGTCACCTGCACCGGCTCCCTACTAAACACTGCGCGGAATGCTTCGCTTCCCGCGCTGCCTTATCAAAACCAGCTCGACAAGCGTCGTCTGTATCAGCGCAAACCTTTTCAAACAGCGCACCATTAAAGCTGGCAGCGCTGTAGGGCTAGTATCACTATCAACACCCATGTTAATGGCGGCAGCGAAGGGAGGGTGAGGGCGAGATTGAAAAGGCAGAGGAGGAGGTAGCGCTAGGAGAGAGAAAGGCGGAAATGTAGCGAGAAAAGTGATGTGATAGAGGTGGAGACGGGAGGGGGGGTTAGGGGCAGAAAAGATGGTCGAGCATAGTTTCTGCCGGCTGTTGCGTAATAACTTTCTAAATGTCCTTTTAAATAGGCATGGAGGAAGGAGGGAACTCAGGAGAGAAGGTCACGTAACATATCTTGAAGCCCGCCCTCCCTGCTCCCTCCTCCCCACTCCACCCCCTACTTGGCCGCCATCTCGGTGCGCTCGCGCATGCGGAGGAGGCACTGCAGCAGACGACGCCGCTACGCCCAGAGTTACAACTAGCTGCGCCGTCGGCCAAAGACTTCCAGTAGCCCTTGCGAAAGTACATGACTTCCGGCACAGTTTTTGGCGTGCAGCTCGGATAGCGAGGGTCCTTCCTGAGTTTTTCTTCCTTCATGAAGATCGAACTCATGCTTAGGATATACATCGCAACCAGCCGCGCAAGAACGACCGCGGTGATTGCGGTAGTAGGCAGATAACCCACCAACCCTTCCGTTTGAGGCGGCACGCATAAGAAGGTTTGTGAAAAAATGACAGGCCATGTACTGCAAGACCAAGGTTTGAATACGCCTGCAAGCAGTTGACCACATTACCGATTGCTTCGCTATTTTTCGAACCACTGCAAACACCTTTTGTTGCCCGATGCAAACACCTTCTTTTATTCACTCTTAACTTCTGCTCAAACACTGCCACCACTGTCTCCACCGTCTTGTTCACACTGCGGCATGGAATTTTCTTTTGTTGTTTTATTCACAACAGTGGCACGTTTCGGAAACTGCTTGAGACACGCCAAGGCACTGCCCATTTTGCGTGGTCCATGTTGGCGCTTGGCCCTTCTCATGAGAAATTCCTGGGTTCGAAACCGATCCGTGGATTTTTTTGTGGATTTTTTTTTCTCTTTGTGAGACGCAGAAGGACCCACATTGGGCATTCAAATCACTCACCGCGGCCAGTAATACTAGTGCCATACAACGACGCACTGCCTTGCCAAGGCGGCGATTCCTTGCCCAGAGATAGTGGGCCGCTTATGTTGCACAAGTGCGTGACTGATTATGTTCGAATCAGCACAACAGCTAGCACAAAGCAACCAGTCACAACTTGAGTAAGCCGTGAATCGGTAATCAAACCTTCGGAAAACACATGCATGAGTGTGGATGGGTCCGTTTGCGGAGTCCAGCCCATTTACCATGGCAGCGAGTACACGCTACTCCGAATGTCGTTTAAACGCACCTGCTTGAACCAATGAGACAAGCACGTTGTAACGCGTTCTTCCAGGGACCAGCAAATGCGGGAGAGAATGACTCAAGCGGGCGACGGTTGCACCGCGCCGCTCCACGCCCCTAAGGAGAGTTCGATAAGTCTGACAGTTTAGAGGATTTGGACGATAAAGCGGCAGTGCTTCGTATTGTTCTCTTAAGGGTAGCTTAAACGTAGTCCAAGATTTCCTGGCTCATTATACCGCAAAACAATCTGCGTTCAAATTTCGCATTACGAAATGCCGTAATGGTCGGTTAACTTTGTTTAAGGATAGTTGCTTCGACACGCCTGTTTTTATGTTAACAGACTTCGTGCTCCATATGACTATAATTGTAATTTTACAGCAAAAACTACGATGGACGATTTTTCGGATATGTCATCTGTGCTAGAATTTTCCTCCTTGCTTGACTTTGGCAACATTGGACTGTGAACAGCTACACATAGGCGTGCAAATAAAAATTACATCTGAGATGTTGCTGCATCACTCGAGGAGTTTACATCACCAATTTTGGAGTCGCCAGGTATTATGGCCATTTGCCTGCTTGAATGGTGCGATTCATAAGCAATAAATGAAAGCATCAGACGAAGCTCGACAGGAGTGTCCTCTACACCTAATTTGAAAGCCTCCTGTGCTAATAATCTAAATACGCTTCAATATTTCTGAATTGTCGTCGAAAAGCGCTCACCTTCGAGTAGAGTTTTGGCTAGTTCTTCGATAGCGCCAGCGATTGCGTCGTCCACGTCCTCGTACGTCTGCGAAGCAGTTGACTTAACTTGCCAACCGGAGCAGGTGAACGCGTAAAAGTCGTCGCATGGGTCACGCCCGCTCTTGAAGATGCCAGATAGCCGCGACCCTGGAAATGCAAGACGAAAGAACACGATTTTAAGCTTCAAGGACGTTACCATTATAACATTACCAAGCAACAAAAATCCGCTTTGGAAAAGGAAAGAGTGCAGAATATTGGTAATCCTGAGAATGAAGTAAACTATCGTCATAATAAAAATCCTTGGTATAAAAGAATTCAACTAAAATTGTTTTGGTTGGAGACATAACGTAACGCCTTTATCAACTTATTTATTCATAAGTGGATGTTAAGCTTACAATTGTGTCTGCATGATAGTACAGAAGAGATTTTAGATACTCATACCACTGTGACGACCCCACATAATGCGCAGGTCCACACGGGACGGAGAGGCAAGAAGACACCGCATGGCTCAGTTTAAACAAAGTGATGTATTCAATAATTACACATTGTACATCAGAGGCTGGGGCGTCCGAGCTTACGTGGCGACGCCTTCATGGGGGCGATGGAGGGGCTCCGGAGTTGCGATCCGTCGGTGGCTTGCAGAAACCGCGCGCCGTCCGGCTTCGGCGCTCAAGGACCCTTTTTTTGTGTCCGATCTCGTCCTGAGCGTGCCTTTCGTCCGCAATGGCCAGCTATATGTGCTCCGCCGGCCACGCCCGATCTCCTGTCTTCCAGGCTGGATTGTTTCCTTCTTCCTCCTTTCCACGGCGGCGCCTGCGGCACCCCCGACCTCCCTCGTTGGAATGTCGTTTGTCTCCCGCCGGCAGCTTTTCTTTTCTTGTCGGGTTGTCAGCCTCCCCTGCCGACCTGCCTCGTTGGGATGTCGTTTGTCTCCCGTCGGTAGCTTTCTTCTCTTGTCGGGTTGTCAGCCTCTCCTGCGTCCTGGCAAGCCTAATTGGGCTGGCTTTCCCTCCCGCCGGCGTCTTTGTACTATTGTACCCCTTCAGTGGCTTTGCCGCCGCTGGGGGCTCCGTCTACGCGGCGCCGCCGAACGCGGACCGTTTAAGGGGAGACAAGGGAGTAGGACGGTTGAGTACAGAGAAGATTCCGCCGAAGATATGGGCCCTGGTAGCTCACGCACGGAACGTCACACTCGCTCACCCTCCAGAAGAATGTTCTCCGAACATTTGAGTCCATGCAGCTCTCCTTCTTTTTCTGAATCGCCTCGCACAGTGCGTCCGACAAAACACTTTTCGCTGCACACAACACCACTGCACAGCACCATATGCCTCAGCTGTCATAATTGGCGTCTCCAGGGGCAGCACTGATCTTCTTTCACAGATAAACATGAAACTCGGCACCCAAGCCTCTCCTTGCTAGTCCAAACTGGACGAAATAAATTTACCACAGTTACAAAGGAGCTCCCACTTCCAGCACAATCACGGCACAGACAAAAAAAAAGATAACGAAAGGAAGTCGGGCATGTTCTGCATCCTGTAAAAGTGTTACTTAATGACAGAAAGGCTTAACTAGCAACTCCGATATCTTAACACATAAGCACATAGCAATGTTATGAGCTGCAGCATTACACAGTCCTAACCAGTCCCCAACTCCGCTCTGTTTACGCCATTAGTCCGACTTAGTTTTCCGATTTCGAAGCGGATATCGGCGTTCATGAGTCGTACCAAGTAATTCTGTGACCCCTTGTCTGCTTTGAGACTCGCGAGGGCTCGTGGCAGGAGCCTCTCCTGGCGTTATCTGCGCGGCAACCTCGCGCGCTTCTTCCTCCAGCAATGCATGAAGTAAATCCGGTGGCATTCCTGCCGTAACCTCTGGCGCTTTCCGAACAAATGCAGGAGAGGGCGTTTCTTGCGAACTATCTGCGCGCTCCGCTTCACTTCGGTCCCCATCAAAATCCGCGCTTTCCCCCTCCTCATTTCGTGAATACTGAACTGGTGCCGACTTGAGGCGATTTGCGTGTATCCTTATCAAGCGGCGGTTCACGTCTCGGATTCTGAAGTTTACCGGAGAAAGCTTCTCGACAACCTCGCACGGTCCTCTCCACCTCGTCTGGAACTTACAAGCCAACCCAATCTGTCTTTGGCAGTTTTCGATGTACACGCTGTCCCCCACATCAAATGGCGCGTCTCTAGCACCGCGATCGTGCACCTCCTTCCTGCGCTTCGCCGCTTTCTTTAAGGCCTCCTTTGCGATGTCCCTCGCCACTTGCAAGCGCGATTCTAGCTCAACCTTATAGTCGTCCAGTGAAGCGTATGGGACACGACGGGGGCCCTCTGGCACTTCACTAGGCTGGTCCGGGTCTCGGCCGTAGAGAAGAAAGAATGGCGATTCGCCCGTGCTCTCGTGTGCTGCGGAATTGTAGGCAAACATTGCATACGGGAGCCACAAGTCCCAGTCCCGCTGGTCGCGCGAAACAAAATGCGACAGGAACCCGGCCACGGTTTGGTTCAGTCGCTCCACCGCGCCGTTGCAAGCCGGATGGTACGGTGTTGTCTGCTTCTTAGTGATCTTAAGCAGCTCGCAAACTCTCCTCATTAGCTGCGACACGAAGTTTGTTCCCCGATCTGTCAAGAGTTGCCTCGGAGATCCATGTCGGAGCACGATCTGTTCGACAAATGCTCTTGCAACCGTGTCTGCTTTCTGATCTGGGAGTGCTACCGCTTCCGCGTATTTTGAAAGGTGATCGACAAATACTAAAATGTACCTGTTTCCAGAAGTGGTCGTCGGCAATGGGCCCATTATATCCATACCTGTCCGCTCGAAAGCAGCCGAAACCTCAGGGAACGGCTGAATTGGTGCTGGCCTGCGTCCCTTGGGTGTTTTTCTTTCGAGACAGGAATGACACTTCGCACAGTAGTCTCTAACATCCTGTCGCATGCCACTCCAAAAGTACAAACGCTCGACGCGCCTGCGTGTCTTCGCTACGCCAAAATGACCGGCGCACGGCGCATCGTGGAACGCGCGAAGAACCCTTTCTGTCCACGACCGAGGTATGACGACTCTCTCCCAAGCGGTTTTCTCTGGTCTCCCTTTCCTGGTTGGCCTCGTGCGCCGACACAGGGTGCCGTCTTTGCCAATGAAATAACCTAGCTGTTCGGGGTGAGATGGTGCGCCCTCTAAGCTTTCGATTATTCGCTTCAGGTCAGGATCTTCGCACTGCTCTGTGCGTAATTCGGCGGGGCCGACTACGGGGACAAACTCATCTATAGCTGACACGGCAGCTGTACGGCTGAGCGCATCAGCATTCAGATGTGCCTTTCCTGACTTGTGCTCCACCTCAAAGCAGTATTCCTGCAGCTGTAGATTCCATCTAGCGAGACGCGAGCTAGGGTCCCTGACACTCATCACCCATTTCAGAGGATGGCAGTCTGTGACTAGCTTGAATTGGCGGCCGTAAAGGTAGCATCTGAAGTGCTTTACTGCCCAGACAACGGCGAGGCACTCCCTTTCTGTAGCTCCGTACTTCTGCTCTGTGGGGCTCAGCTGTCGGCTAGCAAAAGCCACGGGATGTTCTTTGCCCTCGATAACCTGAGATAACACAGCACCAACTGCGAACTTTGACGCATCTGTGGCCAAAACGAAGGGCAAATTAAAATCCGGGTGGCGCAACAGCGGTGCACTCATTAGCTTCCTCTTCAGGGCCCCAAAAGCATCCTCCTCGTTTTTGCACCAGCGAAAGGCGACATTTTTGGCTGTTAAGGCAGTGAGCGGCTTAGCGAGCTTGGCGAACTCCTCTATGTGCCTTCGGTAGTACCCGATCAGGCCGACAAGCTGCCGGACCTGGCGGACACTAGTCGGGGATGGAAAATCTGAGACACACCTTAGTTTCTCACGGTCCGGTCGCACGCCGTCAGCTGAAACAACGTGCCCGAGGTATTTCACCTCGTTTTTGAGGAATTGGCACTTAGAAGGCTTCAGCTTGAGACCAGCTCCTCTTAGTCGCACCAAAACCTACTCAATATCGCGCAAGTGGTTCTCAAAACTGTCACTGTATATGATTATGTCATCCATATACAAGAAGCACAGCTTCCCCAGAAGACCCGCCAGGATAACATCAGCGGTTCTCTGCCAGACAGCAGGGCTGTTGACCAGACCCATCGGCACTCTTTTCCATTCATAGTGCCCTGAGGGCGTGTTGAATGCCGTTTTCTCAGCATCTGCCGGATCCATTGCTATCTGCCAGAATCCCGCCGCCATGTCCACTACCGTGAAGTACCTGGCAGAGCCCAGCTGAGAAAGCGTCTCCTGTATATTGGGAATGGGGTATGGATCGATGCGAGTTACGGCATTTAGTTTGCGGTAGTCCACCACCAATCGATACGAGCCATCTGGCTTTTCCACCAATAGTGCCGGTGCTCCCCATGGTGACTGAGTGTTCGACAATGCCGCGATCAATAAGGTCCTGCACCTGCCGCTCCATCTCCTCACGTTGGGAGTAAGGAATCCTGTACGCACGTTGGTAAACGGGCGATGAAGTGCCGGTTTCTATCCTGTGCTTTATAACGCCACAGCAGCCCAAATCCAGGTTGGACGCGGCGAATACCTCTGAGTATTCGTTCAGCAAACCAGCCAGAGCCTCCCTCTCCCTGGATTTTACGTGGGAAAGATCGAACAACGCATTTGGAGGAGCCGAAGGACTAGCATGCACTACAGTTGCGAGTACCGTATCGGTGGGCTCATGTTTCTCTATCGCAGAGGTGAAGAAAGCCAATGTTTTGTTCTTGGGAAGGCTCAGTGGCTGCTGGCTACAGTTAACCACCCGTAGGGGCACTCTGTGGGCGTCATTAACAGTCACGAGGCACGCGGCTGCCTTCAGGCCATTACTAAGAGAGTCGACCGGTTCAAGCACTCCCACGGCGCCGCTCTCTACATCTGCAGGCACATAAGCGTACAAAATGTGCTCCGACCACGGAAGGACGACCGCCTCATCGACCAGCTTCACGGCAACCCGCGAATATACCTTCTCTAATGATCCCACTGTTTGACGGGTGTCATTATCGGTACTGCGAATCTCAGCCCTGCTCCTGTTCAAAAACGGAACTTTTGAGCCCCCCGCATTAACTTCTTCCTCAGAGAATGAGACTACTACCTTCCCTTTTCTCAAAAAATCCTGCCCTAATATACCTGACACTCCGTTTGGCAGAGACACCGTGTCCGGGCATACGTAGCAGTGGTGTTCCAATGCAATTCCGCCGAGAGTGAAGTGTAACCGGTAGAGCCCACTTATGCCAAGAGGATCCCCCGTTATGCCTACAAATTTGGTTGCCATACCACCAGACGCTTCCAACACCTCGCGGTTCCCTTTCCTTCGAAGCGTGTTAAAGCTGCTTTCCTTAAGCAAGGTCACCTTTGACCCCGTGTCTATCAACAATTCCATGCAACAACCATTTAACTTGCAACGCACAACAGGGCATGCCTCGTCGGCCACACAAACCACCACCACCTCATTACCCACTGCTCCCTCCCCACACTCATCAGGATGGGGAGGACAACCTAGTTTTTTGTCCCTGTATCTGGAGCCTCGCTGTAGGCTTGCTTAGGGCGTGTCTCGCCTGCTTCTCTTTGTGGCTCCCCACGGCGCACGTTTGGGCAGAACCTTGCGATGTGTCCGCGACCCTGGCACGCGAAGCACGCGATTTCTTCAAAATCTCGCATACCGCGCCTGTAGCTTTGTGGCGGTCTCCGGTTTCCAGCGAATGGGCGCCGTTGAGCGCCCGCTTCAACCTGGCGTTCCACCTGCTGAGATAGCAGCTGCTCTAAGCGATCTAACCGCTGTGTCAAGAGAGCAACCTCAGGGTTGGGCACCGCTCTCTCTATGACGCGTACTCTCGCTGCGGCCGCCGTTATCGCCTCATTTCGTTCCTCATCCAATGCGGCCGCCACGGCTTGGTCGAAATTGCTCGGCTTGCGCGAGAGCACGAACCGGCGCACGGGGTCTTGCAGACCAGCCACAAACAAAGCGGTCATTTCCTCTTTAAGTAGATCCTCCGCGTATTTCTTCTTTAGCTGGTCTCCTTCCTCCTCCCTACTCAACGTATCGCGCGCTAGGCGCTGAAGCCGCGACGCAAACGTTCGCACGTCCTCTTCTACCATCTGTCCGGCGTCACGGAACCTCTGTACCCGCACATGACGTGGTTCAGTGTCGAAATGCTCGAACGCGAGCGTCTTAAATTCCGCAAATGATTTTGTGGATTTTACTTTTTCGTCTCGCCATGCAAAATCATGAGCAGCTCCTGCCATCTTACACCTCGCCATTCCCAGCATTTGAGCATCGGACCATCCCCCCATTTTCCCAATCTCTTCTAGCATGGAAAAGAAATCGCAGACTGGAACCCCTGTCTTATCTCCCGTAAACGTCGGAATGACGCTTCCTAATGCCAGCATGCTTGCTCCGAGCGACGGCTGTGGAGTGGGAGCTCCGTCAGTTACAGACATTTTTTTCCGCTCCACCCTTCCGGTGCCTCAAGCCTCTCAAATGGGGGTCAAAGTCCCACAATCAGTCCCGTGATTCCCCTTTGATTACAATTTTGAAGTCATGAATGTCGCAGCATTCAGAGGACATTTGCTTTTGAGACCCCACTTCTGACACCAGCGTGACGACCCCACATAATGCGCAGGTCCACACGGGACGGAGAGGCAAGAAGACACCGTATGGCTCAGTTTAAACAAATTGATGTATTCAATAATTACACATTGTACATCAGAGGCTGGGGCGTCCGAGCTTACGTGGCGACGCCTTCATGGGGGCGATGGAGGGGCTCCGGAGTTGCGATCCGTCGGTGGCTGGCAGAAACCGCGCGCCGTCCGGCTTCGGCGCTCAAGGACCCTTTTTTTGTGTCCGATCTCGTCCTGAGCGTGCCTTTCGTCCGCACTGGCTAGCTATATGTGCTCCGCCGGCCACGCCCGATCTCCTGTCTTCCAGGCTGGATTGTTTCCTTCTTCCTCCTTTCCACGGCGGCGCCTGCGGCACCCCCGACCTCCCTCGTTGGAATGTCGTTTGTCTCCCGCCGGCAGCTTTTCTTTTCTTGTCGGGTTGTCAGCCTCCCCTGCCGACCTGCCTCGTTGGGATGTCGTTTGTCTCCCGTCGGCAGCTTTCTTCTCTTGTCGGGTTGTCAGCCTCTCCTGCGTCCTGGCCAGCCTAATTGGGCTGGCTTTCCCTCCCGCCGGCGTCTTTGTACCATTGTACCCCTTCAGTGGCTTTGCCGCCGCTGGGGGCTCCGTCTACGCGGCGCCGCCGAACGCGGACCGTTTAAGGGGAGACAAGGAAGTAGGACGGTTGAGCACAGAGAAGATTCCGCCGAAGATATGGGCCCTGGTAGCTCACGCACGGAACGTCACACCACTCATAACACCGAGATACTCATAACACCAGATGCTTTAATCCTTGACTGTCTCATGAGGTTACGTAGCCTCTCAGATATCTTCAAGCGGTCCTGGAAGTTGTGTTGAAGTTCAATATATGTGGAAATATTTATTGATTTTAGCGAGGGGCATCTTTTGCACACATTTTCAGAAATCACCAACATTCCGCGCAAGTTTTTCGAGTCATATAAGGCGAATTTCTTTTAGAGCGCAGAAGTGCACAATACACAAAGCTCAATGAAACGCCGTACACTCGAAGGTATAGAAAGCAATTGTAATGTGGAGGCTCTAATATTTTACAGAAGAAACCATTCACCGGGTTATAGTCGAACACGGAAGTGCAACACAAGGTGGATTTTTTTTTGTAGCTGCTCTGAATCGAATATGGGGGCTTTGTTAGGAGAACGGAGTATGGAGTAAGCGTCACCAGCAGTAAAGAAACCATCAAGGAAGAAATAATTCCTCATTCTACTCATTGTCGTTGCGGGCCAGTGGCCGTCGTCGAGTAGTTGCTGTCATAAAGCGCCTCATAGTAGAATGGCGGAACAGCTGAATCTTGAAGCGACAAAGCGACGACCGACCTTAAATCTCTGTCATGTAGCTGATGCCACCGTGGTAGTTGCGATTGCACCAATCAAAACGTTCAAAGCGCTATCACCGGCATTTAGCCCTTCGTTCGCGTGTTAAAGATGGGCAGAGACTGGACTGCGCAATTTCCATTTTAAAAGGCTTGTTTTCTTTCATCACCTTGCTGCAGAATCGACCGCTTCGGGATTATAACATGGGGACACATATATGTACTTCTGTAACCTTGCTTTGCTTGCAAATTCTCGAAAGAAGGCTTCAATTCTTGATTCGCCTACTAGAATTTCGTGCTCATAACTAAACTTTTTGGGCAACAGACAGCACTGTAAATTAAACCACACTGTACTCACGAACCGCCTCATTACTTTCCCATCTCTGAGCTGCAAAGCTCAGAGTTAAAGGCAGCTAATGCGGTCTTCAAAAGGGCATTCCTTAAAGCGTATAGCACGGCAAGTTGGAACTCGATGCTTGACAGAAAATTTCTAGTAAATCATCTAAACCCGTATCCCTGGAAACTCGAGTCTTAGCCACAATGAGAATGCAATCAGCGTGGGAAACGTTTGAGGCCGTATGCGTAGGGAAGCAAGGAAGACAATGGAGTTGCAGCATAGTGTGATCCGTGATCCACTAATGTGATCTGGTTCCGCGGGGCACCACTGCCCACGCGTTGATTGGTCCCTACCTAGGCCCCGACGCGGCAGGCGTGCAGGCAGCTGACGGGTGCGTGGCGCCATCTGCCGCCCTTTGGGCGATCTGCGCATGCGCAGTGGTGCCCCCGCGGAAGCGGATCACGCTTGCGGATCGCATATCGTCCTATGCTATAACTCAACACTGTGTCAGCGGGTCATCCTACCTCAATCGGTAAAAGAGGTCTCTCATCTTCTGCATGCATTACTGCTTGACTGCGCTTCTGTTCTCGGATGTGATGTATAACTTGTTTTGATGAAATAAACGAGATTTAAAAATAGCGTCGCTTCCATGTGTATGCGCTTTGTTGTAATATTTGCCTTGTGTTAAGCTCTAGGCGTCATTATTTCAAACTTCAGAAGTTTTCAGTGCGACAAGCGATTTCTTATGTTTAAATCTGAAGGTGTGTGAAAAATATCCCTGGAAGCTTACCTTCGCTCTTGCAGAAAGAGGTGTTGCATTGGATTTGTTCCCCGCCGCTGGGCCCTTTTGCTGAATCACAAAAAGGAGCACAGGATAAGTGATTCTGCCCTACTACGACGATAGTGTCGTTGCATTCAGCAACACCTTTAAAAAGGACCCACATTAGGCCCTTTTAATTCCGTTCGTTACTAGACCACGAATTTTCCGCAGCCTGTGACATCATGGCCATCCTGCTGTCTTCTACAAAGCTAGGCGAGCCAATTCCTTCACCAGAAATGCTCAACTTCTTTTTCACTCTGTCGGTTTGCATAAAGCCCTTATAGCTAGATATGAGCCCGGGTGCTTGAGCACCAGCTGAGCGCGAAATGAATGTAGAACTTTAGGATTGAATTCTTAAGGCAGTCACCGCAGGTGTTGAAATTTTACAGCTTTGATATGTGACGCCTTACAATATTACACGGGGTCAGTATCTGCCATTTCGATAACAAGGTCTTGTGTCCGTTCCCAAAAGCATGCGAATGAGCAATCGGTCTGAATAAGAACACGACTTTCGATGTGAAGACAGATACGGTGTATTGAAACGAAGTGCACGCAGTGCACGCTCCGTCTAGTGAAACACTTGTGCTCTGGTGGCGGCTCTTTCTGGATGCGCAGTTGTTTACACCCAACCACAGGAGCAGGACTCGCATGTGCATATTGAGAGCCTTCGGTAAAATTCTCTTGCAAGGACATCACGCCTTGCTGCGAATTAGATGCTTTGGCCGTATTAACAGCGGCAGCACTCCAAACACGAATTATCCTACAAGGAAGTAAAAAGGAAGTAAGCTGCATTCTAGCATGAGAAGTTTTAGGGGCATTGGATGCTTTTGCTTTTCAAGTCCCGGAGTAAGTGTACTAAATTGCTTACTCTCTGCTAGAGAGGCATGTTCCCTCCGCAAAGCGTAACAACATGGTGCATTTAGCAATACCACCAGGTTTTTAAACCAGGCGCCGGTCGTCTTATGGTGATCAAATAGAGGAGTTTGAAAACTCGGTTAGGATCTTTGTAACTGCTAGAGATTCGCAAAGGGAATTAGTATCCATCGCTAAGCAGAAGCATTCCGTATTTTTACAGATGGCAATCTACCTGTCCCTGCCCCTAAAAAGGAAATGCGCTAGAGGACAGCTTACTCCCTTTTTAATCCCGAATAGGCTAATTCATGTTAAGAGCACGCAGAATGTGACGCGTCGGCACGACGGCTTACAGAGGCAGCTACAAGTAGACTGTGCTCTGCGCGCACTCCCGTTCTCTCGTACGCCTTGCCTGTCCGCTCCAAGATGAGGCGCTGAACTTTAGTCGATACAACGCCCGCGCCATATAATTCAACGATGGAGGGCTCTACGATTGAATGTGCTACCTAGTAGCGTATTGGCCGAACGCGCAAAGTCGAAATAATTTGCTCTAAAACTGCCAGCTTTGGAAGACCTTCGAGTGGCAACGCTTAACTATTCAACGTCCAGGCTACTTGCCCTAGCTTGCATATCTGCGGCCTCTGTCGAAACGGGAGGACGGGCACTGTGTTTTGACACTGCAGCGTATCGCGTGAGTAATGCGTCAGATGCTGGCCTGGATTTTCGAATCCCGGTGGCCTCTATAGCTAGTCAGACGGCGAGGAGCTGGTGCTCAGGGTCTGGACTACGCAGAAAGGTCTCTCAGACCCCTCTACTATCTCTTTTATTCGCCGCGCCTGGGAATTGTGTGGACTCCCAAATAATATGGTCTAGGGTCGCTCTCGCTCCACATTTCTTACATTTGTCGTCCTCAATGTTCGGGATGCTATGTTTAATTAATGCTGGGTGCGGGTAGATGCCTGTTTGAATACGTCTCCACGCTACCACTTGCTGATTATTAAGCTTCACACTGGGCGGGCGAAGTTGCCTGCGGTGCTGCCTGTAGTGCTGAGTTACTTCTTGATATGATATCAGCCGCCCTTCTTATGCTGAGTTACTTCCTGATATGATATCAGTCGCCCTTCTCATCCATGGCTCTAGGGGCCATTCTTGAGCTGCTCGCTGGTAGAGATCTCGAGCCAGCTCACGGGCAGCCCCGTTGCCACGGACAGATTCGTGCGCGGAGGTCCAGGATATGTTAATTGGCCAGTCCAATCTTCTTTGTCTTAATATTCTGGCTCTGAGAGGAGAGACCCTCCCCCTACTGAAATTTTCGATTGCAGTTTTACTGTCGCTTATAAGATATTCTCCATTTGATCCGACGCAAGACAGCGTGATCGCCACTTACTCTGCTGTTTCTATATTTGTCCCCCGTTATCGTGGTGGCTGTGATAGGGTTCCCCCGGCCGTCCACCACCACGGCTGTCGTGTATGTTTTATTTCTTTCTCCTGCCGCGTCTACGACCTTTTGGTTTTTCGCCGTACATGCGTTCCACCGCATCGGCTCTCTTTTGTCTCCTTTATTTCTCTTCTTCGGGGTGCATGTTTTTTGGGAAAGGGGGGATCCTAATGCGGCTCCTGTTCTCCTTGTTAATTACTTCCCTTTCATCTATGCCCCTGTCTAATTTGAGTCCGATTTTGGCTACAGCGGCTTTGCCCGCACGTCTTATTCTTAGCCTCTCTATTTCTGATGTCTTTAATGCCTCTCTTAGTTCTGTCAAAATATTGTGCTCCCCTGGGGCTAAGAGTTTCTCCGAATATGCGCATAGGGGTAGCCCTAATGCTTTCTTGATGCATTTCCTTATGAGAGGGCCAGCCTTGTTTCTCTCTGCTGGTTTTAAATTTAAGTACGGCGTGGCGTAGCTGATTCTGCTGATTATGAAGGCCTGTATTAGCCTGAATAGGTTTTTTCTCTTTTAGGCCCCCTCTCTTACTTGTTACCCTTTTGATTAGATTGAGGGTCTGCATCGTATGTTCCTCTAGCTTCCTGATGGTGATTATGTTATGCCCATTCGACTGCTTGTGTAGGCCTAGGATTCTGATTGTTTCCAATTCGGTTATCTGTCTGTCCCCTACTAGGATTTGGAATTTCGAAGGTGGCTTGTTCCTCAGTTTCTTGTCACTGTATGTGAAAATCTCCGATTTTTCCGGTGAGCATTCAAGCTCTCTTTCTTCCGCGTAGTTTGCTATAAAATACGCTTCTGTCTGAAGAGTTTTTTCTATCTCCGCGTCGCTGGCCTGATTTAGCCAGGTATTAATATCATATGCATACAAACTGAATTTAAATTTTAATATCACCTGCATACAAACTGAACTTCAAATTCGGGATTCCTATGCTTTTTAGTTTATCGGAAATTTTTCTCATGGCCACATTGAAGAGAAGGGGTGATAGCACTGCCCTTTGTGGGGTACCCTTCCTTCCCAGTTGTATTTCATCCGAATGGATTTCCTGAAAATTTATACTTGCTGTCCTATATCTGAGGAAGTTTTTTTTTATGTAGCGGTAGCTCTTCTGTCCTAACTCAGACCGGCTGAGCCTCTAGTATCGCTACGAGCTTAACATTATCGAAGGCCTTTTTTAGGTAAAGCCCTAGGATGACCTTCGCGTCTTTGGTTGTAGAGTCAATGATGTCGTTCTTTAGTAGCAGCATGACGTCTTCTGTGCTGAAGTGAGGGTGGAAACCATACATCCCGTCTGGCCACAGCCTTTCTTCCATATAGTTAGATATTCTAATCTTGGCGACGTGTTCCATGAGTTTACGTACGCCGGATGTTAGAGGTATGGGCCGGAGATTCTGTATTTGCGGCTTCTTTCCTGGTTTGGGAATGAGAACCACTTTGGCCGTTTTCCACTGGGTGGTAAATTCTCCTTTCTCTTAGCATTCCTGCATGTCCCGATCGTTAGAGCTCTTATGGAGTTACCGTCTATGTTTCTTAGCATCTTGTTCGTGATCCCATTTGGGATCTGGTTTTGAGTCTATTTCTGCCCTCACTTCTGCCTTTGTGATGGGTGCATCTAGGGTTCCATTTGGCGCCCCTTCGTAGTCTGGGAGTTGGCTCTTACTTGTATCCCAAATGTAGGTTTCCACCAATTTGCTCATGAAGCTTTGATCCCTATCCTTTTCACATGCTTGCCTAACCTTTGTCATGTTGGTCCTCGCCTTCGTCTTAGATTTTTCTAGGGTCGGTCAGGTGTCAAAGGATATTAAAGGTTTGCTGGAGATTCATGTTCCTATCCATTTCGCCACATTTGTTGTTCTACTGTTGCTCGCATAGCTTAAATACATAGCTCTATTTTCGTATCATGCCTCGCTAGCCTTCTTTTAAGATTGCGGTTGTTTCTACGTTGTTTTTTTTTTTTAACCGTCCTTCCATACACTGTTTGGATTCCCACATGTGTAGTAGTCGTCTGTCTGCTACCTACGGGGCTTCCTCTCTTTCTATGACCTTGGCTGCGTTTTTTGCATCAATTTTAATCGCCTCGCACCAGCTCCCAATATTATCAATGTTTACTTCTCTGTTCCCTCTGAGTTCCCTAAAATGGTCCCATTCCGTGACGGTTGGAGGGGGGATTTGTTTCGTAATTGTTTATATTTGGTGTTTGTTCGGATCACAAAGAGGTGATGGTCACTCCCTACATTTTGTTTCGTGTTTAGCCATTCTCCCTGTGCAAAGTTTTTGGTAGAGGCCAGATCTGGTGAGGTAACTTTGCTAACGCTGTTCCCTTCTCTCGTGGGATACTCGGGGTCTGTTAGCAGTGTGAGCCCTAGGTTATGTGCATGTTTCCATTGTTGTCTGCCCTTGGGGTTCTCCAGTCGGTAGCCCTATTCTGGTAGAGGAGCATTAAAGCCACCTATTAATATGAGCGGTTCGTTGTTGGCCGCTTTGATTGCTTTATTTATTAGCGCCCTGAATGTGACCTTTCAAACACATCCCACATTCAAACACGTTCTTTCTAAATATCTAAAGCCCGCTTTCTGACAAGTTTTTTTTTTATTCAAAGCGTTTGAAATGTTTATGGAAAGATTGCAGCTGAGCTTCCAGGGAGGTGTGAAATATAAACGACCTCTAAACAGGCTGCTTCGTGCCTTTGGATTAAGACAAGTGTGGCACTAACTTGTGTAAACAACTTACTTGTTTTCTTCGAACCCCTTTTGGTAGGAACGACCTGAAAGAAAGTGAAACAACGCAAGGGGAGAGTACTCAACATGTTTTGTTCTTCTTGTAATAATGTTTGAAAGGAACGTCTTCTCTCGTAAGCTGTACTGCACTTAAAAGCGCATTTCACTTCATTGTACGACTCACCAATTGGACGAAATATATACACTGTCCTCATGTTATAGCACAAAAGCGTGGTAACGTGACTGTAGATGACAACCGTCTAGCCTCCCTCTAAGTAGACCAACAGCTTTCATATTACGCTAGTGTAACGTTTATTAGCGCGATAGGCTGCAGGAATGTTTGCAACTCGGTAGCTGAATCTCAGAATTGCTGTATGCTCTTGACGCTGTGCATGAATGGGGTCAGGAAACGCGGCAAGCGAGTGTAACAGAGCAAAAGGCAGCCTCTTCGGTTAATAGAGCCAGAGTTTTCAACGCTGCAAGTCACCCTTCTGGATGATTGATACGACCCGATTTAATCATCACCCGAATACGAGACCAATAAACAAACGCACTTAGACCAATGGGCCCAAAAGGTAAACCTAAGTTTCTTCCTCTTGATTTCGTCTAACCTATCTCATTCTACAATGCATTTTTTTTACAATGCTGTTATTGAGTTTGCCGCTACGTTCAGTCTGCTGCCTAGATAGAAAGCAACAATGATGAAAGGAGACAGGAATTACCTGGTTCGTAATTTGCGCACAAGGAATTTTCAAGTATAGTGCACAATTAGCAGTAGAATTCTCGAGCAGCCAAAACTGTCATGCACTGTGCATGGCGGAAAAAAGGTCTGAATCACTGGTCATATCGCAACTTGTGTTTTTTTTTGTCCATCACAAGATCGCAGTAACAATATTTAGTGATACAGTTTGTTCCGGTAAGCACAGAAATGCTGAGAAAATAATATTTCGATATACTGCAGAGCGAAGTAGTCATTCTACGCGACTAATTACATTCGAATCGTTGACTACCATCAAACACACAGAAATAAAAAACGGCATCAGCGAGAAAAAGTGAACGCAGAGACTTTGCCAAAAAGCCACAAAAGAAACAAAGAGCTTCGCAAGCTTTTCTGTGCCACAATACTCACCTCGGTGGTGGCATTAGAATCGGACGTCAAGTTGAAGGAACCGTCTTCTGTCTCCACAGTGAACACTGATGTGTTTACCTGCGGGTTTTCCGTTGAAGGCAGCGAACTGGAATTGTAATCCTCCGTGTCAGTGGTCAATGGCTTCGTCATGGAACTTCGGTTAGATGAGCCTCTGTCTGTTGCATTCCTACCGGTTGGTTTAGTGAGGCGGGTCATCTGTGTAGTCGCATTGCCTGAGCTCGACGACGTAACTGAACCAGTAAGCGTAATTGTTATATTCGCTATATCCGTAAAGTTATTTGGCGGCGACTTCTTGGTTGCGTCTTTAGATGTTGATTCCACGCTTGGCGTTTGTTTCACTGAGCTCGAACTCTCTGAAGAAGTTGAGCTCGCATTCATCTCAGGTGGCAAAATCACTGTCACAACTACCACGACTTTAATTCCAGATATATTGACGCTGAGGGTCTGTCCCGGTGGTTGTGCGCTTAGAACGGGAGTGAGAGTGCTTAGATTTAGTGACAGCGTAGAGCCAGTCTTCGAAACCAGGATGGCAGAGCTGGAAACCTTCTTGGTAGTTTTCCGCGCCTCTGCTTCTGGCGCGGGAGCGAGAGCTCTTCCGTCATCCCTGTCTGGCAGCGGCGAAAATACAGGACCGACGCTCTCACTCGGTGACGTAACGTCCTCAGGAAGTGCGGAATTAGGTGTAGACGCTTCGTCGTTTTCTCTGCGCGCCGGCATAGAGGTGAAGACGTTCGAAGACGTTCCTTCCTCGGCGAGTACCGACAGGTGCGAGCTTTCTTCTGAAGTATCCTTCGAGCCTGCAGTCACTGTAGTGGGCGGGGCCTGCGTTCTCGAATCGCTGCCTCTTGAGACGGCAGTGGCGCTCTTATCCTGCAATAAACGCAATATTGTATCAGGCTTCTGACGCTAGGCAACTTGTGGCGACTGAGAGGATAAATTCTGGTAGCTAGTGGGTTTCAACGTCACGAAGCGATTCAGTCTATTAGGGACCCCGTAGCAGAGGGATCGAGATTTGTTTGGACCACCCAGAGTTCTTTAGCCGGTGCTGACATCGCACAGCACACAGCGTTTTTTTTTTATTCCGCCTCCATCGAAATATGGCCGACACAGCCGGAATCGAACCCGTCATTTTATGATCAGCAGCAGAACGCCAAAGTAAGTAAATCACCGCGGCAAGTGAAAGTTAAGTCCGCGGTTGTCCGCAACGTTGCAAAACGCGTTGGCAGCTCTTGAAAGCTTTTTTTTTTATTTTTCTGATCGGCTTGCGAGAAGATTGCGGAAATGAGATAAACATTAGGAGATACCAGTGTAAGCGTGAAAAAATATCGCACCGACCAACTTAAACACCTACGTTTGAAAAAGCTTTGTATAGTCACCGCATTCGGGTGAAAACTGCACGCGCATTGCTCATCAAATGGCCCGCTGTGTGGTCGATTATCACGTGTTTCTTCGACAAACGGACAGTTGTGCTTCTTGTTACATCACTGCAGGTGGTAAAGCGCAAAAGGAACGAAAGACGAAGAGAACAGCACCCGGACGAGCGCTCGTCCGTGTAGTCATCGTATTTTGTCCATTATGCGCTGTATCACCTGCAGTGTTTGTAGCTACGCAGTTAGCTTGTTCGCCGATGATGCTTGTTATTGGCCTTGCTGTGATCGTTGTGACCTCTATGTTCTTGAATTTCGCCCTCTGGGTGTAAGCGGAAAATAATCACAGTGCGCTCCGCACAACTGTGCTCTGCCGGCTGTGGATGTCACGAAATGCACGCATAATAGTAAGGAAGACAAATCAGCTGTTTGATCGTTTTTCTCGCTCTGTCGAAAATAGCGTTACCACCAGTTTACGTGCATATCTCAACTGTATAATACAGCTTATGCTGTATAATTATACTGTATAATACAGCATAATACAGCTATAAGAACCTAAATGAAAAAGCTAAAATCTGGTCTTGCGTGTCTTGGCCTTAAAGGGATACTGAGGCGGTTTTCGAATCAGCTAATTTTTTAGGATTGGAAGTAGTGTCATTGCTGATCCCGTGTGTGAAATTATTTTTTCGATTTTGGCTAAAACAGTGGCGCAATCACCAATTAAAAACGCGATGTTTAAATTTCCCGCGCCCCGCGCGAGCGCAGGAGAGGGGAACAGCGGAGAGGGAAACCTCGTCCATGTCGGCCAGCGTGACGTCATGTTGAGGAGCCGGGGATGCTTCGGCGCACCCGAGCGCGCTTTCAGCGCGCGTTGTTTCTCGTGCTGCATGCGTTGTTCCTCGTACTGCGTGCGTTGCGACGTACAAAGCGTGTCAGCCGACCTTGAGAATCAGATTCAACAGGTTCAACTCTGCGTTCGTGTCCACGAACAACTTCGGCCGCGACTGTGTCGTCTTCCACTGTTTTCCGCAAGACCACAAGCTCGCAGCGCAACCGCTCGCTGCTGTGACAAAGAATTCAAGCCGACTAAAGCAAGCTTACTCTGCTCGAAACACTTTCGTAAGAGCGGCTACAGGCAGAACTTGTCCTAGTGTGATCTCTGGAGATTTCTGTCGAAAAGGCGCGGCTGAACCATGAAACAGTTCCATCGATTTCCTCGCGCATAAGAGGCGTGTCACCATTCCGAAGAAGCGCCTCTTTTAGAAGTAGAAACATGCTCACTTAGCCCCTGAAGAAACCTTATAGAGGCTTAAGCATGTGTCGCTCTCCTCAGCTTAGGTGCGGCCAGACCACCTTAGACGTGCTCAGCAAGGCTCGGTTAGTGATTTTATACTCGGTTCGACGTGTCCAAGCAAGCAAGCAAGCAAGCAAGCAAGCAAGCAAAGCAAAGCACAATAAAGCAAAGCAAGCAAGCATCGAAGCTCTTCATATGCAGCATCTCGTTTAATCCTAGCTAAGCAATTAAAATGAAAGCGTTCGACGTTGATTTCGGATGCAAATTTATGAGAGAAATGAATGCCAACCGAGTTTTTGCAAAAAAACACCGCAATCTTACTTGGTTTCTTCATCAAGTTGTGGCAGCGGGCGAGTTGCAGCTAGCTTGGCTTTTAAACACACATATAGTTGGCAACTACTTTACTGAACCTAAACTGCAAATCTAGGAAGGGCGAACGTTTCCGAGGCAGCGATTAATATTTTCTGGCATCTGCTGAACGCGCCACGAGTAAAGCGTATTTGTGCGCGTATTTCGCTTGGTTTCCAGCGCACCATGATTGCGTCACTATCTTGTGGTCACATGCCTCGCAGTGCTTGGCCACTGCGCTTCGCTAATTTTGACACCAACTTTGTGCTCCTTCATCGTTCACTTGAAATACTTTCTTGCCCCAACCTGCAACGCCGGGTACTGAGAACAGGATTTACACAGTGCTTTGGGCCTTTTCTTTAGGATGACGCTCTTCTGGGCGAGCCAGGAGGCGTCCGGTGGTGGTAATTGACTTGAGTATTGTTCGCACCCTTTCCTTTCCGAGAATACGAGCCGATGTTGTGCTGGCACCTTTTACGCATGGTCTGTATCGCGTCTTTGACGCTGGCGTATGCTTGTGCTAGGCATAGAATTTTTTGCTTGTGTCTTTTTTGGTTTCAGGCGATACGTGGAATGAGCAAACTGTAGTATCCTTTTCTACGGTGGTCAGTAAAAAAAAATAGTCGCCGTATTCGCTTTTACAACGACACGGAAAGCTGCGATCTGCCCTCAACGCAGCGCCGGATCCGCATCGGCAGCTTCTCCAGTCCTCAAAGTGACGTCACGACCTCTCTTGACCAATCACGGGCGGCGGCGCGCCGCGCGGCGTGCCCCGCGGCACAGGACGCATATTTCGGCTAAAAAAGGCAATTCGCGCTTGGTTTTGCCTTATTTGGACGCGATATTCCAGTATACAGTTTGAAAAACTATAGGATGCCGCTGCCAGCTCGATTTTCAGAAAAAGTGCTTCAGTCTCCCTTTAAGCACTGCATGCAAAATCAGCCGCGCCGGGAGATTTTTTTCTTCTGTGAGTCAAATGAGAGGTAATGGTGCATGCATGAGGGGCTTCTCAGATATTTTTCAGCACACCTCAAAGTATATCGCTCTTTGTACTTGGCAGAATATGCGGAATACCATGCGCTCTCACCGCGCTTCACACGTTGGCAATGTGCATCCATGAGCATGTCCGCTTTGTGCGCGTACTAAAAGGAAGAAAAAAAAAGACGCTCTGCAATTTCAGGATAAAGAATGCGAGGCGAAAAATTCGGCGCTGATGCATTTCGCGCGTAACCTTTCTCTCCTCGTCTCTTTTGTGCTGCTTTATTTTGAGACACTTCCCATTCTTGG
Source organism: Amblyomma mixtum (assembly GCF_055824585.1). NCBI lineage: Eukaryota > Metazoa > Arthropoda > Arachnida > Ixodida > Ixodidae > Amblyomma > Amblyomma mixtum. The sequence continues at coordinate 157,411,888 of NC_143016.1, forward strand.
TTTCCGCTCACCGTACTGTCCGCCTCATATTTCGATGGAGTTTGCCCACCGACGGGGAATTAGCACTGCTCGAGAACGCTCACAAACACGCCACCAACCCTTGCTACACGAATCTGCAAGCAGTGGCGCCATGTGTACTTTCCTTTTGCCGTACTTTCTAGCTTATAATGGCTTTGTTTTCCAACAGAATGGCATATTTGTTACCGCGTGACGCGAACCTATTAGTCTAGCCGAACTTAGTACTCCCCTTTAGCTTAAAGGGGTCGTGAAATGTTTTCCGCAAATTTTGAACGACGTGTGTATTTGGAATTCTGACCCTTCATTCTATAGTACACCTTGGTTCGTTTCATCGTCGCGTTGACTGAATAGCGAAAAAAACTAAATTTCGGTTTCCCAGCGCGCTTCCCCCTCAACTCACAGCAAACGTCATTTTAAGAAGCCAATCAGAGGATTCTGTCGTCAACACAACATGGCGGCTTAGCGAGGCCTGTTTAGCCATAGTTGACCGAGGTTACAGCACGCATATTGACTCGAATGTGGCACCGTCGTCTGCTCAGAATGGAGTCTGCTAGCTGTCAAGCTCACACATTTGCGAAAACTTGGACGGCGCGCCGCACCAGTCGCCGCTTGCGAACTGCCGCCTACTGCAAGCAGGGACACGGAGCGGCAAGCATCTTTGCGCCGCTAGACTCATGCCCGGCCCACATCCGGTGTAACACTTTGCCACCGCACACCAGCGCCTGCGCGCTGCTTGGCTACTGAAGTTCGCACCAGAAAAGACAAAATAATATCAGAAAGACTGCCGGCTGTACGCGGGCGGCGACAAAGCATGCCTGCCCACGTAGCGCGCTTTCGGCAACGGCGCTGGACGCGGGCGCGCCGGGCGACGAACTGCACTGCTCTCTGGCTGCCCTGGTCGTCGCTAGGCCTGTTTCGCATCGAAGCCGCGGTGGACAGCGCTTCGGAAGTAGCCTGGGTTAAAATAAAATGCCTGCTTTTGGCATCGCTTTACTGTCAACAGCATCGTCTCACAACAAAAAATATGGTCATTGTTGCGGTGCGCTCGGCAGCGGAGCTATATAGCGGACGCCAGGCGCGCAAGCCGGACCGCAACGGCCGGGCAGCGGCAGCTGAGCGGCAGTTGTGGCAAGAAATTTGCTCGTATTACAGTTGCTGCTTCTACCAGCAACTCGGCATTGTACAACAATCCTCAAAAATGATCTATTTTCCACACTTCTTGCTCCCGCAGTTTATTATTTACGTGAAGAAAAATCTTTAGCTCATTTTTATGACGCCAGCGGACGGGACCCATGTTTGCCGGCCGGCCTGCAGACTCGCTGTATTGCACATTCGCACCAGAAAAGACAAAACAGCCATGCTATCAGAAAGGCTGCCTGTTATATTCGTGCAGTGGCAGCATGCCGAGCTTTCGGCAACGACGCCGCCTGCGGACGCGCCGGGCTTTGAGCTGCGAGGCTTGCCGGCGGCCCTGGTCGTCGCTAAGCCTACCTAATTTTGCATCGATACTATCGATACCGCAGCTGAGGGAGCTTCGGAACTGGTCAGCGCTGTAAAAGCTACTACTCTCGTCACCCCTTTAACTGTGAACCTGTCCCATAATAAAATAAAGATATGCTCGATTTCCGCGACGCCAGCGGAGCTAGCAAATGCCAGCTATGCGAGCGGCGACCAGACAGTAAATAAAGCGGTCATTGGATGAAATTTGCTTTATCGCCGAATTAAATACTGCCACAACTCGGCATCAGCCAACGATCCTCAAAAATGATTCATTTTTGGCATTCATCTATTCCAGTGCTTGTTATGAGCGTGTATAGCGTGTTTTTCTGACGCCGGCGGCCAGCATCCAGGCTGACAGGCCGGCCCCGAGAAACGCGCCCCCACGTCATTATGACGCTGGCGCTCTGCGCAATCGCATTCTGCCCCTTGTCAGTGCGCGCGCCGCGTGCGGCCTGTCATTGACATCGGTTGGGCGCAGGCGGCGAGCTGCTGTCAGTCGTTGTTATGCCGCTCGCAACGGCACGTCGCGCGCCCGGCAAGTAGCAGTCATGCCGAGAGCCCGCGACACCTCTGCCTGCGGGAGCCCCGACCGTGAACCTCCGAACCCGGTCGTGGACTCGAGTCTTCATCTCTATTGCAAGGGGTGGGTTGACTCGCAGCCCCATCTGCAAATTATGCCTAACCCTCTTCACGCTTCTGGAATATATTTTTCTGCAGCAAAGAACAGAAGCGCGGAGCCGATGCGCGCCGCGATAGCTGACTCGTTCGTATCGAGTTCATGTAAACAGAGAGTCGTCGAGATGGGCTGGCCTTGCTCAGCTCGATTCTCTGACTCAAACCACCGCTGTCAAGGAACACCACCTAGATAGGTTCACGTAAGCAAGGCTATGTCGAGCCGCTGGTACTGAAGCCAAGGTGGATGGAGAAGCAGAACCGAAACCGAAACTGGTTCCAGATCAGTGATTGATGTATGACCACGCGCTTCAGTTTAACAGAGTGCAATTACGCGTGCAAATAATTGGAAAACCTTGTTTCACTTTCTGAATTTCTCATAAAGCTATTATTTTAGGGCAAACGAAAGTTGAAGATATCTGTACATTTCTGAAGATCTTAAAATGACGTAGTCGAGTAGTGCGTACGCCAGCCGACGGCGGTTCATGGTCGTTTCATGAGCACAAAAAGGCAGCGATTTCGAACGGGCTTTATTAAAGGCAGACTCAATACTGAGTCGAAATATTTCGGAATCAGCATGTCTAATGTTTATGGAAGGAGTAAAAATTAAAACCGGGCAGCTTCATTTTCTTTTCACAACCCCTTTAACTATAAGGCCCTTTGGTTTTAAGTGCGCCTTGAGTGCTCCACTGTGCGCCTAAAAAGAAGACTTTGACCTCCGGGCTTTTAACCAACACTGTGTATAGATTACCAGGACTCGTAACGTGGGCGTAAATCGGAGCAATGAAATGGTAATGCCATGCGCCTTCAATACTGCTGAAAAAGCTGATATTTCAGTTACCTGAAAACCAAAATACAGCGACACTGACATTTTCGACTATCTGAACAAGAGCATAAAACTTTGACATGAAGTAAAAATAAGTAGGACGCCTTCCGACAGGCTGTACAAAAAAATTGGGCTAGGCAGGCTGCTACGGAGCTGCAGGTGAGGCACCCTGAACGGATTATTCGAAGACCGACAGCAACGGAACTAATAGCGCAGATTTTGCTCCTTCAGGAGGCAACCTTTAGGCTTACTTGCGGCATGCAGTTCAGGCGCAAGTGGTCGATTTTATTTTCCTGGTAATAAGGCACACCGGTAAATTCAACTTAAGTCTTTCCGCGGTGAAGAAGCACCAAAATTTCCCTATCTTCTTTGTCTTTCCTCAAATCATCTTGTGCATCATTCCATGAGACCTCAAAAAAAAAAGAAGGTCAAATCCTCTCAGCGCACGTAAAAACCGCGACCCTTTACCATTTTACGTACTGTCTCTATATCATGATCAGTTTTCCGTGTATAACTCTGCACCCCTGATTGCTTAATAGTTGTTCAATTTCATGTGCAATCGGCTGAACAGCGGCAGTGTCTTGGCCATGAGCTGTAGTTTTCACTCCTTCCTAAAAGAACATGAAATCCCTATCTTCTTTGTCTTTCCTCAAATCATCTTGTGCATCATTCCATGAGACCTCAAAAAAAAAAAAAGAAGGTCAAATCCTCTCAGCGCACGTAAAAACCGCGACCCTTTACCATTTTACGTACTGTCTCTATATCATGATCAGTTTTCCGTGTATAACTCTGCACCCCTGATTGCTTAATAGTTGTTCAATTTCATGTGCAATCGGCTGAACAGCGGCAGTGTCTTGGCCATGAGCTGTAGTTTTCACTCCTTCCTAAAAGAACAAGAAATTGGTGGATAGACTTAAGCTCCGGCTAAGGGTTCCAGGCGATAGCGGTAATGGGTTAATGCTATTATATGCAGAACTGCTCAGTCTTAACTTCAGATTCACAGATCCCTGGGAGTCCACTGCACCAGAAGTGGCGCACTGGAGCAGTGTTTAACAGATGCGCCACTGCCCTGCTGTGGTAGTTAGTGCCATCGGTGGGGCTTGTGCGACCCAGGTTGCCCTTCCCGAGCAACCTCTCGCGACCTGTCATTATTTAAACTTCCACATGGGTGGCCACTCTAAACTCCTCCCTTTTTTACGAAAAACACTGACGACACCGAGTTTCCTGCACAAAGGGGAACCTTTATGTTTTCGCGTTAAAAATATTCACAACGCTTATGCTACGTCGCGTAATGCGCCAAGCTCGGACAGTGTTTTGCTCCGTGTGCGTGGTGTGAAGAAAATAGTTGGTGCACGTGGACAAGGCACTAGAGCCATCTCCTATTGCTACGCACGCGTACCCCACACTGCGCAACCTCGCCCTCCCCTCGTCGCTTCCACCGCGCTTTCTTTCACCCCTGCTACGCGTGGGCCGTCAGGAGACGTGCGTGCAGCAGCTCTCGATGTATAGCAAAGGAGCAACGCATCACGTGACCGCCGAGGTAAATGACAGAGGAAGAAAAGCAAAGAGAACATGAGCCAAACAAATAATGCGGCGGCATGTGCAAATGTACCGCAGCGCGCTAATTAAAGAGACACCTTAATTACCTCTACACGAAGTTCTGTAGAGTACAAATCTTCCAATGCGGGCATTTATACGACCGAATTCCATGCATGAAGGATGGTTTCGTTTAGCCTCATTTGTTTAATGTCCCAAAGCGACTCAGGCTATGAGGGATGCCACAGGGGAGGGCTCCGGATAATTTCGACAACCTGTTGTTTTTTAACACGCACTGACATCACACAGCTTACACGGGCCTTTAGAATTTTGTTATATCCCGCCAGGGGTCCCTCTGCGAAGTGTGCGCGCGCGGGGTCGTTCTGGTCCACAACACACAAGGGATGTGTTCTATGGCGACCTCGTGTGCTCAAACCGGTTCGTCTACGGCATGCGGACGTCCGATTTTTGCACGCCGGTAATCGAGGAATGACAGCTATGAAACAAGCTGCACGCAGTCATTTGTGGTGGCACCGCTTGAACAGATCATCGAAGAGTGTGTGGCTGGATATCAGATATGTCAGTCGATTGCCAAAGAAAGACCCGCCACCCTTATGCAAACATGGACGAGACCTGAAACTCCGTGATCAGTGCTTCATCTAAATTTTGCGGGCCCAGTCGCCGATAACTGTTACCTCATCGTGGTGGACTGAACAACGAGGTGGCTGGTAGTTCGCAACGCTGGAACTTTGACGTCAGCTGCGGTCATCCAAGAGCTACGTACAGTGCTTGCCACGTTTGACATTCCAGAGGTGATCGTCAGCGACAACGGGTCGCCGTTTACGCAGACCAAAGGTAAGGAATTTTGGCAGAGGAACGGCATACGACAACTCACAAGCGCGCCATACCACCGTGCTACCAATGGACAAGCCAAGAGAATAGTTCAAGAGACTCCAGTGGCACTCCGCAAATTTCAGAAGGCAGGCCTTGTATGGCGTCTTTCAAGATTCCTCTTCACACAACACACGACTTTTCATGCGAAAACTCATGACACGCCAGCCAATCTGATGTTTGGACGTCAGAATCGGAACTGCCTTGGATTAGATTCATCCGACAAGTGTGCCCGCTGAGGAACATGAGAGCCTATCCGCTCCTCTCTACTTGGTAGGACGACCTGCGTTTGTCTGCAATTTTTCTGGCTCACAGAAGTGGTTGGCTGCCAGCATCACCAGACAGATTGGCAAGCGTTCAAATAAGGTATGTCTGCTCGACGATGGCCCACTTCAAAGGAGAAATGCCGAGCACATGCGAAAGCGCCTGTCTAGTCAAGACAAAGGCCGATTTCCGTGGAGCACGTTCTTCCGTTTCCCAGATCTGGCAATCGCGGAGCCACCCAGGATCTCGGATGGCTCCCTTGGCTCAACGAAAAGTGACAGATAGCTTTGACTCGCCCATCTCTATTACGGGCAGTGCTGCATCCACACCGAACCCTTCTTCCCGATGTTCGCGCGGAAGACGGCTTGAAAAACCTGCCGTTTACACCTCTTAAAAACACTACTCTGGGGGAAGAAATGTTATATGCCTTCAGGGGTCCCTCTTCGAACTGTGCGCGTGCGGGAGGAGCTCTGGTAGGCTCGCTCGCCTAGGTCAGGCTACGGGCAGCAGCTCTGTGTTCCTGCAATAAATCCTGTACGGGCCCCAACTCAGCCGATACAACAAATTTTGCCTCCATCGAAATGCGTCCACCGCGGTCGGGATCTTACCCACGTCTTTCGGAACAGCATACGAGCACTATAACCACTAAGCCACTGCTGCGGTACATGATGGATGCTGCATGGCCCCATGATCAGTCACTAAGGATCACAATGGTGAACAAACACCATAACTACTGAGCCACAGCGGTGGTACATGGTGGATGCTGGCCCCAGGATCGCTCACTTAGGAACACAATGATGAACAAGCACCATAACTACTGAGACAACGCGGCGGTTCATGATGGATGCTAGCCTCAGAGTCACTCAGAATCACGATGACAAACAAGCATAGAGAATATGTCAAACGAGCTTTCTTTTTAAATGCAATTTCACCAGCGCCGTAATTTCTTTACTACTGTGCCAAAAACAAACGCATCACGACATTTCTAACTTTCATTTTGTGGCCCTTTTGTCAACATGCTTCAGGGCGGGAAATATGAAAGGATTCTAGCCTCCGATTACCGCCTCACTGACGACACCGTCACTCAACGACTCATGGGTTGCAACATCGTTTTCATTGTTGTTATCCTCACGCAAGGAACAAGTGTTTACAATGTGTGCGACCACCTGTCTTTGATTACACTGCACTAGCAGTGGACATGCCCCCTGTGAGTGACGGACTGAAGTTGTAAAGGCACCCCTTAGCGAAAAAGAGGATATGCTAAAATGCATTTCAAACATATTGCATTAATTTCATATTGATTTCGCGTTTTTTTCACCCTATGCTTAAAATTCAATACGAATGCTTTCTAAGTATACTAGGAGTAATATTTTGAACGTTCTTAAATATATGTGAAAAGTACATTTTTGCCCGCTTAGCATATTTATAATGCATTAAATATATACTAAAAATATACATTAAATGCATTAGAAATAGACTATGAATACACGCTTCACATATTAAAAATACATTTAATTGGGCTAAAAAAGACCTACCGGGCGGCTTCACAGAAAAAGAGGGGTTAATGCTTCAACTGCAGAATAAACTGTGCATGGGTAGTTATCATCAATCAAGAGAAGTATGAGATTATAAGGTCACGTGACGGAGAGGAAACGGCTAAAAAAACTACGCACAGCAAATCAAGTCCGAAGTGACGCAGCAAACGAGAAATGCTCCGACAAATGTTACACTTGCTTTGCCTTATATATATCCCCCGAGAGCGACGCACTATCTTGCCCGGTGAGGCGCTTTTTTTTTTTTTTGTGCAAAGACTGTGGGATCCCAAATTATCGCAGAAGTGCCATAGTGGCCGCGTTCGAATCTGGGGGTGATCTAGAACCGAATTGAGAGTCGCAACTTGCGTCAGGCATAGATCAGGAGTCGAATTGTCAACCAACAGATACACGGGCGTCTAAGGAAACCGGTCGGTCTTGCCAGTCGGGGTCCTTTTCGCTGGCATATTCGGGCTCGGAAGTTCTCAGGTCGCGTGTGCCGGTATAATGCTATCATGTATTCAACGGAAGGAGCGCCGACCAAAGGTTCTTGTTAATACGAAGACGTTTCGGCTTCCATACGGAAGCCTTGACCACTCTGATCAAGGCTTCCATATGGAAGCCGAAATGTGTTTGTATTAACAACCTTTGGTAGGCGATCCTTCTCTTAAATACATGTATCTTCTGCCCGACCTGAGGAGTTTTCGTCAAAGGCTAGATTTTATAATGCTATCACGTTCTCCGCACGTAGTGCAAATAATAACCTTCCTGCTAGAAGTTACATAAACGAAAGGACGACATCAACGGGAGAGTTCACTGTTCCCTGAAACATCATTTTGAGTCCTAGATTGTTCCACGGTAGCTTGAAGTGTAATGCAAATATGTTTACGCGGACTGCCCATTAACTAGAATTTAAGTACACTTCAGACAGATTAATTGTGCATTTACGAAAGTACACTTTGAATACATTGATGACGTCATTACGGCTGTGGTATATTTCAAAGGACACACGCTTTTTTGAAGCAACAAGGCTAGTGGCGCCGAAGGTAAAGCCTGTGGAAAGTTGTTCGGAAGCATCCAACAACGCTTGGCAGTGCGTGGACTGATGCAGCGCGAATCTGAAATCTCACCGCCCATGAGGCTATTACAAATTTCGCTGCACAACAGAGCACTTAGAGACAAAAAAATATCAGACGCTGAGGCAGCGTATGACGCTTTTTTTTGTTTTGCATGAATGTTAGCGTATATATGGTAAAAATTTCGCTAGATAAGGATGTCTAGATTATAATGCCGTTTTGATGCCAACGTATGCAGCACAGGAACACAAATCGTTCGACACCACTTAAAATGTCCTACGTCTAGTACTTTACTCGTAATCGACGTCTGAAGATCCAAGAAATTACGGCATTGAAGACCAAAGGTCGTAGGCACGAATCCCTATAATAGGCTAAGCTTTGATTCGACCAGCACTTTTATGCCCCATAATGAGCTGAATCGTTTCATACTACTCCGAATATTCAACGCCAGTTAGGTGGTTCGCAATTTGTGTACCAATGGTACCACTCAGTGGTCCAATTCGCTGTTTGCACACCGGGGTATATAGAGAAAGGAAGGTAAATAGTATATGCGCACTTCTATACGGCAAATGGGCACTCTTTATAAGTATAGCCCGTTCCTATGCAACCGGTTGGGTCACACTACATAGTACAACCCTGGTACTTGGTGATGCACCACTGTATGCTGGTGGACACCAAATATAGTTACGTATTATGGCGCAAAGTTGGTTACGGAATTTGCAAATTTTGTTTACGCAAACGCTAACCACGGTGGCCGCCATTTATAGGCAATGACTTTGTTTTGCATAATCACACGACCTTCTGTAACGCGAATACCAGAGCTAACGCTTTAAAAAAGCCTAACAACGCCGCGGTTTTGCACATTCACTGCGTCGCAATTAGGCGATGGGTCACGTTCCGTGTGGATGCTTTGCGGCAACGATTGCTGAATCACACGCTATACAGCCCTGGATAGCTCACTAAGTTCAAAAAGCTGGTGCAAAAAGCAGGCACAAAAGAACTTCGCATGCCTTTCTGAAAAGCACCCTACTCTCGATTCCTTGAATCTCGTTAAATTCTGAAGAAATGCTTCAGAGTCCTTATGAGAGCAGAATGTGATACGCGATATCTTACTTCATGTGGAATGGAGGTTGAATCTGACCCAGGTTGAAATGTTTCAGATGGCTCGGTGGTGATGGCGAACGGCTCTGTCTCGGCGCCCAATTGATCCTCCTGCGACAGATGTAGAGCATTAATCGGTCATTCCACGCCAACTGATTGAGACGTTCCGCTCGACCTTTTTCGTTTGCCCTAAAAAAAATCATGGTGTATTGCATTCTGCAACAGTCAGTAGGGTAAGAGTGCGGGCTGGTTGGTGATCCATAACATATAAATACTAGCGCAAACCAGCAAGACACACGACGAAGAACGAGGACACACAAGCGCTGACTTCCAAATGACGTTTAATGGGTGAAGACGTGCTTAAATACTGATTACAAACTGCAAAAAGAAAAAGAAAATATCTTTCCTTGTCACTTCTTCAAGAAGAGCAACTCCGCATCTGACAAGGCGATTGAAGGCGTGCTGACACAATTATCTTGCAGTCCGGCTATCTCAGCAGCCTCCTTGATCTCTCGCACTATCTGGTCCGAGTGCCTGCTGATTACCGAACCGCTGGCCAAGTCCGGAGTGCACTGCTCTTCTTTCCCTGTAGTTCGGTCTTTGATGATGCATTTCCGCCGGTGCAGCGCCAGATTGCCTGTATCTGTTCCGAATGTCCTGTACCGATGTTCTTTCAGCCGCTCATTCAGTTTCAGCGACCTATTTCTTGCCAGGAAGGACAGAAGCTTGCTAACACATTTAACAGGGTCTGCCGTGGTCAAGGTATTTCGTTTCGTAGACGACTACCTAGTCCTCCTCGACCATACGACGGATACTGAGGCTGAGACCGCGATCTCGGATGTTTTTGAGACCTTTCAGGAATGCCTGAAGCCGCTGAAAGTGACACACGAGATCCCGTTGGAAGGTTCGTTCCGGTTTTTAGATTTAAGGCTCAGGTTTTCAGTAGGTCATACTTGCTGGAAGTATGAGCCTCGGAGCTGCAAGAAGCTGCTACCGTTCCGTTCGGCCCACTCCAAGCTGACTAAGAGAGGGATCGCCGGCCTGTGCCTAAAGAACGCTATCCAGAAATCTTGCGCTCATTTCATGCAAGAAAGTCTCTGCGGTCAGGTGGCTCGTCTTCTTGACGCTGGGTACCCTCCGGGCATTGTTACTTCTGTTAGTCAACGCCTTCCGAAGGAAGTAAAACAAGAAGCACGAGCCAGCAACGGGATCGAAGAACCGCCGCGGAAACGAAGAGTGGTCGTTGTGCCATATATACACAATGTGTCACATCGCCTCAAGAAGATTGGTCGGCATAATGAGGTTGACGTCGTCTTTTCGGCCGCTATGAAAATAGGCACTCTGTACGCACGTGTCAACAAGGGAGATGGCGAGCGTCGGCGGTGTAACACGGCACATCAGAACCCTTTCATCGAATGTGTGGAGGGTGTGGTGTACTTCATTCCCCTTTCATGCGGCAAGGGTTACGTCGGCCAGAGGGGTCGTTGCCTGAATGAGCGGCTGAAAGAACATCGGTACAGGACATTCGAAACAGGTACAGGCAATCTAGCGCTGCACCGGCGGAAATGCATCATCAAAGACCGAGATACAGGGAAAGAAGAGCAGTGCACTCCGGACTTGGCCAGCTATCAGCAGGCACTCGGACCAGATAGTGCGGGAGACCAAGGAGGCTGCTGAGATAGCCCGGCTGCAAGATAATAGTGTCAGCGCGCCTTCAATCGCCTTTTCAGATGCGGAGTTGCTCTTCTTGAAGAAGTGACAAGCAAAGATGTTTTCTTTTTCTTTTTGTTGTTTGTAATCATTATTAAAGCACATTTTCACCCATTAAACGTCAGTTGGAAGTCAGCGCTTGTGTGTCCTCGTTCTTCGTCGTGTGTCTTGCTGGTTTGCAATGGTATTTATAAGTTATTCTGTGACAAACATTGTCTCTGTTTGGTGTTGGCGAAAAACGTTTTTCTTGCTGAGGTCGCCAAGTTTACTTTAATAAAATCGTATAACAGAACGACTTGTAAAAAATAAAATAGTTTACGCATAACTAGGAATTTTTAGCGCGAACAAAAGTCATTACGCTTTCGTACACAATAGTCTGAAATTAGTTTATTTTGCCTCCGTTACGAAACTAGGAAAAAACTATGCAGTTTTGAAATTTTTATTGAATCTAAGTCTCCAGTGGAAATTATAATTATTTTCGCAAGTTATCCTTAGGAACTTAATCCTTAGACGATAAAAATGTTTCAGCGGTCAGGAAACGCAAGTCGTGTCAGAAAATTAAAAAAATGGCAGAGGCTTAGCTCAGCTAGGCCAGGATATACGTAGTTTCGTCCACTGACAATTTCTCTAGCGACACGCCGTCGCTGTCGTTAAGCAGCTTGGCGGCGTCCCTTCGCGAGAAGTTCCTCTCGTTTTTCGGGCGTCCCGGCCGCCCGCTTAGCCTTTCTCGCCTCGTCTTCACGCGGCGCGGAAGCTGTGCGCGGTTAGGGTGCCTCATGGAGGAAAAAAGGCATGGGGTGCCTCGATGCCAGCTCCGCGGTCCGCCACCAGCGCCATCTGCTGGGCCAGCGCCGTACTTTGCAAGAGTGGTTTCAATTGAATGGCGAATGATGGCGGTTCTTTCTACTCCACCCCAAGCACGGAGGAAATTTACTGCAAACGGAGGAAATTTGGTACTTGCTTTTTTGCGACATCTGTAATTAAATTGCTCATAATTACTTAATACATATATCAAAGATAAGTTTTTAAGACCTGTGCATTCACTATACGCGCCTGTATTCAGTTTGAATTGTCGGAGCCTCGTGGCACACATCCCAAAAATAAACCCCTTTCCAGCAATGAAAAAAAAACATGGTCTATTGTTTCGGGCTAGAGCTACCACTTGACGCGCAGGGAATTCCTTATTTGAGCACTGATAATGAGAATGGGGTACCATTTGATCTCATAGTGCACTTGGGCCTCCACTCTATATGGCGCTCAAGAATGGCAGGTTATCATTTTGACACAGATGCGCGACCTGCCCGAATTTACTTTCGGGAAAGAATGGAGTGGTTCCTTGCCATATAGAAAGCCACTGCGGAGCCTCCCGAGTGGATCACAAGACTAGAGACATTGTGTATATTACAGAAATTTTAATCTGGCGAAGCCAGACTCGTGCTGACTGACAACGACAGTGTCGTATGTACATAGCGTTTTGTATGTTTTTTGTTGAGCGGTTTTTGGTTAAATTTCGTGCCTAAGCCAGGCCATAAATAAAAAATTAGAGCGCCGTGGCACAGTGGCAGCGACCCCGTTTCGCACGCCGGCGGCCTGGGTTCGATTCGCGCCCTGACCCCTATTTTCTGTTCTTTTCTTATGATTAGAGGCCGGATTTTTAGGCACTAAAAAGCACGTTTTAGGCGCCATAAATAGGCGGCTAAAATTGCATTTTAGGCACCTAACGGAGAAAAATAGGCACTATAAACTTTATCAAAAGAGCACACAGTTCCGAACTTCAGCACACAATATCTACCGTAAAATAAAACAAAAACACAGCAGGAATGATTTGGGACCTTTAGCAAGGTGCGAACTTTAGAAACCGTTTTTTTAAGGCTGTCGCGCAACTTTTCATACAATACACGTGCTTCAGCAGAGCAAAAGGGACGGTTACCAACCGTTTTAAAACACTTTGGTATACCTGGAAACAAACAATTCGCTTGTCGTGTACAAAAGTAGAAACAATGAACACCTTAACAGGAGGCCATGAAATTAGAAACTGATAGAAACATTGTCAATTCAAAGCATCCGACAAATGAGTTCAGTCTTCGGTCACACAGGAATTGAACAGTGTTTTATAGTTTGTGGCTTCAAGAGTCTGGAGCCACGCGACTATCAAATGGTGCTTGCCATTAGAAGGGTCTGGAAACCTTAAATACGAGATGCTAGAAAATGTTACACACAGTTCTGCTTGATGCGGAATATGCCGAAAGGAATCATAGTTCTGCACGGGCCTACGTACATCCACGAGGATCGATGGTAAAATAAACATCATCCATCTAGAAATCACTGCTAAAGCTATAGAAGCAGTAGCAGACAAGCACCATCGCCAGGTTGATGGACTCAAATTTATGCCTCTTATCAGTATGAACAAGCTTTTATGCTGGAAAGGAACGCTCAACATCAACGGATGCTACAGGAGCGTGCTTGTACTTAGGAACATTTGATAGCTTTACACTGTTCGGTATCATAGAATGTTCACCGGTAAGTGCTCCTGAAATTTGCTTGAGGACTGAGAAGCCCTCGTTTTTGTCCAAGACGGACTGCAACTTTGGGCGGATTTTCTCGGCAACTTATCCGTGAGGAAGAGCAGCGATTCGTTGCTGCACATTCTCAATTAGCCCAATGTTGGTAGAGAACATTCAACCCCCACATTCCATTTTTTTATAGTGCTCGCAAAAAAATTGAAGTTAGCGGCAAGTACGCGAGGTCTCCTTGGAGGTTGTCCTGAGAGAGGGCAGCTTGAGCCCTCCTGACAAGAGCACTCTCATTACCTGAGAAACTTTTTATGACGGTCTTCAGGTCAGAAAGGTGGTAGTTGTAGTATCCTACGGCTTCCAGCCACGTTCCCCAGCGTGCGATGATAGGCTACGTCGGGAGAGGCACTTCCGGCAACTGCTCTTTAAACGCGTACACACGAGAAGGCGCTTTTAAAAGCACACCCTTGACTGAAGCAATAAGTTCATTAACGTCCTTCTTTCTGAGTGCTTTCTGAGTTCTTCAGAAAGAAAATATCTTCTTCAGAAAAAAATCAGTTAAACTGTTTCCAGCAGGTTTATGGAACATTTTACAGTTGGTTTCAATGGGAACCAACTGGGAATTATTTGGACGAACCTATAAATTACTCCGCATACTTTCCAAAATGTGGTGCCATCTGATCAACTACCACTTTAACAGCCAAAGTCATCAACAAGCTGGCACGATAAAATGGCAGAAAATAGGAGAAAGGTTGCTTCGATATTTTCGGCTGACGTGGTTGGTATTGTGTACACAGCCGGCATAGATGCAGTATTCACCACAGCCAACTGACGAGGTCATCTAATGTTGCCACGTGTGTGTTCTACTCAAAACCGAAATGGATTCGAAAGCAAACAGAATCTGAAAGCAAAACCACAGCGTATTTCAGGCCCCTTTTCTGTAAAATAAGGCATTTTAGGCACCGACGTCGTAAATAGGCATTTATAGGCACTGACACCCAAAATAGGCATTTATAGGCACTATAAAAAGAGTACTAAACATATTGTCAACACCTAATTCATGCTCATATGTAAAAATGGTGCGCCTACGAAGCGTTGAAAAAAATAGGCATTTGCCTAAAATCCGGTCTCTACTTATGATTGACAGTCCGAGCGGCGCCATGGTTTCCAGGGTAACGGCACATGCGCAGAAGTGGCCTGTGCCAGGCACCGCGAAATGCGCTTCGGTTCGCCTCGTACAGCTTCCGCTTCAAAAATCTAAATTTGGCAAAACTTGATTTTGCGGCATGTTAAGCCGTCCATTGCAGAATGGGGTGCCCCTAGTAAAAATACCGCACAATATCATCCAACTGCATTAATTCTAGGTTGTTTAATCGCAGTAATTTCAATTTTAATCGCGGAAATGGTTTTGAAAGTTGGACGCAGACCGCGTGCTCATCACTGCAGTGCAGGCTGGAACCAGCTACAAACATCCACTTAAGCAGCGCTGTCCTGCCCGAATGAGTTGTTGCGCTAGGAAAACCACTGCGAGCGTTCGTGCCATATTTTATGAACGGAATGCAGTGGGGTTTTTCGTTACATTTGACAGCACCTATGGGAGAAATAAGTCAAAGCTAACGAGCTGATCACACTCCGTCTTCTTCTGCTAGAGAAGCAGGAACTTGGCAGCAAAATTCTGTCGTCAGGGGCCATACAAATGTCAAATACTGCAGCCTACGAACTGTTTAGAAAGATTGGCAAAGCTATCAAGGCCGCTGAAGTGCTCAGGGTTCCTCAAGCGATTGACCAACAACAAGAAAAAAAGAAAAAGAAAAGATCACTGTCTTTGTGATGAACGCCGGCGTTTAATCACAGCACGTCTTCATGTACCTCAACCGTGCATGCTGGATTTAAGTCGTGCTCAGCGACCCAGGAGTTGTAAGCGTCGAAACGTGTAGGAACGCCCCAGCCGACCTTTTAATCCCAACACAGGAGCATCAACTTAGAGCGCCCTGCAGCGCTGCTTAAATATCGTTTGCAGCCGGCTCCAGCGTGCACTGCAGTGAAGACCAGGCACAGAGCAACGCCGCAGTAGGGCTGCGGTGCTTTACTTGCAAAATAAATTTCCCGCCTAAAAAAAATTTATCCGAATAAACTCGTTAAGATAAATGAAATTGGACTCTGCTGCGGAGCTCAATGCCTGTCATATTTTCTCTAGGAGGATCTCACTGTCCTACTGACGGCTCAATATGCCATTGGAAACAACTTTTTTCAAATTTAGAATATTTTTCCTGACATGGCTTATGATTCGTGATGTCTGAAAGAGAACATGAATTTTGGTAAAAATTTCAAAATTACGTAGTTTTGTACCCTTTTCCGGGTTCTATAAAAAAACAGCGATCTAAAATTATTATGTATGAAAGCGTAATGTCACCTACTGACGCAAAAAAATTAAAGTCATGCGTAAAACATTTTTTTTACAGACTCTTCTGTTGGACTTGTATTTGCTACTTTTTGAAAACAATTAAGAGTGCGGCCACCTCACGAAAACAAGTTTCGTCAAAAGCACGATGGTTGTTTTTTTATAGTAATGCAATAAACCCTGGTTTTTCTTTGAGCAAAATCGAAGATGGTCGAGAGCAAAGCCCGGGTTGGTTGAAGTAGAATGACCCTTATCGAAGGTAAAGAGGCAGCAGTTTTCTAACAATGCTGCTACCATTTCATTAACTGATGAAATAGCTCGCAGTTTCAAGCATTCACAAGAAGCAGCAACATATATACAAGGCGCTACGCGATGTGCAGTTATTTTTAGGTCATGAGCTGCGCATCGTAAAAACGCCCCTTTAGTGGCGTCTGCTTGAAAAAATGGCTTTGGAGACAATTTCCGTAAGTGCGAAGAATTTTAATGCGTTTAAGTTTTGTTTCCAATAACGTTTCACTTCAGTGTTTAAGTTCTTGTGTCTACATTAAACTTGAGTAATAATATACTATATTGTGCCAAATGTTCCAAAGGAAGGACGTAATTTCGCAATAAACGGCCAGGAACGGAAGAACAGTGGCTGTTTCTAGCAGAAATGCACACATTGAGTATTGGTCCGGCGTCATGCGATCGTCAAATGCATTGCTAATTGTTTTTGCTAATTTTCTTCGCTTATCGAAGCCGGTAAATGACCTTGTCATTCTGTTTCTCTAAGCGAGGCGAGTTTACGCCTATTGTTTTCATCCATTATGAACAGATTGCACTGAAATACAAGTGGCAGGCCTATTAAATATTGCCTTATGCAGGCCCCCTTCTACCAGCCTTCCTTTGCGCTTTATCATTAACCTCAGGTGCAGTTGTCAAGGCCACATTACCATGACATCG
This sequence comes from Amblyomma mixtum, assembly GCF_055824585.1. Classification (NCBI taxonomy): domain Eukaryota; kingdom Metazoa; phylum Arthropoda; class Arachnida; order Ixodida; family Ixodidae; genus Amblyomma; species Amblyomma mixtum. Next base: position 157,428,870 of record NC_143016.1, read on the forward strand.
GTGATTACGGTGGTGTTCTTCACTGCGCCGCGCTGCCGACTAAATCCTGCAGTGAAAAAAATGTCATTAGCAAGCGGAACGTAGCAAGCAGTGAAATAACTGTCGCGGTTTGCTATTGACAAAAACTGATATGCCTATTAATAAGGTGAGCTATATTTTCCAATTTTCGGTTGATTCTAAGAAGAAAAAAGTTCTCTAATGCAAATTAGTTCACCAGCTTATTCGTAAACATGTAACACGGGTGTTCTGACGTTCCCTACCAATAGTATTACTTTGTAGCTGTAGAGCCATCTTTATACTTCAAGAACAACGGTTAGAATATTAGTTGCGGTCTTCCCTGATATTCCGTCACTGCGCCCTTTACTTGAGCTCGACAGAGTGCAGGTCGAGTTGATTATTCGAGAGAAAACACAACTTTCTCTCTGAGTAGTCATCTGCTCCACAATGCTCGATGTTTTTTCACTTTCTCTCAAAAAGTGGACTCAGGTTGACATCTGTTCAGTTTATGTGTTCCTACGTATGCAATGACACCGGTACGGCTCTCGCTCTACAGCTGGTACACGACTGCGTTATACACTGATAGCCGAACTACAGCAACAATTGTCGGCAACCAAAAATCCGTACCGCGCGTAGGTATGTTGGCTTGTTTGCGATACAGATTCATCTTGTGCGGAAAAGCAGCCTCTGGAAAGGAGAGAGCACCATATGGTGAGCATCGCCTGAATTCCAAAATTGCGGAGATGTCACGATGTATGTCCTACCCCGGCAAGTACTGCTGACGTATACTACACGTCTGAGTAGAGAAAATAAAGAAACCAAGACTATGTTATGGGCGATTGCAAGCGCGTACAGATTTATATAAAGTATGCTCCAGCAGTCTGACACGCTCGCATGTCTTTAGTTTAGAGACAGGGCGTATGCCATACCCCCTGTTTACTTCTTTGGTAATGGCTTGTTGAGGACGGCGTCAGCAGGTTTGGCTTCTAAGCAGCAGGCAAACATATTTCTCCCCGGTTGTTTCGAGTACCTCCTGTTTGTTCGACGACGATTGCTCCCAGTCCTACCGTAATGCACCAGCAGGAGAAGTCCCGGTTCTCTTCTGGATTCGATCAACGGGCTTTGCTGCGTCGGAGTGCAGCCGTATTCGACTCAAAAGAATGATGGGCTCAAGTTTGGTCACGAAAGCGGCCAATTTCTGGTGCGACCTCACGTGCCGAGAGCCACCGCAGCGAGCAGGCGGGCGCTGTCTTCCTAATTGCCGCGTTCATGTGTGGAGATAAAGCTTTGGTTAAGTTTTGTTGCGGAAGCAACACTACGCTACATGTTAGCGATTTCGCGGAGCCCCGGAGAGCCCAACTGCGCATGCGCGAGGAGCGAGCGTGAGAAAGTGACGGCGAAATTTCCTTTCCTCAAATACAATTTTCATTTTGTTCAATACGGCCCTTCTTTCTCTTTCTTCTTTCACTCCAACTTCCTCCCTTCCTGTACGGTGCCGTTCAGGTGTCCACCGAGATGACAGAAAATTATTGCGCCATTTCCTTTTCTCAAAAAGCGTTGCGTTCAAAGGGCAAGGCATCGCGCCGAACGGGTGGTGCCGTTCCGTAGACTCCCTGGCAGCCCTACAACACGCCGTCGAGTTCCACTCCTAAAGGCCGCGCCGTTGCTTCCGCAATTCTACTCGGGGTGGCCATTGGTCAAACCACAGCCAATTTTTCCCCTCCTGCGTGCCTGCCTCACGGGTCTGGTGTTATGAAGCAAAGGTTTCGGCAACACGTGCTACCCACCGCAGCATATTCGCCCTCGTCGGCATGCTTCTCACTCTCAAGCTCAAACACGTGGCGGCGACGTGTCCACAAGTGATAGAAAATATGAGAATGTGTGCCAAAGTGAACGTTCCGGCCACTTCCTTTTGGGCGAGGCCGTCCTCTCCCAGGGGACTTAAGGGAATGAGAGCCCTGTATATAACTCGGCATTGAGTGTGGCCGACGGACTCTCTCGTTTGCTCTTACGCTTGCAAAATTCGGTAAAAAAAAAAACCACACGTAATCGTTCTCCCATCACCCAAATCCTTCAATGAACGGCAGTCCTGTCCTTCTGGTAGGAACGGGTGTCGACTTGACAGCGGTTCCGTCAAGCAGCTACGACCTCGAACTCCTCCATTCAACGGGGTGAACAAAGCACAGCTTTTGTGCTAGAACAAGCGCCGCCAGAGCGATGGACATTGCTCTAATTACATCTAACCGCTACTTTACATAAAGCTTGGCGCGAATGAAAATCACGTCTGCGCCGGAGCAGTGTTCGAATGAGGCCGCTGCACCGTTTATCACGTCGATTGTCTTGTGAAAATATTTTAGGGAGCGTGAAACACCTCCTAAAAAATTCATAAAGCGTACTTGTCAGGATATGTGGCCGCTTGTGGTTATCACTAGTCGGAAAAATTCTTCGCGTGTTGCCGGCACTGTTGGGGTTAATAGGCGTCGAGAATTTCACCGCGGTACTCCTCAGGCTTTTCCTTTCAACATATTAAACATATTGCTGAACATATTTGCTGTCCAATTATCGTCCCAGAATACAGAATAGAGTTTATCAATATGATCTAGAGGGATAGCTGTCGCCACCGTCTATGCAATTACGTTAAAAAGCAAAGCTTCCGCTGTGGGAATGCCAAGAACACGGCATTTCTTCTCTAACTTGGCCAGTGTTGGGCTGTAAATGTGGATTGTGCCTCAAAATCAGGAGCTACGCCCCGAGACTCTCTTCTGCACAGAGAAGAAATTATTTTAATACTGCGCTTTTCACTTCTTCAAAAATATTAACCCAAGTATTAAGCTGGTACGGAAGCTTTGCCATCATTACTTTGATGTTTGAGCGAGAAAAGCAGTATTGTTATGGCTAAATCCATATTTAATGTCAACAATAGCCCTGACAAACACGAAACTTCTTTTCCCTGCGCTCCTGCGTCTCTCCGTGGTCGATTTCAGTGCAGCCCTGCCAGCTTTCCCTCTAGTTTTATTATGAAAATCTATGGTCCCAGGTCCGCCGCGGTGGCTCAGTGGTTATGGTGCTCGGCTGCTGACCCAAAAGACGCGGGTTCGATCCCGGCCGCGGCGGCTAGAATTTCTTTGGAGGAGAAATTCTAGAGGCCCGTGTGCTGTGCGATGTCAGTGCACGTTAAAGAACCCCAGGTGGTCTAAATTTCCGGAGCCCTTCACTACGGCGTCTCTCATAGCCTCAGTCGCTTTGGGACGTTAAGCCCCATAAACCATAAACCAAACCTATGGTTCCAGTCACTGTCGATGCCCTCGCGGTGCTCCGCCCATACTTGTTGTTTATGAGACCGTTTCTTCCAGCACACTTGTATTTAGAACAGTGACAGCAAGGCGCAAGACTAGCCGGGCTTTCTCATCTTTCTTAAGCTTCTGTTGGTCCGCATCCGTTAGCACCTGGTATACGCCGTAATTAAACCTAAGTGGCTAACTGGCGTGTAGACACGGTCTGTCATCGCGGACGTAATGGCAAAGAGCATGACGGGTACACTTAAACTCCGCCTTAAATGTATGACGCGATAGCGTAGCGGGTTAATTCCCATATATTCAGAAGGATTTTCCACTTTACATTCAAAGATCACTGACAGTCTTCCCTCCTGGCGCAATGCTGCAGCGGTTAATGCGCGACTGCACTGCGTTAGCAGGTGCTCCCAACAGTCGGCCTTCTGCGGCCTAGGTTGTCTTTGCCGAGTGATCAATCAATAATTTAACTGCCACCTGCCCCGGTGAGCGGGTTTTGATGACACCGCAAGGTCACGTGATCTAAATAGCCCATCTGCTTCTTAGACTGCTCTCTGGGGACCACCTGCCAGAGCCATGACCGTGATATTTCACTCCCAATACGGAGGCGACGTCGACGACGCCGACATCGGATTTTATGGAGAACGAAGCCTTTAAAGATTCCGCGTTATAAATCCATCGATGCGAAAGGGGGCTCAGCAGTGCAGAGCATATCAATGCGAGAACAGACAGAGAGAGCCCACTGGGGATTTAATTTGGCTTAACAGTAGATCGACAGTTAGACTAGAAATTGGGCAGTCTTACTGATTGAAATTGGGCAGCGTTTCACTACTGCGAAAAAACAGAACACCAAATTCTTCGAGCATTTATCTCTATTGACAATGAGTTCTAACATTTACAACACACGTCACAGAGAAACATGGTACGTTCCTAAAACGCGCACTAACTACGGTCAACAAATGTTACGCCACACACTGCCATCTTTGTTAAACTCATTAGGAACTTAATAACAACGTAGCTCTCCTTTTATGGGCTCATTGTGGATTCGTTTTTTTGTTTTGTTTGCTTTGCTGTAGTATACACTGACGCCATGAATGTCTAACCAATTTTCTTTGCTTGTTAGTAACTTATTATTTATGTTTGTGAATTTCAAAGCTATTTTATTTGTATAATTTTATGCTTTCTGCTTTTTAAATCCTTTCAGCATTCTATCATTGATTTTTTTTGGCCGTATGTATTTCTGTTATAGCATAGAATGTTATAGAATGTTCACTAATACTTTTTTTTCGTTTATCCATTATTGTATCTTTGCGTTCTCTGTATTGTGCATAGTGAAATTTCTGTAGGGGGTACAGACCCCGTCAAGCCAAAACCATTTGGCTTTTTGTCTGCACTCCCGTCATCTGTACATGTATAGATGCAAATAAACTTGAATTGAAATTTCCTCTGTACGCTCGAGCACTACTACCTAATAGAGTAAAGAGGTATAAAAGTAAGCAAACAAAACTTTCGTAAACGCGTCAAAGGCAATGCATGGAAGTAAGGATACGCCTCGCATGTGGGAGGTGCCGATTTAGATTCCCAGTGCAGTCAGATACCAACCGCTGACACTTTGGGTACGTTTCACCCGACTTGGTGGTCTGTTTTTCTGGGTTGGAGTGCTGTAAAATGGGTATTTGATCTCTTCTTTTCAGAAAAAGGCTGCAATGGACTTTGCTGCACATGCCTTATATTTCGGTGACATGAGTACCGATTGTCTGTCGAGGTAAAGGGGACGGGGAGGTGAGGTTCGCCAAATATTCCTTCCGCCAGCGTTCCACACTAGAAGACCCAAGTAAAAATCTCGCATAAATACTGTACCCGTCAGAAAACCGGTATCTACCCATCAGAACTGTTTATGGAACCCACCCCCTTCTGAATGGGAGCCGGATGTACTACCAAAAGATCACCTCTTTAGTGTTCTGTGCTGTTCTGGGAAGGAAGAACATAAAACTCTGCGGTATCCTCTTGCTACTTCGATTAATCTCAAACAGAGGCTTTATTTGCTTGCTATAGGTACGGGACAGCCGATTTAAGGCAAGCACAAGAAAGATTGAGCTGTGTCCTCTGTCGCGCTTGCATTTGTCTTTTCCCAAGCACTTACGCAAAAGGAGCCAGAAAACCTAAATATGAACCTGATTCAGAGTGGCTAGCAACCTCTAAAAACTGCACACATTCGCAGTTGGCATGCCTCTCCACCACACTTAATGCTTATAGTACAGTGACCTCAAATTCAGAAGTAAAAGCATGTACATTGAGCCAAGGGTGATGAAAAGCGACACAAAACAAGCCGCAGAGCAGACATGTTTGTCAGCGTCCTTCGAGCACTTTACGCTGCTTTCTCACTCTTTATACTCTAAAATGTATTATTGAACAAAAACAGAAGACAGAAATGATGCTTTAAGCATCTACTAATTAAATCTACTTCAAATGTTTTAGGGGAATTCCCCAATGTGGAGTAGATTTGTAATAAGGGAGTAATTACTCATTGACGTCCACCCGAGCGCAGCCATACGGCTACAAAGGAAAGCTACACAGCTTTCTCAGAAACTTCGTAGTTAAAGACTAGTTCGTAGTTCAACACTATTCCCACTTCGAGTTAGTCAACACTGTTCCCACTTCGAGTTAGTCAACCCTGTTCCCACTTCCAGTTAGTCAACACTGTTCCCACTTCCAGTTGTCAACACTGTTCCCACTTCGAGTTATTGATCAATTCGCTCTCGCCCTACCATAAGCTTGCCGTCCCGGTTAGCTCCATTGGTAGAGCGACTGCTCCGGTGAAGCGGTGGTCCCGGGTTCGAACCCCGGACCAGGACGAATTTTTCTTTAACTACGAAGTTTCTGAGAAAGCTGTGTAGCTTTCCTTTGTAGCCGTATGGCTGCGCTCGCGTGGACGTCAATGAGTAATTACTCCCTTATTATAAATCTACTTCACCCACTCAGCGTCGTATGTCGTGAGAGATAAAAAGAAGAAATTATACGGCGGGCGCAGGCAATGAAATGCTGTTAGAAACAGCTGAAGCTACTATTTCAAACAGCACACTAAGTAAACGGCAGCCAATTCATCGAAAATAGCAGTACCAATCAAAGCCGCTGCTCCTGCATCCAACAATAGCGTGGAGTTATGTGGCTGCCTTTTTGGGATGGCTTTCTGATGTGCTCCCTACCTTGCCATTTGTTCATAGGCCTCCTTACTCTTAGCCATCATTGCTACGTTGCGGGTTAACCTTACCGGGATTCCATGTCGGAGGGCTCCTTCTGAGCATAAAGCCGAGAGCCAGGCAGGCGAAGCAGGCCAGCACCACCCACATACGGCAGTAGCGTCTCACTCCCAGTCGTTGGACGATCAATCGTCGCGGAGGAGACGGAGGGTTCCCGCCTTCTGACGGAAGGAATTCCCGGGGTAGGACATTAGTACCATGCATGTCGGCAGGCACCGAAGCGAAGCTCGGTTTCTTCTTCCTCACTGTCAAGTGTTTTCTTCCTGTTGCGTTTGTGGTCGACACGCGCTTCACGGGGTGGCGCTACATGTCATGGAAAGCAATCACCATGGGGATGGCTCCCTAACACGTCGAAGCATCTTTATCAAGCGGATGTAGATAATTTAGGTATCCAAGCAGTGCGAAGGGTATACCCGTGAGATCGACAAAATGAACAGACGCAGAGTGATCGACGTACAGCCAAGTACATCTTAAGTTTATTAGTAATTTCTCTGTCTCAAACATCGTCTCCAACAGACAGAACTGTTCTTATCTTCAGCATGTATAAGGGATATAAATTTCCAACTTTAAAATTTCATCAATCATGCTTCTGTAGCGCATTTCTTGTCACACTTAGTGTGGTCACTTTCACGAGAATCATACCTTACGTTTGGAAGGAAGGAGAGGTCTCCACAGTGTAGAAATCCGGCTGCAAGTACTTCCCATTAATTACCATCCTGTCTCGCTGAGATACGCAACCTGAAAACTAGCGAACACATTATGTGTTCTGAACGCATAGAAGAAAACGGTCTTTGAGGCCAGAGAAGGCAGAGTTGAATATTAGACATTTTATTACGGGTTTCACTAAGGACGGAAAATGATTGATGTTTTAAGCTTGTGATAATTTAAAACAAATTCTTTTCTTCCACTTTTCTTAGAATATCTTGTACCTAACTGAAATAATCAATTATATTTCTCTATGGAAAATTGAAAATAAAAAAAAACGTGACATTCCCGATGGGGATATAACATTCCTTAATGTATCGACGCTCGCAAACCACGGTCCCATTAAGGCCTTCGCCTTCATGTTTCCAAAATAAACCTGGGATCAAATCTGGACTAGTATCCTTAAAGACACTAATGCCCACTCTAATAGGCTTGACTGGATCCGTTAGGATCGTTACTGTTTTATTCATGATTGCATCTGCTATGTTTTTTCCCCCTGTGCAATCTCCTACGAGTGGTCTCATAGGTAGCTTGCGCCGTTGAAGCACACTACAATTAGTAGTGGACTTCCATTTGCTGCAATTTTCGCTTTTCTAATAATTTTCTCAAACCTGCCTCTTGTATCCTTCGGCCTGCTATAGATATTTACTATCTACGCACTCTTGCTTTTCTTCGAAAGGGTAGCATTTCTATACAGGCATATTCTAGCCCCTAAACTTCGAGAGCATCGATTTGTGCCATGAATTCTTCGCGTACTAATGTACACCTACTTGGGTGAAGATGAAAGGTATTGAATGCAATTATCTTCCCGCCCGCATCGCGTTGGCTTCATCCAGCGCTTTTACCGTGGGCTTGAGTTCAACGCTTTACACATACTACTGTAATGTGGCCACTTTTTTGCTAAATCCTTGGCAGTTCCATCGCCAAATAATGAATTTGTTCATTTGATTACGACTGTCCATCTTTGTCCCGACACTTATCATCACCATCGTCTGAAACTCTGTTGGCAGTCCAACTCTTCACTGAGGTCGTTTTGAACAGCGTTTTTCTTATTTTTCCTGTCCTTCTTAAAGTTAAGGGCCTCTATTTCATTTTGCTTCATGCCTATCGCCTGTTGAAGCTGATGTTGGTTGAGCTTTAACTGCTAAATGGCGAGTTGTGTTTGCTCCAGGCTAGAACACTACTGCGAAAGTTCCTCTCTAAATTGTGCGTTCATCTGTATGATCATGTCCATAATTTATTCGAGGCCATTTTCTAGAACCCCAGCTTGTTTGGGTTCGAAGCTTTGGCGAGCAGGCCCCGCAATATGGATTTTTATGATGCTTTTTACATGTTCTGTTTCATCCTTCAGTTTCCAATTTTCCTTACTAAGCTCTTCCAGTTCTTTTTTTAGTTCTCCACATTCATTCGCGGAAATACTCCAGGACTGAACGGCCGTAATTATCTCCATGGCGTGCCCCCCTCCGTGCCAGGTGCTGGCAGACGATTTATATCCCGTCAACAGGGAGTCTATCTTCGCCTTCAAACGACAGAAACCTAATGTTGTGAAAGTCTAGCAAAAAGTACTCTTGAAAACTCTTCCGCAGTTTAGAGAACAGTAATCGACATCCATGGCTTGCATCGGTGCGAATGAGAGTTCGATTTTTTCACTGTTCGCCCAATTAGAGGAAACGTTGCGCAGGCTGTTAGTCGCTAAGGGTGGGGCATGCGAGGCATAGAATTTACGGCACATTGGTAATTCAAAAGTTTAAGATGGCTTATGGACACGAACACCCGGCGTCACCCGCAATGTGGCGGCGTTACAAAACTCGGAATTTGTCGAAAGACTTTAGCGCCATCGGAGGCGGGAGAATGCGTAATAATAACCAGTAATAATCAGTAATAGTACTTATAACTGCACCGTTTACAAAGGAATGAGACAAAATTAGAACATAATTTAAATATAATTAAAATAATATTCACTATCAATGAAACAGAATTGGAATAGAAATTCATTCCTTTCGCATTACTCTTGCGTAACCTCCGTTGGTACCCTCACCAATTTTTTTTAGTGATAATCGCATGAGTCTACTAACTTAGCAGGTCATTCTGTGAGCTGCATGTGCATGGTATGCAGAAACACAACAGTGCTTCAGTCACTGTGAACGCAGCTTAAATCTCATGGCTGAGGACTTTTTTTTTAAAAAAAGTAGCGGCTGAGATCACCGATGACGTTCAGAATAATGGGCATACAAACGGGCTCAGTGAAGACGTTTGCCTCTTTAACGCGATAGCAATAAGGAGTTCCTATCGCAGAAAATGCGGTGCCGTCGTCGTCGTTGACTGTGAGCGAAAACTCCGCAAAACATCCCCAGAGAAGCAACCTAAAAAGGCACCTGGCCCACCTAGGTTACGTGCTCTTGCAGCGTGATAGGAACCAGCCCACCGTGGAAGCTAAATTAATGACTGGTCGCTAGGGAAGAGCAACTTGGGTCCCACAAGTCCCACCGGTGGCAGCACCTGCCATCCCAGGGCCGGGCCGCATCGCTGAACCGCCGCACCACTGCGCTAGGAGTGGTTGGAGGACTCCCAGGGATCTATGAACGTAAAGTAGAGAACGACCAGTACTGCATATATGGGAATTAATCCATACGCAATCGCGTCATACCCTTAAGGCGGGGCTTAAGAGCCCACTCCAATGTTTTTTTTTATGTGTGTGTATGAAGAAGAAATAATTGTATAAGTAGAATCCAACGAGAAACAGCATGGTCAATTATTTCTGCAACTAGTAAAATTAGCTGTGAGCAAAAAAAAAAAGAAAACTTTTTAAATTATTTGTGTGCGCCCGGGTGAGAGCATAAACGCGGGTTAATGACATCCTAGTTAAAATCGAGAGGGAGAAGTGGGCTAGGGCAAGGCATGTAATGCGAAGGCAAGATAACCGCTGGTCCTTAAGGGTAACGGAGTGGATTCCAAGAGAAGGCAAACGTAGCAGGCAGCGGCAGAAAGTTAGGTGGGCAGACGAGATTAAGAAATTTGCGGGAATACGGTGGCCGCAACTGGCAAATGATAGGTTTAATCGGAGAGACATGGGAGAAGCCATTGCCCTGCAGTGGGCGTAGTCAGGCTTATCATGATGATGATGATGTTGGTCAAATGTTTAGGGGAATCCCCCAAGGTGGAGTAGATTTGTAATAAGGGAGTAATTACTCATTGGCACCCACCCAAGCGCAGCCATACGACTACAAAGGAAAGCTATACAGCTTTCTCAGAAACTTCGTAGTTAAAGAAAAATTCGTCCTGGTGCGGGGTTCGAACCCGGAACCACCGCCACACCGGAGCAGTCGCTCTACCAATTGAGCTAACCGGGACGGCAAGCTTATGGTAGGGCGAGAGCGAATTGATCAGTAACTCGAAGTGGGGATTCCCCTTGGGGGATTCCCCTAAACATTTGACCAACACTCTTCCCACTTCTCTGCTCACTTCCCACTTCCCACTTCTCTGCTCACCGGATGTTGAGCAAAGTGCCCACCATGGTAGGTGGCAGTTCATTAATGACTGGTCGCTCAGGAAGTGTTGCATCGCTTAACTATTGCCCCACTGCACCAGGAGGGGTAGGAGGACTCCCAGGCATCTACGAATGCATTGATGAGAATCGCCTTCCGCATATAAGGCAATTAACTCATTACGCTATCGCGTCAGACACTTAAGGCGGAGCTTAGGTGTCCTCTCAAATTTCTTTTCTGTACTACAGAAGACGAGAAGAATACGTTCGTCAAGAAATGAAACACGATAAATCGAACGCGTAGCCTCGGGTGTATTTGAAGCTTGCATATTACACGGTGGACGATTGTTCCACTGGAAGGGGTTCCTTGCGCTGTTTAAGATGGATCGTTGGCTGACTCGCTGCGCCAATGCCTATCCCCTTCGGCACTGGCGCTCGGGTATGCATCCTCCGGACTGGGTGCGGATGTATCCCCGACGGCAGAAGCATCCGCTCACGCACTGCAGCGTGCAGGCCTGGGCCGGTGGTCGTCCGCAGACACGTGGACAGGCGCTTCCGCATTGGTTGAACGCCTCATTGCGGCCACAGCGCCGACTCGGACGACCACCTGTGAGAGGCAGGAAACGGTGAGAACCGTAATAGTCCAAAACACTAGAAGATTTTGAGAACATTTGGGAGAATGAAAAAAAAATCATGGACAATTTTACTTAATTAGTCGTCTATATCTATTACGCTATCAGCTATATCAAGTCCATATATCCACCCGCACAGGCGGCCCCGACGTGTATGTCTCTGCGTCTTAACTAAAAATATTTAAAAACCCCCAAAAAATGATTATGCAGAGCTGGGCGAGTTGGAGAGGATGCATCTCGGAAAATTCAGCTCAACAAAGGGACGAGTACAAATGATAAAGACACAGACACAAAATCAAGCTACTGAAATCATGTGGGCTGTGGTGTGGCCACATCTTTTATCGCAGAAGAGAAGACGCCGCCCGGAGGAGACGGTTACCGTACCAGAGCACCAATTGCTACCGAAACAACATCTCAAGACACTGCAGCTGGGGCGTAAATGTACCTTTCAGCCTTTGCTGCCTCGCATTGACAAGCTCGATTCGAAAGGAAAAAAAACAAAGAAACAGCGCTCATCTGTGTCTTCTTTTGCACTCGTCCCTTTCTTGCGCTGAATTTTCCAAGATGCACCCTAAAAAAATCGCCCTGTATATCATTCATGGGATTGTCAACACAAAACAAACTTAACTAGAGTTTACGGGGGAGGATCGTTTGCTTAGACAACGTTGCGACAAGAGGACTTCTCTTCGTAGGCATGAATATTCTTTTTCGTAGGCATAATTGAGAACATTCATTTGACTAGAACGGCTGTGGTCTTCAGAAGTGCTAGCATCGGCATCCATTGCTTGCTTCAAGCAGTGCAGTCGGCTGCGCGCTTCCTGAAATGCCTATTAATGCTTTCGTGCAATGGTCACTTTGCCTGCACTGATTGCATGCAATGGTTACTTCTTGCTCAAAACAAGCGCTCGTCAAAGTGGCGGCCCTCCTTTTTGAATCTACCTGCTCTGCTGCGAACTGACGGAAACATGAATTTGTTGCAAGTAAATTATATCAGCCAAAGCAAACACGCGGAGAAAACGGGAGAGCTGGTCCTGTGAGACCACCTAGAAGCGCAGTGGTAAGAAGCGCGGTAAGGAGCGGTAAGGACATTTCACCCCACTGCGAAAAAGCGAACGCAAAGTACGACGTCAGTGCATCTTAAAGATCCCCAGGTTGTCAAAATTATTCCGCAGCCATCCACGATGGCACTCCTTTCTTCCGTTCTTCTTTCACTCACTCCGTTCTTACTTCCTTTACTATTCAGTTCAGATGTTCACCGAGATATGTGATACAGTATGTGCTTCATTCCCTTTTTTTTTCAAAAATAAAAATTAACGGCCTTTTTGTAGGAGCCACTAGCAGCGCTGCTTATTAGACGTCTCACAAATCAGTAATGCACGTTGTACTAAAAAAAATTAACTGCGTGCGGCTGCTGCAAGAAGATACTCACGCTGTGCTTCGGTGAGGCCGACGACTAAAACGACCAGCAGAACTGCGCAGATCACTAAACGGGACTGCATCTTCAATTCCTGGAGCCAAGAGAGAGAGAGAAATGAACGGAAAGGCAGGGAGTTTAACAAGGTAATGCCCAGTAGGCTACCCTACACTTGGGGCGGGGAAGAAAGGGGAAAAATGAAACATAGTGGCAACGAAATGAGATTTTCAAGTGTCCATCGACCAATTTGTCAAGAGGACAGAGGGCGCGCACTAAAAGCTTTAATTAAAGATTATAGGCGGGAATACAACCCCATGTCCTTTAAGAATTTTAGGAGTGCTTTAACCACTTTCCTTCACCATAGGCTCGATGCGACGTTCATGCATTCTGTCCCGCTCCTGCCGTTCTTGCGTATCGTGAGTGCGGAAAAATTCTCTAACTCAAAAACACTACCATAAAAAATGCTAACACAAAATACCTTAGTAAGCAGGAAGCGGTAGAGCTCCCAGTTAGACCATTCTGAAGCGCACCGCACGCAACATGCGCACTTAATGGATCCGGCTTCTTCCGACGGCATTTCGTCGCCTCTTGTATCACCTATTTTACGTGTTTACTTCATTACTTACGCTTGATAAGAAACGAAACCATATCAATATTTCCCTCCGATATCTTTGGTTTCACTAACTCCTTGCTCCTTTCGTACGCGCTAAAACGATAGGACTCCTCAGAAAGCCGGAATTCAAATTCATGTCCAGCTGCTAAAGACGGGAGTAAGAGTGGAGCAACTAAGACGGCATTTTTTTCTCTTTGTCACACAGACTACTTCTATAAATACGAAAAAATGATAACACCAACACTGGTAAGGCGCTATCAGAAAGATTTTTTACCTTGCGATGAAAAAGTATTGTTTGCAGACTTCACCTGGGCCCATTAGGCAAACAGCTTTTTTGGCTTCCAGAGATTGACTGACTAAAGGTGCCTATTCGAAGACATGAAACGATATATGTCAGGCTGTCAGATAGGCGCCCTTCTTTCGAATAGCGCCTTTAATAGGCAACTTGAATATCAGAACTACACTTACGTGTTTCCACATCATTTCTAGTAAGCACAAAGGAGGGGACCACCTAAGCCAGTATCACGCGTGTATGCGTAGCTTTCCTCTAAGATCAACCATCTCCAAAGGCATTCACGCCTGCCGTTCTGCGTAAGGGAAGAATGAGGTGCATGAGCGTGGCAGGGAGTGGTTGAATGTTAACACGCACATCGACAGAAGTGCCTACGATGCGAGTGTCGGCTTCTGAGTTGAAGTGAGCTGGCACCACGCGTGCAGGAAAGAATTTGTTCCTGCCAGTCGCAGTCATACTCGCTGGCGGAAGCCTGCTTGATATATTCTCCCAACTGTTTCCGTGTTATCGAGTCTAAATCAAAGGCTCAGTACTTCTCTCCTTCCTCTTTGATTTGGAGGTTAGAAATCAAGCACGCATATCTCGCCGCACACGTCATCCACTTGTTTCCTGTCCACGTGCCCACACTGTCACATTTGCCGCTTTATTGTTTTCCCGCGATTCCTAGCCTATCGAATCTACCAAAATTGCATACGGGATGCGGACCCCGCACACCGTTCCCTCATATGGGCCCCTGCTCATCAGGGGTTGGCAGGAAACGAGGCAGCAGACGCAGCCGCCCGCGCGCTCTCTCACCGGGCTGTTTTCTCCTCCCCACCTGATCAGGAACCCGATTTTAATCCGGTCTACACGTTCAAAGATATTACAACATATTATCAAAATTGTCATCGCCTTTACCCTAGCCCATGTAAAGGCCTGAAGAAGGCGGATGAGAGGCTCCTTCTCCGCCTTCTCACCAATACATTGCTCTGCCCGGCAGCGCTAAAACATTTTGACCCCTCCTTTAGCGGCAGCTGCCCACACTGTAGTGCAGTGTCTTCTGACACCTATCACATGGTGTGGGCCTGCCCCTCCAACCCCGCTATTTTCCCCATCCCCAACCCAACCCGAGAGGACTGGGAGGCGACCCTGCTCGGCTGCCACGACTTACAGGCCCAACAAGCCTTAGTCGGGCGCGCCCGGGCGGCGGCCACCGCCACTGGGGTCCCATACTAGGGACCTCCACCTAGTGTTTGTAGGGATCGGTCCCTTACGGGCTGATCCAAACATACCTGCCGTTCATTCTTAATAAATGTTTTCACCACCACCACCATACCGCAGACTGGAACGATCTGTGCAACGACATCGCTGCCATCAAGTCCTCATCCGCGATCGCTAAAAATGTTGCAAATCACCTTTCATTATATTAACACTTGGTCATCCCAATGTTTGTACCCACCCCTTATGTAACACCGGTCATCGGGGTCTTAAGGAAATAAAATGAAAAGAACTGAAATCTTCGAAGTTTGAATTCAGCTAGAAACTGGGATATTCAACAAATGTTTTCATTGTTGAGATTTCGTCGGTCCATCTCTTGCGGCTTAATAAGCGAATATTGCTTCCCGCTTATGACAGAGATATACCGGGAGTCCCACCTAAAGGTGACCAAGCTTTTAAAAAGGACGGACTGTTCTAGCCTAAGGCAACCAGCTCAGTGCTATTAGAAGTCGCATGTCTCAAGTATTTTTCGTTTTCTAGAGTTATTTATTAAACATTAATTGGAAAAAGTTTAATGTTTCGCTTCAAGAATAAAATTTCAACTCAGATGTTGTAAATCACCCTGAAAAACAGCTGGCTAAAATGTTTACAGTAAGACGCCATTCACCTTAATGTAGCTCACTTTACCTGCCTTAAAAGATTACTAGCAAAATACAAAACCCTCTCTTTGAGAGTGGTACTCCTTCGGCCTCTTAAAACACGTCTCAGGGAACAAAACTCGCTTTTCTCTGTGCACGACACGGTTAGTGTGAGCACTTGGAGACATATGTATATGTGCCAGCTGCTGGCACGTGGTAGCATTCTTTTAATGCAAGTAAATAACGCGACGCGAAAATTACATTCGCTCAAAATAGTTCACCAGCTGTTTTTGAAGACGATCTACAACTTCTGTATTAACACTTCATTCCGGAAGCCAATAATTAAAAAGGTTAGCTGATTCATCTTTATTAATTAATTAACGTTGAAGAACAAAAATATACTGCCGACAAGAGCACACGACTCTTAACAACCCTCAGTTGGTTTCACTTGGCTTCGTCATACAGTCTTTGTAAAATGTTTGGTTATCTTTAGGTTGGAAACCCGATATGTTTCTTTGTTCGCCCTGATTAATTCTTGCATATTCTAGAAACGTCAGCCTCTACCAAGATTGAGGCGTTCAAGTCGGTTATTTGATTTTATTTTATGTAATTAAACTATTCCTCTACGTACATTTCCGCTCTGTGCTAGACATGTCTACCTTTGTACGTTCCAAAAATATTCAACTTAACAACAGCCATTTGATGAACCGCACTATCAACTTGGTACAAATCGCTATCAGTGTGCGTAGCTGTCGACATGTTGACGCCAGTAAAACGTCCCGTCAGTATCTGTGTCCCCAGTTTCCGATCCTATGACGCCCTTTTCGAAATTATGCGTAGAATAAACCACGCCGATATTAACAAGCATTAAAAAAGTTTGAAATAATCCAACCCTTGAAAACACCGCTCCAGAAAATGTACAAGGCATGCGCTAGTTTCCCTGCCTAGTTTTCAGCCTTGCAGTATAAAAAAAAACTGCATTTCATCGCATAATTTGGGGTAGAAGTAGGTTGAACGAGAAGTTTACACATTTAGCTCCGGGCGCAAGAATAGCCGTTGATTGAGTTGTACGCTAAAACAAGGGCACTTTCCATACGGTTACACGAAGCGTGAAAGACTCTCGTTACATCAGTAAAAAAAGCTTGGTTTGGGTGAAATTGTGCCGCATCAGGTGGCATGGACCAGGACTAAATATGTTCACCTTTATCATCGTCACTGTACCAGATTTTATATTATGCGTAGAGCACTGTCTGAACGTTTTCTGTTTCATGGTTTCGTAACTTTATTTAAAGCGCGGCGATAAAATTTCTAACTTCATTATCACGGAAAAGGTGCCTTTGCCTGAACACAAAAAGGGTCGGGGCAAAATAACCCAACAGGTGCCTTGAACTCGGCATATCCGAAAGAGTTTCAGAGCAGCAGGAAGCTAAAATAGGGATAAAAATATAAAAATAAAGCTTTCAGCATATGCGCGGCGCGCTATATTCGAGACTTCGCTATTACGCTCTCTGTACGGCAAAGAAAGCTTCACGAAGGCTGACGTCTTACTGCGGTGTTTCTTCCGAAGTGCCCACAACTGTCCGGTGCGCAAATGGGCAGGCCTGGTTCACGCACGGACATTTCTAAACGTTTTTCTTTGATTGTGCTGCAGCAAATAAAGACCCATGCACGAACTGCCTACAGTTATGTGCATGTTAAGAGCAATCAGCCAGCCTACTTTATTCCTGCGCGTTTTACCTGAGAACTTTCATTCAAACCAAAAGCTATACAATACACGTGTATACAATACACGTATTGTATACAATACTTGTCTAGCTGTAATATACATGACACCATTCAAGGTTGAGACGCCTGTCGCATTTCTGCAGACAGTGGAGCTGAGTTCTAGAATACGAATGCGTAGGTGCACGCAGATGGAGCCGTATGCGCGGAAACAGTTTTTTTCGCAGTTTAATTTAAAAGGGGCGTTGTAATCGTTTCGAGTACTTTAGTAGGAAAACGCGGAGCCAAAAACGTTTTTTTAACCTGAATGAGCCCAAGGATTACTTCCGGCATTTCTGGTTTTTCAGAGAAGGATAATATCAAGCGTGTGGGGATAAATAATACCAACAGCTCTCTTCAGTGACGGGAACACTTTTCGGAGATACGTGAATGAAAAGCGCTTCAGGGAAAACTATGACTGACTGCTTGCATGGTGAAGGTAGCGTGAAAGAGGAGGAGGAAAGAAAGAAGCAAGACACGAGATGAGCGCAACGGAACCTCGGATAAAAGAAGGCAACGGAACTTCGGATAAAAGGATAAAAGAAATATAACCCACCTCATCAAAAATTTCAAAAAAGAGAAGAAATGAAAACGAATAAGAAGGAAAGCTGGGGACCAAAACGATAACGTGAAAAACGCTGGGCAAGATATTCAACTCAGGAGAAAATCTGCGCAACAAGAGACTTAATATACTATTTAGAAAAGATCGCTGTCATAAACAAGAAACACTGAAGTAAACTAGTTGCCCATATGGTTAGACATGTTTGTTGTTCCTCAGTTACAGCAAATGGTGGTGCACCTCATCATACATCTCACATTCTACTCTAGGTAACAAAGAGGAATTAAGAACTACCCTCCCATAAAAGAAGGAAACGTACAATTGACCGAAACACACGTTTTAAAATAAGACCATGTTGCACGGCAATATTTATTAAAGCGTAACAGTCGTGAGCAACATGAGAGGGAACAAAGTTTTGCCCAAAGTTGCAATTTTTCTGGTTGCCACAGCCCTAAATCTGAAAATGAGTTTAGGACATTATATAGCAAGGGGAAAATGTTATAACAAAGAATAAATACTGTGCTTGTCGCATAAGTTAATGTCATTGAGTCAATGCTAAAACTTTGATCATTCTAAAACTGTGCATGGCTGTGCACTTGTTTGTGAATGCGTTTGCAGCGGCCATTAAAGTTCTCAACAGCAACCAACAATAGACCGAAACAGCGCACAGGAACTGCTGTTTTCGAATTTTACATAGTAAAGCAAATGCTGAATATATGGCCGAGGTTCTTGAAAGCATGACCGCAAGGCAACCGGCTGGGCACTAACGCATACCGTGTTCAAACCTCGTTCCCAGCTTTGAAATCTACTAAGCCTGAGCTTGGGTGGCACTGTTTGGCGTCAGTATCGCACAGTAGAGAAACGTTCAGCTGATCCTAAACGCACGCACGGGGTCTTAGCAAGAACGCGCGCCTTTCTGTCCTCTCCCGCTTGTAGCAGCGGAAAGAAGTGCCATTGAGTCGCTTACGGCTGGCTGTACATAATCTAACCTCTTTTAGCCTCACATGAAAATGAACTAGAGAAATATTCCCGCATCATTACAAGGGCTGGCAGCCGACCATTTTACGCCTGTGGACATCAAAAGGACCACCCATAGTTAGAAATTGAACCCTCGAATTGGTCCAGAAATACCAAGGGCGCATTCAGTACACTACAGACTTGACTGATGCTCGTTGAGAATGTAGACGACATGGTGATGGCGTTCAACAGCTAATTAACAGCTGTTATTAGAGCAGTCCACCGTTTGTTGAGGCCTATGGTCTCGAGCGATGAGCTGTGATTATGTGGAGTCCCATCTCTTTTCTGGGCATTCTTCACAAAAGATCTTAACGCGACAGCGTTAAAGGCTCCGTTCACCAGAAAATCTGGTGTCAGGATTCTGACCAAAAAATCACGGGCGTGGCTTCAACAGGTGGTCCGCAGAAAGCAACCAAGGAGGCAAGTGCGCCACGTTGTTGACGTGATCTTGCGGTGCCATCACAACCTACCCACCCAATAGGGATCAAACTACACACAGTAGCAGGTGGCAGTTAAATTAATTATTGGTCGCTCGGGACGCGCAACCTGGGCCACACAAGCCCCACAACTGGGACCACCTGCCATCGCAGGGCAGTGGTGCATCGCTTAACCACTGCATCACTGCGCCAGGTCTGGTACGAGGACTCTCAGGTAACTATGAATGTAAAGTAGAAAATGACCTTCTGCCTATACGGCAGCTAACCACTACGCTATCGCGCCGTGCCCGTAATCCGGAACTTAAACCTCCTCTACATTTTTCCTTGAGTATCTTGTAAGCCCTTGTAATATGGGGCAACGTGGTCAGCTCTATTTTTACCATTAAGCGAGCACGCTTTCGTACTCAGCCTCTGGCGTGACGTACCAACGCTTCAGATTCAAAGCTAGCATTATGAAGTTCGCTAAGTGAGCCAGTCATGCTGATAATAATAGCCGCCTTAAAACTGTTTTTTGATGCCAGCGCGCGTTTCTCCACGTCGAGAAACGTCGAGAAAATCATAGTTTAAGTAGGTTCGTTAGGCGGGAAGCGTCGCTGCGTCTTAAATAATCTGATTTCCGTCCACAATTTTACACTTTGGTGCTCAGCGAAGAATGGCTTGCCTAGACCGCTGTCCGTAGCGAAAGCTTTGTATATCAGAGAAAATCGAATGTGTAAACTCACGATTGCTCACAGAGTGTTGTGGAGTACACAAAGCCGCAATGAATTCAGGTTGTGGCCGTCGTTACTGGCTGGCTTTTTCATGAACGCTCACGAAACTGCAGCACGCGCGCTTTTATCCACCGGCGGCGGCGGTTCGCGTCTCAGGGAGGAAAACAGGAAAGGCACGATAGCGCCTCTGTGTCGCACCTCCTTGCAAGCTTCGCGTCCGGCTCAGCTGTCGCGCGGAAGATTTGCTGCAATCGCCGCGTCGCACACGCCGGTTTTCCCGCGGTGCTCCTTTCCTGCTGTCTCCAACCTTAGCTATAGCAGGCGCTTACGCAGGATGTCCACGAGACGAGGTGCCACTTCCAGAACGCCGCACTGGGCCAGCTGCATATCGTCAAACAGTGAATCCGACAGTTCCTGTCAAATGCTCGTATCCTTTTGTGATGTTTCTCCTGCTGAAGTACGCGACTTGGCAGTCAGGAACCCTTGCGAGAGCAGAGTGATAGGAGCGATAATGAAGTAAATTTCATGCTGGAGGCTGTTGTGCCTTTTGTATGAAAATATGTAACATATTAGGTTGAATAGCCTTTCTTTTCTTATGAGCCTATTTCTCTGCGATTAGTGCCTCTAATACTAAAGAAAACTAAAATAAGGATGATTACATGAAGAAAATTGAAAATAAAATTACTTGAAGCCTATCACGGTCAAGCATGTGAAGAGTTGCATTGTGATAGCTTCATGTAATACGCCGACGCCAGAAAGTTTGGCCAATAATTTAACATCTTGTTACGTTGGTTACTTGCATGGCCTCTCTGGGTATACAATTGTTCCTATAAAAGAAAGAGTGGTACAGGACAGTTCTTAATTATAGGAAAAACATAGTATCGATAGCTTTGGTAATGATTACTCACAATATGGATGCAACGATAGCTAGTGAGCAGATTTTCCCATCTTCAGTGTGCAGACGAGAAATACACAACTTTGGGGTTACAAACGTTTGCACCACTTGCAGACAACAAGGATAACTGCGTCACCGTTACCTATTAGTGTCCGGTCGTGCCGTCCAGTCATCTTATAGTTTAACTACATTAAAACCCAGAACCTTTTTTCTTCTACTTTGTAATCAATTATCTTTCAACAATAAAGTAATTATACTAATAATTTCTCATTAGTGAGAAACACAAAACATAAAAAACCTAGCAACATTCGCATATCCTCCTTTGTTTCGGCGGTTTTTGGCTTGCTTCGTATGTATGTATGGCATAGCGGGTGCTTCATTTCCCTTCCCTTGTTTTGTTGAATAGTTATAAAGGGTCGAGGACGAGTGCTTGATCTAGGCTGTTTGTGCGGAAAAACCGCTTGTGATCCGATAATCTAGCTTTCGCTGAGAACGTATGGTCACCTACTCCATTCGAAACGAGCACCAAATAAAGCAATCATACAGATTCAGGCATTACCCTCAGTTCTCCTCTAACGATTTTCTAAATATTGTGTGAGAACATTATCTGAAGTATTTTTGCACAACTAGATATTTCTATGTGGCCAGGTATTAAACTCTACAGTCAATATCTAAGTAACTATAATATCTGGTCATTTTTAGTTTGATGGTGTATCGAAGATGAGTGCACGAGAACATATTAAGTTCATCTAAAAGCTCGCGTGAAGGGGTAGGTGCCTCTATACCCCTCCAACAAGATATACAAGACATATCGCATCGTCAAGCGCGTCAGTCTGTGGAGAACTGGCTGGGGCGCTCGAACGCTTGCTAAAAGTGGCCTCGAAGTAAATATTTTGTCCCTTTTGCACTGAAACTTGCGTATACTCGCTTCTTGCGCCGATTCGAACTGAATGAAATTTAAGTGATGCGTTCAAATTTTAGTGATCACAATTCAGTGATGCGTTCTATTATATTTTAGACAAATGTGCCTTATTGCTTATTTTTAATATTTGTGACAAGCTCATTTTAGGCATATGTTTACTGTTATTGCCGCCCTGCTATAATGCCCCTGGGCGCTGCAGGTACTTGTATAAATAAATAAAATAGTGTGCACCATGACGGCTAACGGCTGTCCAGCCTCATTCAACGACGGCTAGTGAACACGGCGGCCAACGGCCTTGCGTCTTTCTTCAGCGACGGGTACACATATGGCAGAGGGCGGCAGTCTGGCCTCTGTGTCCGCGGGCTTCTTGAATGACGCGGTGGTTTCAGTAAAACCTGAAATGTTCGTGGTCGGCTAGAAGTATTCTCAACAAGCATCTTCTCTTTTTCTCATTCATTTTTTTTTAATGAGGCTTCGCTTCATTCCGCTCCTTCCTTAAGTTTTGAACAGCATCTACTCCTGCTGCGCTTGCAACTTAAGTAGACTTGCAACTTCTCAGTCGGCTCTTAACGAGGCGCTGAAGAAAGGCCTAGCTCCTTTGCGACATGTCACTCGACGCATCGAAAAACTGCAGGTGAGAACGAATGATCTCACTCGTCCTGTCGGGTTGCTTTTCACGTCTGGTGTGAGGCGCCTTCTGATGTGGTGGCGCGGACCCCGCCGGCGGTGAAGGAGGTGTGGAGCCGTAGAGCTCTTTCGGTGGTGGGTGATTTGGAAATTTCCGACGTGAATCTACTGCCAAATGCTGCAAAATCTATGAGGACATTGCAGAGGAGTGATGATGACAGGCGTCGCTTCTTGCTGCTGCTCCCCCCGTGCAGCGGCGATCTCCCCCGTGAAGCCTGAAAGGGCGAGCGACACGGCATCGCAGGCGGCGTCCTCTCGTTAATCTTGAACAGCCGAGCGATGCTGCTTACAAGGCAGCGCTCCTTTTTTTAATGCGAAAGCATTTATTGTCTCATGAATAATTCTCGATATTGGATGGATTTCGCAAATAGTATATAATTAATAATTAGTTATTATGTAGATTGCATGCATGAATAATTCAGGCACCGAAAGGACTAAACAAATGAGCAAATAATCAGAAGAAATATTTCATTGCTTGAATTAGTCAACTATTTCGCAAATTATTAGGTACTTCATCGCAATGATGAATTGTTTAAATAGTGGGTTGATTACATAACGATAAATTTCATTCCGTTCAAATAAGACACCCTAACAAACAACTCATTAACCGAATTAGCAGAAGAACGCCCGAATAGGAGTAAATGGCTCGTCACGTAGCGCACTCCTGAAAAGGTCGTTGGATACTCCTCAGAACAGGGGTATTTCGTCTACTCCTCTGCTTGATTAGGTATTTTCGCGGTGCTAGAAGGAGTAAATTAAGTGTTACCACTCTCAAGAAAGGAGTTTATTTTGGAGTAAACGCTCCGCTAACAAATGAGTTAGCATGGCAATTAATAGAATTATTATATAGTCCTTTGCTGTTTACTTTATAGTAAATTTCAGGAGTATGCGCCCTTTCCTTTTAATTAGTTTTACAGGAAAATTTTGCAGCAATTTTTCGCTCTAGAAGGTGGCATTTATGATGTCTAGAGGAGTATATTCACTTAATAGGAAGGCCATTTGAAATTGAGCATTCCTATGGAAGCTTCGTTTTAGAGCTTTATGTTCCAGAATAAATGCGCCAATGAAATTACAGTTGCTGATTTTAAAAAATATTTTATTGGGTACAAAACATTAGAACCAAGTGTCGTGCAGCTTGCTTTCGATGTACACAGAGAACCAACGCCTTGTCCCCGGTAAAAAATAAGAAAATAAGAGTGAAGAATTAAATTGAAATACCGAAAAGAATGAAAGTAATCTTGCCACATTTGCAAGCAAAGAGGGCATCTTCATATGCATTGCTGTCAACATAGAGGCATGTCATGCTACCGCTCTTTACAAGGCACGGCATCAGAGGCGGCCCCTCCTGAAAAAGTCTTTAGAAAAATACATAAGCGCATTAAACCAATTACACCTCTAATCTTGAAGTATCATGTGCTTCAAGAGTAGTTTAAGTCAAGTTCACAAAAGCAATTCAGCGTACAATTTTGAATCAGATAGCTATTGTTGAAGTTTAAATGTTTTTTTCATAAAAAAGCTGCCCTAGTGAACATAGTAGCTAATCTACTAATCTAATTGTCGTGTCCGGTCGCTGTGTTGAATGCAGCGAAAGACTTGCATTCTCGCACCACTGTTTCGATGTCGTTGTAATGCCAGGCCACCACATGTAGCTTCTGGCACACTTTTTCATTGCAACGATGCCCCGATGTCCGGCGTGGATGAGAGACATAGCTTGTGCGCGTAGTTCTCTCGGCATCACAACTCGGGACCCAAATATGATGCAGCCGCGATGGGTGCTCAACTCTGTAGCTCGCCTGCGGTAAGCGTCGAAGTTGTCCCCTTTGAGTTTATGCACGTTGCCTTGTTGAACAGCTGTGTAAACTAGCCGGAGAGCTGCGCACTTCTGCGTAGATGCTGCAACTGTGCCTGCTGTAAGCGGAGGTTCTGGCAGTGCTTCGAACATCAGAACGTCTCCTGGTGGAAATGGTTCGTCAACAGTTGCGTCTAGTGGCAGACGGCTTAGCGCATCGGCGTTTTGATGTTTACTCCCATTGCGGTAGACCAGAGCGTAGTCGTACGCTGAGAGTTTGATGCACCAACGTGTCATTCGCGGAGACAAAGTTGGTGGCATAGGCCTTTGTGGTCCCAGAATGCCCAATAGCGGTCGGTGATCGGTTATAAAGGTCACCTTCCGGCCGGCAATGTACTGGTGAAAATGTGTCGCCGCGTAGACGATGGCTAGCCCTTCTTTGTCAAGTTGCGCGTAGTTGCGTTCTGCTTGCGACAACGTACGTGAGGCGAAGGCGATGGGAGCTTCCCTTCCTTGCTCGTCAGTTTGCGATAGAACCGCGCCGACTCCGTACGGTGATGCGTCGCAAGCCAAAAGCAGAGGCTTCCTTTCGTCGTAGTGGCGGAGGACTGTACATCTTCGAATCAGGTCTTTCAGGGCATCGAATGACTGCTGATGGCGTGGCGACCATGTCCATGTCACATCTTTCCGAAGGAGTTGGTATAAGTCGTTGGCCACGGTAGCTCTTTGTTCCAAGAACCGGTCGTAGAACGTCAAGAGTCCGAGAAAAGCCTGTAGCTCCTGCTTGTTTGTTGGAGCTCGTGCTTCTGTGATCGCTCGCACTTTGTCCTCGGTAGGGTGAATGCCTTCCGCATCAATTCGGTGTCCCAGAAATTGCACCTCTGGCACCGCAAAACAGCACTTCGATTTGCTTATGCACAAATTAGCGTTTGCTAGCCTTTCGAGAACGAGCTCTAGGCGCACTGCATGCTCTTCAGTGGAAGTGCCACTGATGATGACATCGTCAAGGTAGACACAAACTCCTGGGATGCCCTGAAGCACTGTCTCCATGAATTTTTGAAATATGGCCGGGGCTGCAGCTACGCCAAAAGGCAGTCGCTTGACTTTGTACAAGCCTTTCAGTGTGTTAATTGCCAATAATTCAGCAGTTGACTCGCTCACCTTCAGCTGCTGATACGCCTGGGTGAGGTCCAATGTGCTGAAGACTCTTGCGCCACGCAGTACACTGAATACTTCTTCAGGTGTCGGTAGCGGGTAAGAGGACGCTTTAGTCGCAAGATTGACGGTGCTCCGGTAGTCTCCGCAGAGGCGTATGGTTCCGTTCTTCTTGCGAACTACGACAAGTGGTGTGGCCCATTCTGAATGCTGCGTCGGCTCGATGACACCTTGCTGCTCCAGTTTGTCCAACTCTTTTTCAACTGAATCTCGGAGAGCAAACGGCACCGGCCTGGCCTTCAGAAATTTGGGTTGCGCGTTGTCCAACAACTCCAGTGTGACCGGGGGCCCTTCGTTTCTTGGAATCTCTTCCGAGAATACTCTTTCGTATTTCTCTTGCAGTTGCTCAACCATGTTCTGGCTCGGCGTCTGGTGTATGCCGCATATCATCACGCCTAGTGGAGAAAACCAGTTTCTCCCTAGAAGGCTTGATCCTGTGCCCTTCACAACAAGCAGAGGTAGCGTATGGGTCTGGCCGTTGTAGTTAACCTGCACGTTGGCAGAGCCCAATAGTGGCAGATTCTGTCCTGACCACGTTCGCAGGTGCGTGTCGTCTTGTTGCAGGGCGGGTGCGTCAGATGGCCATGAAGTTCGGAACGTGTCCTCACTGATCAGAGTACAGGCTGCGCCGGAGTCCACCTCGAACTTAATCAGCTGGTGATGTACGCTTACTTCTGTAAAAATCTTCGGTCGCGTGCCGAGATTCATGGTGTTCAGGTCGTACAACACAGATGGTGTTGCTGATGTTGTTCCATGGAGATCAGATTGCGGCGTATTCTCTGAGGCGTTGACGCTGTGATTAGGCTGGGAAGGTGACTTTATCTTGGCAAGTCTCCGTTTCGTAATGCATGCTCTTTCGATATGCCCTCGCTTGTGGCAAAAATTACACGTGGCTGACTGGAATCGACATCCCTGGGGGTTGTGTTGGTCGTCACACCGCCAGCAGCGTTGTGCCTTTTTGACCGATTTTACAACAACAGAAGGCTTGCGCACCTGGTTGCTTGTCTGGTGTACCGGCTCGGTGTTCCGGCGAATCCCTCTCTGCTGGTGACCGGCGCTCTCCGCTCGAACGGCGATGTCGTAAGCTTTGCTGAATGTGAGGTCCTTCTCAGCGAACAGGCGCTGCTGCAGTGACTCGTCACCGTGTGCGTCTTTCGCTGCATTCAACACAGCGACCGGACACGACAGTGGCGACGAGAAAGTGGATTCGACCCGCGCTACGCAACGCTATTGACAAGCCATGGCTACGCGAGGGTTTCCCAATCAGATACCAGAGTTCAACGGCTCATCGTGGTCATCGTGGGTTGGACGCCTTCAGTTCTACTTTGAAGCTAACAACATCACAGACCCAGCCTTGAAGAGGGCCAACCTGCTGACGCTGTGCGGGGAGCAGACCTACGATACTGTCTGCGCCCTTATTCAGCCAAGCACACCAGCGGCAGTGTCTTACGACGACATCGTAAAAGCGCTGCAAAAGCACTACGACCCAAGGCCATCCGAGGTCTACAGCCGGGCTCGCTTCCAACGACGAGATCAACTGGGAGGAGAAACTGTGAGCGCCTACGTAGCCGCGCTCAAGAAGCTCGCTGCCGACTGCAATTTTGGAACGCTGTCGACAACAGCTACCGGGCAGGAGGGAGACGCAGCTTCTTCTGCTAACACCACCATGCTTCCCTTGGACGTGATGTTACGCGACAGATTTGTGTGCGGACTGAGTGACGAGTCACTGCAGCAGCGCCTGTTCGCTGAGAAGGACCTCACATTCAGCAAAGCTTACGACATCGCCGTTCGAGCGGAGAGCGCCGGTCACCAGCAGAGAGGGATTCGCCACTGTCGTGTCCGGTCGCTGTGTTGAATGCAGCGAAAGACGCACACGGTACCTTAAGACTTCGTTTATTTAAAGCCGATGAGGGTGCGACCAGCGTCGACCGAGGCAGGAGCCGAACTGGCCGCCCGAAGAAAGGAGGGAGCGGAGAAGCGTCCACGGGAGGGAGTGGCTTCCCAAAACAGGAGGAGGATGCGGGGGCGCACCATGGGGGGGCATCTGGCGACAGCGTGCGACGAGGGGCAAGTGGTCGTTAGGAGGAGGATGCGAGTGGTCGTTAGGAGGAGGATGCGAGTGGTCGTTAGGAGGAGGATGCGGGGGGCGCACACACACAAAAGCAATAAGGGGACACAACACTTATCTAATCTAGTAACTAATCTACTAGTTAGTACATACCTGTACCATGTCGTATGACAGCGGCTGAACGCGTTTTTCAGGGTATCACAAATTGCAGAGAGCCCCTTTTGTAGCCGGTAAGGCAATACGGGTGAATTAAAAGCACGCCTCCCGGGAATCTTTTCTCCATAAAGCATAAAACTGTAAACATAAAAATGGTTTTACTGAGGCACTTGCGTATTCATGCTGCCTCTGGCTGCTTTCCTGCACTGCAAGGGGGATTGAAATATATATATTTTTTTTTTCACTGGTCAGAAGGTTCCTCACGCATTCCAGGCACCATATGAAAAGCAATTATTGGAGGTATAGTATGCAAAAAAAATCGCTTCGCACAGACGCAGTGGAAGCTTGCATACAATTTCCGTGCTGGGAGAACCCACAGCCGCGCATTTTGCGGGCGTCGTCATTCTTGGTAGAGGCCAAAGGCAGGGCACGAGGGACTGACACAGTAGGGGGAGAGAAGCTTTATTGCAATTTCTTTGGCATTGTTAAGAATAGAAAGCTACGACTAAATTCACGAAACTCAACGGCCGTGCATTTTCAAGAAGAGTTTCCTGGCGGGCTAGTTGGTGCTTTTCGTTCATGATTAAACTGCGCGAAGAAAACACGGGCAGAGAAAGAAAACATGCACACACACTAAGCGCAAAACTTCCAACTTTTATTCGAAAAACGCTTCGGGCATTACCTTTTATACGCTCTAAGCAACCACCACATGACACACCCGGGATAAAAACAGATAACTATTGACAGTTACGTGTACATGATGCGCAGACCCGCCAGAGCGCCAATCTAAACTACACCAGTGTGTGCAAGCTTACGCACCAATGATACCTAGATACAAGGGGAAAAAAAAGGGAGACCGGAAGAAAAAGATCCTAAAAGTGAAGATAATATCAATACCACCAAAGAGGGCATCAACAAAACGCTGTATTACTTGCGCAACCTACTCAGTAAAATGGGATGAGACGCGTTTTCACCCTGCTCCTTTCCTGTACACCTTTTTCTTACTCTATCATGTTCAAGAAATCTATTATGTTCAAGAAAAACTAATGCTTTGAAGACATGTGATCTGAATAATTGATTTTTTTATTGCTTTCTGTGGTGTGTTAAAAGTATGTTTAGCAAATATGTGCGTAAATGACATGTCATGCTGCTTTGAACTGTGGGGGCGCAGAGGCTCTGTCCGGCATTTTGCCTTTACTTCTGCCCCCTACACGGAGAGAACCCGTGAAACAATAAACAAACAAACAAACTCAAGGGGTGTAAATGAATGGATAATAGTGTAAATGAATGTAAATCATGTAAATGAATGAACGGGGTTCGCATCATGTCTACGCTCACTGAAGAGAAGTGGCGTTAAGAGCATAGGCGTCCGAGGCATCAAAGGAGCGTTCAATACTGCTTACTCCTATACGCGACGATGATAATCCAGTCTTTTGTACCTTGCATGTTCACGTGAATATAGAGCGAGCGGATCAGGGGCCATTGGTGGCGAGAAAACTGATGCGTCACACACACACCGCTATGTCGGCGCGGCGAAATGGCAGCCGCCAAGTTTTTAATGCTGGGTAGACAATGAGCGGCCATTCGTTGCTTCTGCGCGTATTTCCGGCTTCAGGGAGACGTTCAATGCAGCATGTTGCTGCCAAGGTTGATGATGGCCTGACTCTTATGTCACGGCAAGCGCGCATAAAGGAGCGGGCAGTAAGCTTGTGGCTGTGGGGAGGTCGACGCGTCACACACAGCAATGTTGGCTGGACCGAGCTAGGTCCGCTAGGCCTCTCGCGGACTGGCGGCGCCGGCGAAGCGTCACCAAATGTTCCGCGAACACGCTGGCGGCTTCAGAGGCAGAGTCTGTGCAACTACTATAGTGCAGCACATTGCTGCGCAAAGCGGCGGCGATCCGTTGTCTTTTGTCATGACGATCATGCGTGAAGCAGCAAGAGCAGAAGCGAGGAGCGAGCAACATGCGACGAGGGAGCCGCCGTCCTTCCCTGCAAGCGCGGCGAATCTACAGCTGCTACTACGCGGTGGCCAGACGCTAAGTTATTGAAGGGTTTGAAGTAGTACTATAGCCGACGTATACTCCTGTTGGGAAAAGCAGCAAAATCATGTGAAGGCTTTGTTTTAATCCTTGGCATTATGTCGGCAGTAAAAAAGAGGGATTTCCTCATTTTCATTGTCTATAACCAGTAGCACAATTTTTGATAACGAGTTTAAAAGCGGACGGTAGCCATTTATACTGCTATTCGGGCTAATTTATGCTGACTGTGTAGGAAGGAAATTAGAGTTAAAACGCAACTTAAAAAAAAGAGAAGGCATAAGGAAACGAACACACAGCCACATAATCGGCCGCAGTAAGGGAAATGCTTTCTCACTAAGAGTGGGCTACATGCGCGCAAAAAAGAGAGCGACGCGAAGAGGCGGCGGAGCGGCGTTCGCTCCGTCGCTTAGCGGTCAACCTCCAGGCAAACGAAGGCGGCAGGCGACGTGCATCAACGATGTGCACAGCGGCTCTTGTGCTTGCGCGCTCGAGCTTACTAAACACGTTCATAACCATTTCTATCTCTCAAAAATTATGAGTGTGCCTCATAGCCGGGCAAAGGAATTTTTTTCTACTGTGGTGATGTAGCGTCCGCGACAATGACCAAGCCGGCGGGCTTGCGGAGACGAAGTCACATCACGGAGTGCCTACGCACTTCGGCTTAGTCAAAACACTCCCGTAAACTGTGACCGCAATCTGGTTGTAAGTGAGCAAACTGTAATATTCAAGTGAGAATACGCGCCGCGAGTGTTCCTGCACGTATATAAAGTGGAAGCGCAGCGGCACAGTGGATCGAGCGCCTGCACCTGCCGCTCAGCACGAATCTCTCCCTGCAGTGTGCCAGCTCAGACAGCCCGCTCCAAATGTTGTTTTCCCTCTGTAACCGTCAAACATATTGCTCTCATTATTTATATTTTGCGGGGCTGCCGCATAACTAATGCAAAGCCAATATTTTCTGTACAGTGGCGATGACCAGAATACGGGCTTGTTGAGGGGACGACATCCCGGAGGAGAAGCTATGTGGCAAACCGGAAACGACCAGGGTGATCTAGGCGACGCAGTAGAACGTTCTTGCGGGCTAGCTGGTTCTTTTCACCAAATATTAGTACTGCGCGAATGGGACAGGACAGCAGAACGAGGAACAGAGACACAGATCTGCGCCTGTGTTGTCGCCTGTGTTCCTCGTTCTCCTGTCCAGTCCCATACGCGCAGTACTAATCTTTTCGGCAGGGTGGTTTGGTTGGCTAATCACGGGAGGGACTTCCAAATGACGATCGAAATTCTGTTAGTGCGGCTCCGAGCAACATGGCAAGCTACACGGCAAAAATGCTTCGAGCGACTCTGTCACTCGTCGCTTGCCGCCGCGTTGGCTTGAGTTTTCGCGTACATGGAACTCTGCCTTTACTAAACATAAGCAGATTTAAGTGCCCCCTTGGAAGTATTTTCTTGGCCGGGCTAGATACCGCTCCTCGAAGCATGACGACGGACATCTTCGCTGCACGATGATTGGTGGTCCTCGTTAAGCCTGTAGGCCTAACGGATACCGTCCTCGATCACCGGTATCGGCCGGTTTTATTGAGGGGACAAGGGTTTATACGTGAAAAGCTCACGTGGCCCAAAACAGCCAATAACCAAGTGCACGTACACATAGAAAAGCTATATTACAATCCAACAAAAATTACGGAGGGCAGAGAGAGAGAGGGAGTAAACTTTAATTCTCAAAAAGTAGGTCAGATGCGTTCTGTCGACCAAACCATTTCCGACCTGAGCAAACGCCTAGCAGACCTGGAAAGCCTCTTTCAGGACATTGCTACCCTAAAATCTGATCTAGAATCCGTCAATTCCATTGCCGCCGGGACGGCAGCTCTTGTTACTAACCTTGAGGCCCGAATAGACGACACAGAAAACAGATCACGCCGCAACAACCTGATTTTCTATGGCCTTCCAGATTCCAATCCGCGCGAATCATTCATCGAATCTGAAGAAATAATAATTAAGCACTGTCAGGATAAGTTAAAGTTAACCTTAGAGCCCAGTCAGATAGAGCGTGCCCATCGCTTGGGACGCCATAACGAGGACCGCCAACGGCCAATTATAGCAAAATTGGTCTCCTTCAAAACCAAAGAAACTATACTTTCCAAAGGTCCTATGCTGAAGGACACGAACTATAGCATTGGAGAAGATTTTACCCGCTCTGTCCAAAAAGCCCGCAAACATCTTGTCGCATTTGCAAGAGCAGAAACCGGACCGTTTTCTTTGCGGTACAAGACCCTATTTCTCGGCAAAAAACGCTACACTTTTGATGCTGCCACTGAAATGGTGAAAGAAATAGCATAGCGCTCACCGCACAGTCGTCACTTATCTAATCCTCGCCATACCTCCCCTCGACAGAATATTTCTTTTTCGGTTATCTATACTAATATACGCAGTCTGCTTTCAAAGTGCGATAGTGTATCCAGCCTTGTATCTTCAACAGAATCTAACCTGCTTGTGTTGACAGAGACTTGGCTGACCGATAATGTGGGCGACACTGAAGTTCTGTGCAACTTACCTAATTTTAACCTTTTCCGTGCCGATCGCAAAGGCCCCCGAGGAGGAGGCGTCCTTATCGCTACCAGCAGTCAACTACAGTGTTCCCACATTAACGTCCAATCTGACCTCGAAATATTATGGCTGCTTTGTCGCGCCACGCCAGTGTCTATACTAATTGGTGTTTGCTATAGGCCCCCCCACAATAACCCCGAATTTCCTCGAAAGCTGCACAACGTTCTGAACCAACTTACAACAAAACACCCTAATGCACACGTGCTCCTTTTTGGAGATTTTAACTATCCTGACATAGATTGGAATAACCCTTATCAGCCTATTTTTAGACAGCATGAATCACAGGAGTTTGTGGATGTGTGCTTAAATTTTAATCTTACTCAATTAGTAACCCAGCCTACACGCATCGCCGGAGACACCGCAAACATTCTTGACCTTATACTATCTAGCCACCCCGAATGCCTCAACTCCATTACTTATCTCCGGGAAATTAGTGATCACAAAGTCATACATGCGTCATTTACCTTCACTCCAACAATAAAAGAAACTTGCAAAAAAATATTCACCCTTTATAACAAAGGTAACTATGAGGCTATAAACAGGGCGCTGGAAGCTTATTTCCCATCTTTTCAGCACTCTTTCCCGGAACAAACCATCCACGAAAATTGGTCGATGTTTATTCATAAAATTAACGAACTTACTAACAAATATGTTCCCAAATGCAGCTTCCGTGCAACCAAACAGAAACCATGGTTTACCAAGGCTCTAGGAAGACTAGAAAACAAAAAGAAACGCTTGTTCCGCAGTGCTAAACAGACTGGAAATGACTACGCATGGGAAAAATATTACGCTGCCGAAAAGACATACTTGGTCACAGTAAAAAACGCTAAACGCTCATTTTATCATACTGACCTACCCAACATACTTAAAGATAACCCGACTAAATTCTGGCAGCTTTTAAATCCGCAATCTATACGCGCTATTACCTTAACTGATGATTCCGGGCGTGCTTTTTCCGATGTCGACTGTGCTAACATATTTAATTCTGCTTTCGCATCTGTATTCACTCATGAACAGGAACCGCCCCCCCTCAAGATAGCAAATGACCAAAGAAGTTTAATGCCAGCCGTTACTTTCTCTGAGGCCGGCATATCATGTCTCATAGATAAACTAAAACTGTCATCATCTGCCGGCTTTGACGAAATCAACACCAAGGTACTAAAAAACGTTAACCATACTTCTGCCAAATTTTTATGCCTGCTGTTCTCACAGTCTCTTTCTACAGGTGTCATACCCCATGACTGGAAAGTGGGGAAGGTCGTTCCGGTTCACAAGTCGGGTAACAAAGATTCACCACTTAATTACCGACCCATATCACTCACCAGCATACCATGTAAACTCATGGAACACGTCATTTATTCTTTAACAATGCACTTTCTGGATTCAAATAATTTTTTTCACTCATCGCAGCACGGATTTCGCAAAGGATACTCATGTGAAAGTCAACTAGCACTTTTCGTTCATGACTTGCATGCCAACCTTGATGCTAACCTCCAAACTGACGCAATTTTTCTCGACTTCGCTAAAGCATTCGACAAGGTACCTCATAACCACTTATTTCTGAAACTCTCTCGCCTAAACTTGCATCCCGACATACTAGCATGGATAAAAGAATTCTTAACTCACCGCTTCCAATCAGTCGTTGTCAATAACCAAATGTCTGACCTCCTACCAGTCTCCTCAGGCGTGCCCCAAGGATCCGTCCTTGGGCCACTCTTGTTTCTAATTTATATTAACGACCTACCTGAGAAATTAGATTGCCATATTCGGATGTTTGCTGATGATTGTGTTATTTACAGAACAGTCACTAACACCTTCGAACAACAATCCCTTCAAAATAATTTAACTCATGTGCAAGACTGGTGCAGTGAATGGCTAATGACACTTAACACAAGTAAATGCAAATATATGTCGTTCCATCGTCGCCGTTACCCTCTTCTGTTCCAATACAGCATATCTAACGTTCCTCTCGATCTTGTCCAATCATACAAATACCTTGGTGTCCATATTTGTCATGATCTTACATGGAATACGCATATTTCAAACATCATATCATCCGCCAACAGAACACTAGGATTCTTAAAGCGTCACCTACGCTCTGCACCTCAGCATGTCAAGCTCCTCGCATACAAATCATTAGTCAGATCAAAATTAGAATACGCATCTCCCATCTGATCTCCAAAGCAAGCATATCTCTGTAATTCAATTGAAGCAGTTCAAAACCGAGCAACTAGATTCATTCATTCATCGTATTCTTTTGATATCAGCATATCATCCCTCAAATTACAGTCCAGCCTACCTACCCTTGCTCATCGCCGCTGCATTGCTAGTTTATGTTTGTTTCACAAGTTTTTTTACTCTGAGCTACGACAGGAACCTTACATCTGCGCACCACCACCACGCATCTCCCTCCGCACCGGCCATCAGCAGCAAGTGTCACGACCTCGCGCCCGCACCACTACATTTTCTTCATCATTCTTCCCCCGGACCGCGAACGACTGGAGCGGCCTTCCCCGAGAACTTGCTGCTATCACATGACAATCATTGTTCATCGAAGAAATCACGCGTGTACTTGCTCAGTGATAATCTTATATTTGTATAACTTTCAACTTATTTGTTAGTCATTCTGTTTTTCATTTCTGTGTGCCCCACCCCTTATGTAATACCCTCTAACGAGGGTCTTTAAGGTATTAAAGTGAAGTGAAGTGAAGTGAAGTATGATGTGGAGCCGCCAGCGAATGTCCTCAGTCCAGGACCCGTGTGGCCAGAGCTATCACCTGTGTTCGGGTGACCAGCTGATACTGAGCATCCAAATCAGAGCTGGACAACTGCGCCTGCCAGTGGTCCCGATTTACACGGCATATGTGCTAAATCGCCTTTATTACAGGGCATTGCCATAACGCATGATATGTTGTGGGTACTTTCCTGCATCGGGAACCCGAATCTCTAAACTTGTTCTTGTAAATTTTAACATGTATAAACATGTGCACATAACACTAATAAGTGCTGGGAATGCGGAGGCATACAGACGGGGCGTTCGACTGTGGCGATGGCCTACTGCTCTAATGCAGTAGTCATCGTAGCGGTTCGGTTTGCACCGATAGAATGGAAATCGACGGGGACGAGAATACTGAACCAAGCGCGAGAGACTGGCAGTCAGCGCTTCAGAGGCGACAGCAACAACAATGCCCTGAGGCAGTAAATCTCATTTTAAAAAAAACGATTGGCAATTTAGCGTGCAGGGTGTCGTGCTGCGGTGATGGCGTAGTGCTCTTACGAAGTCTGTTCGCGCCGGGCTCCGTTGTAAACTTCCTAATGTTGTAAACTGCCGTTGTTTCCTAATGACGTAGGCACTGTCGATGACGTCAAGAGGTCGCCTGTGTTTTGGGTTGCCTTCTTAGGAACGAATGGCCTGATTTTGGGGCTGATGGGTCATGTATTGCTTTCGCCTTAAAAACGCAACCTGAAGGCGAAAGTAACGATACAACAACGTGTGAAGTCGATAAGGCGCGCAGAAAGATTGCATGAAAATGCTGTACAATTTTGGGGAAAACAGACTTCCTGTGCCCCTGCAATACTGCTGTAGGCACAGCTCCTGATACCCATCCGGTGAGTGCGGTTCTAAGAAAGTTCTTGAAGCGCCACCTGGCACGATTGGGACGTAGGTATGTTGGGCCTCCAAGTGAACAAGGATAAAGAAAAGTGCCTGCAGTTTAGTTTGCGGGAAATTCTACTACCTTTATTTTCAGAACAACGACACAAAGGAGCTGCCTGCACTGCCAATTTTTCACCTTCATAGATATATGCGGATCCGATTATCATAAAACACCGCTTTGTGTCTTTAAACTCTTCTGGCCATAGTGATTCTTGGCAGCGTCGTTTTCTATCATGAGCCGCCGTCTGTATTACACGTGACTGTGTGCCGCCAGCGATAGAGGAAGAAGATCGCGAAGTTGCCGAGGGGGGCCGCTTGCTCTCTAGGGTAATTTCCGCAAAGCGAGATGGCTGACAGGCAGCAGCCTGTAGGGAACGTTCCAGCCGCAGTCGTGCGTCCTCCACTCCCTGCCACAGCAGAACTACAGGCCCAAAGGCCTCCTGTTGGATTTGTCGGTGCAGGAGCCGACAGACCACAGGATGGGGCACTCGCACCACCGCTGCAAGGGCAGGCCGCAGACGCCAGGGTCGCCTTGCAGCGGACCAGGGCTTCTAAGCAGAAGACTCGTGGCCGAGGCGAAGCAGCGGTGGAAAAACAGCCGAAAACAGCGCTCGGTCCAGAGGGTAAAGAGCTATCCGCTGAGCAGCTGCACGTGTCGCCCGAGACTTACCAGTCGCACCACCCAGCTGCTCCTGAATGCCAGGCAGCACGAGCAGTGAGTACGATTTTGTTCGCAAGTGCATGTGAGAATTATTAGGCCCGCACCAATGTTTCCGACCGCATGGTTTGTAGGCACGAGTTCTAATAAGAAATTGGATATAGTGCCGGCTCTGACAGAGAGTCCCGAGAAACGGAATGCCTGTAGTGTCACCTCATTGGCTCGCTGCGGTATTTCCAGACATCCGCTTTTGAAATTGTACAGCCAGGTGGATTGTGCGGGAAGAATTATTGTAGCCAAAGCTACACTAGGCTAGCACAAGCGCATTTCGCGGAGCCAGACAAAGGCCAATACTGCGTATGCGCCATTACCATGGCAACAAGTTGCTCTTACGCCGCGCACCGAGTTTCGATCACTTAGCCACGCGCCTCACTGAAGTTAAAGCTGGAAGCTATGCACTCGATCCTCAGATACGCACCATGGAAGAAGGAAGGCGGCCGTGCTCGTCACGGCAGCAGTACAGGCGGCGTGAAATGAGTCTTCCGATCCAGAAGTCGTCGCATGGTACAAGGCCGGCCGACGTCGTCAAAAAGAGGCGAGAAAGGCTAGGCGGGTGGCCGAGACGCCCTAAGAATGAGAGGAATATTGTCTCGCCAAGAGACGTCGCCAAGCTGCTGGACGACAGCGACGGTGTGCCGCTACCGCAATGTCAGTTGACGAAATTGCTTTCGTTACGTATACCCTCGCCTAGCTGAGCTTAGCCGCTACTAGGGCAACACAATTTATTTAATTCATATTTCCCGCTTGTACAATTCAAACATTTTGTTCCTTTACCATTCCTGTGTTCCTTTCTTCACCATACATATTCTTTATCATCTTCAAATAGTTCTTTACGAAAGCATTCAGCAACCAAACTCCAAGCTTCAGGGCCCAAGTACACACTGCTTTGCCGTCTACTGCAGCCACCCCCGAGCCATGGTGGCGGCAGACCCGTCCGTCCTTCCGCCGCGACCTACCGCCCTCTGCCCCCTCTGTGGCGCTACCGATTACCGCTGCGGGGCCAACAGTCGCTCTGGGCGCCCAGGATGATGGGGCCAGTTGAGTGGCGCAGCCAGATTTCGCCCAACGCGCCCAGCCTGGTCGTGGTGCGCGACTACCTGCGCTCGCCTCCACAGTTGCCCCCGACCGGCAGCCCACAGGACGACGAAGGCGGCTCATCGCGGGGCCTCATTTTTGTCGCCTGTACACTTATTGTTGTCGGCCTCCTCTTGATTTGGTTCTATCTGGCCATCAACCTGACGAACAAGAAGAAAGGGCGCATCCCGGCCCCCGTGGACTACTACACGCTGGATAGCGACGAGGCCGAGCTAAGCAGGGCGCTCGGAGCCATCCAAACGGACTTCCCGGCACCCGTTGCTCGTCACCTTTCGGAGAACTCGTCGGTGCATTACACCTTGATTACCTTTAAGGCCGACAGCTAGATCTTTGTTTTGCTTGTTAGGAACATGGTACTGCTTTTAGGGAAGAGGTAATTATCAATACTGAACTGGCTGTACTTACTTTCTCGACTCTTCACACACTGGTACTGTCGAGCTCTACAAAGAATTGTAGTGAACCTAGTTTTTTTGTTTTTTTTCTGGGGCCTAAATGCTCCCTCATCATGGCTTCGCATTTCGCCGCCGGTTTTTGATCGACCAGAGCCTGTTGTTCAGCATACTAGCTTACCTTGCAGAGAGTTCCTTGAGAAATGAAGACGGACTGCTTAGTGCTTCTAGACATTGCCCTGTGTGGTGGTCACGCTTGCAGTCTATGCAAGATTTGTGCAACACTCAATTAAGGAGACTATCTTTATATAAGCGAGATAAACTCTTATTAAATCCAGTGCAAAACAAGTGACATGACGCGTTGAATACAATATGTTTACTGCAGACTACCTGTACAGGCGCGGCCATAAGTACACGGAGCACGCTATTGCGTTTGAAGTGCAATCACGCTTTCTCCATTGGTAATGAAGGAGCGTTGTTTGTCTACAAGAAAGCCCGCCACCCTCCGCTACCAGCATGCGCGTAGCACTGCTGGAAATGTGAATTAGGTGACGCGTGAAAAATGTTCGAAGACAATTGCGTGCTCCGTTTACTTTTGTCCGCGCCTGTACATGTT
Organism: Amblyomma mixtum; assembly: GCF_055824585.1. Lineage (NCBI taxonomy): Eukaryota > Metazoa > Arthropoda > Arachnida > Ixodida > Ixodidae > Amblyomma > Amblyomma mixtum. The sequence continues at coordinate 157,467,726 of NC_143016.1, forward strand.
ACCTCGTATGCCTAAGAGCAAATACCTTTTCCGCTCACAGACCACACTCAAGTTTATTGGGTTCAGGTTACCGTAGTTACGCCTAATTTATGCTTTTGTTTGGACGAGCTGATGCCTTTCTTCCCATCTAGGTGCTTGCGGAAGAAAGGCGGGGACAAACGAAGTAGCACATAAGACATGTACAGAGCGAAATTTGAAGTTTTTTATTTCTTTGAAAGCCGCTATATTTATGCCATCGAAAGCAATCACAGGCTGTGATTGCGTTTTGATGTCCTGTGATTGCAGTCTATGCTATCGATGTAGCTGATTCTAAATAAATAAACCAGTTCGAAGTACCGCTCTTTACATGCCTTATATTATTTCGTTTGTCCCAATCTTCCTAGTTCCAGTACGTACCTTTGAAGTAGTTATGCCATTATCGTCTGTTCCAGGGTTGCTCACTCATAATTATTTCTCAAAGAAAAGCATTGAATATATCCTCCTGATGGCACTCTACAAACGAACCGACGAATGCTGTCCTGTGAAAGCATGACTCACTCATGCGAAACTTTGCATCCCTTTGGAATGCAGTAGAAGAAGGGGTCAGAATTCTTCCTTTTGCTCACTGCAGCTATTCAAATATAATTTCGATTGCCAGCGAATAAATTCTATCTCAGTACGAGAGAAGAGGTGTCAGGTTGATAAGGCTTAACGGTTTTATCATCTGAACATTTGTCGCAGCTCCGTAGCTTTGCTTGTGGCTGGATGCATGTCCGCATGGACATCAAAATTCATGTTATAAGGTAAATGTTCTGAGAGAATGAAAAAAAGAATGCTAACGGCGCCCATATAAAATCGATTTATAATCCCAAAACAACGATGTGTGCTGCACCATATAAGGTTGCAATGTTCATTTAATCTTATTCGGTCGATTAGCGGCCGCGCTTCTCAGCCGAATAGTAATAGTTCCGGACGTTCCACCTCGGTTGTCCACCTGTTTGCAAAATGCAGCCTGTTGACTGGGTGGAAAGTTTAGAAGAGGTAGAATTTGCGGATGGACGATATAAGCCTTTCGGAAAGTGGACGGAAGTGATCACCAGCAGGTCGAGTACTTTTCTTCCATTTTACCCCTCCCTACAATAAAAATATTAATGCGAAAGCATTTCATGTCTCATGACTGGCCTGTACAGCACTTTTCTGCAGAGGGTGTCGGCAGAGCGCGTCTAAGCGCGTCCATCTTCCATTATAGGAATAATTAATAGAATAGTTGATTAAATAATTGGTTAATTAGCGCGAACTAAGTCGCCAAAACGATTAATTCGTTCTATTTAACGATTGGACGCCGTAAATAATCCGTCAAATTAGTGAAATGCTTCACAAACTAATCGGTTCTAATCGAACTCACAGGTTACTTACTACCACATTAACTACATATGTATGCAATTAAATTCAATTACACTTACAGCCTAGGTCTTTATCTCCAGCGCTGTGCAAGCTGGCGGAGAAAATGTCAGCCACACGATCATCGTGGTGGCTAGAGCAGCACGGTTTCTGCCACCCCGATAAAATTGGTTTTCGTCCTATATATTGGTCCAGAGGACGTTGCTTGTCTTGGCATCTACAGTTTCTTTTTTTTTTTTTTGTCATCTACCCTCAGCCGCAATTTCTGTACCGTTTCAGCAATGAACATTGAACAGGCATATCACAACAGTCATGCTGCCATCCTGAACTCCATTGAAATGCTTCATCTGCTTCTGAGAATTTGTAGTTTTGGTGAATCATTTTTGGAAGTCAGAAAATTTCTTGCACGTCTCACCGGTGAAGCGGTTGGATCATTTGTTCCGCTCTGTGGCGTGCCCCTGCGATCAGTGTTGGTTTATTGTTCATGGGGATTTAACGTCCGAAAGCGACTCAGGCTATGAGAGACGCCGTAGTGAAGGGCTTCGGAAATTTCGACCACCTGGGTTTCTTCAGCATCCATTGACAAGGTACAGTACACGACCCCCTAGAATTTCGCCTTCATCAATATTCGACCGCCGCGGCCAGGATCGAACCAGCGTCTTTCGAGTCGGCAACTGAACGCCAGAACCACTGAGCCACTGTGGCGGCTAGGGATCAGTACTCGCACCCACGTTATGTAATACTGCTTTCGTCCCGCTGGCATGGCGCTTAGATGACATCCGTGACATAGAATTTCTGAAATACGCTGATGGCATTCTGGCGTGGAGTACTCACCACGATCTGCTTAGTCAGGAGGCTGCCCTTCAGTCAGCCTTGGCTGCTACCTCTAATTACGCATCATCCGTCGGCCTTCAACTTCCCGTGCATAAAAATACATACGCGTCGGTCGCCAATCGCTGGGGACGCCGTAAACTTCCTGCAAGTCCACTCCGTTTTTCTCAATCAGGCACCCGGCTACAAAGAAGTCCGAGTAGAGAAGTCCTGGGTTCATTGATTCGCCAATCGGGACTGCTTGGCTTTCTTCGGCAAAAAGACAAGCTATTCAGAATTTGGGTTTGATTAGAAGAATTGTCTCCTAAGACGGGTGGCGCTGGCTCGTTCGTTGCACGGAAATTGGTCGCCACTTACTGTGCGACTGCATGCCGTGCTCTCAACCGTAGAAGGATCCGGCACCTGAAGAAAGCGGGTTTGTCATTGTTCAACCCTTTTTCATATATTGCCTGGACGCACGGACCGTACCATCGCTGTCAGCTAATCTGTTCCCATTACTTTGATTATTACTGCACCCTTCATCACACGTTCGCCTGTTGGTAGCCTCAGGGAATGAATCTTGTTTAAAAGAGAACGGTAAAGGCATAAGGAAATGGACACGGAGCAACATAATCGGCAGCACTAAGAGAAATGCTTACGCATTACTTCATCTAAGCAGACTTAGACTGCAAACCTGCAATTTAAAAAAAAATTACTCATGTTTCAGACACGCTTTCGAGGGGCTTTGAGGCTATACCAACTTTAAATTTGACATTAGTATTTTGTTCACTGCTCTGCTTCTTATGCACTAATCCTTAGAGCGTGTTTACTCTGCCGCGGATGTTACAGAAGCATCTCTGGCTCAGTGTTTTTAGTGCTCGACTGCTGACCCGAAAGACGCTAGTTCGATCCGGCCGCGGTGGTTGCATTTCGATGGAGGCAAAATGCTGGAGGCCTGTGTATACCGTGCGATGTCAGAGCACGTTAGAGAACCCCCGGTGGTCTAAATTATCCGAAGCCCTCCAGTACTGCGTCCTTCATTGGTTGAGTCACTTTGGGACGTTAAACGCCATCCATCTACCAAGGATGAATTCATATTTCCTCCAGTACCTTTGAACGTTATCAGGCAAAAAAATAACGTTCACAATTCTTGGAAGGGAACAGCAGTTTACGATAGGCAGCGAAATATTTGATGTGCTACGGCAATACATCCACTTAGGGCATGTAGTGAGTGCAGAACCAGAGCGTATTGGCAAGTACTCTCATATCACGATTGGCAGTTACCCGTATCCTTAAAGAGAAAGGAAAATAACAGCTGCGTTTTACTTGTGCTCAAATATAGGGGGGAAATGTGGGAACCAACGGAAAATAATCAACTATACCCTTGTAATATGCGCGTTCTCAAAGGCAGTTCAGTTGACCTTCAGTTTAGCTGAACGGCAGTCAGTGTTTTCACAATGGTGCGCTGACTACCTTTTAAATTTGAACGGCATTTAAGTTGACTAGAGGTTGGGGGCCGAAGTTGAATGAATAAACTCAAAATATGTTGTTCGTCAGACCCGCCGCATCGAGAGTCTCTGACATATTCTCAAATCGCGCAAATAGTTGTCCCGGCTTGTATAAGTCCCTGTCTACAAATTGCAGAAGACGATGGAGTGTGAACACTCAAACCTGGTATGTGGCCGAGAAAAACAGCGATAAGCGATGCCGCCAGACGTGCTTCTACTGAATTGTCTTGGCTCCGTAGGATGCTTCGCTTTGACGCACACAAAGCAGAGGCTACGAAAAACAGAATGCACCAAGGAACACATACGTTGCAACATGCGCCGTCTGCCTTAGGCTTGTTTACTGTATAACCTTTAAGTGCCTGTAACACTACTCTGACACGACGCCAACGAGACCCGACGACGACTGCCATCATCGGCCGACCAGTCGGCAGACCGTGTCTATGGCCGACCAAGCTGTCACACTAATCTGACAACAATCTGACAACGACACCAACGCGACCGACGACCAGATGTCTTCGCAGTGTGACATGCTATGAAGGCCGCGACGCCGACAAAACCAATCTTCCGACCATCGGCGACCGAACTCGCTTCCGAACTCGCTTCCTCTATAGTATCATTTGTTTACGTTTACGTTCGTTACAAGCTATGCAATAGATGAGTGCCAAAAATGTATAATTTCTCAGATTCGTTGGCCAATACCGAGGTGCTGAAAGAAGTGATAACTACGATACAAGCAAATTTTACTCTATAGCCGTTTTTCTCCTGCTGCTTGTGCGGCTCGCCTGGTGTCTGCTAGATCCGCTGCTAAAGGCCTCTTCGCAGTTAACGGGTCACGAGAGTAGCTCCTTTATTATGGCGCTGGCTAGTTCCGAAGCATCCTCAGCTCGGGCATCGATACGAAGCCAGCTAGGCTTAGCGGCGACTAGGACAGCCGGCAAGCAGCTCAGTTCGTCGTCCGGCGCTCCCGCAAGCGGTGCCACTGACGAAAGCTGGGCTCTTGGGCAGGCATGCTGTCGTTGCTCGAATATAGCAGGCATCCTTTCTGATAGCATGGCTTTTTATCTTTTCTGGTGCGAACGTGAATAGACCGAGCCTGCCGGCTGGCCGGCCAGCCTGGATCCCGTCCGCCGGCGTCATAAAAATCAGCTTAAAATTGCTTTTGACGTAAATCATCAATGCTCGGATAGAGAAATATGAAAATATACCATATTTGAGGATCGCACATCACTACCGAGTTTCTGGTAGAAGTAATAACAGCTATACGAGCAAGTTTCTTGCCAGAATCGCTGGCTCGCCGTTGGCGTCCGGCTCACCTCGCGTCCGCAGCGGTCCGCTAGCTTCGCTGCCGAAGGCGACGCAGAATTTGAGCATATTTTAGTTTATTGTGAGTCGATGCTGCTGACAGAAAAGCGGTATTGAAAGTGCACCTTGTATTATAGCACAGGTGACTTTTGAATCGGCGTTCGCTGCTCGTTCGATGCTCGTTCGATGCGGAACAAGCTATAGGCCTAGCTACGGCCAGGGCGCCCAGGCAGCAGCACAGTTCGTCACCCGGCGCGACCGCAGCGGCGCACTTGCCGAAAGCGTTTTCCAACTTCCGCAGGCATGCTTTGTTGCTACTCGAGTATAGCAGGCAGTCTTTCTGATAATATTGCTGTTTTCTCTTTTGTGGTGCGAACTCACCACTAACCAAGGAGCGGTCAGTCACTGCTGCATGGTGGCAAAGCGTACGCTTGTAGATTGAGTCGAGCGGCGCATCGATGCTTGCCGCTCCGTGTGTCCCTGCTTGCGTACGCCTACCCCTATCAACGCCTCACATCCTCTCAAGTAAGCAAACTGGAAGCCTCTCTGCGTCGCTTCACTCGATTAGCCATGGGAGTTCCCATCTACGCCGCAAATGCTCTGATCGCAGACGCCGCCATTTTCAACTCCCTCGAAGAACGCGCAGCAGCACACCACCGAGCCCAGATACACCGTCTCTCTACCTCCGAGCAAGGCAGAGACCTCCTCAGCCTTTTCGGACACACCATTTCCCAACTACCCCCGCTTCAACCATCTGCTCCCCCGTGGAAAAGCCTCCCGCGTCTTACTGTAAAACCCATTCCACGCCACATGTCTCCAACGATAAATCCCGGGCGGCGTGAAGCACTGGCGAACCATTTACCCGTACTGGGCCACGACACTTACTATACCGATGCCCATATCCTCGAGCACCAAGTAGTTACTGCAGTAGTCGGCCCTCGAAGCACCTCCACACATCTCCACACAGGAGTGCCCTCCTCAACCGACGCAGAAACTCTGGCCATAGCAGAGGCGATTACGCTTCACGACCACCTGTCCTCCACCATCACCATACGTGCAGACTCTCAGGCTGCCATACGCTCATTCGAATCTCAAAAACTCCCTCCCCATATCCTAGACACTTTGCTGCAATACCTAACAGCCCACCCTACGCTCCATGTCCGCCTTGAATGGATTCCTGGTCATCAAGGTATACCGGAGAATGAGCTTGCTCATGCTCTGGCCCGTGAAAAAATACCACCGGGCCCTCCGACTGCCTGGCCAGCCCATTATAATCCCAAGGCAGACCGCGCTACACACCGACAGGACCGCCGCGAACACCTTCGCAATTTGCGGCACATGCGACGAACCCTTCCGTCACCCTCCCATTTCCTTTGCCGTGCTGATGCCTCTCTAATTCGACAGGCACAGACTAACTCCCTTCCCTGCGAACTGTATTCCCACTATATCCTTCATAAACCTGGCAAACCCGCCTGTCTCGTGTGCGGAGAGCATCCCTCCAACATTCATACATATTGGTTATGCCCCCGCGCAACTAACTCTCCCACCATACCTTCCTCGCATACCTTGCCTCCCCCCTTTCACCTCACGTGGGCCCGATGGACCGCTCCACCAACCTCTCTGCAGCCCACCCTCTGGCCGCTCCTCGCCGCCCACATCCGACGCATCCAAGGGACACGTGGCCCTACTCTGCCACCGCCGATAAATAGCGCCCACCAAACGGGCAACTAAGAAGGCTCGGACTTGAGCTGAAAAATAAAAGTTATCTCTCTCTCTCTCTCTCCCTGCTTGCAGTGGGGCTGTAGTTTGCAGGTGGCGACTGGTGCAGCGCCAAGGCCGGCTTGCACGAAACAAATAAGACCGGCTTATTTCCAGTCTAATCTTATTCGCGATCTAAAAGCTCTCTCGATTTTGAGAAAAGAAAATGCGCATTGATGGTTCACTTTGTCGGTGAGTGCCTCAAGTGCGCACGACACCGACTAAAACATTGAGTTACCGAACTTTCAGTCGGAGTTCGTGGTGCATTTGAGGTGTCCACTGTCAAAATGAACCAGCTATGCGCCTTTCCTTTCTTCAAAACCGAGAGAGCTTTTAGACCGCGAATAAGATTAGACTTGAAATAAGCCGGTCTTATTTGCTTCGTGCAAGCCGGCCATGTGTCGCCTGCTTTACTCCCGTCGCGAGTGTGACAGCCTGTCTTCCATGGCATTGAAGATATGGTAATGCGTTTTGGATCGGAAGTCCCTAGTTCCAATCCTCATTGTTTAGAATGTAGTCTTACTTTTTTAAACATTTTTAGCATTAAATACTCTCCCCTTTCTTGTTTACCCGCGAGCTACTAGACTTATTTGTTGAGCTATACCTTTCTGACCTAGCAAACAGTGCCGCTCAGTATTGGGCGTCACTAAATCTAGGTGCATAATAACGATTGTTAAGAAGTGTTTTACTATGGCGGAATTTCTTTGAAAGAGTTAAAAATACAGTGTCCCGGCCCATAAAAAATAAAATCAAATTTGAACGGAAAATAACGGCAGTGAGACAAGAAGACGAGTGAAGAGGTGCAAGGGCCAAGTTGGCCGGAGGTCTCGCACCTTGTCTCGCTATTGTGACATGGGAGTTGGCGGACCATCGGCCAGTTGCCGTCCTGTGGGAGACACCGACACCGCTACTCGGCTTAATGTTTTAGTCGGCGCAGTGTGACATAGAGCAAGACGTCACGATGGCATGGTATTGGCAGACCGAATCGACTGACTGTTGGTCTAGTGTAACAGGCCCTTTAGTTGTGGCCAGGCCTACATAAGCCAAACAGGACGCTGTGCAAATGACCGGCTCAAAAAACATGCCTTATTTCTCAACAACGGTGCGACTCAAACCTAGGAGCGCCCTTTAGCGAAAAGTATGGAATAGGAATGTATGGAATAGGAGCAGGAGGAGGAAGAGAAGAAAAGTTAGTTTAGTTTAGTTTAGTTTAGTTTAGTTTAGTTTAGTTTAGTTTAGTTTAGTTTAGTTTAGTTTAGTTTAGTTTAGTTTAGTTTAGTTTAGTTTAGTTTAGTTTAGTTTAGTTTAGTTTAGTTTATGGGGTTTAACGTCCCAAAGCGTCTAAGGCTATAAGAGACGCCGTAGTGGAGGGCTCCGGAAATTTCGACCACCTCGGGTTCTTTAAAGTGCACTGACATCGCACAGTACACGGGCCTCGAATTTCTCCTCCAAAGAAATTCGAGCCGCCGCGGCCGGGATCGAACCCGCGTCTTTCGGGCCAGCAGCCGAGCACCATAGCCACTGAGCCAGCGCGCGGCGGAAGAGAAGAAAAGGCAGCACGGTTAATCGGAAGAAGGAACCAGTTTACTACCCTGCAGTAGGGGAAAGTTAGGAGAAGGAGAAAGGTGAAGGAGAAAAGGGAGCAGCAGGAAAGTGAAGTCAGTCTGCGAAGTCAGTAATCTGACCAAATAAAACAACGTTCCTCTGATGGGTGTATTAGTACGGCGTCGGTTCGACTGTTAAATAATTCATGTTCATTCATTGAATTTATGCTGTAACCTAAGGAAGGGGGCCTTCTTTTTAGCCAGAATACAACTAGCTTTTCATCAAGAGCGCTAGTCCTTTATTGCTCCATTTTTGCCTCTTCTGGGAATGATGTCGCGTGAAGCTTAATGTGCTTGCTGTCTCATGATAAGCGCCCGCAGTGCATCCAAAATTACTCTGTCGTATTATGAGTGGGAGGGTTGCACAAACGCGTTTTCTTTCTTTCTTTGATTGCAAGGACAATTAAATCTTCACTTCAAAGCTAGCTCTTGTGCTCCTCATTTCTTTTTCCTATTGTCGGCGCTAAGCCTCTAACGGGAAAAATATGGTTATGGCCACAGCGGAGAAATGTATAAAAATGGGCGGTTGCCACGGGCACGGACCAGGCGGAGGTTACCGTGGAACGAATTGGGTACCGGAAAAACAGAATGAATGAATGAATGAATGAATGAACATTCATTTTCAGAAGTGGTGGCTAGAGCTGTTGCAGTTGGGGACTTCTGTCCAGGGCCCAAGTGCCTTCTGCTGACTTCTTGGTGATAGTGAGCAGCGCCGCTTGGTCTTTAAAGGAGACTCTGCAGCTTCACCGCCCACTGCTCCCAGGCTACATCAGGTGGCTTAAAATGGTTCGGTAGGTGTGGGCATGCCCACGTGCTATGTGTGAATGCAGGGGTGTGGCCACACTGTAGACATGCATATACATATAGTGTCGGGTGAAGTCGATGGAGGTGGTGAGGATTACGGTGTGTGCAACTCGCCGGAGATGGCAGGAGTCTTCCGGGGTAAAGTGTTTAGAAGTGGTGGTTAGAGATACGTATGGATTATAAGATAGGTTGATGATGTTCCGCCCGGTGAGCATGATGACGAGCTACGGTATCAGCACTGATGTTTCCAGCCAGGCCCTTGTGGTTGGAGACACAGGTAATGAGCATTCGGAGCGCTTACCACGGTGGTTCCACGGGTGGTTACCATGGTAGGAAGAGAATGTAGCGAGAGGAAAGGAATACAGAACCGGAGAGTAATTACACTGGAAGGAGCCGGAGGAGGGGGTTTAGCGTGGAACGAGGGTAGGGCGAGAGCGGAGAAATGGGCAACCTTAGAGTTCATGCCAGAGGAGCCATCCGGAGGGTGATTACCGTGGAAAGAGGAGGCTTTAGCGAGAGCGGAGGAATGCGTCGCCAGAATATGGTTGCTGTGAAAGGAAGAGGGTTCGCCGAGATCAGAGGAATACTTGACCGGAGCAATGGAAAAATCAAAATACTAAGTGCAGATAGCAGCGAAACATACCAATATGTTTCTATTTCTTCCGCAAAACAAAAAGAACAGTAGGAATACGAGGGCTCGAAGAAAAAGTAGCCACTTTTTCGAGTTTCTAGCCCCCTGTTCACTTGGTTTGGTTTATGGTTTAGGCGGGTTTAAGACCCCAAAGTGACTTAGGCTATGACGGACGCCGTGGTGAAGGGCTCCGGAAATTTCGACCACCTGGGGTTCTTTAACGAGGACTACATCGCATAGTACACGGGCCTCTAGAATTTCCCCTCCAGCGAAATTCGACCGCCGCGGCCGGGATCGAAGCGGCGTCTTTTGGGTCAGCAGCCAAGTGCCATACCCACTGGCGCACAAAGACAGTTTGGAGTAAGGGCGTACGTTTAACAATAGAAAGTGAGTATAAAATATATCAGATACAAAATATTATATAGTTAATCTCGCACAACAGCCGAAAGCGCGTACAGACGCATGGAGGGAGAAAAATCGAGAGGGAGACTTCATTTGAGTGTTTTGTATGCTCTCTATAAAAACAAAAAAAGTTCGGCGCCCGCATCACAGCATGTGCCTCAATTTATTGTTCACGGCCGGGCGTGAGCCCTCACATGTGGACTACTTTGACGTGTTGAGCAAGAAAAAAAAAAGAGCAACGAGAAGAGCTCCAGACACCTTCGCCTGTGGAAGCCGGACGCACGGCGCAATGCCCTGAGTTTTTTTTCTTTGTACCAGCATGCACAGGCAGCGCTGCGTATTTGTGCCTTTACGTGTTATTTCGTTTAGTCCAGCCGCAGCCATCAGTATGTTTTCAGTAGGAAATCTTGGGGGCCGCCAGAGATGGCATCGAGTACAAAAAGAGTGACAAGAGCTTATTTAGGAATATTTACTTTTGCACTAAACTCCGCTAATTTAAATAAAATTAAACAAGAGTGAAATCGCCTTTAAAGTGAGTCCCATGCCGTCTAGTTAAGGATGGGCTACAAATGGCTCGTGCTGTAAATTACTCACAAGAACGAACAGACGAGGGGCAAAAGCTTACCTTAATCCAGGCCGACATAAACAACACGATAGTGGCGCGTGTGGAGCACAGCTGCTGCAGAACGCTATAGCACAATATGGCTCAGTCTCTAGCGCCTCCGATCTGCTCCAAACCTAACATGTTGGAGTCAGAACAGGAACAGATACCGGGGATTTAGAAGGCAACCGGACTGTATTACTCCACGCTCGACGTTCTACAAGTTACTCGGCGCCACGTGAGTAATGCGCTCATGCACATCAACTATCACACAAGAAACGGGAGGGCTGTTTTGCAGTGAAAAACGCCACTTCACGCATGCAAAGCTGAAGGTCAAATCAGGCCCGGATTTGACCTCAAACTGGAGGTTCGCCGGATGATGATGATGACTTTTATTTTCACTGGAAATGGAGTCCACTTATTGCTCCGCACAACCAGCACACAGGCCAGGAGGACGGGGGCCGGAGCCTCCACGGTTAAAGGCTAACAAAGGGACTTTGTCTCTTCGCGGCCTCAGCCGCCAGGCGAATAGCTTATTTCTGCCGAGTGGGATCTTCTCTCCGCAGCAGGGCTTCTCAGCTTTCTCTGCTTTGAATATTTTCTTTGACTCCAGGGGAGTCGGCGCTTTCCCATTTTATGTGGTACAGGGTGCCCCTCTCCCCGCACGTTTTACAAAGATCGCTTTTGTGTTCTCCTGGTAGGACGTGAAAGGCCTGCACTGGGTTAACGAGATTTCCTGCTTGAAGGCGCCGCCATCCGGTCACTTCTGTATTACTCAGCTTATTATCCGGTGGTGGTACCAGTTTTCTGTATAGTCTGTAGTTGTCAACGATTTCGGAATAGGTTTGCGCGCGCTCGTCCAAGTTCCGACAGTCCGGCGGTGCCACCGTTACCCGGAAGTAGAGAGCTCGGGTTAACTCGTGTGCCGCTTCGTTTCCGGGAACCGACGCGCGCACTGGGGTCACATTTAGCTGATTTTGCGGGTCAGCTCTCTGCCGGCCAGAATCCTCACCGCTTCCAGCGAGACTCTGCTTTTTATGAAATTACAGATGCCAGTTTTACTATCGCTGACTACGAATTTTGCTTTCGTTCCAACGCAGGCGAGCGCTATGGCATTTTCTTCGGCCGTCTCTGCTGCGGCTGCGAACAGGAAGTTTGGCTGTGACGTCACACCACGTGACTTCTCGCAGCTGTTACCGCTCATTCCGCCGCTTCGCCGCCCACCGTTCCGACCAACGTAAGCTAGTCTAGTAACGTTGGTTCCGACCGCTCGCTCTCGCCAGTTCTGTAACGTGACTAACCACGTGATTAGCTCTTGCTGAATAAAGGCCGGCGCCAACGCTCGCCGCCTACGCTGGGAGGAGGAGGTCAGCGATTGCGGTATCTGTTACAGCCGACGCTGTTGCTTCGGCGGACGCGGTTGTTGGGACGAGCGTCTGTTCTTTCAATCTTTTCTCTGGCAACTTCCAACTCACCGCTGTCTGCTCGTGGTAGCGATTGCGGCTCAGCTCGAGCCAGTAGGCAGGTCCATGCCCTTTCCTTTTCATCCTTCATTCAGTCGCAAGAACAACATAGACACCGCTGACATACGTAGTCCGAACCGGTCAACGCTACGAGTTTTCGAATTAGGTAGAAGCGCCAGGCTTCTTCTAGCGATCCCAAGGACTGAGAGCACCACGAAGCCGCGTTAGATATTTATTTATTTATTTATTTATTTATTTATTTATTTATTTATTTATTTATTTATTTAATATACCCTCAGGGCCATTACGGCATTACAGAGGGGAGTGGTTACAAAAAAAATGAAATTTAACAAACAGGAGTTAATTAAACAGGCAAAGTACAAACATGACTACTACACATACATTGTTAGCTAAGGCGTTCAGGGAAAGAAGAAAAAAACAATAACAGTATAAAATACATCCTAGTTAAACAATGTTAGCTATGACATTCTTGAATAAATGATGATCGGTGATGGTGGCCGTCGAAGAAGGAAGGTGATTCCACTCATTCGATGTGCGTGGTACGAATGACTGAAAAAAAGTTTTTGTTCTGCAGAAAGGGATGCCAACCTTATGAATGTGATCTAGTCTTGATGATACGTACTGAGGGGGTGAGGTAAGTTCGGTATGAAACTGCGGGTGATAGAATAACTTGTGAAAAAGGGAAAGGCGAAAAATTTTGCGACGTGATGATAAGGATGGTAAGTTAAGGCTAGATTTCATGGCACTGATGCTTGCTGTTCTGGTATAGTTAGAAAGAATGAAGCGAGTAGAGTTATTCTGAACCATTTCCAAAGCTTGTGTTAGGTTTGTTAGGCCGGGATCCCAAATTGACGCGGCGTATTCCGAGTTTGGGCCGTATTGGAGTTTTGTAAAGGAGTAATTTTAAAGAGGATGGTGCTTTAGAAAAATTGCGTCGTAAGTAGCCAAGCATTCGATTAGCATTGGATATTATATGCGCGATGTGAACGGCCCACGTTAGATCAGAGGTGATGTGAAGGCCAAGATACTTGTAAGTTGTTACCGGATCTAATGGTGCGTTATTAAGAGAATACACAGGAAGTTCATTAGCATTTCTTGACACACGCATAAATTTACACTTGTTAACATTTAATTCCATTAACCATAACTTACACCATACAGAAACAGCGTTAAGGTCTGATTGTAGTCTGGTTACATCGTCATCACAAGTTATTTCGGTGAAAATTACACAGTCATCAGCAAAAAGGTGAATGTGGGAGGAAACGCAGGAAGGTAAGTCTTTAATATAAATGAGAAATAAAAGGGGCCCAAGCACAGAGCCTTGAGGTACACCCGAGTGAACTGGACAGTGCTCCGAGGTTACGTCATTAACTGAGACAAACTGTGAGCGGTTAGTCAGGAAAACCTCAAGCCAGTACAGAATTTTGGTATCAAGGTTTAGTTGATGCAATTTATAGATTAATAAACTATGACACACCTTATCAAATGCTTTGGAAAAATCTAAAAATATTAAGTCAGCTGCTGAAGAGTGATCAAGTATTAGGTGCAGTTTATGCGTGAAGGAGACTAGTTGGGTTTCACATGAATATGTTTTGCGAAAGCCGTGCTGAAATTGTGAAAAAAATGAGTTCGCTTCTAAAAAGTTGGCAATCTGAGAAAACAGGATATGTTCAAAAATTTTGCATGGTATACTGGTTAAGGAAATAGGTCGATAGTTAAGTGGACAATGTTTCGTACCTGATTTGTGGAGTGGAATCACCTTCCCAACTTTCCATTCAGCAGGCAGTGAACCTTTGTCAAGTGATTGCTGAAAAATCTTTGAAAGTATAACGGAACAATATGAGTTAGTGTTTTTCAGAAACTTTGGATTAATTAGGTCACAGCCAGGAGCAGATGAAAGTTTCAGTGATGTGATTACTTTTTCTACGCCGACTGGTTCAATGGTTAAAGGGTACATTACAGCAAAGTCGTAAGAGTGTGTAGTTGGATGAGTGGCATGGGTGGGTTTCGAAAAGTTGCGTGTAAAAACCTCGTTAAAGATGGATGCAGAATCGGTAGGTGAGATGGCATTTTCAGCGTCATCAACAAGCGTTATTATGTCGTCATTCTTTGGGTTAATGGTGCGCCAAAACTTTTTCGTGTCAGTAGATAGCATAGATGGCAATGTGATTTTTAAAAAGTTATCTCTTGCAGCCCTAAGGGCTGTGATGTAGTCGTTAGATGCACGTTTAAAAGCTGCCCATTTTGCAGTGTTAGCAGACGTTTTAGCTGATCTATATAAGCATTTTTTTTTGTTAGATAAGCGCTTTATGTGAGTGCTGTACCAGGGAGCGTGACCGTCGGAGGAGGCAGTGTACGTAGGGATAAACTTTTCTGTTAATTCAGTGGTTTTATCCATAAACGTATCCCAGTTCGCTTGCACACTGCGGTCGTCGAAATCTGTGAAGAAGGTATCAAGAAATGTGCAGAGCTCTTTGTTAATGGAATCAAAATTTGCTTTCTTGTAGTCGCGAATGATCTTTGTTTTCTTTCTGATTTTTGGCCGTGAAATGTTGATGTTGAAATTAATCAGTGAATGGTCGCTCAGGGGAGGTAAATAACAAATGTTCGAAATAAATTTGGGCCGAGTAGTTAGCAGTAGGTCAAGAGTACTAGAAACGTGTGGTGAGGTTCTGGTAGGTTGTGTTATTAGTTGACTGAAAGTGAATAATGCACACAAGTCAAGAAAATCTTTTGCTAACGCGGAAAAAGGGCGTATGATAATGGGTTCGTTATTCCATGCAATGTTTGGAATATTGAAATCGCCAAGCAAAAACAGGGGCAAGAAAGGGTGGCGTGTTATGACGATGTTGATGGCATCTTGTAATTCGTCAACAAAGGAGGCAGAGTGAGTAGGAGAACGATAGCATGCGCCAATTATAATTTTTTGGAAGTTTATTTCAATAATTGCCCAGACTATCTCCAAGTTCGTAGTAATACTAATATGCTTAGAGGGTAAGTTTTTGTTAATAGCCAGAAGAACACCGCCCCCTTCTTTTATCGTGCGGTCGCAGCGATAAACAGAGAAGTTATGAGCGGTTAAGAAAATTTCGGGTCACGAACATGCGCATGCAGCCAAGTTTCAGTAAGTACAATGATATCTGGGTTACAGGTGTCTACTGCAGAAGTGAACGAGTCGTGTTTGTTTTTAATGCTTCGAATGTTAGTGAACAGGACTGATACGGGGGATAAACGACTACCACTGCCCCTCACGCCTTGCTACGCAGTGCCAGGGGATGAAAGGCCCTGTTGCGTATCAACATGTAGTGTTTGTGAGGCGCATTCTGTCACGCTGTCGCTTGCATGGTCGTACATGTAGAGTTTCTTGTTTACTGATAATTTGTTGTAGCGCAGATGAAAGAGGGGTGTTCCTGGCAAACTTTTACCAAAGGCTATCAGTTTACTTCGTGCATGACGGGTGGCGGATGAGTAGTCATCAGATATTGCTATGTCTTTTTCTTGTAGTTCACTGCGTACGGAAAACACTTTTTCTTTTATTTTGTAGTGGCTGAAGTTTGCAACGATGGGACGGCATTTGTTAGGCGAGTATGAACCGAGACGATGAGCGCGTTCAATTGCCATGTCGAGTAAATTGACGTGAAGGCTTGTTAACATGTTGACGACAAGGGCTTCAGATTCCTCCCACGATTCCCGAGAGTCAGGGAAACCGTGAAAAATAACATTATTTCTTCGCGATCTGTCCTCTAGGTCGGCAAAGCGAGATTTCATAGAATCAAGCTCAGCGTTGCGGGCTTCCAAAGATTTTTGGAAATTCGTAACCTGCTCTTCAAAGTCATCAAAGCACTTTGTTTTTTCTTCAAGGGCATCAAGTCTTTCTTGGATGCAGCCAATCTTAGATTCAATATTTTTTTGGCTAGCTTTGATTGATTTAACATCGGCCACCAATTCTGTCTGACACTTAGAGGACTGGACAGATCGCAGTTGAATATCCTTGAGCAGTTTGAAGATAGCGGCCATCTGTTCCGAGGGTTCGTCAGGCAAAGTTAGTGTTTCTAGATTGGATTCAGAGCGCGTGTTAGGGCCAGGATTGGATTCGATGTCGCCGCAGCAAAGTAAGAGCACAGACATATGAAAGCACTCGCAAATAATTTCAGAAAGCACTTGTGGGCACGGGAGCAGCAATAAGCAGATATCATCGCTTCTCTTAGCGTACAAGGAAAAAGGCTTACACACCTGCGAAGTGCAGAAAGGTGGAATATAGAACATGTTGGTGTTGCTACTCCGGTGCCCACTGAAGACGGTGTCGCACGGCCAGGAGTTTAAGTAGGCGCTGGGAATTGACGTCATCGTGGGTGACGTATATGCGCCGTACGATTGGCGCATCTGTCCGGGTGGGTGCAGCGGGATGTAGATATCGGGACCGGCGTGGTGGTTGGGTGATGCCACACAATCTGAATGGCTTGGTGAGGGAACGGTAGCAAGCGCTGACCAAAGCAGAAAAGACGCCAGGAACGCCTGCGAAGTGCAGAAAGGTGGAATGTAGAACATGTTGGTGTTGCTCCTCCGGTGCCCACTGAAGACGGTGTCGCACGGCCAGGAGTTTAAGTAGGCGCTGGGAATTGACGTCATCGTGGGTGACGTATATGCGCCGTACGATGGGCGCATCTGGCCGGGGGGGTGCAGCGGGATGTAGATATCGGGACCGGTGTGGTTGTTGGGTGATGCCACACAATCTGAATGGCTTGGTGAGGGAACGGTAGCAAGCGCTGACCAAAGCAGAAAAGACGCCAGGAACGCCTGTGAAGTGCAGAAAGGTGGAATGTAGAACATGTTGGTGTTGCTACTCCGGTGCCCAAGCGGTGCCAAAGTCGCGCAAGCGGGCTCGTCTAGGTAATGCAGCCGATGCAGAACGGCAGGTATGTACAGGTGCAGTCAAAAGTAAAGGGAAGGCAATGTTGCCAAACAAATTTTATATTATCGTCTTATTTCATGCATTTTAGAACAGACATATGCACCCTAATTGTGATTTTGCCAATTAGACAGAGCACCAATGAATCTCGATAATTATGCTTTGGATTAAATGAAATTAATTTTTTTCCACAACGCCGCCTTCCATTTACATTTGACGGCGGGTATGTACGGCTAGAGAAGCAGTGGCACAGGCAACAAGAATATCTCAAGTGGAAAATGGTAGTGGATGCTGCCAACGTCTCCGCGCCCACCTCGGCCAATTGTTCGGTTCCCGTTCGCTCCTTACAACCTGGCTCAGCCACGTTGAGCCGCACCATTGTGCATTTCGCCTCCACCGAAACGCGGAAAGGAAATGAAAGGAAATGACGCAGTAACTGTCTCACGTCTTAGTGGACACCCGAACCGTGCTGTAAAGGAAGGGGTAAACTAGGGAGTGAAAGAAGAAAGGAAAAAAGAGGTGCTGTAGTGGAGGTCTCCTGAATAATTTAGTCCACCTTCTTTCTTTTTTCTTTCACTTCCACCTTCCTCCCTTACCTTATTGCGCGGTTCAGGTGTCCGCCGTGATATGTAAGACATATACTGGGCAATTTTCTTTCCTCAAAACCCATTTTACCTATTTACCTATTTTTTACCTTTAACGTGCACAGACATCACACGCATGGCATGAAAGTGGGTTCTGTAGAGAACGCCGATGAAATTAGATGCGTTGAACAAAACGCTGGTTGTGCTCGATGCAACAGCCGGTCGCAGAGCCAAAAGCTGGCGGCCGGGCATGGTAATAATGAAGCAAGGTCGCAATTATTGCGGAGACCTCCACTATAGCACCTTTTCTTCCTTTTTTCTTTCACTCCCTTCTTTACCCCTTCCATTACGGCGCGCTTCAGGAGCCCACCGAGATGTGTGAAATATTTACTGCGTCATTTCCTTTTCCCCCATTCGAAACCAGCGTTGTGTCATATCACCGGAGCTATCGCTCGACATTGGTTCAGCAGCGTTGAACCCCTGTAACCTTTTTACAAGACCATTCGAAACGAATTCAACCTGAACGCGATACAATTGACGAGGCTGCGGTCCATGGATACCTTCATGCCAGGTACCGCGAATGCTTTGCCATCGGAATATTGATCTAAAGGCGGAAGATTCGCCGTCCCGTTCAGGACGGTCCAAGAACAACTAAACCGCTGACCGGGCCGCCGGAGCCGCGATACTCTCCATAGCCTGACCGCTCCGCACTATATTTTGAGCTTGTCCACGCTGGATGCTCCCTCTGCCAGTGTGTGGTCTCACTTCCCAGATCAAGCGCATGATCGCTCACGCCACTTTGAAAAACTGGTCCGCCATTCTCAATACGTTTGGTCGCGGGAGTGCTCGCCTGTGCACAAAACTGGGCGCAGTCATGCGCGTTCGCGACACTGCTCTTCACAAATTCACAGGAGGTCCATGACCTCCAAGCATGTAGCACTCGCAGAAATGAATGCAACTTAAGAAAACCGCTAATACAAAAGTCTCTTCGCGACGATTTCCTTCTGAACACACACCAAAGCCCTAGTGATGTATCACTGCAAACCAATCTAATGCAGTCACCAACGAATGAAACGAAATAAAGCGAACGCGTGATCAGAGGTATGATGCTTGCTAGGTCGTTTTATTGCGAAAGCAAGAGTTCACTAGCAATCCTGAAAAAGCTGATGGCTCTTTGACCATTTGCGGTGATCTGACTTGGTTATGGGGTGGCTAGGGGAAGGTCACGGGGTACGAAAGTTTAAAAGTTATTGTCTTGGGGGACAATTTAAGGCAATGTTTAGGCAATAGTCAAGCTCAATAGAAACCGAGGATTTCTCCGAGTGGCTGACCGACTACACTAAGAGCAGGAACCTTCATCACTTCGTGCACGGAAATACCTTGCTTGACGTTCTATACCAAAGAGCGAACCCAAATTATGCCTTTATGGCAAGTGTGCGAAATAAATAAAAAAGAGCTTTCGCTCGTCATACTCGGTTTAATGGTGTTAAAACTGTGGTATTTTTTACACTCGTAGGACTTGTTTTCGTGATTTAAGTGGGTTAAGACGACAACGCGAGAAAGAAGACACAGGGCCTCTCTGTATGCTTTCTTGTATAGTTGTTATAGCGCCCTTACATCCAGAACACACTCTGACTCGCCCCACACTCTGTCATTTTGAAGGCTCCTGTGTCGTGGTGTTTGAGACGGATCGCAGGTATAATTGCTCAATTCGTGTGCGTCCTCTCTCCCTCAAAGCGCATGATCTTTCGAAGAAGCAGCCATGGCCTTGTCGTCTGCGGATGTAACCCTGACGGCAGAAGCATCCGCTAACGCATGCCAGCGTACAATTTTGCCCCAACGGTCGTCCACAGATGGGTTCGCAGGCTGTGCCGCACTCCTTGTACACCTCGCGGTTGCTGCAGCGCTTAGCCGCAGAGTCACCTGGAGGAACAAAGAAAAGGTTAGACATTTTACTACGTCGAAGAAGGGCACAAGAAAATTTTAGCAACGTTTTGAGTAATGACGTTTTTAATAGTGTGGCGAATTGGACAAAAACAGAAAAATTGTATGAAGTACGGTTGGACTCGACAAGTATGTGAAGTCCGTGTACAGTGAAGTTTGCCGAGCTGATGGCAAGGCCGAAGACACAGCCTATCGAGAGGAAGAAACACTTTTCAAGCCCAACGGAGGTGCTGGTCCAAGCCAAAAGGGACATGTCCCTGTCCAAGCCAAAAGGGCCACGACCAAAGCACCCAAGCAAGGAATGCTATCATCCAGGTGGGCGTATCTGTTTTCTTAGAATGTGCATGGTCGCGCGTTTTTCACGATTCTGGGTACTGTCGGTAGCAGTTTTCACAAGCTTCGTAGAACCGAACCGGCATTGGTGCGGGAGTGAGTCTCGTTTCTATGTACCGTTTGATCTGTTCTCATTTAGTCAATTTCCTAAAATAATCATTTAGAATTCGGGTCGCAGGAATGGCGCTCGGATCCTCCGTCGCCTTTTTTATTCCGTGTTTTATATTACATCAATATTTTGGTTCGTTATGTGGTCACCAAAAAAAAGTCATATCTAAGCTCAAGAAAGGGCTTGCGGTCAGATAGCTATCTTTTAGCCATATTACGGAAAATAGTTGCTTTAAGTGAAAGGTTCGAGCTTATACTTGGGAGCTCAGGCCCCCGAAGCCTGGGTTTGTTTGCAGAAGCGGCGCCTGTCGGAAGGTTACCTTGCGGCTCGATTTTCTAACATTGATTCCAGTCAACGCACCTCTGTAGCTAGAAAGGCACTGTGCACCTATATCTTCGCTCAACCTGCCCTGTGAACCTCTGTGCTACACTGTAGACGAAATAAGTCGTAATGGTTGGATTATGCGGGAATAAAAACGCGGACCACTCAGGGTAGCATCTTCCATGCCATTATGTAGAAAACAAGGGCAGAACTAAATGTGCTTTTATTTTCTTGTATGCCATCTTCGGCCATTTTGATCAACACGGCACCTTGCGCCACTTCGACCGAATGGTGTAATTTATGAATCTATGTGAGTAAGAAGAACTCATGACTGACCTTTCTCTTCTGCACGGCCGATGACCAGGACAGCGAAAAATGCAACGTAAATTAGGAAACGGGCCGGCATCATTTAAACCTGGAACGAGATAGCGGAAACATAGAGTGTAAGGAGTTTGGCATGCGCTAGTTTTCCTGTGCATCAGCATCCATAGTTCTTTCCGTTTATCTGTGTTGTGTCGTTTTTGTCCTCAGCTAAGAGACATGGCTCTAGTACAGAGGGCAAAACGCATGCCTAGAACAACCAAACCGTGTCTTCCGGAGCTCCCAAAGCCGCTGCGACCAAGAAAGCAAAAAATGACGATGAAATTCTATGCGTTTAACAGCGCATGTTTACATGCAGACCATTTTTAACCAAATCTTATGGCTAGTTATCGCTTGTTTCGCCCGAAACACGCTCAGAGCGTGTTCTAGACATGCGTTTTGCCCTCTGTACATGCTCAAAAGTCAGGAATGAGGCTCAACTGCAATGGTGTTTGTACCCTGGTCAGAGTTAAGGGTATGGGTACTATTTGAGGTACGTAGGAGGCGTTTTCGTGTAAACTAGAAACACCACTTTATTATAGACTAAACTACGTCGCAACACCGTCAGCATAAGAAAGACGGGTGCAATTTTGCATGCGTACTCAAAGAACACATAATCTACAGAGAATGTTTAGTACATTCGAATCAGTGCGAAAGCGCGGATTTGTGCTCCGTAGAAGACAACGATGAGCTTACAGGGCCACAGGACGGTGCAGATGGAAGCTGCATGGTTTCGCATTGTCTCCCCTCTGTGCATTTTCCCGTGAGCCTGAATCTATCGATCATTCTTGGCTCCATTGTCGTCGTTTCACCTCTTTGAGAAGAAGACTGCAGGAGCTGCCCTTGCAGCATCTTGGCCTTAGTTCGAGCAGCCCACTCTTTCTATCATTTGACGCCACCACACTTGGGTTCAGCCACAGGTCTGTTTGTGGCACTGTTCGAAATTTCTTGCTGGAATCTCATCGACTGCCTTGATAAAGCATACTGTATTTCATTTTCCATGATTTATTATATTTCGAATTAATCTATTCTTCTATTTTTTCTCTTTCTCTCTCTCTCCCCAATCCAAACCCATACCTTTTTCACTCCCTGCCCTCCTTGTGGTAGACTTCCCTGGTGTTGCTCTCCCGTGTGCTTTTCTTTTGCCTTTAGTATTGGGGGACACACATGAATCCCCTGCCCCATAGTAACGGCCGCGCGTAACTATCACGCGATGTTACGCGCGCGCCGTTCGGGAGGCTTGCGAGGGAGGGCACTCACGCCGCCCCCGCTTCCTCTCGCACCCCGCCGCGATACCGCCGCGGGGACTTTCCCTCTTTCCCCTCTAAAAACGGAGAGACCTCCTCTCTACAGCCCTGGAGAAGGCGCGTTCCTCCCGAGGCTCGCTCATCTTCTCACGAGAGCCGTGCACACGCACAGACCGCTGCCCTTCCCATATCGCCCGGCCACCGCGTGTGATTTCACCGCCGCGGGCCGTGTGCCAGGAGCCACGCGAGGTGAGCGGAACCTTCTTCCTCCACATTTTAGCGTGTATTCTTTCCTTTTCTGCTTTTCCCCCCGTACGCGAGCGGAACACTCCATCGTTACGGCGGTTGTATTGTTTCTGCTGCATTGTAAGCAATAAACGCTCATCCGAGTAGAATACTGTGTTTGTCCCCTCTGGCCCGACCCCACCGTAGTTGCGACTTACCGCAGCGCGGGTTGGGGGTCACGGCTTTGAATACTAGGGCTGGCAAGCTGGTGCTAGCAAGCGACAACTGCCTCTAGTTCTTTGAGCGTTATTGCAAGAAAAACCCCCATATTCTTGGCGCCCAATGTGGGGCCGCCGGTGCGACAAACCGAGCGTCTGTGTGACCGACAAACGACACAAAGGCTAGCCATGGCGGGGAGTGAGATTGACTTCCAGTCCCTGCTGTGGTTGTCCAATACGGCTCCTCAGCAGCAACAGCTTGACACAGCAGTAACAGCTACTGCAGGTGTATTCCCAGAGGCTGACGCTAGACCCTCCGATCTTATATCCTTTGAACCGAGCGGTGATTCACGCGACACACTGGCTCAGAGGAGCGGCGACACTAGGCACTTCTCGCCATGCGCTATGCCGCCAGGTAGGGAGAGCTTGGCGCGACCTGTGCAATCTAGCTCATCCCACGTGGCCCCTCAGCCAGAACTTCCTCACCAGGCCAACACCCAAGAGGCTGCGTTGCGCGACGCCTTGCGCCTCGTAGAGAGCCTCACGGGTATCTTGCAGAACACCCTGCAAGCACCCGCTCCAGTGTCCAGCCCGAGGCTAAGGGTGGACCTTCCCCGCTACGGCAGCTATCATGATCTTGTCAGTGCCAACGAGTACCTTGAGCGCATGCTGACTTAGTAGCAGGCGATAGGGCTTACCGATGGCGAGATTCTGGCGCGTATCATGCCAGTCTCACTGACCGATCAGGCTGCCCGCTGGTTCCACCTCACTGGCCGCCGGTCACGCACAATGAAGGAGTTCCGAGTGAGGTTTCGCGAGGTGTTCTTTCCCGTAGATTACGAGCGTCATCTGCGGCGCGAGTTGGAGCAGCGTATTCAGCATCCGGGCGAATCCTTGCTTCAGTACGTGAGGTCGATGGACGAACTTTATCGTATCGCAGACCCCTCAGCTCTAAACGGCGAGAAGGTAGAGCGCGTCACGCGACAAGCTCACCTGTGTCAGCTGTGTCAACTCACCTGTGTGTGCTGAGCTGTGTCAGCTCAGCTGTGTCGTCCGTTTCCTTATCTCTTGTGCTTGTCGTCGTTCGCGCTGTTTATTCAAGAAGCTCACCCTACCTTCGCAGCCTACCGATGAGGCGTGCAGTTCAGGGACTTGGACGAACTTACCTCGGCAGCCAAGCGCATACAGAAGAACATGCTGGCCTCCCGCGCGTATCGGCCACCCCCGCCAGCGTAGCAGGCACTTGAGCCGCGATGCGCCTGGAAGGGAGACACTTAGCATTCGTTCCCGGGGAGCCGAGACGGCTGCATTCATTGACGGGCAATTGAGAAATGGTTGGGAACTATCAGACCGAGCTCTCGACCAGCACACGCATGCTATGTGGGCAGCACATGCTGCACGTGACCAAGGTACGCAGAATCGGGACCTACATGACAACCCGAAGACGCTATAACAAATGGCAACTGCGACGGTAGGCCCGGCAGGGAGAAACGGTCAACCGGCGCGCGGCGACAACTGCCCCGCCTGGCAACGGCCGAATACCCTCTGCTACCGGTGCAACAAACGAGGGCACTACGCCCAGGAGTGCAGACGCCCCGTGAACCGAGAGCACGCGCTTTCGGAAAACGAACGGAGCCTTCGGTGAGCAACGCTGCACAGCCGGCGGCGTCAACAACGGTGCTCAGTGAGTCCCACGAACTCCTAGCCCAGCTGGCCTGTCGTTTGGAACCACCCAGCGACACGCCAGTACCGCTTATTGAACTTACAGTGGCACAATGTAAGTTCATGGCTTTGCTAGACACAGGAGCGTGCGCACAAATCACACATCCTGCTATCCTTCATTCGGAACACGCAGAGAGAAGATTTGCTCCATCGAAGAAGCCTACTTCCAGGGAAGACGAAAGTGTTAACGCACCGAAACCGAAACGAGCCCCTATCGCTTATGTATCATGGATCAGCGAGGCGCTTGCGTGGATGTTCCGCAAGCACGGCATCTATGTTGCACATGTCCCAACAATCAAGATAAGAAATGAGCTTGTAAACGTGACCTAAGACCACCTTCCTGGTGCCAAGTTTTCCGGCGTGGTTTACAAAATTGCCTGCGCCGACGAAAGATTTCATGAGACGCCTGAAAGAACACCAGTGCGGTATATGAAAACGAAAAGTGACAATGAACCCAATCGCGGAGCATGCGCAAGAGACTGGCCATTAAATTAACTGGGATGTAGGAGATATAGTGACAACAGAAAAAAATGCATCAACCCGCCTTAATCTCGAGTCACTAATCAACCAGATTACGCCTAACACCATAAATAAGAATGATGGCATATTGCACCCTATGTATGCGAAATGTCTAAGAACGATACGAACTGCTACAAAAAGCTCAGGACGTTCAGCCGGTTGCTCATTGTGAACAAGGGAGCTGTAGCGCTGCCGAAACTTCGTTTGTGTTTGACCATGGTCAATGACCAGTGAGTCTCATCTAGCCATGATTCCTGACCAGACGGTATGCCGTCGAACCCTCGACTACGTGGCATGAAAAGAGGTTTGCGGACCTGACCTTCGATGTTTGTGATTTGACAACGTGCACTCATCTGCTGTGATGGCATTGAGGTCAAGCATCCTCCTCTCGTGAAATGTGACGAGCGTACGAATTTGCGTGCCGAGTAATTAATTCTCCACGAGAGAAAAGAAAATCTTTCTGTCGATGGAATCGCACTGCGGCCTGATCTCGGTGATCAGAACCAACATCGCACTCCCTCAGGAGAACAGGATTTGGCAACCCTTGTTTCGTACTTGGCCAAAACTGTCTAGATGACGAAACCAATTTACCCTCAAGCCGAGAGACGCTGGTTCGACCCCGGACGCGGCGGTCGAATTTCGATAGAGGCGATATTCTAAAGGCCCGTGTACTGTGCGATGTCAGTGCACGCTAAAGAACACCACGTGGTCGAAAGTTCTGGAGTACGTCTATACGGCAGCGTCATAGCCTAAGTGCTTTGAGACGTTAAACCTCCATAAATCATAAAGCGGAGACAGCAGCGACTGCTGAGCAGGTGACCAAGGCCGCGGTCAGATCATTGACGCTGTGGCGCAGCGGAGGGTGCGAAGAATCTAAGACTCCTTGCTGTGGACTGAATACCAAGGCAAACTGAATACGGCGACGTTTAACGCTAGATAGAACCTTATCCAGCGAGGCCAGTTTAGCAGTGCTTTTCGAGGAACTAGCGGGTATTAAATGGGATCTCATAGTTCTTAGTGAGGTTGAGAGGACAGATTAGCCGCATACAGGCTAAAGGACAGATGTATACTATGCTATCATGGAGTAGCGGACAGACAAAAACTAAATGTGGGATTCCTCATCAAGCGAGGATCGCTAGGCAGCATAGGTGAGTTATGTAGTATTAACGCGATGGTGGCAGTTATCGTAGTTCGGCTTAATAAGAGGTACAAACGAAAGCCCTACAGGCCATGATGACCAAATCATCGAAAGTGTCTATGAAGACGTGGAATCTTCGATGAGTAAAGTGAAAACCCAGTGCACTGTACTAATGAGCGACTTCATTGCCAGGTTACACAAGAAGCAGGCTTAAAACCAGGCAGAGGTCGACTCTGATATGGGCTATAGAAACCGCATGGGGGGAATTACTAGAACAGTTCCAAGAAATAATTTCCGGTTCCTCAATACTTTCTTCCGAACGAGAGAACGAGAAGTGGACGTGGATGAGCACATATGTTGAGACTAAAAAAGAATTAGACTTATAATGTGCGCTCAGCCTGATATTGTGCAGGATGTGGAGGTCCTCGCAAAGGTTCTATGTAGAGGCTACAGTATGGTAAGGTCTCAAATTAGCCTAGAGTTGAAGAGAGAAGGAAGGCACCAGTCAGACCGAAGCCCGTCACCAAGCGGTAACGGGAAAAGTAGAAGAATTCAGGATGTCGCTGTCCAACAGATATGCGGTTTTAACTAAGGCCCTCGACCTTAACGCTCAAGCAATTAACGATAATTTCACAGCTATCAATACTGAGCGCGCAATGGAGGTAGGTGGTAGGACGGTTAGACAGGGTACCGGGAATCTCTCTCAAGAGACAAAAGGTCTTATTAAGAAACGGCAAAGCACGAAAGCCTGAGACCCCGAAGGCAGAATAGGACTTGCAGAGGTAGGAAACCTAGTGAATAAGCGCAAGATAGCCGGCATAAGGAAGTTGAATGTGAAGTGAATCTAGCATGCTCTAAAGTGCTGAGGTAGCCTAAAAGTCTAAACTAGGCACAGGTGAAAATAAGATGTATACGTTAAGAGGCCAATGCAATTATCAATATGGTTAAGGTAGTTAAAGTAGGGGCAGACATCACCACAAATCTATACAGCGCCAAGAAAAGAAAACTATCGGGGGCACTTGCTTACGTGCTACGAATTCAAAAGCATAGTGCACTAGAGCTGTTTCCGTCGATGCGCTTGTGTAACTTAGTTCGCGTTGGACACCAAACCGCACACCATTCGGTGCTCCTTGGATTAATGCCCATATAAGCAGAATCGGTTATTCTCTTCTTAACATTCATAGATCGCGGAGAGACCTCACACCACTGCCAGGGCAGTGGCGCCAATGTACTGGCTAAGCTTACCTGAGCCTCCAAGCTTACCTGATCCTCCTTATTCGTTGCAGCTTGTACCGCGCTCCTCCAAACTTCACGACCTTACCGAAGTTAGTAACCGAGCTTCTCCGAGCTTCCTCCCAATGGCTGCAGCTTGCGCGGCGCTCCTCTGAACTTACCCGAGCTTGCACGAATTACAACTCGGCAACAGAGTTAACTGAGTAACAGAGTTACCGAGTAGTAACTCGGGTCACCGAGTTACCGAGGAACTTCGGTATGCTCTGGTAAGTTTCCGAATTTTCTGTTCTCGTGTTCTGCGCACACTTTCTGATAACACTTTTTGAACGCACTTTCCGTGGACGCCATGCATCAGCAAAGTAATTCTTACGCATCAGTATAACGAGGCCGTTAATGAGCGAGGCAGTAGCGCACAGCAATCGGACATCCAGCCAGTGACGAAAGAGGAAGTAAAATAGCGTTAGGAACAATGCAAACAGGAAAAGCAGCTCGTGATGATCAGGTAACAGCATATGAGATCAAGGACGGTGGGGAGACTGTGCTGGAGAAATAACCACCCTGTATACTCAACGCCTATGATCTCGAGCGCTCCAGAAGCATGGAAGAACGCTAAAATCACCTTAATTTATAAAAAAGGAGACGTTAAGGACTTGAAAACTGCAGACCGATCACATTGCTGTTCCTTGGCTACAAGGTATTTACTAAAATAGTCGTAAATAGAGTCAGGAGAATCTTATAGTTCAATCAACGAAATGATCACTCAGGCTTTTGTAAAGGCTACTGGAGAGGAGACCATATTCAGATTATGAATGAAGTGATAAAAAATGACTAGAATATAGCGAACGAATTTACCTTCTTCATCATCATCATTAGCCTGACTACGCCCATATCTCCACTCCCTGTCCAATATCCCTCCAAACGACCCTGTCCTATGCCTGCTGTGGTCACCCTATCCGTGCAAACTTCTTAACCTCTCTCTCCCACCATACTTTCTGCCGCCCCCTGCTGCGGTTCGCTTCCCTTGGTAACCAGTCTTCATAGATTACGTAAGCCCCGCCGCGGTGGCGCAATGGTTATGGTGCTCGGCTGCTGACCCGAAAGACGCGGGTTCGATCCCGGCCGCGGCGGCTGAATTTCGATGAAGGCGAAATTCTAGAGGCCCGTGTACTGTGCGATGTCAGTGCACGTTAAAGAACCCCAGGTGGTCGAAATTTCCGGAGCCCTTCACTACGGCGTCCCTCATAGCCTAAGTTGCTTCGGGACGTTAAACCCCAATAAACCAAACCAATCATAGATTACGTAAGATTTAAGTAACAGGTGAATCCACACACAGCCTTCCGCGGGTGTGGAAGCGCAGTCGGCAGGTTCTACGTAAACGAGAATATGGTGTTTCGAAAGCTACGAAGGGCGATATTTCTCAGCGTCAGGTCTCCGAGGCTCGCGCAATGGCCCACGGACCCACGGACCGGACCCACGGCGCGGCAGCTCAGCCAGAAGGGCTAGCGCTGATGGAATGCTCGGATCTGGGTATCGAGGATATTCCCGACGATAAGAGATGCACAATCATGAGCAAAGCCTTGCGTCATGTGGATTCAGGGGAAAAAGTATTAATTTCTGCTTTGCCTCGCTACCGGTAAGGTGGGATTCTTCAAGCGGATATAGCATGCACGTCTCCTGTTTCAACAGTGCTATTGATTGAAATGCTTTCGATTCTGGAAGCAGCAGCGGACACGCACACAAGCAAATCAAGATACTGTCTACAATTTTTCAGGCACTGGACGCAGGACGCCTCTTAGTACGGTGCTCTACAGGTGGTTGCCCTGACAGCTGCCCTGCTTGCTCTAGTCTGCCGGCACTCATCGCTACGCCGCTTTTGGAACTTTCTGCAGCTTTTCATCGACGTACCAGCCCGTGCCATCATATGAGGATAACCGGAACGGGCGTGTCAGGCACCCACAGTGAGCTCCACCTGGATTGCTGTTTTCCTACAACTGCGCGAAGCGTTTGTCTTCATATTATGGCAGCAGCAGCGGCGACGCGCACAAGCAAATCAAAATACTGTCTTCAATTTTTCAGGTTGGTGCTTGTTCCCAAGCTTTACTACTGTAACAGGCACCGTCATCTTGCCGTTGCTGCTGCTGCCAAGCGTATTGTGATGTAAGGTTTTGTCGTTGCTAGATTTAAAGCAGGTTAGTCGTAACCTCATGTTTTTTGTTATACTTCTACGCTTTCTTTGATGCTGCCTCTGCTGCCCTTGCTATTTTTATATTAGGCGCCGGGGTGGTGGCTTGCATAGAAAGTGAATTGTTAGTCTTGTTATCAAGATTTTCGCGATGATGAACCAGCCATGAACTGTGCTGAATGCCTACAGTATTACCATTTTGTAAAATGTGCTGGAATAACTGAACGCGCATACAAGGAAAAAAGTGATGAAGTAAAGAAAGAACTAAAATGTCCTACATGCCGCATATCCGCGTCCAGTGGCAGTTCTAGCACAGTAAGCATTCCGCTACGCAGATGACCGCTCTTAGCCAACAGCTAGGTGGAATAAGCACAAGCTTGGCCATACTTACACGGAAGGTGAAGGACCTGTCAGAATTATAGCAAACTGTATTAAACATTTAGCAGTCTGTACAACACATGTCAGATGTACATGATGATTTGCTTGAAGCATCTGCAAGGCACGAGAGGGACATTCAAAGCCTTCGAAAAAGAGTCGATGATGTCGAAAGCAGCCAAGAAAAACCAGACATTGCATAGCTAAAACAAGAACTAAACGATCTACAACAGTATAGTATACGCCAGAATTCGGAAGTTCATGGCCTGCCCCACACTGAAAATGAAAACCTTCTTGAGACACTCAAGACCTGGCCGGAAGGCTCCACCTGCCCTTCCTGTCCGAGGATGACATGGAAACTTTCCATCGTCTCCCACCTGGCAATGACAAAGACAAAGCGCCTGTAACCCTAATACAATTTCATAAACTGTCTGCCAAGAAGGACTGTCTTGCAAAGCGCGTCAGTCTAAAAGACATTGAAGATGATATTCGATTTTTTCATAACCTGACAGCTCTGAACAAGAAACTGCTATGGCTCGCCAAAGCAAAAGCGAACGAAGTGAACTGTCGTTTCGTGCGGTGCGCGGAGGGCAGGGTTATCGCTAGAAAGGAACGGAATTCCCGACTGATAAGGATTGCCTCAGAAGATTATTTAGATAAAATCGAGCGAACTGCTGTGAAGAGCGTTGAAAGAAGTCTCTGAAATTTAGAAGAGCAATGGCCTCTTATTTTGATGCAGACCTCTTCAATAACCTTACAGGTAGGAACAGTTAGCCCATTCATCAGACACTTTCTTTGTAACACCTCAATGCGCAGAGCCTCAAAAACAAAACTGAAGAAATCGCGGCGAATCTGTATCAATTACAGTGTCGTTTTGACATTATTGACTTCACAGAGACATGGTACAGATCAGGTATGGATATCAGGCACTTTCCTGAATACAACAACATTACTGTCAGAACAAACGTGGAGGCGGTGTCGCTCTCTATATAAGGAAGAACCTAGTTTGTGAAATTATTCGGGAGTACACAGTTGTAAATAAAGCATATGAATCTATTTGTAATGTCACCAAAAAAGTTGTCGTTCTTTTGCTATATCATCCACCTCACGCCATGAGCAATCAGTTTTTTGTGTTTCTCGTGTCTTTTGTCGAATTTGCCGCTGTCAACAAATGCCGTGTAGTATTATTTGGGGATCTATATATACACCTCCTTTCAAACAGCACCATAAAGACAAATATGATTGAGCTAATGTCATCTTATGGGTGTGAAAATATCATTGACCAGCCCACAAGGATAATTGAACCCTCTGCAACATTAGTTGATGTATGCTTCACAAGCACTCTTTCTCAAAATATATCTTTGGGAGGATTTTCATCTGCAATGAGTGACCCTCTGCCCTTTTTTTGCTCTATTCCCATTAAAAAAGAAGTCTCAAAGAATGCCTACACTCGTCGCATAGTAAATCCTGAGAGAATTGGCCGCTTTTGCTCCTTGATGAGTGAAACTAATTGGGAAGAGGTGTTTCAGGCGACTGATCCTTCAAAAGCTTATGACATTTTCTTACAAAAATAATTCAGAGCTACAATTGTGCATTGTCTTATGTTACCGTTAGGAAGCACAGGAAAGCCAAAAAAGAATGGATCACACCATCACTGTTCAAACGCATCAAAGAAAAAAAACTGCATGTTCTCTCGCTTCCCAGAAACAAAGAATCAGGCCGATCTAGTAGAGTCTAAGCAATGTAGAAACAAGTTAAGCTTGGACCTCAAGAAGACAAAAAATGCATATTCTGAAAATAAAATCACCCCTATAATTAATAATTCGAAACTTCTTTGGGGAGCGGTTAACACAACTATAGGAAATGAACGACCGCGTATACCTACTGAGCTGTACATAAATGAAACAGTCCACTCCGGCGTGACGCTGGCGAATCAGTTTATCTCTCATTTTTTAGTCTCGGTTGTCTTTAAACGGCCAGAAACGGCACATGCCTCAAAATCTGCTACTTTATACATTCCGTCGGCTTACAGCGATTCTTTGTTCCTGGCACCGACTTCAGACACGGAAATAACACAGATTGTAAGCGCCCTGAAAGACACATGTTCGCCCGGCAATGATGAAATCAGCGTTTTTCCTATCAAAGCAGCTATCTCTTATATTTCCGGCCCACTTACCTACATTTGTAAGAGAATGGTAGTGACTGGTGTGTTTCCTGATAAAATGAAAGTAGCACGAGTTACAGCTGTATTTAATGGTGGTCGCAAAAATGGCCTCAATAACTACAGGTCAATATCGGTACTGCCGCTTTTTTCTATAAAGCAGAGCGTGTTATCTATAAAAGATTGTATGAGTTTATACAAGTGAAAGACATAACCTAACCTTGAGAGTGTTCATCAGCGCCACCCACGTTCTTAAGCGGACGTGCTACGCCCGCCGCTTAAGAACGTGGGTGGCGCTGATGAACACTCTCAATGTTAGGTTATCTTTAAAACATAAATACCCCCGAAAAACCAGACCATTTGACAGCCGTCGCCGTAGGTCAGCGGTAGAGCACCGGACACGTAATTCGGACGTCGTGGGTTCGGATCCCACCGGCGGCAGGTGGTTGTTTTTTCTTCGGCTTTTGTAATCAATTAGGTTCAAGCGATAAAATAATCAGTAATATTCTAAATCGAACAACAGCACGAAATAAATTAATTAAAGATCCCCTGTGTCCCTTGGTTTCTGTGGCTGTTGGCTTCTTTCATATTTATAACGAGCCCCTCAATTCCCCTTCCCTTGATTGCTTAATTGCTTAGCGAGGGCCTCGGTTCTGGCAGCCTTGACGCCATAGGAAGCATAAGAGGGTTCTCACACAGCTTCCACCCTCGCCGTTCGATGACGTTCTACGTCACATCAGCGCTGACAGGACGTGCTACGCCCGCCGCTTAAGAACGTGGGTGGCGCTGATGAACACTCTCAAGGTTAGGTTATTTGTAACCATAAATACCCCCGAAAGCAGAAGATTTGACAGCCGTCGCCGTAGCTCAGCGGTAGACCACCGGAAGCGTAATTCGGAGGTTGTGGGTTCGGATCCCACCGGCGTCATGTGGTTGTTTTTTCTTCTGCTTTTCTAATCAATTAGCTTTAAGCGATAACATATTCAGTAATATTCTAAATCGAACAACAGCACAAAATAAATAAATTAATTAAAAATCCCCTCTGTCCCTTGGTTTCTGTGGCTGTTGGCTTCTCTCATACTATTAGAAATTAGTTAACCAGCCTGCTAGTTAGCACGTTTCAGCTGTATTCTTTGGTCCTACACCTCTCACCTTGCTATACTGAAAAAACCGCTCTTATAGCTCAAAAAACCTGCTTTAAAAAATTGTGGGAAATGTTAGGTGAAACGCCCTGTATATACAATGGAAATGACATAGCAAAGGGTTCTAGCTCTTTTTAATTATTTGAACGAGGCTAAGTAAAGTTCCTGGACAGAGGGAAATCACATGAACGCTTTACAAAGCCGATGAAGTTCTCTGCAGAAAACTTCGCACAGACGTCTAGTAATCAAGGCTAATTAGATTCACCTAAATCCAGGTGTGAGTTTGCTCAGGTGACGATAATTTTGAAATGATGTGCCCAAAACACGCAAATGCAGTACAGTGGACATCGCGCTTATAGGAAGCCATAATCGGGCCCTATAAAAATCGACGTGGTACTTGCCCATCTTTCTTCGCGGTCGCTTTCGCTTTCTTTAAATTCCGATAGGAATCATTGACCACCTTCAAAGAATGTACGTTGGTCACGTTTGTGGAACGACATATTTCAGTCTGCAGCCAAGTCAATTGAGAAAACAATGTACATAGATGAAATTTGTGAAGAAAAACGACAAGATTTAAATTTTGTGCGAGTGACAATTAGGGGCATTGCTCTTCACTTTGATTGTGTGAACACCGCTGCTTGGGATTCTTAGCTGTCCCTTCCTGTACTCATTCTTGAGGACTTAGTATTTCTTTTAGCTTTGTTTCCACACTCGTTAGTCGGTTCCCGCTTAAGTTGACACTGATAGTACATTGGATCACTCTGTGTATAAACGCGACTCTTTCCAACGTAGACCGCCACGTACGAAGATGCCGCGTACTGTCATCACATTAAAAAGCCGTGCGGTATGCAAGTGCAGTCATCACCCCTGTAATGGCGAAAAATTAACGTTTTCTATCTTTACTTTGTATTTATTTTTATTTACTTATTTATTCAGAACACCTAATTGGCTCCTGCACAGTGAATAATAAAGTATATAAACTTCCAGCATTTCTTATTTACTTCAGCTTTCATTGCACACATGTGAAAAAACTGGTAGCTTTGCGGGAAGGATTTATGATTACAAAGCATATAAAGGTGTAAAATTATGGTAATATTTCTGCTTGTAAGAACGATAAGCTTTCATCCCAGTACGCGGGCGCATTCAATAAACGGTTTGGGAAAATCAAGAACCTTCGACAACCTGCCTATACAGCAGTACGCTCAATTAAATTTTCGGTTCTTTTGTGGGTGGCGGTAGCTTTTTCAATGTCTCCTGCATCTTTTTAGCAGGAGAGCGAAATAAAGATGCGGATTATACTTATAGCGGCTCTTCCACCAGGCCCCGTATGTCTCTAGCAGCGGAAACTAATACTTTCCTGTGATAAATATGCAGAGATATTTAGATTCTGCAATGCTGCGAAACGTTGATATAGTTTGCAGGCGCAAGAAAAACGTTATTCACATTTTTACGGTATCCTTCGTAGCGCACGCTGCGCGGGCATTGCCTAGACCAAATAGCCGTAGCCAGTGCGACAAAAAGTTACCTGGCTGGGACGTTTGTTCCTCTTTATCCTATTCGTCATTGATTGGTTTGGTTTGTTTATTGGGGTCTAACGTCCCAAAGCGACTCAGACTATGAGGGTTGCCGTAGCGAAGGGCTTCGGAAATTTCGACCACCTGGGGTTCTTTAACGTGCACTGGCATCGCACAACACACGGGCCTCTAGTTGCGATGGCTGAAAAAAAGCCCTGCAGATGTCACGACACGGTGCCTCAAACTCTCGCTGTGCAGCCTCAAAATGTAGCGTAAAGACAAGCGCTGAGCTCTGCGCGTGGCAGCCTTCCCGACTGCTTGTAGACTGGACACATAGCTTATGAGCAATGGGGGTAACGTAGTGTCATGAACACGATTTACTCCATAAGGGTGGACGTGAAAACAAAAATTTCTCTCTTCCGTCTCTACTCAGTCACAATGGATGGAGCAAGCATAGTCCTATACATATGAAACATATTTGACCAACTGAATTGCCTTCTTTTGCGTATATATTCCTTACGCTGCGTCTCCTAAACTTTTGTCCACGATTCTACACCAGCCTGTAACAACAATTGGGGACTGGGGACTTCTTTGTCTTTTCAGGTCTATGGGCTCGATCAATATGCTTGCCACCTCCGGCGTGTTCCTGATTTTTTTTTTTTCCGCACTGTTCAGTATCAACTTGGTTTCAGCGCCTTTAGCCCTTTATTGTACAGGGTAATGCAGCAACTTCTATTACAAGCATAAATCAAACTTTTGGTTGTGCGTCAGGCATTTTCGTTTTCCCAAGCGGCGCTGCTGATTTTGCTAAAGGTACTACTGAAACAAACGACACCTTTGGCAACATTTCTTCGATACCCATCTATATGGCTGAATATAGCTTGCGAGAGCAGCATGGTTTTTTATGTTATCTCACCACCTTTAAAAATTCTACTGGTAGCTACAACAGAGCACAATGTTCACAGAGCTCAGTGACACAAGATATATGGCGCAGTGAGCTATACTCACTACAGTTCTTTCGTTGAGCACGCCAAGCAGCTGCAAGGAAACCGACGTACGCACTTCGCTCCCGGGGGCCACATTATGAGCTTCTCCCTAGTACACAACGCAATTGCTTTTATTCGCGGGTGCCACCGCTCCACGTGCCGGCAAAGGAAACAGATAACGCGCGCTAATGTGCGTCGCTTTCGCCCCCCTCGGCATCTTTTCCTTCGGCTGTAGGTTCTTGGGCCTGTGGTACTGACGGACCGTCCCAAACGACCCACGCAAAAAACCGGTCTTACTGCTCTGCCGCTGCTCAGTTTCCTTCTGTTTTCAAACGCTTAGACATGATGTCCAAAAGAAAAGGAAAACCTGCTGCGCGTAACTATGCAGTCATCTGCAGAGGAGGGAGGGGCAGCAGCTTCCATAACAATCCGTGAGTATGTGGCTGCGGCAGAGTTGCAGCGAGACTGGTTTCTATCGTGTCAAAGCTCACTTCTGAACACACTGCGCGCAGCAGACGCTGCGTCAGCTCCCTCCGATGCTCTTCTGTGCTGCTTTCGATTCACCTGTGGTTCACTGCACCGCCTGCACTGTTTAATGGTGCGCTGCACCAAAGCCCTCAATTCACAGCGCCCTCTGCACCGCCATCGGCGATTTATTTGGGTGCAGCCGTGGTGCCACTTTGGAGCCAGTTTGGTGCAAAAAGTTCTTCACGTGCAGTCGACTTTCAGCAGGGGACGCGCAGACGACGCTCACGTGTGCTCGTCAATATTCGCTGTCGTCGACGGGTCCGATATCATGTTACGAGAAAATGGCCCTGAAATCTACGCGACAGCAGGTAACTTTCTGTGTTTTGTGGCAGATGCCGCGGCTAGCAACATCTCTTTCCTTCATATTTTTTTTTATTACCAATAAATAGCCACTAACAACATAACATTATAGTTACCATATTGTGACCGGCCATCAGGGTGCGTGCGAGTTCACACAAAACATATTTTTTTTTTTACACGGCGCAACAGTGGTTTGTAGGCTGTTGAGCAACTGCGGGCAGGGTGAATTCAAGCGTGTTTTGCTGCAACCGGAGCCAGTACCTTTGCCTGCTGCGTTAATCATGCCGGCACATGCTTCTGGTTCACCGCTGTCTGATCATTCTGCTGCAGCTACAGGGACGCCGGCGCCAGCGCGCTAAGCAACGAGAAAGCCCTCGGATGCTGCCGAAGGACTGCTTTTATTTTTTGGCGGCAGCGGCGGCAGAGCGAGGACGCCCCCCTAATCTGATCTTGCTTCGCTTTCCAGGCCGGAATTTCAAGCCTTCTCACGCAAGAATCGCGTAATCCTGCGTGGTCTGTTTTCAAGACTGACGTCACACCTGACGTAACACCTGCGTACCCTTGCTGTGCTCCTGGTGGCTGTAATTCACGAACGAGGCATTTTGGCGGCAGCGGCGGCAGAGCGAGGACGCCCCCCTAATCTGATCTTGCTTCGCTTTCCAGGTCCGTGCACTAAGCCTGCTGCCGGTCTTGGCTCTACTCCTTGCGTTGACTTCGTGGGGCGTCGTCCACTCACCACCGTTTCGTCTTTCGCCTTTCCCAGGCCGGAATTTCAAGCCTTCTCACGCAAGAATCGCGTAATCCTGCGTGGTCTGTTTTCAAGACTGACGTCACACCTGACGTAACACCTGCGTACCCTTGCTGTGCTCCTGGTGGCTGTAATTCACGAACGAGGCATTTTGGCGGCAGCGGCGGCAGAGCGAGGACGCCCCCCTAATCTGATCTTGCTTCGCTTTCCAGGTTGGTGCTGAATAACATTTTTTGGTTTATTTTGTCTCCTGTATTTCCTTCCCGCACTGCCACCGCTGCTGCCACACTGCTTGTGTTCTTTGTTCGTTTTTATGCTGCGCCGAAATGTCTTCTGTATGCCCATCTTGTGACGAAGCCATACCAGCGGATGACCAGGCCCTGCTGTGCGCCGAATGTAAGTGCAGCTATCACCTTGGTACTTGCTCGGGCTGGTCGGAGGCGACTTTTAGATCTAAAGGTGAAGCCGGTCGCAAATCGTGGCGTTGTGTGCCTTGCCGCAACTCGAAGCTAAAATCTGGTGGGAAGGGTTCCGTTGATGTAGAACTCGCTGCAAGCCTCATTGATATTGTTCAGAAGTTGGACGCGCTCGCGTGCTTGCCGTCTCAAGTCGAGGAAGTAAGGGCATCCATAGAAATGATGTCAGCCAAATATGATGCCATCCTAGAGAAACAGGAGCAGCAAGACAAGGAAATAGGTAGCCTTAAAAAGCGCGTCCAGAAGCTAGAAGAGAAAAGCTGCGATAGCAGCACCGTTGACCAACTGAAACTGTCTGTAAATGAGCTAGAGCTATATAGCAGGAAGCACAACATCGAAGTTCACGGAATTCCCGTTTCCCCTGAAGAAGACTTGCTAGCTAAATTGAACAATGTCGCTGAAACGATCAAACTGCAAGAACTGAAATCGAGTGACATAGATAATGTTCACCGTCTCCCTGCTAAACCGGGGAAAGTACCCACGATTCTTGTACGTTTCTCACACCTAGCGCTTCGCGACAAGTGGCTCGCAGGCCGTATAGCTTTGAGAAAGGCCAACTCTTCTGTTTCCATATCGGAAAACCTGACGAAGTACAACAGAAACCTTCTGCAGTTGAGCCGGGACTGGGCAGCAGCAAACGGCTATCGCTTCGCGTGGCATGCCGGTGGTCGCGTACTTATTAGAAAGGAGGAAGGGGAGACTGCTATTGTCATTCGTAGCCCGGAGGATTTCGCTAAACTTGTGAACGCGTGATGTGTACACCACTTTGATGTTTGTTCAGTTATTTTTTGTTATATTTTTCAATGCTTCATTTTCTGCAAAGTCCAGTCTGTTCATCGGAGCTGGCTTTCCATTGCAAAACTTCGCAGCAATGTTTGAACTTTGCTCATTTTAATCTGCGTTCAGGCAGAGGGAAGCAAGACGACATTGAGTGTTTTCTTGCTGAAGTGAAGTTGACGATTCATGTTCTATTGTTCACAGAAACATGGTTTTGTACTGAGGACGAGACATTTAGTATCCCAGCTTATAAGAGTTACTGTCTGAACCGCCAGGGTAAACGAGGAGGTGGCGTATCGCTGTTGATCTTAAAAGATATGGAATGTGAACTGCTGGATGAATTTTGTTGTGTAAACGCCCATTATGAGGTACTTACACTTAAATTCCGTTCATATGTGTTTACTGTCTGTTACCGTCCTCCATCTGGCGATACGAGTGTTTTCCTTTCTTTCCTGGATTCCCTTCTTGAGTATGTAAACCAACATAAGTATAATATCGTTCTTGGTGGTGACCTAAACATTAATCTTTTATCGAACAGCACGGTGAGGCATGAATTAGATTTACTGTTAAATGTTCACTGTTGTCTGAATGCTGTGAATGCGCCAACGAGAGTAACGAGTGAATCAGAAACATTACTAGATGTTTTCGTTACAAATATAAATCCAGCTCATCTAACATCCGCAGTAATCAGTTTACAAATTAGCGATCATCTACCCATTTTCCTATCTGTGAACCATACTCTTAATATCAAGAGAAGGCCGAAAGAATATTCTTACAGGGATATTAATCCTTCTACACTTTCCAACTTTCGTGAACATATAGCCGGCGCGGATTGGAGTGATGTTTTTTCTGAACGAAATCCCGAGGTAGCGTATGGTAAATTTATTACGATATTTCAAGAAATATATTCTACCTGCTTTCCACACAAAGTACACAATCCCCCCCGGCAGGCTCGCAAACCGTGGGTCAGTCATCAGTTGCTTAAACGGATAAAAAAACGTGACAAACTGTACAGCAATTTTTTGAAAACCAAATGTCCTGACGCATTGAAAACCTTCAAATCATTCAGGAATAAGGTGACAAAGGAGCTTCGAGTCGCGAAAAAACTGTATTATGAGAACCTGTTTCTCTCGTCGAGAAATAGTTGCCAGGCGACCTGGAAGAAATTAAGCTCAATCTTAGGGCGTACGCCAGAACCGTTCACCAAAATTACTCTTCACGGAGTAGATTGTGAGGGACCCGAACTGGCGAACGCATTTAATGACTTTTTTATTTCCATAGCTCAACCCTCCTCATCTTGCGAAGACTTGCCGCTCAATTATTCTCGCAATAACTCTACTGTTTTTTTAAATCCTGTTTCAGACGACGAGGTGGTTGCGGCTTTCAACAGCCTTAATAACAGCAAATCTGTAGATAGTACAGGCATTCAGATAAAGCCAGTTAAATTTGTTATTCATGGTATATCAAGCTGTTTGACACATATTTTTAATACATGCATCTCAGAAGGGGTATTTCCACGCAGCATGCAGTCTGCGAAGGTGATAGTATTGTTTAAAAAAGGCGATAAAAACGACCTTGCTAACTATCGCCCAATCTCTATCTTGCCTACCTTCTCAAAAGGTTTCGAAAAATTAATTCTCACGCGTCTTACATCCTTCATCGACCGTCACAATATTTTAAACCCCGCTCAGTTTGGTTTCAGGAAAAACAGATCAACTGAGCTTGCCCTTCTCACGCAAAAAGAGTATATTTTAGAGAATTTTGAAGAAAAGAAACTAGTGCTAGGAGTCTTTTTAGATTTCTCGAAAGCTTTCGACAGCATTAATCACAAAACGTTACTCAATAAACTAGACCGCTATGGTATACGTGGTACAGCCTACTCCCTTATATCTTCTTACTTATCCAGTAGAACACAGTATGTTGAAATAAATGGTTTTTCCTCTGCAGTGCAGCCCGTCATCTCAGGAGTTCCACAAGGAAGTCTTTTAGGCCCTCTTCTTTTTATTCTTTACATTAATGATATTGTCAGCATAGATCCATCTGCAAAATACATTATTTACGCCGACGATACCAGTCTGTTTTTCTCTGGTCATTCAGGTATTGATCTATCGAGCCGTGCTAACACGACCTTAGGCAAAATTGATCAATGGGCATCTAAGAACAGTTTAAAACTTAATGTAAATAAAACAAAAGCTGTACTCTTCCACCCCAAAAACAGATTATTCGAGTTATCCCCACTCATACTCAACGACAGTCAAATAGAAGTTAGCAAATCTGTCAAAACGTTAGGCGTCTATTTTTCAGACAATATGTCATGGGATGCCCATGTAGAATACTTAGCCACAAAGCTCTCACGCACTATAGGTTCCATACGTCGACATCTTTCAGTATTTCCTTTCTCGATTAATATTCTCCTATACAATGCACTTTTTTCCTCTATTTTAAACTATTGCTCACTAGTGTGGGCAACCACAACTGGAGAAAATATCACTAAGTTATTACTGCTCCAAAAAAGAGCAATCAGACTAATTTCTAAAGCTCCTTTCACCGCACACACAGGGCCATTATTTGAGCAACTAAAAATTGTTAAAATGACATCTTTGTATAACTACAGACTTTCCCTACTTTATAGACTAGGCATCACCAAGAAGGACGACACGCTAACATTACTAGCGGTGCTTCAACAACACATCAATACACATAACATCCGAAATCCAGAACGTTGGCATATCACTGGCTGTCGCACAAACTACGGCAAGCAGATGCTTCGTTATAGGCTTCCTGTTTTACTCAATCAGCACTCACGCAATAGTCGGAAAGATTTTACAGTTGTTTCCCTGAAACAATTCCGTCAAATGTTTTTGTGAACAGTTTGTCCATGTCCTCATTTAGTGCTATGTACATGATGTACTTTGATTTTTCTTTTTGTGCTTTTTAACTCAAATTTCTTTCAATTTTGATTTATTGATGTAAAAATTCAATCAGTTCATTTATCCTGCGCTGCCAAATGCCGTCAGAAAGGGGGCAGTCACCCCGTCAAGCTGCTCTCTGAAGCAGCTTTTTCGTGGCTGCTCCTTTCCTTTGTAAAAGAGGAAAAATAAACTATTATTATTATTATTATTATTATCACTTTTAACGGGGAGGCTTCTCGGCGGCGATTTGTGGGGGCCCTCCCGAGGCG
Source organism: Amblyomma mixtum (assembly GCF_055824585.1). Classification (NCBI taxonomy): domain Eukaryota; kingdom Metazoa; phylum Arthropoda; class Arachnida; order Ixodida; family Ixodidae; genus Amblyomma; species Amblyomma mixtum. The sequence goes on from NC_143016.1 coordinate 157,509,242, forward strand.
TCGGAAAATATGCAGGGGCCTTGAAGTGCGCCGCAAATTTTTTGAACGTCTCTCTAAAGAGTGTGAAGAACCTCCTGAATTCGAAACTGAAGTAGCCTGCAACCATGCTTTTATAGTATTTTCGAATTCGACTGAGGTCGGTCCAAACAAGTGAACGGCTGGGGCAAAATACAGCATGAAGTCGGATACCTCATGCTCACTGTCGGAAGAGGAGAACTACTCCATAATGAGTAACTATGCTGTAGCGGCTTGCCACGCGATTGCTACGATGGTCCGGCCGGAGAAGAAGACGACTAGCGACAACTGACGCGTGCGCGTTGTCAGGAGAGATTCGGAACACAGTCTGGTTTTCCGCCTAGCAAAGTGGGCCTAAAATATATATATCACGGCTCTCGAGGAATGTTTTAACAAAGCCGTAGCCTAGTTTCATCCCTTCTTTTCTTTAGCCTCTCCTCATATGACATTTTCCTCTGCGCTTCTGATGCTTCAAACGACGATCAGCTCAGTTAACCCAGTAATGCTTCATTTTTTTCTCTTTCCGTAAGCACTTACAGGCAATCTGCCAAGCTCTCTCTGATTAATCATTAGTCTTTGTAGAACATCTGATTTGAAGTACAGTGCAGCGTACGCAATCGCTCTCGACGGCCCTCACAGAGAGCTAATCGTCTGACTAAAAAGCTCTGTTCCCGAAGGTCTTTAACGTTTGCAGTGACCGCGAGAGATCCACCGGCAACTGTATGGCACGACAGGGTACGGTACAGTGTAGTGTCCTGCGGTGCTATATAAACGCGTTCTATGGCATAATAAATGAAAGATCTCAATCAGGTAAAGATGCACCCCGCTTATAAATGTGAGCCAGGACGCAGAAGATAAACAAAAACAAAAATAAAAATTGGCAATGGTTTAACTCTTCTAAACCTAGTGAGTGAGTGCGAAATATCTACTACACTTCGCTACGCTTGGTTAAAGATCCGCGAGCAAATGTATGGCATGTCACTGTACGTTACGCTACGGTACGGTACGGTGCGGTACGGTGGGTTGTGGACCTGTATATGGTATGCGATTTTTAACGTTCCGAAGCTGCATGTGCAGCAATATAGATGCCATAGTGAGACGCTCCTGAGCAATGATTCTGACTACACAGGGTTCTTCAATTTTCTATGACATCGCACAGCACAAGGGCGCGTCTTGCATTTCACCTCCATTGAAATGCGGCTTGAACGCCAGCAACTGTTGACACGTAGTGGAAGGCTAGAGCACGTTACGCTTCAGTATCGGGCGGCAGTGAGACCGACTGTGATAAACGCGCGCTATAAGATAATAAATGAAAGATCTCATTTATGTAGAGATTCACCTCGTTTATAAATCTGAGCCAGGACGCAGAACACAACCAGAAACAAAAATAATATTTGGCAGTGATTTAACTCTTCTAAACCTAGTTAGTGAGAGCGAAAGCTCCATTACACTGTCTATGCTTGGTTAAAATGGATACAATGGTACAGAATTCCTCGCCGACGCAGCAGCTTGGGCCATTGCTCTCCGCTGACGCCTCTCGCGATCTTGCAACCGCCGCTTAGCGAGTCGTGCTAACACTCCTCCTCGGTTCCGGCTTCTGCCTTTGCACGCTTAGATTCTCGTCTTCTCTGCAACCAAGCAGGGCGTCCGGCTATTTCAGCTGGATGGTCAGACGCAGGCTGCCACCTGCAGTACAAAGTCCTCGCAGGCGCTTCACGCACGCTATCAGTCGCGCTTTCATCCGTGGCGAAACTGCATGCGAGAGCGGCGTCACCTCTTTAAGCGAACGCGAAATCCCGTGCATAATCACATGAGCACATCTGGCGAAGCGGCGGTCGGCCCACCAGGGCCGGAGCAGCGGCGAGGCACGTGGTCGCATGTCACAACCACACCTCCGGCGCTCCTCCTTCTCAAGGTCGAACTGCAACACCCGACGATATTGGCGAAACGTGGGGTAGTGAAGCTCTCGGTCCAAGAAGGGCCTCCGAAAATGCTGCCCATGAATGGTTCTTGCACGAATATAAACGTAATCGTCATTCCTGTTGAATCATGTTATCGCCTTGCTGCCTTGAAAAAGAACGCGAGGGATAGCGAAATACCTCTAGAACCCCCCCCCCCCCCCCCCCAATCTTTCCACTGCATTCTTTTATGAGAGTGATCTTGCCAAACGACACCTAACTCTGAGAAACTCATTCCCTCAACTTTGCCTTGCCCGTCTTAACCACTCGCATTAAAGTCAATAATTTCATACCAATACCTTCCTTTCCACTCCTTACCCTCAATAGCCTTAACATTTCCACACTTTTCTTTCCATCTTGTATTCAGCCATTATTCCACCGCTGTAAGCGTATTGCAGACACCACCCCTGTGTATTCTAAATTGCTAAGAACAGCTAAATCCCCCTTTCCTTCTGTCGCTTTGCCTGCAGTCACTTCGTAAAAGGAGCAGCTGGCCGAACGTCCACCCACCTTTCAGCACTGGCTGATGGCTTGTGTTGAAGTCCCACCTGTGGCGCTTGTGACTAAGATTGCCACTTGTTTTGCTAACAAAAATGTTTACTCATAAGTGTAAACTGCTGCCACTGGTCATATGGTTGAAATAAAGTGCAAGCAGGGTCACTGAGCACAAGCAAGTTCTTACAAAAGTTTCGCAATCGACCAATGTGGACACGTTATTATTTCTTCCCTTCCACAACGCTTGTTTCAGGCGTACTTGGTGTGCAATTGTTTTTTGCGAACCTGTAATCTGAAATTTGAAATCTGAATCTGAAATTTGAGTCCTACTGCGTCGTTGTGAGTGGAAGTTTCTTTTTCCCATGTTTTCGAATCGAATAAAACAGCTCTAATAATATATCAGCTCGTAGACATATTTTATTTTAGTCATGATTTCGGTGTATTGTTATCTCGAATGATCATGGCGGCTGCTCTGTGTCCCATCATCATGAGGGGAGCATTCAGGTTCACAGACGGAAGGTAAGGCATCGAAGAAGCGTCGACAACGCGTAGGTTCTTCACGCCGCCCAAAACCCTGAAGACAGCAAAAGACGCAAAAATTCTTAATGAAACAATCTTTTTGCCATACAATATGATCAAGAAAAACTTCATTGATTATTCACACTCATTTATGTCCAGCAGTGAGCACGCAGGCGCCACGTAAACGATTGCAGCCAGCTGCCGCAGTTTCGCAGGTTCAACGGCCTGAGAGGCACGCCATTTTTCTTCTCTCTCTCAGAGACAATTTGACTCGTTTACTCGACAGTGTTTGCACATTTCTTGCATGGCTGGTTAACACCTACATGAGCCCGGTGAAGAAATTTCAGCCCCACAAAAACGAATCGACGTACTCTTGCCTGTTCATGGTAACTCCCTGTCCGTCCAAAGTACTCTGGCGATTGAGACTGCGGGACTACACCCAGCCGCATTCCCTTGCTATGTGGCCCATCCTGTGGCGCAGACCATAGTTATAAAAATGTAGTTAAAAATAAAGAGTCCGAACCCGGTGAGGGGGGGGGGGGGGAGGCAGGGAGCATTTCCAATGAACACTGGCACTCAATGAAAAATGAGGTGTTGAAGTAAAACGTGCGCGTCTTAGCTTCAGCTAAACTTAGCTGTTCCAGCTGTCTATAAATAAACAAAGCCGCAGTCTCATGCACATACCATTGCTTCCTTTTCTGCGCGGTCAGTTTGGTTTTTGAAATTGCCAGACGTGAGTAGGGATCCCTGTCGCCAAGACTGACTGTTGAATCAAGGACATTGCACGGCAACGCGAATAACCCTGGGCGATCAAAGGCATACTCTATTTCCCGATGCACTGTCAAGCCTGCTGCGCTAAAATGAAACAAAGGTGTCGCTTACAGATCAATTGATAGTGGAGCAAAAAACTGTAGTTCTTTGCGCTCAAAGCACTTCATACGACTGATATTCCAATTGCACGAAACCTCAGTCTTCTCTCTTTCGCTGAGATTCTAGCGGCCAATGCTTGAAAACCACTTGACGGAGCTGACTTTTAAGAAAAGATATTTTTATTTGTCATATGTGCTTAAATTAGGGTATCAAACAAGTTGGTGCTGGTCACAAAGGTGTTTTACCAAAGATTTTTGCAATGTTTTTAATACACCACGCCACAATACATGTGCTTTGAAGAAGATTCTGGGCAAAGAAACTTCTCCAGTGCACGTAAGTCGTCGAAATAGCCAAAAAATATGGGGCCACAGCGTCCAGGGTAACCGCGATTTCGAAATTCTAAAAACTTTTATGGATACTGCTTATGGCGGGCTACACGCCGCTCAGTAATAAAGGAGACCAAGAGCAATAGTTAAAACTTAAATTTTCAGTATCAGCCAACCCGCTGGCTAGTATATCTTAGCTATAGTATTCTGATGTACACACTCCCACTTTTTTAACCTGAACGCGCGAGCGTCGACTGCCCGGTGCAGCGGTGCATAGGCGAAGCAGAGCGGAAATCGAGAGAGGGGACGAGCATGCGCGCCGATCATGTCGCTGCAGCTATCGTCGTCTGCTCGGCTCTTCTGTTTCGTGCGAAGCAACCCCTGCGAAGCAATTTTTGTGGCAGAGTTCTGAGAGCGTTTGTTTCGCGTTCTGTCTGATGCGTGTATATGCCTCTGGGATGGTGCAAACACGTAGCGTTCCAGGCACGACTCTAGACCCCCGTTGCATTTGCGGGTAGCGTCTCGAGTGCATTTGCTTTAAATAGCGAAATTAAAGCGTCAATAGCGAGGGTCCTCTTCAGTCAGTTTTTTAAAGCAACGATTGCAACTGGTTTTTTGGGCATGCGAGGTTGTTCCCAAATATATGCTCTTTTCAGAATCACCCACGCTACATGCAGCGCCTAAATCAATCGCTCGCAGCTTCTTGGGGCTCCGATACATAAGAGCCGATGATGGGCAGGGGTTGCTCCGCACTAATCAGAACAGCCTAGCAGACGAACCTTACACCAGCAGCATGAATTGTGGGCGTGCCGTTGCCCTCGCAGGCGTTCTCCTCTCCTCCTTCTTCCGGTACCGCAGCGCCAGGCAGTCGACGCTCGCACGTTCAGGTTAAAAAAGTGGGAGGGTGTACTACATCGCAAACAATGCTATGCCGAAGCAAGTGCTCTTCTAACTCAAAAGCCTCTATTTAAAAATTGTGGGAAGTCTTAAGTGAAACACCCTGTACATAAAGGGAAAATTTTTTTAGCCTTAGAAATTTTTATTTTCAAAACTGCGAAAGATAGGTCACTGCATCTTGTTGACCTGGTTTGTACAGCAAGGCGGACAATATGTATATCATGTAAATAAAAAATAAGCAGTTAAATAATATTAGTACCTACACAACTCTTTAGTTTCATTTTAGGAGCCAACGTTTTGTTGCGAAATTGATGGCCGTCAGTATCGAAGATGAGTCCAGTTTTCAAATTTTCTTAGTAGGCCATGTGTTTCGAGGCATAAAATAGCAAAATACGCATTTCAAAGACTGTTGAGTTCACTTTCCCACATTACCTAAATTGAAAATGGTGTCACTTCGCGTGTTATCGTCACTGGATTCACATTCACTTCTCCTACATCATCAAATACTCCAGCTGCACCTCTATTTGATGCATAACAAGTGGTAGAGGCGCCATTTTATAAATAAGAAATGCCATGATGGCTAGCGAACTCCGTAAGCTTTTAAATGCGTATTTTTGACGTTCGGTATTTTGAGCCACATTGGCGATTAAGAAAACTTGAAAACAACTCACTTTCGCAATGGACGGCCATAAAAATCGCAGTATAAACCTTGGTTCCTAAAATCAATACCAAAAACGTTTATTACTTAATTTAATTAATCGTATATTTTTCAGCCGTATGAGCCGCATAATTCCCGCCTTCCTAGGAATCCAGCTCAAAAGGCCGCGCCGACGTATCTCTCAAAGTCTTTTAAATGAAATTTTATAAGATTAACAAAGTCCCCCTGTAAACATGTCTCTGAATTCATCAATGTATACGTGGTGTCCCTTATTTCCGAATGTAATGTATTGGCCCATACCATTACAAGATAAGTACGCACAGATACGGTTGTCGCAGCTGGCACAAGACGTGGGGAATAGGAAAGATATGGGCGAGGCCTTTATTCTGTAGTGGGTGCAGTTTGACTGCACCCACAACCGAATAAATGCCTCGATAGTAGCACTGTTAGGTAATTCTAACAGTGTGTTAGAACTGACAATTAGTATAGTAGCAATAAAATAATAAAATATGGTGCAGCGCAAGAGAGCACCTTAGGACCAAAACTTTTTAACATATATGTTACTGACCGGGACCATTTACCAATGACTTTAAAAAATTATTAATATGCTGATGATACCACGATATCCTTGATACAACGGATTTGCGATGTCAGTGCCCGTTAAAGAACCCCAGGTGGTCGAAATTTCCGGAGGCCTTCACTACGGCGTCCCTTATAGCCTGAGTTGCTTTGTGACGTTAAACCGCAATAAACCAATAAACCAAACAACGGATTTCAAGAAAGGATGTGTTCGTTTCCAAGACATACATAAAATCATGGACTGCCTTGGTAAAAATAGGATTTTTGTCAACCCTCAGAAAATAAAATTTTTATGTCTCAAAAATCCACATAAGCTGTTTACCGTTAGTCGACCTCTATACTTGCACACTTATACTTGTGGCACTTGTAAATGTTGTAAATGTGTGCCACTAAGACCTGAGTCAGTGGATAAATGTTTAGGCCTTTTTTTGGACCAACACCTAACTTGGAATAACCATATTGAGCAGTTAATTGTGAATAAAGTTACGAATACGGCGGCTTCAATTTACAGCTTACGTGGGAAATGTCCTCTTAATATAAGAATTGCAATATATAAACCATTAGTGCAGTCTATTTTACGCTCTGGAGTCACTTTATATGGCACATGCTCAGAATATAAAATGGAAAAGATTAATACACTAATAAAAAAATAGTAAATAGTATCAGTTACGGCACAGAAATACACACGGCCTGCACAAAAGAGAAGGACTCCAAACTAGGCATACTAAAGGCACACGAAATGTTTCGGTTTTTGGTAGTTACGCGGCACTATTTCGCAAGTGATTTCAGAGTACCTGTACACAAAGAAGTCACTCTCAGTAAAATAGAAATATACATTAAGGCAAGAGTTTATACATACTACGGAAAAAAAATAGAACCTAATATGTCCTTGCGCTATTTAACGAACTTAATGACGAGCTGTGCAATATTGAACAAAGGAAAACAATGGTGAAAAGCATTAGGAAGATGCGCTTAGCAGCAATGCAAGAATGACAGTTTTATGGCTTTGCAGGTGGGAACAGCGCTCTTTGTATACCTCATGTGTCTTGCCTTCTTAGATGTGCTTATCATGCGGTACTGGCCTTTTTCTTTTTCTTCTGACTTTTTCGTGACGAGCAGGACAGAATACTGATCACTGCTTTGCATAACAAATTTACTGATGATGTATCCATGAACTGCCAGGTCAGCCAACAAGCGCTATGTACTTGGGCTGACCAGCAGACATATGTGTATGAAAAAGTGGTGAGTAAATTGTATTGTATTTTATTATATTGTACAGTAATATCAATAATGATATTCGGCGCTGGTGGTGGAGATAATGCTTGCGCTCACAGCTCAAAGCAGCAGTTATGTTCATGTCTATCGTTGCAATTTTTTAATATAAAATGAAAACAGTTTACTCTGGTTTAATCCATTATAGAGTGTGCTTTGTTAGAATTAACGCTATTGACACCAACGTAGCAGATAACCTCTGGAATAGGGAGCAGTAATATTAAATACTTAGACTTTCACGGGCATCACCTGAGCCTGGCATCCAGCACAGCTTCTTTGTGGGTCCCCATGGGTGCCGTGCAGCACGGGTGCCAGCCACTCAGCGCAGTGTGCCGCACGAAGCAGCGCAGGTACTCCTCGCTCCATAGAGGGCCAGCGAACTCGCACCCCGGGCGGGGAATGTCCCAGAGTGTTATGCCAGCTTTCTTCATTACGTTGCTTCTGAACACTCGTACGGCTTCTTGCGAACCTGCGATTGATGTGCGCAGGAACAGCACGCTTACTTATCTCAGAATGAATGACCCTTAAGTGAACAGAAAAAAAGAATAACGTCTGTGCTAACTACTACTTTTGTTGTGCAGTTAGAGGCCCGGTTCAATTTTAACTGAAGTATTTCCTTGCAGTTGAAGTGTTTTCCATCTGCTCCAGCGATTTCCGCATGAATAAATGAGTTTCTTTCAAGGCGCAGCTTACGTTAAACATACATATGCACAGTGCCGAGAGACTAGAAATAAGAGCTTAATAGTAATGTTTTCAAATACTAGTCGCCAAAAAAAAAAGTGTGGTACCACAGGCCATCACCAGCCGCTGGCATTAGGTGTACGACGATAGCTAATTAATCCTAATGATTACTCACAGACATGAGGACGAGATCCAATTTCCAAGAATGGGCAGCGGAGAGCCTTTAAGCTGAGGTTGCTCCACGGATTTCCAGAATACGGGACAAATCGCATACGTAGAGAGGTGCACACTCCCTGATTTAGGCATACAACTTTCATCTTGCTTGGTCATCCTTGTCCTTACACGTACTCTGTTCGTGTACGTCTGCTAAGCAAACAATATAACCAGCTCGAAAGAAAGCATTTTCAAGCGGTGATTTCACTCACGAAGTCTTAGAAATTATTCTAACCAGCTCGAAAGCCTTGAGTGGTGGCTGAGGGTTATCGGATGCCGTAGACCCTCTTGTTTCCAGAATGAGGTACCTTGTTTCAAGAATTAGGTACTGCAAACAAGGAACTTCACCGCAAAATATGAAGGACAGAAGATGTCATGTACCGCATTAAAACAAAATGGTAGGGTTTTATCGAAGTTAATTCGAGTAGGCGTGCGAAATTTGTGTTTAGCCTGACTGGCTCATAGTTTTGCTGTGCTAGGTCGTCAGCACGTCTGGCGATGATATTGCACTTAGGTTAAGGTACGGCCGAGGTTACGCTGATCTGGTCTGTTCGTGCCGGAGATTAGAGGGGATGAAGACGACGACGTGCAGTTGACAGCGTGAGAGTGTGTTGCAGTTTAACACGAGCCGTGACCGGCTGTGCCGATAGCATAATGCTCTCGAGCAGCGCCCAGTGCAGCTGATTTGTTCTCACCTCAGCGGGTTTGAATCCCAAACATGGGAATATTTATTTATATATTCAAGGCCAAGGCTTCAGCGATGAATCTGCTTTTGCATCTTTGGTCGTGAAGAAAAGCTTTCACTCTAAAACTTTGAGCGAGGAACGCATGAACGCTGCGCAAGAACTGCTGTAATACAACACTTGAGCCACATTAAAGTGCACTGACATTCACCACAGACTGCATGACGGAGAGTGTTGATATTCTGCTGGAGCCTGTTCAGTTTTTAAATCATCACGATAGATGCTGTACTCTTTGACAAATGAACAAAAACGCATCCATGGTAAATGAGGCGTAAGATGTCTGGCAAATTTCTGCTATGCGAACTCTATACCATTATCTGTCATTGTTACATGTAACGAGACTTGAATTTACAAATTTTGTCTTTAGGAAAAGCTTCGGTTCAAAGAAGAATTTGCTGCCCTAGGGAGTTGTGATAGCAAAGATAAGGAGGTGGCTTGCAGTCAAAAGTGCTCTGGCAGCACTATAGAGAAACGACGTGGAACTTTCTAAAGTGGATGAGATGAATGCAAAAGGACAAAAATGTCCAGGCGAGTATTTCCACAGTATGCACTGGCAGTAAAAAAAAAATTATTTTGCGTTGCTTGATTTTTGTCTCATAACTTCTGCTTCTATGTCCTCTTTGCAGTACGCTTTCGTGTGTACAAGAGTTAAGCCATGCAGCTCGTTTTTCACGGCACGCACATATCTTTGTATTAAAATCAGACTAACTTTGACGTTTTATGATAGCGCAATAAAGTTCTGATTAACGCCTCGTACCTGTCGAAATTTTTGTATGAGTCAGCAGAAGGTAATTTTCGCAAGACGTAATGGCTTTCGTCTTCATTTTGATGATGATGATGATGATGAATTTTTATGGCGCAAGAGCATCTGTGGCCAAGCGGCGCCATGGCACAATGTTTTTTCATCTACCCAGGTTGTGGAGAAAGATCCATTTTCCCCCAGTTAAGCCGAGCACCAGGCCAGGGGAAAGCTTGTACCCATTGTATCACCGGTGAGTGATACAATGGCGTTGGCGATCAAACCCCACTCCTCCCGTATGAGTGGCGGATTCTCAAGCGTCTAGGCCACCGCTGCGGTACGCTTCGTCTTCGTTTCATTGCGTCAGTTAGTATTCCTTAAGCTATGCATCTTGCGGCACAAGATAGAGAGGTAAGTTTAATAAAAAGAAGAGCAAAGAGGTCGGCTGCAAAGATGGATATCTCGCATGCTGCTCTACACTTTCTTGCTGCACAAGTCACTTAAGTGGGAAGCGCGAATCATGTCTTATAATGTTGTGTCCAGCCAACATATCTTGTTTTTTTTTCTTTTGCTTTTATAAGGAAGCAGCGTGGAAACATACGGCAGGCATTCCAGACAACATACTGCAAGGGCTGTGGTGTGTCTCTAAATACCTCCCTGGTATATTTGCTTTCGATTCTCACCCATATCCTTACGTTCCTGCAGGTGACACTATTGCGGTAGTTGAAGTACTACATAAAGCACACAGCACTCACCTTTAACTAGGATGTCAAGGCCGGTAGCATTTGAAAGAAACTTTGGGTCAATAATGGGGTATTCAAAAGGGTCTGCACTCCTGAGCTTTATGAACCCACGTGACTTGAGGAGGAGCAACACTGGAACAATCATTAGGACATGCTTTCCCCGTTTGGGCTTGTAGTAGCCATTAAACATCTGAAATGTAGAAACAGTTAATACGTTATTATCGCCTTGCGGAAAACAAAAGAAATGCATTACGTTGCAAAACGTATATTGGAAAGCCGTCTTATTAACACAAATACTTGTCTTGTTTATCATTTGCACGTTCCATTTTAAGAAATAAGCGAATAGTAGCAAGGAAGTAATCAGCAACTAGAGATAGTAAAAGGTGTCGAGTTCCCATTTCAGCAAGCTCTACTTCCAAGAAGATATACATTTTTGTAACAAGGCGGCTAGAAGCTAAGAGATTCAGTCTTGGCACCGCTCTTTTATTTTTTTAATCATACGGCGCCGGCACTCTATATGTTTACAGAGGTGAAAGTCATGTAAAGGGGAACACATCTGAGAAATTTCTCGATAAAATAATCTGCAGTTTATTAGGGACGACACGAGGCCACTTGGAACGGTTGCCTTGGATGCGTACTGCGTTTTATCATCCGTCATGCGAAATCGTAAAAAAGAAATTTGCAGTCCATCTCTTCATTGAGAGTTTGCGAAAGCATGAAATGCCTCAAAGAAGTGCATTGACCGAATTAGGACACCTCATTGATGGCGGTAGTTGGACTCAGCAATCGACTAGGTCCCTTGGATGCTGGACGTTTCACCGCCTTCAAAAGCTTGTTCCTTGAGCCAAGAAGCCCACTCGGTCTGCCTGGCTGTTCCCCCGTTTTGAAAAGGCGGCGCCATCAGCTACTTATAACTGGACACCGCGCCAGGCATCCCTCTCTGCTCTTCCTGCCTTACATTCTGCCACGTTCAGCTGTTTCTCTTTGTAGTCCTGGGAAATTTGCACAGCGTCCGTCGCTCCTTTCATTGCATGGCGCGCCGTATTTTCCGCCTTAGAATTTTGGAATTGTCATGTGCTCTTTATCGGCTTCAGAGACGCGGTCAGTCTCATAGGCCGCCTGGTTACTTTTGTGCTGAGCTACATAAAGCTGCCGTTAGCGACATAGGCGAGCCTACCTATGGCGCGACATATCTTGCTTCCTTTCAGTGCCATAGCTGCAGCCCTTCCGCGTGGTATTCTCCTGCGACCTCGAATTATGTTATAATCGAATTTCTTTCTCGGGCTGTTTTTGTTTCATTTTCAACAGCCGAACGATGACTATGACGTCAAAGAGTGGATTTAGGTCACGTGAGGCATGAAAAAACTGCGATATAATCGGTGCTTGTACATTCGTTCACATTCCCGCTGGCTCTTGAAGAAGGCTGGCTTTAGCACTGTAGTGATTTAAAAGAGCAAAGCAGCTATTATATAGACGTATTTCGATGCCTCGCATGACCTAGAACTACTCTTTTACGTCACAGCCATCGTTCGGCTGTTGAAACCAAAGCCGAAATGGCACGGGCAGAAAAATTCGTTTATAAATTATTTAGCGGTGGTAGGCGAATGTACCACATGCTTATTCATGCATAGTACAATCTTCCGCATCACTGTAGAGAAGAAAACATTCCACCAAATATAGGTGAATATAATCCTTTGATCGACGGTTGGTAGGCAGGCGGCTCTCAAAAAACTAACCACAGGGTCACCGGTACTGGGGGTGACCACCATTTTCTTGATGTATCCTTCCCTGGAAGCATCTTATGGGCTGACGGTTGGTCGAAGTGTCGGCGGGCACTCCACGCCACGCACAGAATATATAATTATGCTGTGCTTATAACTATTCGCCGTTCATCTCGATTTGAAAAAATTCCGAGGAATCTTGTCGTCTTGAATCATTGGTCCTGCCAGAAGTTTCTGTCGCAACTAAAAGCACCTAAAAGACTGCTGACGTGTGCCCAGTTACTCTGGGCACTAGGTCGTAGGTCGTCTTTTAATTTCTAGCAGGTCGTGTCTTAATTTCTTCGACAGATAGCACCTCCCGCCGCGGTGGCTCAGTAGTTATGGTGCTCCGCTGCTGACCCCAAACATGCGGGTTCGATCCCGGCCGCGACGGTTGAATTTCTTTGGAGTAGAAATTCCAGAGGCCCGTGAACTGTGCGATGTCAGTGCACGTTAAAGAACCCCAGGTGGTCGAAATTTCCGGAGCCCTCCACTACGGCGTTCACTCATAGCCTTAGTCGCTTTGGGATGTTAAACCCCATAAACCAACCAAACCAACCAATCGATAGATAGCACTAGTTATTTTGCAAGTAGTCGATAGGTGGGTCTCTAGTTGTCACAAAGGTATTTAAAGTCGAACGAGAACGAGGACAACAGTCAACTTCGATCTTCTGGTTCGCGAGAACTTCAGGCGATTCTTGTGGTGGTGCTCATGAGTTCTAGGTTAATAATTTCGCATTTTTCTTGCGGCTACTTCTTCGGTAACAAAACGAAATATAACGTTTTCTTCGATTATCTGCATATTTCTATTGTTCGTTCTTTGTCTAGATTGTTCATTGTGGGGCAAGAGGAAGCATCCGGTTCAAATTGATATGTGAGCTTGTGTTTAGAAATTATTCAGATGTCGTTTGAGCGTGATAAGATTAAATTTTCCCGCGTAAAAGCTTATTCTAGGCATTATTTAAAATACCCTTCACTGATCCGAAGTTGTTTAAAGGAGCACTGCGATGTTTACCTCGGTACCGATTGGCACGCTTCAATAGTGGCGACGTGACAGGCTCCACTGAGTTTAGGCGGGGCTTAGACACGGCGTATCCACAGTGGTACCTGTGCTTTAGCGTCGTGCACCCATGGAGATGTTTCCTTACCTCATCGAGAGCCATGCTATCTTGAATTGTCGCAGCCACACAACATTATTCGGTTTCGCCAATACTCTATAACCATAGTCCCATCAGCATCCCGTTCCAGCATTTCGGCATTTCAAGCAACATCGCGTAATTTCTAGACCTGCTTTTCGGCTACGTTCATTATAGACCCAGTGTAAGCAATTCGCCTATGCTTGGCACTCGCGCAGATCTCAAATGCAGACATTTTTGTACCAGAGTTTTATTGGTAGTTCTTCTCACGTGTACGACAGTGTCATCATGGTAAAGCGCAATTAAACCTTTTCTGGTAGCATGCCGGCTAATGGAAACAGCGACCTTATATTATCCGACCTATTTCTGCAAAAACTATCCACAAAAATATACACATGAAGCTTCCGGCAGTCTCGACTTAAGTTGATCCTGAAATTGCGAAGGATCGTGGGCAATAAATTCTAAAGTACATTCCACCGTTTTTCTCGAATCAACTTGCAGCTGTATACTAACTGCTGCGTAATTGGATATGCAAGATTATGGGTCATACTTGTGCTGTCTGAATTATTCTGGCCGTATGCTGCCGTGTACTCTACACAGGGCCGCACATCCAGTCAAATTCATCTTATGGTTTTTTTGTTTGCAGTCCTCAACATCATTGACGCCGAATAAACTGGTATAAAGAGCAGTCGAAAGAGGGGCCAACAAGTGCATCAGCATCTCATTTATTAATTTCTCCAAAGGAAAGGGTTTCGGGAACTGCTATTGCCCAATTCGCTCTACTGAAATAATTTGGCGTTACTTCTGCCGCAAATAATTTGGAATTTATTGCGCATAAGCAGAACCTATTCCTAGCTTATGATGATAAAGAAACTTCTACAAAAGATGTGAACAGGAAAAGAACATGCACGACCAGAGGCACCAGCGTGTTTTAGGAAGCAGCAAGCTAGAATTCTGCCAGGTGGTAGAAATAAAGTCGATGAAGTTAAGTTTATGGAAAAAAATACCATCGTAGATCGATTTTTATTCGACGTGGATTTGCTCCCGCTTTATAGGACAAAAACATAGTTTGAAATCTTTCTTTCAATCTCTGTGCTATAGGGAATGTCGCGTAAACACGTCAGATTAGCTGCTCTTTTATCACAGTACCTATACCTTTAAAACGATGTAAAAACATTCCAGTTTAAGCAAAATTTCGCACGGAGAGTTTCCTTTTAGCATCATGTTTGTGCTACTGATGTTTCTTTATACCTTGGAACAAGCTCGTTTTCGACTTTACGGCATGAATGAAAAAATTCTTGGATAAAACCGGGTTTTTGCGTCCTCGAAGCCACTTGTTCATTTCTTCTTCAGCATCCTGCGACAGCAGAAACCTCTCCTCAGCAGTCAGTGACTTGCTTCCCGGCATCAAAGCGGTCATGATTTCTGCGAAGACAACAGAAACAGAATTGCCTGAGACACAAAAAAGCTCCATCCACTTCCATGCATATGGCGACATGCCAGCATCGGTTTGCGTTCTCTTCAGTTTATCCCAAAAGGAAAGGCGTCGTTGCCTCCACGTTTTGCGAAAAAAAAAATAATAAAAACACTTCATTCTAGGCAATTCCCGAAGATATGCGTACACTGAGACCACCAGTTTGCAAGGTTTGATTAGATGAATATCATTTCCTGCGCTGAGAAAGCCACTAATCCACTTGCAGTGGCTTCAAAGTCCACATTAACTCCAGAATAGAATATAAATGGCTATTTATCGCTATAGGTGCCCTGAAACCATTCGGAACAACTAGAGTTGAGCGAATATTAAAAAATTTAGAAAATTTGGCCGAATATTATATTATTCAAAATTATATTCCATCCGAATGTTTGGTACTCGCAATCTCAAACCATTCGTCTCCAGCAAATACCGTTTCTGGTACGTTTGCTCCATGTGGTTTCAGTTTAGCATACCACCTCCGGGATCGCAGCGCAGTGCACGCAGCAGCAGCTCCAACTTCATAGGCATTTCCTAGGTGAACGCAACGCGAGGTTGCGCGCCCGCGTGTACACCGAAACGGGTATGCGCATGCGCGCGGCTGCACACGCGAGCAGGCGCCCAAATCCGCTCTTGTCAGATGTCTGCTCCCGCGTTCCCCGCGGACCGCTCGCGTCGCAACCGGCACGGCGGCGTGCATCGATTGCAGGACGAATGGACTTCCGCCGAACGAGTTTTATCTGTCTGCAGCTACTGCAGTTGTTCCCTGCGTTAACTTCACTAATCAAGTGTGACGGCGCGAGCCAGAAGGGCAGAAATCACGAGACATATGGACACACCTCCCTTTCCGAAGCCACTCAAGGTGACGCTGTGCACTAGGCGCGCGCTGAGTACTCCTAGCAGGTGGCTATGCAGTCGCCGCTGAAAAGCAACAGCTGGGCAGCCACGCAATCCCATTTGAGAGCAGCAGTCGCATTTCAACAATTTTTCCGTTCAAGAGTCACCGTTTACTGCCTGCAGCATATAAAAAAAGAGAAATTCGCTATTTTTATTTCTGGTACCTTTCGATTAATGTGCCTGAAACGGTTTCTTTGTCCATGTGAACTTATAAAGCTAAAAACTTCACAGAGGACGGGACATAAGGAGAGTAGAAGAATGCAGGACGAGTGCGCACTAATGTGTATATTGCGCCAACACCTCCTGCCATCTTCAAGAACAAAGCGCATGCACACCAAAAACACTGCCTCAAAAGCACAACCAGTTTGTCATGCCTTCGAATTCCAGTTCCTTCCTGGAAAAGAAGAGGAAGCCTGACTTAATCATTTCGTCAGGTCTAAGTGCCGTTGTATGGAAGGCTTCAACAATTTCGCGTTCCTTTCTTTCGTTCGCATCATCGATAAACATTGTTCGGTATAAGTGCGGCGAGCCATCTTCACTGTCATGCCTGCAGGGCTCACAGTGGTTAGGAGGGTGCTGTCCACGTGCTTCGGCTAACATATTGGCCTGCTCAAGGAACTGTTTTTTACCGCAGTGGCCTGTTTGATAGATAAGTACCTTCCCACAGCTGAGCGGAATCTAGTATATGACCTTCGTTCTGCAAGCTAGGCAAAACCTGTTTCGGGGGTTGCATGGTGCCACACTTAACCTTCCTTTATTTATGCCTCTTGGTTAGTTTGCAAAGACAGGACAGCTTGCCGGACGCAGAAAAAAGAGAGTCAATGCATAATCTTTCCCTGAATCCTCTTCAGGCGGCACGAGACCTCGTGAACATAACTGATCGCCTCGAACTATGTATCCAACCTTAAATCCTCTGAACTCGGGCGTAAGGGCTTCAACATGTACTCAGCAACCGCCTGAACAAGAGAATGTGGAAAACAAGAAGTCCGAAAGCGATCGACTTCAGCAGGAAAACTAATCTCAATATTGAGCGAACAGCATTTGGCCAGCGAAGACCTCATGGACTGATTCATGCCTCTCCAATCTAGTTAAGAGGAGGATGTGTATAAATCTGCAGCTCATTAGTTTTCACAATTATTATCACTACGTACATATGGAATACGTCTGATTCATCACTTCTCCTCAGACGGCGATTTCTAGGAGCTCCGTTTTGTACTTTGTGCTACCGTTTTGTATTAGAGGTGTGTTTTCATGTTTAGTGGGTGTTAGGTGTGTCCTGTCACGTTAAAATTTTATGCACGGTGATTCGGAGTTAAAAAGCTGTGCAGATAGCTTCACGCTAATCGTCTGTTTCAGGCATTCGTATACAGTTACTTTTATTCCCAGCTATTGTCTAATTACAGGTGTGACATCTATGTAAAGACAGAGCACATTCAAAGGTGAGATAAAATGACAGTCGTTGACTATTTTAAACGGTCAGAGATAAATGCGGCCTTAAATATAAGAGCGGTCGGCGATTCTTAAGTTGGCATGGGGCTCTTTTACAAACATCGTCGTCTCTAACTGCCGGCGCCGGCTCTATATGAAACACCTGCGGTAGTTATCCTTATGCAAATCCTCTATATGAAACACCTGCTTACCCTAAGGCAAATCTAATCCTGCGTTCACTTCTCGCATATAGTTACTCTGTTTGATTTAGGATTTATTTACCTTCGCGAAATAATTGTCGGGTCTTGTTGCACATGAGGAAGCTATATGCGAAACACATTTTTTCCATCATGCAATCATAGCGTGAAAATGTCAGTGAGTGAAACGGTAACACCTCAAAGGATTAACGAATCTAAAAATGTCCTGCACACCAGTTTTTCCTTCGGATCCACCAAGTGAGCTTCGCTTTCTGTATATCTTAAAATTTCTATAAAAATAGCTGATAATACATACCCTCGCCTGCAACCTGTGAAGGTGCCACGGCAGCCAGTGGGAATAGTTATAATTTGTTATAATATATAACAGTTATAACAGAAATAGTGTAGTTAACTATACATAATAATATGTATAGTTAGTATAGTTCCAATAGTCATAATATTCTGACCTGCGTCCCGAATATGCCAGTGCCCTTGCCAGCCTTTTGCGGTCGTACAGCGACATTTTTTATTTCGGTCACGGATCCCTGGGCCAAACGTCCGTCGTCACACATCGCATAGATACTGCTATTTCTAGCTGCAAATCAACTTCTGTCGAGCACTGGTAGAGCAGCTGCAATACCGCGTTGCCGAGCCCTTCGCTGTCACACAGCTGTCACAGTGCTCGCCGCAATGGTCCAAATACATAGCGTGCGGGGTTCAGCGCACCGACGCTGCGTTTGCGCTGAGAGAGAGAGACAAAATAAACTTTATTCACAGAATGTAAAATAGATCTGGCCAACTCTGAGTCATTGAATAATACTGAGATCACAAAGTACATAGGCGTTTTATTTCAGTGCAACATAAATTCAAGCGCGGCTCCTGAGACTTGAACCCGCAACCTCGAACTCAGCACCCGAAATCCTTAGCTACGCAGTCACTGCTGCAAAGAATAGCAAACACTACCTGCGTATGCGGTCTTTTTCAAGTTTCGCCAAAGAGGCCTGTGTACTGTGCGATGTCAGTGCACGTTAAAGAACCCCAGGTGGTCGAAATTTCCGGAGCCCTTCACTACGGCGTCTCTCATAGCCTGAGTCGCTTTGGGACGTTAAACCCCATAAACCAAACCACACCATAAACCATCAAGTTTCGCCAAACATAAATTGAGGACCTTCTCTCTGATTGCGCAACGATGGCAACTTTCGATGTGCACTGATGTTATTCGACATCGCCTCACAAATAGGTAAAACTTGCGAAGCAATAGTAACTTAAAACAAGTGAGAATAACTTTTTATACTTGACTGTTTTTCTTAGCATAAATGCAATGTTATAGGGGCGGAGCGTTCGTACCTGTGTCAGTCCACCAAAAAACCCAGACTCTCCCGTAACAGAGAGTAGAGTAAGCATGAAATGTTTGCGGGCTTTCGGGAGCGGCCGCATAATCCTGGCGTTGTCGGCAGGGGCGAGCAGTCTTCTGCTGAGGCGTATCATTCGCAAAGCGATCGCTTTCCGCAAGAAGCTTCCTACCTGTCCTTTCATCAGGCTCCATTGCTCGTCTTAAGCAGCTGTGACGGTGGCGCCATTGAAATGCAGGACGGTGCAGAAGCGTACGCGGACACGACGAGACGCAGGCCTGACAAGAATGTATATGCAGCGCGTTCGAATACTCCGCGAGCGTGTATACATCTGCCTGCCAAAGGGGGAAACGTCATGAGCTGAAGGCCCAGCGGCCGGTCTTTTACATGCGTGAGTGTGGGACCGCAGCGCCATTTTTGGGGACGGCGCGGAAGCAGTTTTTCCGCCGAAAGCCTTTCTCGCCCTGGAGCTCCCCTCTTGCTCTAAGCGGCCCTCTCTCAAAGCCCGTAACAGATCACGTATGATAGCGAAGTGTATCGTGGCATGTATGTGCTTTTTGCACGCGTTATTGGAAGTCGGAAATTATAATTCGGCGCATTATCAAATGCACACCTCGAGTTATATCTCGATGAACATTGAGCAGACATTGGAAGCAGTTATTTTTTTGTAACTCGTTTGGAGAGCTACCGGCGCTTGTATGCCGGTCCTGTAGGAGGGCTTAGAGACTCTCGTTAAATCTCGTACGGTGCGCGGGTGCTCTCGTTAAAACTCCCGGATGAGTGGAATTCAGTGCCCGGATGTTGGCTCTCAGTCTCCGCGGGACGTCACCACACTGCCGACAAAGGGAGATAAATGCACTTCATGCTTAATAGCTCAAGGTGCGCCTGGCGAGCTTCTCTCCTCGCGCCACCTTCACACCGTAGCTGCCGCAGATGGTGCCATCCATCGAAGCTATTTTTTGTTGAAAAGAAGAAAAAATCGTTTCCTAGTCTTTCAGCATTAAACGCTGGCGGTAGTATTGGAAATCGGCCCTAAACAGCGAATGTTGACAATATATTGTTACGGATAGAATGGGCTCATTTACAGTTTAATGCTGGGCGGACTACGGGAACCGGATCAGGCAGCCAAGCGAACTTCATTCGCGCGTCTTCAGCCTTGTCCTCTCCTACCGCGGTTCCTCTTCTACCGAGGCTGCTGCTTAGCTTGTGACAACTTCCCCGGTGGCAGACGAAGCTCATCCTCGAGCTAGGCAGGGTGGCCTACAGTGGCAGAGCTTGAGACGAGCCACGTGGGCTACTTGGGCCTTGCGAGAGCGGGACTGTCTGTGGTAACTTTGGCGAGGACGTAGTTTATTTATTTATTTATACTGCGATCTTGTACACAAGATCATAGCAGGTGGGAAACAGTGTGTTAAGATACAAAAATACAGACACACACGAACAAAACAGAATTCCACATTGAAAATCAGCAAGAAAACACCGCGGTAAGATCTTCAACAACAATCATTTCAAGTGCTCTTCAAACAAATGCAATGATGTCAGCCTGACAACATCATCCGTGAGGTTATTCCAATCAGTCATGGTCCTTCGAAAAACAAAGAATATTTTGAACAGTTAACTCGCAAATTTAATGGCGTTATTGAAAGAGAATGACGATTCTTCTTCCTTCGTGTTTTCGTCCCGTTCCTTGCGCTGTTTTTTCATCGACGATTTCTAGTTTGGTACCCCGAGGAATAAGTAAGGACATTAGAGGTGTCAACTGTGCAATTATTATTAATTGATTGAAAGAGAAATTTTAAACGACATATGCGATTTATCATAGGCATAGAGGGTAAGCCGCTTTTTTTGAGGAGATCACTGACTGATGAAGTGTTATGTATAAACCTTACTGCTTTCTTTTGGATTCTTTCAAGTTTATGTTTGCCTTTGTGAACGGGTCCCAGGTAATGACTGCATATTCTAAGATTGGTCTAATAATAGTGTTGTAGGCAAGGAGGCGTGTACCAGGCGTCACTAACTTAAGCGAGCGTAGTAAGAAAAACAGCTTTCGGAGAGAGTTTGCTGAAACATAGTCCACATGTTTGGGTTAATTAAGAGAGCTTATCAGAAATCCGTAGGCCTAGATGCTTATATTCTGAAACTTCATGAAGGAAGTTATTATTATCAGTGTAGTGATATAGAAGAGGGTCCTTTTTAAGTGTTATTTTCATACATACGGTTTTCTCAAAACCAATCGACTTTTGCCACTTCTCACACCAAGAAACTATTTTTGCAAAATCATTCTTCAGCCTAATTAGAGCGTTAGTCGAACTTATTTTCTCATACAGCACACAGTCGTCTGCATATAACATAATACCTACTGACAGGTCATTAAAATATCATTAATAATTATCAAAAACAGTAGGGGCCGAGGACTGATCCCTGGGGAACGCCAGAATCGGCAGGAACGTGGTGGAGCGGGTTTTAGGTAGTTCGACGAACTGATGGCGATCAGATAGGTACGATCGTATCCATGTTAATATCTGTTTTTATTTATAATAAAAATGAGTTTATGAAGTAGTTTTCTGTGCGAAACCTTATCGAAGCTTTTCGAAAGTCCATGAAGCAAAATCATGGAGCATATTTTGTACTCGCATGTTGCTGCCTTTTTAACTTCTGTAAATTTCTTCCATCCTAATCAACATGGATTCCTTAAAGGTCGCTCATGTGAGACACAGCTTGCCCTTTTCCTACACAATTTACACTCGTACTTAGACCGTAATATTCATAGTGACGCTGTGTTCCTTGATTTCGAAAAGGCGTTCGATAAAGTTTCTCATGGTCGCTTAATACACAAACTCTCCCGTCTGAATCTGCACCCCTTCATCGTTAATTGGATTCGTGCCTTTTTAACTGACCGTCATCAGTTCGTTTATGCTAATAGTCACTCATCATCTCTTTCACCTGTGAAGTCTGGCGTCCCACAGGGAAGTGTACTAGGTCCCCTTCTTTTCCTAATATATATTAATGATCTTCCACTTAGTCTTTCTTCCAACGTCCGACTGTTTGCTGATGATTGTGTCATATATCGCCCCATAACAAATTCTTCAGATATCGTCACTCTTCAAGAAGACCTTTCAAAAGTGCAACATTGGTGTAACACGTGGCTCATGTCTCTTAATATCTCAAAGACCTCACTGATTTCTTTTCACCGTCGCCCCAACTTCATCGCGCCAGTGTACACTATTAATAACAGCCCAATTTCTTCCGTCAGTCATTACAAATACTTAGGCGTCCATATCTCTCGTGATCTAACTTGGACTCTCCATATCACCAACATAACTAACTCCGCAAACAGTGTCCTTGGGTATCTTCGGCGCAACCTTGCTCTAGCACCAAGTTCTCTCAAATCGCTCGCTTACAAGACTTTCGTCAGACCTAAACTTGAATATGCTAACTCTGTCTGGGATCCCCATCAGACTAACCTAATTAATACCATTGAGTCTGTTCAGAATCGTGCCGCGAGGTTCATCTCATCTGACTACTCCTATCATACCAGCATCTCAGGTCTGAAATCACGATTGCAATTGCCTACACTAGTCACCCGTCGGAACACAGCACGTCTCTGCTTATTTCATAAATTCTTCCACAACTTTACAGAAGCCAACCAATTAATTCCACGTGTCCATCGCATTTCCCGCCATAACCACCCGAACGCTGTTTACCCTGAACGTGCCCATACCACCACATTCCAGCAATCATTTTTCTTAAAGACTGCCCATGACAGGAATAACCTCCCTGCTGAAGTGGCCACCATCATGATTCACCGACTTTTCAAGACCACCATCGAGGAAGCCCATTCATCAATGTAATATTTGTCCATTTCTTATTAATGTATAATATTTTTGTTTTGCCGTGTTATCCCCACCCCTCATGTAATGTCCCGAAAGGGACCTTTGAGGAATAATAAATAAATAAAAAAATAAGATAACATCTGTTTGTTTTTCTTCGTTGATTGCTGTTGCAAAATCATGGATCGTCTCGACCAGCCGAGTGCATGTTGAATACCCTCGTCTGAACCCATGTTGTACATCGTACAGTACATTATGCTCGTTGAGGAAATTAGTTAGATGCTTATGAGTGATATGTTCTAATAATTTGAACGTCGTCGAAGTTAATGAAATAGGGCGATAATTTTCAATACACGTCCTCTCTCCACTTTTATACAAAGGCTTAATTCGAGCAGTTTTCCAATCCCACGGTAAAACACTTTCTTTCAAAGATCGATGAATAGGACGCACAGATAATTGGAACACCACTCTGCATACAGTTTAAGAAAGGTATTCGGAATATCATCTGGTCCAGGTGATTTCTTAACATCCGGTTTTAAGAATAGATTTAAAACACCCTCTTCAGAAATTATAACATCCGGCATGGAAGGAACGGACATACTAAAGGGTGGGAGACGCCCGTCATCTTTTGTGAAAACTTTCTTCAAGGTGTTGTTTAATGCTGAGGAAACCTGGACACTGTCACTTGCATATTGGCCACTTATAATAAACGTATTGGTAGAACGAGAAACTGGTGCAATTGATTGCCAAAATTTTTCAGGTAAACTTTTTATGAAAGCCGGAAGTTGCGTATTATAGTATTTTTCTTTATCTTTTACAATGCGCTGTTTTAATTTCTCTGAAGCTTCATAAATTCTTGCCTCTAAATTGGTTGAGCTTGACTTTTTTATTTTTTCTTCAGTCGTTTAGCTTGCGCTGCATTTGCAAAGTTTCTCGCGTAATTCAGGGATTGTGATTACCGGACTTGTGATCACTGCTACAAAAGAAGAATGGCCTGAGGGGCGAGTTGGTGCATGATGAAATGAACGGCGGCGCAACAAGGACACTTAACAAGAGAGGGGACACCACATGCGCACACTACCAACTGTTTATTGCATGGAAAGGTGGCATATTTAAACATACAGCTCAGGCATGACACTCATCGCATTTTTAGCACAGACCCAACACGTGGAAAAGAAACAGCAACATCAGGATAAAAGACAAGAACCCTTAACCTCTGCAGAAAAAACTAAAAGATTTTGATAACAGAACTTTGAGCAGGCCATCTCGTAGCAAAAGCATAGTCAACAATCGTAGCAAAAGCAGAGTCAAACAAGAGAAGCAAAAGCAGTAAAAAAAATATATATATACAATCGTAGCAAAGGCAGCGTCAATTTTTTATCACTTCTAGAATTTTACCTAAGGTCTACGTTTGTTTCCTTTGAAACTGAAATGTACTTGCAGAGAAGAGGCATCTGCATCGGTTCCTGTGTCGCCCCTGCATTGTGTAATATATTTTTATCAACTATTGACCGTGCTTTAGCTTCTTCCCTTGACAGTGGCCCAGTCCTGCGAATTTTTAGATACGTGGACGACTTCTTGGTAATACTAAAAAGTACTAACTCTGCATTGACGCTCCCCAGCACAGTGGAAAGAATCTTATCCGTTTTCAGACAACAGGGAAAAGGGCTGGCTTTTACTCACGAACTTCCTGACAACAACAGCTTGCAGTTTTTAGATATTAATATCAAGTTTTTAGAAGGACGTGTTTGTTGGATGTATTCTCCACGAGCAAAAAAAGAACTTCTTCCGTACGGATCAGCGCACTCTAAGACAGTAAAAAGGGCGATCGCTTCACTTTTCCTCGAGTCCGCATTGCTTAAGTCCTGTGCTCACATGGCTGAGGCTAGCTTTAACAATCAGATCGAAAGGCTTCAAATGGCTGGCTTCCCGTGTTCTGTTGTTTGTAGCATAGCGGAGACCCTCCTTCAAAAAATGAAAGGAAAGAAGAAAAAATTCCATGCTAAGCCGGGATCAAAGCGACCAGAAGTGGTCCCTTATATACACCGTGTGGCGCACAACTTGAAGAAAGTTGCTGGCCGGTACGACGTTCCTGTCGTTTTCTCTGCGCCAAGAAAGCTGAGCGGGTTATGCTCGCGGATCAGCGAAGAGAAGAAAGCCATGTGCGGAAAGAGGCACGGCAAGCATTTCGTTTCTTGTGCCGTCGGAGTGGTGTACGAAATCCCACTGACCTGTGAGGGGGTCTATATAGGCCAGACAGGTCGCTGCATTAACGGCAGAACACGGGAACACGAAAAGTCGTTAGAAAACGGAGGAGGGTCGAATTTGCCCCTACATTGTAAAGATTGCAAGTGTGAGCCAGTGCTTAACGGAATAAGGATTCTCGGCAGGAGTCGCGATCAGGTGGCACGCGAAATTCTTGAGGCCTTTATGATCAATAAGAAGGGAAGCACCTGTGTTAGTGACTCCTCAGTATCCCTCCGTAGAAATGAAGTGTCCTTTCTTGACAGTTTTTTGTAACGCCATGTGCTGTGCATCTTTTCAGCCCTGCATTTCTAGCGGCCGTCTGTTGTTTGTTTTAGGCGGGTTGTTAACTTTGTTACTGTTTTTTAGAGCGCAGCTCTTTGGCGTCCGTTCCTGGGTTTCGCGTCGTCGTCGGCGTCGGCGTCGGCCTCGTAACCAGCTCCGCCCCCAATGTCACGCTTTTCAATTGGTCGAAATGCTCGTGACGTCACAGTGCGCGAATTTCAAATGGGGCCAATTGTACTTTGGCTAGTAACCATGCAACCAATCAAAGGGATCGTATAGTGATGCTGCAACTAAGTTGGACTGAGTTTAGTTAATTGCTTAATTAATCAATTAGCCTAATTAATATAGAGGAGAATGAAGAGGTCAGAATAAAAGAAAAGAAAGACGCGCGCCGCAGCGACAACAGCGTCTGCGGAAGGAGACGCTGCTGAAAAAAAAACAGATAAGTACGAAGCCGCGTTCCCTCAACCACCACGCACTTCCCCACTCAGTAAGACGTTGCTCGTTTCATATACGTTGTGTCGAACATCCTAGACAGTTCCAACAATTGACAGGTTAATGACAGAACACGATGGATAGAAATGCAAGAATATAAATATGAAATAGCCTAATTAACCTTTCTAGTTAGACCGCATAAATCAATAAAACCGAGAACGAAATTGGTCGAGTTGGGGAATCGAACCAGGGTCTCCGGAGTGCGATACGAGCACGCTAGCCACTCCGTAATGCCAGCTGAATGGTTTGGAATGAACAAAGGCGCGTCTAGCTAATACGGCGTCTTCGTTCACTCCCATCTTCCCCCCTTCCCTTACGGCGATGTGCAGGTGTCCACCCAGATATGCGAGAGAGATACATTTCCTTTCCTCAAAAAATAAATTTACCGTCCAGCAAGGCGTACAGCCGAATTGGCGATGGCGTTCTGTGGACTCCCTGGCAGCGTTGCAAGACGCTGTCGCGTTCCACTCTTACAGGCGAAGCTTAACATGTTAACCACACATCAGTAACACACGCAGACAGCCAATGGACGCGTCATTCGCTGGCAGCACTTGATTCATCATTCACAACCACATTCGTGACAGAATGCTGTACTAAGGCTTTCGCCTTGCACCACTTTAGTCGCCAAAGTGACTCCTAATTTTAGAGCGCAGCTCTTTGGCGTCCGTTCCTGGGTTTCGCGTCGTCGTCGGCGTCGGCCTCGTAACCAGCTCCGCCCCCCTTTCATCCCCCCAGCGCTACCAGCGACCGACTGATAACGACCGACTGATACCGCTGGATGCCGCTGACGCCGCTAGAGAGTCAAGATAACGTGACTGCATAGAACACCGTCGCCGCCATGCAGAAAGAGGAGGAAAGGGTCCCCCCCCCCCCTGTTCTTGTGTGGCGGATAGGGTGCTCTTCAGTTGCCGACGCGCCGGTTATTTCACGTAGGCCCCGGCACGTCCACGAATACGTGACCACCTTCCCACGGCTAGACCTGGTTCTTAGCGCTGCGGAAGCGAGGGTATCATATTGTTTGTGTCGGCATCGGCGGCGTTGTCCCTGAAACCAACTCCGCAGCTGGGGTTGACTCACTATCGAAAAGGTGAAACAGCTTATTTGCTGCGCTCAAATTTCGCATTAGAAAGTA
Source organism: Amblyomma mixtum (assembly GCF_055824585.1). Taxonomy (NCBI): domain Eukaryota; kingdom Metazoa; phylum Arthropoda; class Arachnida; order Ixodida; family Ixodidae; genus Amblyomma; species Amblyomma mixtum. The sequence goes on from NC_143016.1 coordinate 157,536,177, forward strand.
ACGTAATCATCGGTAATTTTTTTTCGTTTTGTTGTTTCTCGGGTTCTGACTGCTTTTGCTTTATACGTTTGACGCTGCCTTTGCTACGATTGTATATATTTTTTTTTTACTGCTTTTGCTTCTCTTGTTTGACTCTGCTTTTGCTACGATTGTTGACTCTGCTTTTGCTACGAGATGGCCTGCTCAAAGTTCTGTTATCAAAATCTTTTAGTTTTTTCTGCAGAGGTTAAGGGTTCTTGTCTTTTATCCTGATGTTGCTGTTTCTTTTCCACGTGTTGGGTCTGTGCTAAAAATGCGATGAGTGTCATGCCTGAGCTGTATGTTTAAATATGCCACCTTTCCATGCAATAAACAGTTGGTAGTGTGCGCATGCGGTGTCCCCTCTCTTGTTAAGTGTCCTTGTTGCGCCGCCGTTCATTTCAACTGCTACAAAACACTGAATGCAGTCACAAACAGTGTTTTTAAAAACAAGTCACAGGTCATCCACGCTAGAAGTGCAGTGCATAAAGCTATAATAATGAAGATCTAAAACATCAATGATCGAAAGCTTGTTAAAAAAAAGCTTGACCTTCGCTCTGTTCAGTCTTTCTTCCGCTGAGCTTTCCCATAATATTTCTAATATTTGGAACGTTGAAAGAAAAGTCTTCGGTGATCGAAAATTCTGTTCCCTTCAGCTTATAGCACGCTTTTAAGACAATGTTTTTCGCGGTAGTCTAAGAACTTAATGATTACCGGGCGACCATTTTCGCTCTTTTTTCCAAGCCTGCGGCATCCATCTAAGGCTTTAAGAGTAACATCTAATTTTTCCTGGAACACCGTATCGTTTACCGCCGGGGTAAGAGATTAAGCAGTTTCATCGCTCTCCTCTTTTATTCCGAACAAAATAAAGTTATTCTTCCGGCTCCTGTTTTCTAGTTCATAAACCTTGTCTTGCAGGTGTGTCACTTTATCGTCCAGCTCAGTCGTTGTTGATTTTAACACACAAATTTGCTTGTTTAGTTCATTCAAACACGCCATTTGAACATCTCACGATTTCATCTTTTCGTTCAGTCCTGCAATATCTGCATCAATCTTTCCTTGATTAGTCAAAATGTTGTTGACGGAAGCTGTCATTTCACTCTGTCCCGAAAGAATCTTCTCACACATTTTCTTATCAGTAGGACCTGGATTTTACTCGATGTCGCCACAGTTCAAAAGGCTCTTCTTAAATGAACATAAATCCAAAAGTTAATTTCTTATACTAGGTGGGCAAGACAGCAGCAGTAGAAAACGACCATCACCGTGATAGCATTTGGCATGTAAGTATGAACTAACCTGCATTAAAAAGCAGAATGGGTTGACCATTGTGTCCGATGTGCTGCTGCCGAGCTCACTGATTCCCGACGTCAGGTTGCTGCTTCTTATACCCGCCGGTGGAAGCCAATGATGCGACGTCACTGATGCCGGCGCAGGCGTAGTATCCACGATGAGTGCCTAGAAGATGTCTATGGGGCAGTGAGTCCGTTGTGCTGCTGCCCAGCCCACTATTGACATCGTTGGCATCGCTTAACCGACCCAGAATGATGAAAAGGCAGAATACAAGAAGAAAACTTCTGGTACAGACCGAGCTTGCGCAATTGTGTTCAAAGCCACACGAAATCTCTCGGAGCGTATGTAGTCGCAACGCAACGCTCGCCAAAGTGCTCTTTTAAGCGAAGTTGAGCAGAAAAATTGCTCAAGAGGACTAGATGTCGAGCTTCTTCAGCGCGACATAACTGATAGGTGGAAAGGTCTTTCTGAAGCGAGAAGCGGAAGATAGTGTCCAGAAAAGAGCCCGGCATCCTGAAATTGTGCGGGTAGAAAGGAAAATACCCGGTCACCTCATGCTTCCCGATATTGTGGGCATAGATCACGAATGGTGACACGGCATCCCAGTTCCGGTGATCGGACGCGAAACATATAGCATGTTGGTGAGGATACGGTTTGTGCTCTCTGTAAGAACGTCCGTTTGGGAGTGGTAAGACGTGAACTGGCGGTTGCCTCGGCCGCTCATTCGAAGTAGCTCTTCTACGTCCTCATAAGTAAACTGCCTGCCACGAGCGGTGATAATAACACGGAGCGCATCAAGACGAAGAATAATAGAGTACAGCATAAAGGACGACACTTTCCTTGCTTTCGTTATTACAAACGCTGTAGTTTGCAGGTGTCACGTCCAAAAATCTACACAGGCTATATCCAACCCGCGACCTTCGGAAGACTTAGAAACGAGCCAAAAAGGTCGACGCCAACTTTTTCAAAAGGCATGTATGGTGGCTTGACCGGCTGTTGAATCTTGCTGGAGTTGTGGGAGCCTTTACACATGGCGCTGGTCACAGCTTGCGACGTATTGTTTACTTTTCTTGTACAGCTTTGGCGAATATAAGCGTTGACAAAGTCTGTGCAGCGTACAGAAGCAGCCAAGGTAACCCAATGCCATGTCGTCGTGCTTGGCGTGCAGCACATCATTCCGGAGATATCCTGGTGCAACCACAAGCATGGAGGCACCATAGACGGAGTAGTTCTTCTACAGGATTCGTCTTCAACGGTGAATGGCGTAGACCATGCTCCCGTTTGGGCCGCAGCAAGATTAGGTCGCAATGCGAGGACGCTTGTTGTTCGCGCCTGAAGGCTTCACTATTTGGGAACGATGGGGAGAGCGACGCCAATCACCCATCGAAGTCCTCCTCCTTTCTAGATGTAGGTGGCAACGAATGGCGCGACAAGCAGTCGGCATCGCTTTGTCGGCGACCACGTTTGTAAGTGACAGAAAAGTCGTATTCCGGCAGGCACAGAGCCGAACCAACAAACGACCACACTGATCCCGCTGGCCTATGATCTAGCATAGAGAATAGGTCGGTCACGATAGTAAACGGACGTCCATACAGGCACGAGCGGAACTTGTTTCCAATAATGACAACAGCCAAACATTCCATTTCAGTTACAGTGCAGTTGCTCTCGGAATTCCTCAGTGTGCCACTGGCATACGCAAGAATGTGTTCGGCGGCAGTGTGAATTTGAAAAATCGCCGCCCCAAGGCCGACGCCATGTCCATCAGTGTGGATATCTGGCAGCGGTAGGATCAACGTGGCGCAAAAGGGGTGCCGAGGTCAGAGCGAATTTCAGCTGATGAAAGACAAAAACATATTCGGGGGCACACGCGAACGGCCAGTCCCTGTGCAGAAGAGAAGTGAAGGGGCGTGCAAGGTGGGCACCACCGAGAATAAAGCAGCGAAAAAGTGACAGCACTCCAAGGAAACTCCGACAGGGTTTTAGTGCTTGAGGTTTTTGAAAATCCCTAACTACGGCAAGGTTTTGCGAATCGGGCCTGATTCCGTCCTTGCCCAGGAGGAATCCCAGAACGATAGTCTACGGCTCGCCGAAGTGGAACTTCTTAGAATTTAACATCAGTCCAGCCTTACTGATACAGTTGAGAAAGATACCGAGCCGTTCATTGTGCTCTTGAAACGTGTGGACAAAGATTACGACGTCATCCAAATACCAAATGAAGATGTCCCATTTTGATCCACGAAACATTGTATGCATGAAAAACTCGAACATCGCAGGTGCATTACACAAGCCGAACGACACTACATCAAATTCGAACAGGTCGTCGGGAGTGATGAAGGCGGTTTTCTCTCGGTCTGATGGATCCATCAATATTCGCCAATACCCAGATCGGACATCCACGGACGAAGAGTGTGACACCAAGCGCATACAGTCAGCAACGTCATCAATGCGCTGTAATGGGTACACGTACTTCGCTGTGATCGCACTGAAGCAAACATAATCGACGCAAAATCGCCATGAATGGTCTTTCTTCCTTACTACTATTACGGGCGGGGCCCACCGGCTGCAATGATCTCAAGTGACTCCTTTCTGCAGAATATCTTGTACCTGACCAGAAATGATTTTTTTTGCGCTCGGCCGCAGAGAATCAATACGATTTCTGGTGTATGGGACTGGCACTCCCTGTATTAATTTTATGTTTCGTGATTGACACTAGCAAGAAGAAAGTAGATCCGGTACGGGCAAAGTGACACCTGGGCATGATGGGCCAGAATGTCCTGCAATGCACGCCGCTCAGTACAAGCGACCGGCTTGTTAATCATCTATTGTAGCATAGCATAATAGTCCGGCATCTCGGGTGTGTTTCGGGGACATTCACAAGCGGCCTAGACAGTATAATTAATATAGTCGACCAAAGTTTCGGCAGCTTAAAGCCAGACGCACTGGTTGTGCAGAAATATTCACGACCCACACGTGCTTCCAACCGTCCGCTGCTTCCATAATGGCGAAGTGAGACCAACACGTTTATCTTCTATGCATTGGGTATCTCCGTTTTAATTACGGTCTGGCAACGCCCTAATCGAATTCCTGAACATTGCACGGGGACGAGAGCTGCGGTCTGAGCTGTGAGGATCATGTCTTTTGTGACCAAAGCAATCCGTCGCATCTTAGGGGCGAATCATCGGCTAACTCAGACAGCATGTGTCATCGCACAAAAATTTTGCTGGCTCCTATGTCTAGTGTAGCTTCCACATTCGCGCAAAAAGTCAATGCCCAGGATAACGTCTTGGGTAGCAAGTTCTAACGCAATAAATTCTGTCCTGAAACGTTTTCCACACATTGCTAGAGAGGCAGAGCAACGACCTGCAGGTAGTAAAGTTTCACCCCCAACGCTGCAAAAAGTTGTAGCTCGATCCTACGTAACAGCTTTCTCCGTAAGACTATGCTTAAATAAAAGTGCGATCACATACACAGCGACACCAGTGTCTATCAAAGCAACAGTTTTAGCATTGCTCACACAGGCAGCCATTTTGTTCTTCAGCATGAGAATGGGAAGAGGTATCGGTGAAGTTGACCGCCCGGCGACCTTACCTCAGTCGGTCGCACCAGCCAGTTCCCCTGTGGCGGCGGAGAGGACCGCGAAGGGGGGAAGAAGAACGGCCGGGTCCCAGTGGGAGCTTTGTGACGCTACGCTCGGAAGCGGGAGACTCACCACGTCGGAACGGGAAGAAGGTGCCTGGCGAAGACAAGCAGGCGTCCGCGACGGTGCGCCATCTCGGAACCGGGAATGGCGCTTTTCGGAAGGATGCCCAGTTCGACGGCGTGGTCTACAGCGGGAGATATGCCCGCTGCGGCCGCAAGTGTAACAGACCGCGCATCTCCGTTCTCGTAGGAGTCGACAGATAATATCCTGCATATACGCGTCAAAGTGTTTCAGGTGACATGGACTCAGGTAGGTCACCTTGTATGTATTGGCCAGGTTAAGGTCGAGATTCAGCAAGAGGGCCCTATATACTGCGTCGTAACGGTTCCGTGACTCATCGTAGGTGTGTCGATGCCAGGTAATGGGTTGCTCTATATGTGGCCGAAGCAGGGAGCACAGGTGGCACGTGTGATCCTGAGCGACACCTTGCTGCTGAGAGGTCAGCTTCTCATACACGATGCGCCGAACCGCTGAGGCGCTGAGGCACTTGAGTGCTTGAAATGCACGACAATGCTGCATCGCGTCTTACGCAGAGGCAAGATTTTCTTCGCTGATGAGAAAGCTGTAAGCATCTTCGGCAATCCTTTTTAGAAGGTGGACCACCTTGTCTTCGTCAGTCATATTCTTATTGACATCATCATCATCATCATCAGCCTGACTACATCCACTGCAGGGCAAAGGCCTCTCCCATGTCGCTCCAATTAACCCTGTTCTTTGCTAGTTGCCGCCACTGTATCCCCGCAAACTTCTTAATCTCATCCGCCCACCTAACTTTCTGCCGTCCCCTGCTACGTTTGCTTTCTCTTGGAATCCACTCCGTTACCCTTAAGGACCAGCGGTTATCTTGCCTTCGCATTACATGCCCTGCCCAAGCCCACTTCTTCCTCTTGATTTCAACTAGGATGTCATTAACCCGCGTTTGTTCCCTCACCCACTCCACCCTCTTCCGATCTCTTAACGTTACACCTATCATTTTCCTTTCCATAGCTCGCTGCGTTGTTCTTAACTTAAGCTGAACCCTCTTTGTTAGCCTCCACGTTTCTGCCCCATAGGTGAGTACCGGTAGGATAAAGCTGTTATATACTTTTCTCTTCATGGATATTGGTAAGCTACCATTTATGACCTGAGAGAACCTGCCATACGCGCTCCACCCCATTCTTATTCTTCTAGTTATTTCCCTCTCATGATCCGGATCTGCGGTCACTACCTGCCCTAAGTAGACATATTCTCTTACTACTTCTAGCACCTCGCTACCAATTGCGAACTGCTGCTCCCTTGCAAGGCTATTGAACATTACTTTTGTTTTCTGCATGTTAATTCTTAGCCCCACCGTTCTACTCTGCCTATCTAGCTGATTGATCATGCTTTGCAGTTCTTGTCCTGAGTGGCTTAGCAAGGCAATGTCATCAGAGAATTGCAAATTACTCAGGTATTCTCCATTAACTCTTATCCCCAACTCTTCCCATTCCAGTCCCCGGAATACCTCCTGTAAGCAGGCAGTGAAGAGCATTGGCGAGGTCGTGTCTCCCTGCCTGACACCTTTCCGTATTGGAATTTTATTGCTGACTTTATCTTATTGACATATTTGTTGCAATTCTTCGATATATTTCTTTCACTCCTTGCCCGGGATCTCAGCTCTTTGTGCCATTGTCTGCTCAGCTCATTTCTTCTTGCCCCTATTATGGCCGAAGCACCGGAAAATTTAGTCCACAAACCGATTACAAGTGGTCAAGCTGTCCTCATGGTTTTTAAACCACAGAAGGGCTGTCCAGGCGAGAAACAAGGCGACATTACTCCGCTCAGCAGTCGGGTTCTAGCGGTTGTACTTGACCACTGTTTATAATTCGTGAGTCAGTCTTCAAGATCATCCTTGGATTCACCGATAAACGTGCGAGGTTCACGCTGTGACCGCCAAGCACTCAGTGCTGCAGGAAATTCGGTCTGAACTTCCTGAGTGGGCATACCGCTTACTTCCTGCCGGAAGGGTGGCAAAATAGCTAAGCTTCTGCTGCGACGAAGGACCAGAGCATCCAAAACGGCGTACCCAGCCGACCTCCACTTAATATTGTTACGGATGGATGGGGTTTATTTAGAGATGCATGCTGGGTGGACTAGGGCAACCGGAGCAAGCAGCCAAGCGAACTATCTTCCCGCGTCGTCAGCCTCGTCCTCTTCTACAGTGGTTTTTGTTCTACCGCGGATACTCCATGTCGCGCGAGAACATTATTTTTGTGAAAAATATAACTGTGAGCGGGGACTCTATGCCGCTGCCTAGGAAGAGAGGGCCTGTTTCGGCTCCCTATTCCCCGCTGCTTTGCCAGAAAATATTGCCGCGGAATTAATTATTACCTTTGGGGGACATAATTTATTTCCTCAGACAGATTCCCATAAGTGTGTTATCGATCCCTGTCTAAATATCTTATTGAGTGCAGCTGAGCCGAATACTACACATTCATTAGTGCTGCATTTTTACAGGTGCTTAAAACAAAAATCTCCTCAAGCCACACCAGTTAATCCACAGTTCTTTGCCTGCGCTGATTTCTAACAATGTTCTCGTCACAGGAGGCTCAAAACCGTCGTCTCGTTTGCCGCTCCCTGTATTCTATCACCACTCGAGCATCAGAGCGAAATGTGCACCCACATTTTGCTTGCTGCCTGCGCTCTAAGGTTCCAGTGCGTCTGTATTTCATCGCGGAGGGACGCGTGATTCAGCCCCATGTCATGTCCACTTTTAATCAACAAGAATATCTTCGCGTGTTTTTCAACAGGGTGTTAAGTTTGTCTCTATGCAAGTTGCTTATTTTTGCGATTATAATATGCCATCGTAAGTGTCTTGCCAATGGCTAAAAAAATAAAATAAAAATCAGTGAGAGCCATGTAAGTGCTTAACCTCAACGTCCGTTCCTTTCTCTCTCGATTTCTTCTTTTATTCTCTATAGATCCCTTGCCTCGAATGCATTTCTCCTGCACGCATTTCTGTTCACTTCGTAGCAATGTACTGGACTTTTTTTATTCAGGTAATTTTTTTCTTTTTGGATGGGGGGGGGGGGTGCTGTGTTTCACTTGAGATGTCATCCCCTGTGAGACTCGGTTGGCAGCGTCCACTGGAGATCACCGGTGATCAGCCGTCAGGAAATCTCTGTGCTTTTCGAACGTATTTGGTGTCTTAAAGTTCAGTTTATACAACTTTTCGGGCTTTGTTCTAGAGTGCAACATTTGAGCACCCTCCCGTTTGTGGTTTGAGCAGCGTCACCGTGAGCCTTGGTGTAAATGATAGAACGAACAAGCAAATGGGAGTATGAAAGAAGGGAAACTCGGAGCGCAGCGGAAGACGGAAGCATGACGATAGCAAACACGAGCGGTATAAGGAAGGCGAGTGGTGGTGAAAACGCTTATTAGGAAGGGACAGGAGGTATGTTTGGATCAGCCCGTAAAGGACCGATCCTTACAAGTACTAGGTGGAGCGGAGGAGGGGGTCCGGAATCCCAAATCTGCCTCGGTTGGGCACTGCGTTTTCGATCTGCGGCTGTCTATGGTCGGAGTACTGCAGCAGCTGCTCTCAAAAATGTCATTACTCATAAGCGTATTCTTCTGCCAATTTTTATTTTTTTTTCTGCTGGTGTAAAAGAATGCGCTGCACACAAGTACAACCTGTGCATGAAAACTAAGGCCGAATAGAGCTTGCAGCGTTCCGTTCTCGCCAGCTGCTCTTGTTGAAAAACTGCACTTCGCGATGTAGGGCACGTTGCGCAGGTCGGCTGGAAGATAACTAACTCATGCGAGCACAAATGATTGCAGGCTAAAGTTTTATTGCGATGCCGCAGAACACCGTGGGGACAAAATGCGCCGTCGGTCACAAAAATCTTCGGTCATCAAAAATAGCTAGAAAAATTATTTTTCCCGGTATCTATAATATACAAGGGACAACTAGAATAATACAAACTGAGGCCGTGAATTCGTTTTACATGATACTTATTGCCTACTTCGGCCTGAAAATCAGGAGTGTAGAGTAAAAAAAGGAACCTAAACAAAAACAAGAGGTCTATTAAGCAATAATTCTAGGGAAATACGAAAGCTAATTACAATAGTGCAATTGTATCAGCTTTAACCCTGGTAGATCCGAAAAGAAAGTTCTAAAACATCAGCTAAAATACATGAGACGAGTATAGACCCACCCTGTCCCCATAGAATTGGTTAGTACGTTGTAACTATAGAAAAGCTGTTCATTTGGCGAAGAAACTATTAGTGCTCTTAAGATGAAATATGTCCCTCATCGAAATTCCCTCTCTTAGCGGAGACGGAAAGGAAAACTGCTTGAAGAAATAGGAAATCTTATCTTTTTCAAGTGCGGAGAGTGCGTAGCAGTGCGTCAATATGCAGAGAAGTATGCGGTGCGGAGGGTGACGGAACTCCCTAAAGTGCAGCGGAATTCTGATATTTTATTATTTGTTGTATTGGTCTATTGGAGGTTAACGTCGCAAAGCAACACAGGCTATGGGCGAGGCGTTAGTGAAGGGCTCCGAAAATGTCGGCCACCTGGGGTAGTTTAACGTGCACTGACATCGCACAGTGGACAGGCCTCTAGAATTCCGCCTAAATTGAATTCCGACCGCCGGGGCCAGGATTGAACCCGCGTCTTTCGGGTCAGCAGTCGAGCACCATAGCCACTGAGCAACCGTGGCGGCTGATATTCCATTGTGAACTGCGTTTAACCCTCCTCTGGGTTCCAGCACACTGCGCACACCCGGGCAACACGGCCGCCCACGAGCAAGCCCGAGCTCTCATCAACCGGGCAGTGGACGGCTTGCCCTCGTTCCGAAATGCGAGGGACCACCCTCTTCAGCTATCACGACATCACTATGCATTATTTAAACCCCCGCAAAATCTACCCACCTCTTCACCTTTCCCTGCCCAAAACAGAACGGCCGGTATGGCGACGATTACAAACCGCCACCACGCCATCGCCTTTCTTCCTCTCCCTCGTTCACGGAGGGGACAAATCTCCAAACTGTAAGTCATGCTCAAGCACCACAGTGGATTTCAACCGCACGTATCAGACTTGCCCAAACAAACCGAAACATCTCTTCTAAGGTTTGGATCCACAGCAGCGATGGAGGCTGCACTGCGCAGCTCACAGGCGGAGCTGCAGCTTCGCATCATGGGCGGGGTCTCGAAGGTCGCCACGGCCCAAACGTGCCCGGTCATCTAGAGCGGCCCGAGGGCCCGCCGCCAACCTGTTGAACACTTCTCCCCCTTCACCCACCCTAGCCTATTAATATTATTACCAACCATCGGCTGCTGACCCGAAAGACGTGGGTTCGATCCCGGCTGCGGCGGTTGAATTTCTTTGGAGGAGAAATTCTAGAGGCCCGTGTACTGTGCGATGTCAGTGCACGTTAAAGAACCCCAGGTGGTCGAAATTTCCGGAGCCCTCCACTACGGCGTCTCTCATAGCCTTAGTCGCTTTGGGACGTTAAACCCCATAAACCAACCAACCAACCATTATTACCAACCAGCTCACATATGGTTTTCGGCCTTTAGGAATAACGACACTACACTTAACCTGTCATCACACCGCCTATACTCCGTTCTTGCATGGATTGAAGAATGCAAGGGGTACTGCGATTCCATTTCCAAATGTAGCTTAGCAAGAATTCGGTACAAATTCAACCGTGCGTTATGTTCAGGTTACTTTTAGTAAGTTAGCATTGGTTGTGAACAGTTGCGCAAAGAAGCTCGCACGGAGCTTCGCTGCGCACTTAAGCCGAGCAGGTATCGTGCCCGCAGTTTCGGAAAGTGTGCGCTAGCGTAGTGTTCGTACGCCACGTTCCCCTAAAGCAGGTGTTCAGTGTGGACTGCGGTGATGTTTACGTATTATTACGTAAGTTTTAGGGCCGAAAGAACTGAGTGTAAGCGCAAGACAACCAAACGGCTTTGTGGCTCGCACTCTTTTCTACTTGCAATGTGTTATCGCGGCTAATTGTACTTCAGTGTGCCCTGTCATACCATCAATTTTATCCAGGCTAAGGTAGAGATAATAAAAAGCTTCACAGTTCAAAGCCGATCACCTGCTCCAGTGAGGCACGGCGTACGTAGTTCGTGTAAGATTGTGTCATACGAGGCTAAAGTTCCATGCGAAAACAAAATGATGCGCACATTGGATTGTCAGATAACATATTAGCTGTGGTTCCACTACTGCTGAACCTGATTAAAGAGCGACAAATATAGCGTGTATTCACGTGACGTCACTGCCCGCGGTGGAAGCCGACGCGCGACATATTGTTGCAGACCTCCGAGTGCAGTAGGCCGCACCTCCAAGCAACGCTGACCGTCTCGACGGTTTTCGCTGCCTCTTGTGGATGGATAAATTATGTCAGTTGACCGCGTGTACCCTGTTCGCACTTCCGCGAGTACTAAGTTTTGGTGGTGTTGTGGAGGTAATGGTTTATTTAAAAAAAAGAAAAAAAAGCTGAAGCAAAAGAGCGTCGCTGGCCGCGGGAAATGCTACGTAATATCTTAAGCACAAGAGCTGCAGACGGCGGATAAGAAAGGGAAAGGGAGAGGATAGTGAGGAGAAGTATAGAGGGGAGCCATAGGAGGAAAGGACAGGGGAGAGCTTGATATACTAATTAAAAAACACAAAAGTAATCAAGTTCGTGCCGCTCGATTGCAAATGTCCAAACACTGTCCGAAAAGAAGTGCGCGCGAGCGCCCTCGGCGCACAATCACTCACAAAAAGAGTAAGCTGAATGTACATAGCCGCGCGCACGTAGCGCCCTGTCTCGGACTAATCGCGCGCGCGGCACACTGCACTAGCGCCCGGGGTGGGGCGCCCGGCCGCGTATACCGTCCGAGGTAGCACCCACGGAGCGTTCGTGTCACGCGTGCACTACATGGCGAAGAGCAAGCGGGAAGTCAAGCCCGCCTGCTCGATGAACGCACAGAGGCTCACCATTGTTTTGTCTCGGGTGCGCGCACTGTCGCACGGCCACAAGAGAGCTTCGAGACTGTCCGGGATGATTCCCAGCGCCCTGTAGGCCGCGAGTATCTCGCGACGCGGCACTACGGAAGCGGTAAAGAGAAGGAGCATGGGCTCCAATGTCTCCACTGCGCCCCAGTCGCCACTCGCGTCGCTCGCCGAAAGTACTACGTGGCGAACGCGTCTTTCCCAGGGCCACACGCAGCCGACGTGTACTCCGATGATCATCGCGCGCTGGAGGCGCGACAATGAGCGCGCGCCGACGACATCAATGCGCTCTCCTTGCGCGATGCGAGGGTCCGGGTGTTGCTGATGGAGGTGGTCATAGATCACCACACGTACATCTTCCAGGGCGGGTAGCACTGGAGTGGCCGTTTTTTGTTGTTTTAGCAGTCGCAAATGTAGCCCCTTTGCCAAAAGTAACCGAGCAACAGGTTCTTGCTTCTCAAACGTATAACGGAACAGCAGCCCTAAAGACCGAACGGTGCCATAATGTAAGGACCAGGTCTCACCTTTCTTTACTCCGAATCCGAGCTTAAGGGCAGACATGAGTGCTTCGCTATGCGGCTAAGAAACAACCCACCTGCGCCGGGTTACTGTTGGCAGAGACTGTACGTTAAGCGCGCTTTCTTTGTGCTCCGCGCATTGTAATCGCACCCCTACGTCATATGCGTCACTTTGTGCGCGTTTTGTGCGCGTACGTCACGTTTTGTGCACGTTTTGTGCGCGTACGTCACTTTGTGCGCGTTTGAATTACTTGTGACAATTGCAACTGACTTGCCCTGTGTGTGTCCATGATGGCGGCGTCCCCTACAAAATGGACTGGGAAGCAAGACTACGCGTCATCCCTGGCCGGCGATGATAGCTACGATTCAAAGGTAGCAAGGTGCAGTGTCGACCAAATGCTGCTTACTGCGCCTGACTGAGTAAAGGGATCATCACATTGGCCCGAGCTTGATTTTTCGGGCATATACCACTTTCTTCTCACCAGAGCCAGCTATCTAAAAAGAGAGCAAATCAAAAACAAGAAGGCACTTGAGACTTAGAACTTTGTTGAAAGTGGATGGGTGAATGAGCCACTCGTTAAACACATTGAAATAATTAAGTGATAGTTTTGACTGACGTCAATCACTCTCAAAATCTCTCTGTCGCGCCTCTTACACCATGGCTGCTGATCAACGTTGATTGCCGTGTCGTGTTCGGTTATTGCGCGTGTATGGCTGGGCTGGCTAGGTTAGGCGTGCTCGCGCACAGCTCTCCTATTGCTTTATTTAGAAATTGGCCGTTAATACACTAGTAAACGTCCTTTACTGAAAGCAGCAAGCGTTGTCTGCCAGCTCACCACGGTAATATGGCGACGTTGTCAATCTCGGCGATGAGCTTTTCATCACCAGAAATGAGCCGCCGTAAATCATCCCTGGAGTAGCAAGTGCTGCATGTTGCAAGCCAAGAAAAAAAGCTCCTCCTCCAACACATGAGTAACGGAACTCTTTTTTCGACAGAATCACTGCCAGTGGCCTTCGCCCTGCTGTTTGTGCTACGAATCCAAAGTACAGTGATCTGTGCACCTCTGAAACTGCTCAATGCAGTGGATCGCAGTTACTTGAGCTTTACAGCTCAGCTGCCTCGAGAAAGGACAAACAGCGCCTTGTGCAGATGTGCAAAGGTGTAAAAATTGAGATCAGTGAGGCAGAGACCTTGTCCACTGAACAACGCACGCGAAAGCAATCGAGCACCCAGAGATGGTTCATGTACAGAGCCGGGGCGCATAACTGCGTCTAATCTGAAGTCTGTGTACTTCACAGATATTTAAAATCCATCTGTGAGTCTAATTAAGACTATTTGTTATCCAAGCAACAAACTAAACACGCCGGCTGTTAAGTACATCCGGGAAATTGAGGCAGCAGCTCAGGCACACTTCAAGACTTTAATCAGCGAAGCTCATGTTAACACCATGTTCAGTGAAGTTGGGTTAGCCACCAAAGATGAACCTTGGTTTGGGGCTACACCAAATATGCTCATTGAATGTTACTGTTGCAGAAAGGGACATTTGGAGTTAAGTGTCCATACAGTGTACGAGACACTCGTCTTGGCGAGTTGCACAAGAGCAAAACTAGCCACGTGATAAAGTAAGATGGCAGGCTTGTATTAGAAGTTGGTGGCATTCTATTATCAGGTTCAATGCCAGATGATTTCATGGAATGTAAAATTTTTTAAATTTGTTGTTTGGAACCTGGGTGAAATAAGAATTGAAAGAATTCATCGAAATCATCCTTCTATGAAAAATGTATTAAGCAAGACTAAAGAATTTTTTCTCGCTGTAATCCTGTTGTAGCTAGTGGGACACAAGTTTACTCGAGCGGATAAACCTAGAGAAAATTCATGAAGCAGCAGCATTGCAAGAGAAGTATAAAACAAAATGTGCAATGATTTATGTTCTTCTAAAATGACATACAGAACTGCAGTGTAGCGACAATACCTACAGAGCTTTACAGAATGCGCCAGGACACAGGTGTGCACCCTTAGTTACAAGTGGCGTTAGAAGCATCAAGAGCTGAAAGTGCAATAATTTCTGTGTGCGCTGTAGTGTGCGCAATGTTGCGTATTGCGCATGTGCTACAGCGTTTACTGTAGCATCTGTTGTCTGTGCACTATGGCTGGTGGAGTGTGTGCACTGTGGCATGTTTTTTGTGTGCAGTGTAACATGTGTTGTGTGCGCGCGCTGTAGCGCAGGATGCGTCTGCGTGTGGTTTGCGATAAAAATGTACCTGGCCTGTGCCCATGGAGCGCCCTAACTTTTTTTAGTGGTTGACAAGTCGTTATGTTGCTCCAGTCAAGTAATTTCTTTGTCTAGACCGGTTTTGCTCATATTCAAGTTGAAACGAGTTGTGTTCCTAGTCAGCATAACATGTCAGCATAGCAGAGCATAACAGCTCTTCAAGCACACTGCAGAAGTTCAAGGGCACTTGCCTTTGTGCATAAAGAGGCGCCTGCATGTACTTGTAGCATGTACTTGCTTAATATGTTATGATATTTCACGGAGTAATATGAATGGAAACCATGACTCTTTTAAAGAACCTAAATAATTAATGAATATATTCATTCATTCAATATTATACAAGAAGTGATGGATGTTCTCTTGGGCTAGAAGCTGGGTATGCAGCTTCGAGGGGCCCAGGAGACCATTACGTGGCAGGGTTGCGAAGGGGAAAAATAAATACGCGCATACGACATCACAACAATGCACACCACATACGAAAAAGATATATTTCAAAAATGAATCAAAATACACCATTTGTTTTGATAGGAAAAAATCACAAGATAAATCTACAGTGAGACATGAATACGCAGAGAGAATGAGACAAGGTAACAAAATGCCCCACTTTAAACGCCCATTTGCTAGAGCTGGTGCGACGCTCCTTAGAACATACCCAAGCCTCCTCCCATTGGCTGCAGCTTGCGTGATGCTCTGCTGAACTATCCAGAGCCTGCCAGAGTTACTCCGAGGCCTCATACATGATTCTTGGTTGGGCTTGACCGTTTTAATTAGAGCTTTAGCACTACAACACTGGTGTGCTGTCCGTCTCGGTGCATGGTAAAAATAATTCTATGTTCAAGAATTATTCTGACGTACTTCACTACAATGTCCTTCTTACGCCAAGTGCAGCTTCCTGACGTTAGAACCCTATGCCCTACCACAGTCTCACTAACATCTATGTGAACTAGTCATAGGAACTACAGAGTTGCACAAGTTCGTGAGGGCGCAGCACACAACAGAATACTCTCAACTGCGCATTCTCCACTTTTAGACGTCCTCAACACTTCTGACAGCACCTCCTCAGTATTGTAAATGTGTTTCTCACAAGCCCTATCACTCTTTCGACGTGAATCTTTAGATTACCAAATTCTCTTGTATACGTAACTTCTATGGCACTTAATTGCCGCTTTCCTCTCGTGAGGGGTTGGGTGGCGCTGGAAAAGCCATTCCCACAACTCACACAAAGTGGCGTGACGTTTTAATACTACCCTATCGAAAAATCTCATATATATGTGTCATATGTGTTTGGTTCATACGAGATTATGGAATATGTGTCATATGTGTGATATGTGCCATATGTGTGATATGTGTCATATGTGTGATATGTGTCATATGTGTCTGGTTTACAATTATTGGGAAAGGAAAGGGAAGGGCTGGGGTGGAATTATAATGTAATTAACAATAAAATAGCTTCTATTGAAGTTAGTGAACTAAAGAAAGTAAAAAAAAAATTCGGACGCGAAAAAAAAACTACGCTGGGGAGCGGATTTGAACCACTGACCTAGAGATCTACAGATCACTACACTAACCCCTACACCACGGCTGGCATGGAAAACGTGTGCGTTATATTTGCATGACAAGACACGCTATGCTTCCCACTACTTTAGAATTCGACGGTTAGGTGCGAGGTCAAATGTTTATTTGTAAGGTTTAAGGAGCTCAACTACAGCCGATTGCACTTCCACTGATATTGTGAATCTTGATGTGCTCTGTGATAAGCACTGCAAGATCTGATATTTGTATATATCTTAATTTTCACAGCGCCTGCACCATTCATCGTAGTACTCTCATTGCGCACCTATTGTTAACTACAGTCGGAGCTCTTGCATGAAAATACCTAGCGTTATTCGCTCAACAGCTCAACTAAGCCCAGAAGGCAATATTTGCCCTCTAGCTGAACGTTTGTCCAAGCACATTGGAAACGCCTAACGTCATACTGCTTGGATAGGCGCTGTTTACAACAAGAGGGCACAAGCAGAGAATCAGGGAGAAAAATATTTGAAACATGCCAGGAGTTTTTTTTATTCGTTGGTTGGGCACTTGTTAATCGCTTGTTCATCCCTTCTTTTCCGCGTGTTTCAAACAGCAAGGCCCACTCTATAAGAGGCACTTATCAGCGGCTATCTGTTTCGCACGAGATTGATGTAAGCTCATACGACGCATATCGGAGCTCTTGTGTATGCACGAGTGTCGCGTGTCAGTTGAGGTATGCCACATATGTAATAAGTGCATACAAGTCACATTTCCGTAGCGCGTGAACTGCTATATATGCAGCACATGCGTTCACCTGTGACATTTGTGACGCGTATGAGCTCGTACGTGACACATATGAACTCGTATGAAGCATATGTGCTGATACGAGGCGCATTTGTCGACACATATGGCTCATATGATGCCCATATGAGTCCATACGAGGCACATATGTGGCACATATGAACTCGTATGAAGCCTATATGTGTTCATATGAGGCACATATACTGACACATATAACTCATATGGGCTGCATACGAGTTCATATGAGGCACATATACTGACACATATAACTCATATGGGCTGCATACGAGTTCATATGAGGCACATATACTGACACATATAACTCATATGGGCTGCATACGAGTTCATACGAGACACATATCTGACACATATAGCTCGTATGTAACACATATGGAATGATACGAGACACATATGAATTCATATGAGATTTTTCTATAGGGTAGGCGGCACTTCCACACATTCCAGTGACTTAAGACACTGGCAGTGCAATGGCCTTGTCACACGCGCACCTCCAAACAAGCACCTGAAATGCAAACGACTGCTCTATATTGGGAAACTGAAGGTAACACACGTCACAGCAATTGCAAGAACAAGTGCCCTACAGCACACAGCCACTGCACCGCAAGCTCCCCTTGCCGCGCTGACAAAGCTTTTCGTTTTTGGAGGTGGTTCGTGATGCGCAGCGCTTGTAAAAAACATATGGTCAACCTATTGAGAAAACCAATTCATGATGACGCATAAAAACGAGCCCGTCGGGCTGCCATGCCTGAAGTGGCGCTCGCACAAAAAAAAAACGCCTGTAGATGCGCCCATTATCATTCTCAAAATCAACGTTCCCATAATTCACAACGACTATAATTTCATTTACTCCAGCCACGAAGTAGTAGATAACGCCGGCCGCGGACTAAGCTGAGCGCCGAGCATTTCTAGCGAGGAGAGTGGGCGCTGCACTCATTACGACACCTCACCAGCAGACTCTTCGCTTACGCCATACTTCCGGCGCTTCTTGTGCGCTTAGTTTTGGTCGCGTGAGGATAAAGTGTCCGATTTCTTTGCACTGCAGGTCTATAGATATTAAATTTTTCTTTGTTTCAAAAAGTGATACGACCATTTTAATCACTGCATCAAACTCCCAACTGGCACTAACCACCCAGCTACGATAATTAAAAAAGTTAATATTGGGTACCTGCTGATTACTCGGATAATTAGAGGGGTTTTCCGGAATATTGTGTCCGCCGGGCAAAAGAGCGCGATCCCTACACCTATTTATTTGCTATATTCAACCCAATGCATGCAGGAATTTGTGAAAGTATTTGCTGAAACACCCGGTATATATATATATATATATATATATATATATATATATATATATATACCGGGTGTCCCAGCTAAATGTAACCATACTTTTCAAAAAGGCGAAGTGTCCTAGTCCAGTGAAACCAACTCAGGGCTGTTCATAGTCGCGTGGCCTAGTCTTGAGAATTTTTTTCATCCTTCCAAGTTAATGAATTAGTTAAGCTTAATTAGCGAACTTTTTCATTATTGACATCAGGAAGAAAGTGTCAATGCAAAAGTTTTATATCACCTCGAAAAACCGCTAGTAGTGCTGTTTCCCTCTAGTTACGATTTACGTAGCTTCATTTATTGGCCTTAAAATAAAGTTGTCACGTGACCAGCTGCTCGCTCACTTCTCTGCCACAACGTGCACCCAAAGTCTCATCGAAGAGAGGAGTTCAGAAAAAACGGATTTTATTCTTTAATACGCGTCTTGGGACGTTGAAGTGACAGAGTTGTCATGTGGAAGCTTTTTCTTATTCTGCTGGTTATGGTTAAAGTCGGGTTAAAAAACTACTTTACGTAAACATTACTTTGCTACAAATGTCTCAGTAAGCTGTTTCTCAAAGCGATCTACAACTTTTCCATTGATACTTTGTTCCTCAAGTCAATAATTAAAAAGTTAGTTAATTAAGCTTGACTAATTAGTCAACCTTGAAGAACGAAAAACATACTGCAGACTAGGTCACGCGACTCTAAACAACCCTCATTTGGTTTCAGACGGCTAGGACACCCCGTGTTTTTTAAAAGCTTGGTTACATTCAGCTGGGACACCTGGTATATATATATATATATATATATATATATATATATATATATATATATATATATATATATATATATATATATATCCCGGTTCGATCCCGGCAGCGGCGGCTAGAATTTCTTTGGAGGAGAAATTCTAGAGGCCCGTGTACTGTGCGATGTCCGTGCACGTTAAAGAACCCCAGGTGGTCGAAATCTCCGGAGCCCTCCACTACGGCGTCTCTCATAGCCTTAGTCGCTTTGTGACGTTAAACCCCATAAACCAAACCATATATATATATATATATATATATATATATATATATATATATATATATATATATATATATATATATATATATATATATATATATATATATATATATATATATATGTCGTGTCCGGTCGCTGTGTTGAATGCAGCGAAAGACGCACACGGTACTTTAAAACTTCGTTTATTTAAAGCTGAAGAGGGTGCGACCAGCGTCGACCGAGGCAGGAGCCGAACTGGCCGCCCGAAGAAAGGAGGGAGTGGAGAAGCGTCCACGGCAGGGAGTGGCTTCCCAGAACAGGAGGAGGGTGCGGGGGCGCACCGTGGGGGGGCATCCGGCGACAGCGTGCGACGAGGGGCAAGCGGTCGTTAGGAGGGGATGCGCGTGGTCGTTAGGAGGAGGATGCGAACTGTCGTTAGGAGGGGAATGCGAGTGGTCGTTAGGAGGGGGCGCACACACACAAAAGCAATAAGGGGACACAACACTTCCTTCCCCCTTAGAAAGTTGCCTAGTATCGTGCAGGGGGTCGGCGCTCACGCGTGGAGGCGCGCTGGCTTTGTGCGCTCGGGGGAGAAACACTTGTAGGCTGGCTGTTGTTCGCTGTGTCTCCTAGGTCTGTCCTGGGCGAAGTCTCTTCTTCCGGGAAGAGGTGCCAGGCTATGTGGGAAGATGGTGCACGTGTTCTCTCCGCTGGCGGACAGCTCTCAGACGGCGTCGTAAATCTACGCAGCTGGTTGAGATGTCGGCGTGCTACTGTGCCATGTATGTTGACGTGCCAAGAGCGCAGGCCTATGCGTCTGACAATTGTAGCTTCCTCCCAGCGTGGCTTTTTCAGAAACTGTCGGGCGAGGACGCGCTGCCCCTCATTAAGCGTGCCGCAGCGCGGAATTGCTTTTTCTTCCCGGAACGTCTCTGCCTTTGGCTCGGGGAGGATGGCTGTGAGCTGGGTTCGCATTTCACGCTCGAACATCATTTTCGAGGGGGTCTCGCCTGTTGTGCTCTGAACCGTCGTGTGCTGCTTGAAGAGAAAGCGCGCAAGGCGGCGCTGCAGCGAGCCTGTCTGACCTCTTTCAAGGGCGCGTTTTAGCTCGGCTACGTAGCGCTCGGCTTGTCCGTTTGTCGCTGGGTGGTAGGGGGCCGATGTAACTGATGAGATCCCGTTGTCGCGATAAAACTTGAGGATCTCCGCAGACACAAACGGTGTTCCGTTGTCCGACACTACCTTGCGCGGCAGGCCGAACGTTGCAAATAGTGATCGGAGGTTGTCAATGACTGCTGCCGAAGTCGTCTGTCCCATTTGCCTTATCTCAAGCCACTTTGTGTAGGCATCTACGACCACAAGGAAAGTGCAGCCCTCAATTGGTCCTGCAAAATCAATGTGCAGTGTGTGCCATGGTGTGTCTGGCTTTTCCCATTCTGGGACAGGAGCTTTCGGCGGGGCGCTCCGGCTGCTCTGGCAAGGCTTGCATTCTCGCACCACTGTTTCGATGTCGTTGTCAATGCCAGGCCACCACATGTAGCTTCTGGCACACTTTTTCATTGCAACGATGCCCCGATGTCCGGCGTGGATGAGAGACATAGCTTGTGCGCGTAGTTCTCTCGGCATCACAACTCGGGACCCAAATATGATGCAGCCGCGATGGGTGCTCAACTCTGTAGCTCGCCTGCGGTAAGCGTCGAAGTTGTCCCCTTTGAGTTTATGCACGTTGCCTTGTTGAACAGCTGTGTAAACGAGCCGGAGAGCTGCGCACTTCTGCGTAGATGCTGCAACTGTGCCTGCTGTAAGCGGAGGTTCTGGCAGTGCTTCGAACATCAGAACGTCTCCTGGTGGAAATGGTTCGTCAACAGTTGCGTCTAGTGGCAGACGGCTTAGCGCATCGGCGTTTTGATGTTTGCCGCATATCATCACGCCTAGTGGAGAAAACCAGTTTCTCCCTAGAAGGCTTGATCCTGTGCCCTTCACAACAAGCAGAGGTAGCGTATGGGTCTGGCCGTTGTAGTTAACCTGCACGTTGGCAGAGCCCAATAGTGGCAGATTCTGTCCTGACCACGTTCGCAGGTGCGTGTCGTCTTGTTGCAGGGCGGGTGCGTCAGATGGCCATGAAGTTCGGAACGTGTCCTCACTGATCAGAGTACAGGCTGCGCCGGAGTCCACCTCGAACTTAATCAGCTGGTGATGTACGCTTACTTCTGTAAAAATCTTCGGTCGCGTGCCGAGATTCATGGTGTTCAGGTCGTACAACACAGATGGTGTTGCTGATGTTGTTCCATGGAGATCAGATAGCGGCGTATTCTCTGAGGCGTTGACGCTGTGATTAGGCTGGGAAGGTGACTTTATCTTGGCAAGTCTCCGTTTCGTAATGCATGCTCTTTCGATATGCCCTCGCTTGTGGCAAAAATTACACGTGGCTGACTGGAATCGACATCCCTGGGGGCTGTGTTGGTCGTCACACCGCCAGCAGCGTTGTGCCTTTTTGACCGATTTTACAACAACAGAAGGCTTGCGCACCTGGTTGCTTGTCTGGTGTACCGGCTCGGTGTTCCGGCGAATCCCTCTCTGCTGGTGACCGGCGCTCTCCGCTCGAACGGCGATGTCGTAAGCTTTGCTGAATGTGAGGTCCTTCTCAGCGAACAGGCGCTGCTGCAGTGACTCGTCACTCAGTCCGCACACAAATCTGTCGCGTAACATCACGTCCAAGGGAAGCATGGTGGTGTTAGCAGAAGAAGCTGCGTCTCCCTCCTGCCCGGTAGCTGTTGTCGACAGCGTTCCAAAATTGCAGTCGGCAGCGAGCTTCTTGAGCGCGGCTACGTAGGCGCTCACAGTTTCTCCTCCCAGTTGATCTCGTCGTTGGAAGCGAGCCCGGCTGTAGACCTCGGATGGCCTTGGGTCGTAGTGCTTTTGCAGCGCTTTTACGATGTCGTCGTAAGACACTGCCGCTGGTGTGCTTGGCTGAATAAGGGCGCAGACAGTATCGTAGGTCTGCTCCCCGCACAGCGTCAGCAGGTTTGCCCTCTTCAAGGCTGGGTCTGTGATGTTGTTAGCTTCAAAGTAGAACTGAAGGCGTCCAACCCACGATGACCACGATGAGCCGTTGAATTCTGGTATCTGATTGGGAAACCCTCGCGTAGCCATGGCTTGTCAATAGCGTTGCGTAGCGCGGGTCGAATCCACTTTCTCGTCGCCACTGTCGTGTCCGGTCGCTGTGTTGAATGCAGCGAAAGACGCACACGGTACTTTAAGACTTCGTTTATTTAAAGCTGAAGAGGGTGCGACCAGCGTCGACCGAGGCAGGAGCCGAACTGGCCGCCCGAAGAAAGGAGGGAGTGGAGAAGCGTCCACGGCAGGGAGTGGCTTCCCAGAACAGGAGGAGGGTGCGGGGGCGCACCGTGGGGGGGCATCCGGCGACAGCGTGCGACGAGGGGCAAGCGGTCGTTAGGAGGGGATGCGAGTGGTCGTTAGGAGGAGGATGCGAACTGTCGTTAGGAGGGGAATGCGAGTGGTCGTTAGGAGGGGGCGCACACACACAAAAGCAATAAGGGGACACAACAATATATATATATATATATATATATATATATATAAGGAAACATTTTTGATTGACTCGACGTTTCGATCTGAAGACTGATCTTTTGGATGAGTGGTTTGTCTTTGCTGATGTTTCCCCTTTTGTAGGGATTGGGCGCAGAACAGTTGTGCGAGAAACACAAATACGTAGATAGAACAAAAAATACAAGTAAAAACAAAGAAATAGGCATGGATAGAAAAAAAAGGGAGGTGGGACCCACACGAAATAAATGAACAGTGCGCAAAACACGTAAGCAGTACGAGCATACAATGTCCAGATGCGGCTTCTGCTTTCGTAAGCACCGCAGGCTTGCTTATTGATAGGCGTGTCCAGCTCTGAGATGGTGGACAGCGTGCGTGGCCGTGCAGCAACTGTCGTGGAAAAATGCAGGAACTTGTCCCTCCTCCTGGCCGCAAGGGCAGGAAAAAAGATATCTTGACACCACAACAAAGTTGGCCGGAGAAGAAAGAAAAGAAAAAGAGAGAGAGAAAAGAAAGGACAGAAGGGAAAGAACCTCAAAAAAAAGCTTAAAGCATTGCTTTTTCTTCGCGCTCCGCACTCCGCAATAATGCGCCCACCTCTAGTTTAGCTGCTGCCTCTGGACTATGAAAGAAAAAGGAGGGGGGGGGGGGGGGTAGGTATTTGAAGGAATGTTAAAAATGAAAGCTTACAGATTGATTTGACGATCCGCGCCGCTAGTGGGACTAGTGCCGCCTGTGTATAAAAAGATACGTATCCTTGACTAAAGGAAAGTTAATGTATACTAGTTTCTCGGCAGGCGCGGCCGCTTCTGATTCATCGCCGGCACACGCCGCTACAACATTGGCGACGAGTATAGGATCGTTTTCGGGAGGGCGTGATTTTCGTCATCGGTTTTCCTTCGCCATGCGCCCATGGTTGTCTTCGCGTCACGAGAGCTTTCGCCAGCTGAGAGGAAATATTCAGTAGGAAAACGCGAAACACTAGCATGTGTTTGGGCTCGCGAGCGGTGGCATGTTTACCTGTGGGGACGCCATTTCACGATGCTGACTGACCACCAAGCCTCGGTCACATCGCTTTCAACTCAAGGGCCAGGAAGGCGTCTCTTGCGTGTAGCACCGTGGGCAGAGCGCCTCCTACGGTACAACTATACAGTAAAGTATCGTGAGAGGTCGAGAAACTGAATAGCAGATACACTTCCACGTCTCCCCGCGTCACCTTCGCAGGAAGAAGTAACTTCCCTAGACGAAGTAGTATCTGTTCTCCAAATCCCTTCTTGCATTACGAGAGAGCAGTTTGAGCAGGCCTAGTTGAATGATAGCGAGCTGCAACAAAGTAAGGCCTATATCAAGTCATTGTGGCCGGCACACAAATCTTTACCAGAGGAGCTTCAACCATTCTTCAGAGTACGCGACGAACTTTCAGTGGTGGACAATTTGATCTTGCGTGGCCAACGTCTCGTGGTTCCCGCATCACTTACTTCCCAAGTGATTGCCGCTGCCCACGAAGCTCATCCCAGAATGGTGCGAAAGAAAGCACGACTGCGAGAAAAATTTTGGGGGCGAGGCATGGACAACAAGGTCGAACTAGCGATCCAGACGTGCAGCCTATGTCAGCCAGCAGACAAACGCACCAAGGTGACGGCTGCACCACTGAAACCAGTCCCGTTACCAGAACAACCATGGCTGAAGCTGGTAATGGACATTGTCGGCCCATTTGAGAGAGCGCCACACGATTGCAGATACGCAAGCACGCTGGTCGGTTACTATTCAAAGTAGCCCGAAGCATACTTCTGCAGCGAAACCACTACCCGCACAGTAGCAAGCTTCTTTGTGTCGGTGTTCGCGCGCGAAGGCTACCCGGAAGAAATTGTTTGGGACGACGGGCCACAGTCTTCTTCTTGGGAGTTCGAAACTTTTCTAAAGGATCGAGGTGTCCGCTTCAGGCATTCGTCCGTGCACTACCCGCAAGCAAACGGCCAAGTAGAACGATTTAATAGAGTTTTTGAAAGCTTCGTTCAAGTGGCTATACTGGAGCAACGTCCCGTGCGCCAGGCGGTAACAGAATACCTAGGCGTCTACGGTTGCACGCCGCACGCCACAACTGCAAATCCCCCAGCCCTTCCCCTGCACGGACGGTTGCCAAGAACTCGGCTGGGTGTGGTCGGGCACCCATCAGGCACATTCTCTTCTGACCCTTGTTCGGAGCTCCGCCACCTGCTTGAGCGGGTGAAGCAAATGCAACAGTACAGTAAAAGATGCACGGACGCTCGGAGAGCCGCAAGAGAAACCAGGGTGGATGTGGGCGGCCACGTCCGAGTCAAGAAACCCACAATTTCCTTTAAAGGTGACCTCGAGTTCAGTTACCCAAGAAAAGTGATCAGCAAGAAGGGGTCATCATCCTTCCGTCTTGATGACGGCAAAACGTGAAATGGGTTCACGTTATCAGAGATGCCACGAGCGTCTGCTGCAGTGTATACGTGGGGTCAAAGGAACTGTACAGCTAGTGAAGACAGCTCTCCGCCAACAAGTCTAGGCCCTACACCGGAAGCGGCCGCCAGGACTTCAGCTGCTGATGCAAAACAGTCGACCATGGCGCCGGTCACTGGCAGTGAGCCCGAGCTGGTCCCAGTCAACGGTGGTTTCCCTAAAACACCAGAGCCGCAACGCAAGCGATAGCCACCAAGAAGTAGGCGACCCCCAGGTACCTACAGCTACCAAGTGTAGGTTGCGATTCTGTACTGCAGTGAATAAGAGCCGGTGAGATCCATGGCGAGTGTTATACGCATTGTAATTCGACTCCGAAGGACAGAAGCACCGAGATGGCTTTGCTTGTGTTTTGTTGTTTTTTTGTTTTGTTACAGAGTATGGTACATCTACGGTGTTCTTACTGTAAATAGAATTTTGTATACATGCACTAACCTAGTACTTTACTAATACATTTACCTTCGTTTTTGTAAGAAAGGTAATCTGTTGTATATTTGGCTTTGGTTTTGATTTTACGATCACCGCCGCTAGTGGGACTAGTGTCACCTCTGCATAAAAACATACGTATTTTTGAATAAAGGGAAGTTGATGTACTGGTTGCTCAGCAGGCGCGGCCGCTTCTCATTAATCGGCGGCGCACGCCGCTGCAACAGTATTCAAATTAAAAAGAAAAAAAGAAACAAAAACATTTTGTGGCGTTCGCGTGACCACAAGATGAGCCAAACCCGAAGTGGAAGGAACAACGCAAATGTGGCATGCAGAAAGGGGCATTACCTCAGACGACAGTCAGTGGTGCTTTGTTTAATTTCGTAGGCCTGTGACCTCGGAAGAGAGCCGAGGGTGTCATGAATATTGTTAATGCCACTTTTGCACTCTTAAATTTAAAAATCAAATCTGATTCTCGTTGCTCGCGCTCACGAGTAATTTTGAAGCCAATCTGTAGTATGGTTACTTTAGGTTTGCCAAACTCGTGTCCTTTCTCCCGCAGGTGTTTCGAAAGAGGAAGATTGCGGAGGGATTGAGTATGTGAGCGGTGGTTATTAAACCTGAATCGGAAGGAATTGTCTGTTTGGCGTATGTATTTAATTCGACAGTCGCCACACTCGAGCATGTAAACCATGTTGCTGGAGCCGCAATTTAGGTTTTCCCGGATAGAATGTCCGAAATTTGAATGCATTCTTTCAGCCAGTGCCATGGCTTGTATCCGTTTGCAAACTTCGCATCGGCTTTTTCCGCATGGTGTGCAACCTACAGCAATCCATTTATTGATTGTCGAATGGACAACATGGTTTTGTAGATATTTTGGTCTTCTATCAGTTACCTGGGGACCGTGCAGAAAATTTTTGAAAGCCGGTCACTCAAAAGTGTTTGAGGATTTTGTTAATGCTTAAGAGGTTTTTGTGTCACCGAACTTCGCGCATTTTGGCGTGGAGCTCCGTGACACCTTTAAAGCGTGTCGGTGTAGCGGTCTCGGACTCAAAGGAGAAGCCCTCGACTCAGCTTGGCAAGCTCAGCGGAGACCAGCTACCAAGTGACAACAAGTTTTTGGTCGTCTGGTGCCCAGTTTTCACCGGTCGCAAGCCAGAGAATGGGTCGGAGACAAAGGTTCACAAACAAAACAAAGTTTATACAGCAAAGAGTTGATACAGAGGATTTCACAATCACTAGTAGAAACACATACAAAGTGATTAACAAAATAATGCAACTCGTGCAAAGTTACGCTCGAGAGAGAATACAATACAAAGGAAATACTGCACAGTGCACATACACAAGAGAGAGGCAAAAAAAACAAAACACAATTTGTTAACCGGCACTGCGACAATCCGACTACGAGAGGTTCACGGCAATGCCGTCCCGCAGACTGGCGCACGTCGCCTCGTTGCTCCGTGGCTTGGCGAGTGCCGTTCTCCCTGGTGTCAAGCGAGCGCACTTCTCCGAAGCTTAAACGGCGGCTCAGACAAAACTGACAGCGATCAACGCCCTTCTTATATAGGCTTAGTCCGCGTCTGTTTGTTCTACGCGCCAAAGTAGGCGCGCACATACACACAGTTTCGGCCCTGCAGTCTCCTTTTCTTTCTCGCGCCGGCCCCGCGTCCTCATTTGACTTTTGTCAGGAATTTTGGAACGAAGGTGCGCGTTATCCTGGCCTGCTTAAAGAGTTTACTGGTAGCCCCAGTGTGTTAGACTCGCGTACTTGGAGTTGGCCCAACTACAAGCGGCATAATACCATCAAATATGTTATAGCAGTTACCCCGCTGAGAAGATCTCTTTTTTGTGTACGATGTGTGGAGGTAGGTCCAGCGACAAGCACATAACTGAGGACTGCGTTGTATTACAGAACTTAGAGTATGATGATGTTGTACTAGTGAACAGGAGGTTTCTGATCGCAGAAAGCGTTGGATTATGTGCTGCAAGGCTACATGTTCCACCCTTCATGAGAGGAAAGCGGCAATTAAGTGCCATGGAAGTTGAGTGTACCAGAGAATTGGGTAATGTAAGGATTCACGTCAAACGAGTGATAGATCTTGAGAAAAACAAATATACCATACTGAGGAGGTGCTGCCAGAACTGTTGAGGACGTCTTAAAGTGGTGAATGCGCAGTTGAGAGTATTGCTGTTGTGTGCTGCGCCCTCCCGAACTTGTGCAACTCTGTAGTTCCTACGACTAGTTCACACAGTGGTTAGTGAGACTGTGGTAGGGCATGGTGTCCTAACATCCTGAAGCTGCACTTGGCGTAAGAAAGACATTGTAATGAAGTACTTCAGAATAATTTTTTCCACATAGAATTCTTTTTACCATGCACCTAGACGGACAGCACATCGGTGTTTTAGTGCTAAAGCGCTAATTACCACGGTCAAACCCAACCAAGAATCTGGTATGAAGCCTCGGAGTAACTCTGGCAAGCTCGGGATAGTTCGGCAGAGCGTCACGCAAGCTGCAGCCAATGGGAGGAGGATTGGTTATGTTCTGAGGAGCGTCGCTCCAGCTGTAGCAAACGTGCATTTAAAGTGTGGCATTTTGTTACCTTGTCTCATTATCTCTACGTATTCATGTCTCAAAGATGAGTTATCTTGTATTTTTTTCTATCAGAACAAGTGGTGTATTTTGATTCTTTTCTGAATTTTTTTTCCTTTTCATATGTGGTGTCTATTGTTGTGATGATGTATGCGCGTATTAATTTTTCCCCTTCGCAACCCTGCCATGTAACGGTCTCCTCGGCCCCGTCAAGCTGCTTACTCAGCTTTAAGCCTAGGAGGCCATCCGTTTCTCCATTGAAAATAATTAATAAGTTAATTAATTAATAAATTATTAATTAATTAGGTCTTTAAGAAGAGTCGTGGATTCCATGCATATTACTCCAGGAAATGTTTTAACATATTAAACACGTGCATGAAGGTGCCTGTTTATGCACAAAGGCAAGTGCCCTTGAACTTCTCCACTGTGCTTGAAGAGCCGACATGAACATGTTATGCTGACAAGGAACACAACTCGTTTCAACTCTGATATGAGCAGAACTAGTCTGGACAAAGCAATTACTTGACTGGAGCAACATAATGACTTGTCAACAGTAAAAAACAGTAAGGGCACTGAATGGCCCTAGATCAGGTACCTTTTTATCGCAGGTGGTTTTTGTGCTGCTTATGCTAGAATCTTTGACCAAACCGCACGCCGACACATACTGCGCAACAGCGTGCGCGCACAACACAAGTTACAGCCCACACAAAAAACATACCACAGCGCACACACTACACAAGCCACAGTGCACAGACAACACATGCTACACAACACACAATGTGCACACGCACAATACGCCACAGTACACTCACTACAGCGCACACGCAAAAGTATTGTACTTTCAGCTCTTGTTGCTTCTAACACCACTTGTAACTAAGGCTGCACACCTGTGTGTCCTGGTCCATTCCGTCAAGCCCTATAGATACTATCGCTACACAGCAGTTCTATATGGCATTTTAGTTCCACTTACATCACTGCACGTTTTGTTTGAGATTGCTATTGCAATGCTGCTGCTTCATGAATTTTCACTGGGTTCATCCACTCGAGTGAAACTGTGTCCCACTAGCTCCAACAGGATTACAGCGCGAAAAAATTCTTTAGCCTTTGCTAATAGATTTTTGATAGAAGGATCATTTCGATGTATTCTTTCAATACTTATTTCACCCACTTCGAAACAACAAATTAGGCATATTTTACATTCCATGCCAACGTCTGGCATTCAACCTGATAATAGAACCCAATAGCTTCTAATACAAGTTTGCCATCTTGCTTTACCTCGTGGCTACTTTTGCTCTTGAGCAAGCTCTGACGACCAGTGTCTCTTACAGTATATGGACACTTAATTCAAGTGTCCTTTTCTCGCAACAGTCACATTCAATGAGCATATTTGGTGTAACCCAAAACAAGGTTCATCTTTGGAATTGCCTAACTCAACTTCACTGAACCTGGTGTTAACATAAGCTTGGCTGATTAAAGTCTTCTAGCGTGCCAGAGCTGCTGCCTCATTTTCCCGGATGTACTTAACAGCCCGCATGTTTAGTTTGTTGCTTGGATAAGAAATAGTCTTAATTAGACTCACAGATGAATTTTAAATATCTGTGGAGAACACAGACTTCATATTACAGGCAGTTATGCACCCTGCTCTGTACATTAACCATCTCTGGGTGCTCGACTGCATCGCGTACGTTGCTCAATAGACAATGTCTCTGCCTCACTGATCTTAGTTTTGACACCTTCGCACATCTGCACAAGGCGTTAGTTGTCCATTCAAGAGGCAGCTGATCTGTAAAGCTCAAGTAAGTGCAATCCACGGCAGTGAGCAGTTTCAGAGGTCCACACATCGCTGTACCTTGGCTTGGTAGCACAAACAGAAGGGCAAAGGCCACTGGCAGTCATTCTGTCGAATAAAGAGTTCCATTACTCATGTGTTGGATGAGGAGCTTTTTTCTTGGCTCGCAATGTGCAGCACTTGCTACTCCCGGGATGATTTGACGGAGGCGGATTTCTGGTGATGAAAAGCTCATCCCCGAGGTTGGCAACGTTGCCACATTACGCTGATGAGCGGGCAGCGAACGCTTGCTGCTTTCAGTAGATGACGTTTGCTAGTGTATTAACAGCCAATTTCTAAATAAAACAATAGTGGAGCAGTGCGGGAGAATGCCTCCCTGAGCCCAGCCATACACGTGCAATGACCGCACAAGACACGGCCATCAACGTTGATCAGCAGCCATGTCGTAAGAGGCGCGACAGGGAGATTTTGAGAGTGATTGATATCAGTCAAAATTATCACTTCATTATTTCCAATGTGTCTAACGAGGGGCTCCTTCACCCATCCACTTGCAACAATGTTATAAGCGTCAAGTGCCTTCCTGTTTTTATGTACTCTCTTGTTAGATATCTGGCTGTAGTGACAAGACAGTGATATATGTCCGAAAAATCAAGCTCTGGCCAGGGTGATGATCCCTTTACTCAGTCAGCCGCAGTCAGCTGCATTTGGCCGCAAGTGCACCTTGCTACCTTCGCATCGTAGCGACGGCTATCGTCGCCGGCCAGGGATGACGTGCAGTCTTGCTTCCCAGTCCGTTTTGTAGTTGACGCCGCCATCATCGACACACACTGCGCCAGTGAGTTGTAATTGTCAGAAGTCGGAAGTAATTGAACTCCGCACAAAGTGACGAACATCGCATGACGGACGGGCGCGATTACTATGCGCAGAGCACGAAGAAAGCGCGCTTAACGCACATGTGCGACCACTCAAACAACAAAAAAATGGCCACTCCTGTACTACTCGCCATGGAAGACGTACTATCAGCGTCAAATGAAATGCGAACAAAACTCCTGAAACGCGAGCACAAAAAACCAAGCATATTAGCGGTTGGAGGTGAAATACAGGCGTGGCCTATTAACATTTCAGAAGAGCGGTCTTTTCGGCTTCGATGGGGAAATCATCTGCTCATGTATTTTGCCTCCCTGGTATAATATCTGCGAGTTATGCTGTTCGCGTTTCAATTGGCTTGTTCGCGTTTCAATTGACGCTGATAGTACGTGCGGTGATATACGACCACCTCCGTCAGCAACACCCGGACCCTCGCATCGCGCAAGGACAGCGCATTTATGTCGTCGAACCGCGCTGAACCGCGATGATCATCCGAGTGCGCGTCGGCTGCGTGTGGCTCCAGGAAAGACGAGTGCGCCACGTCTTTCGTCGAGCGACGCAAGCGGCGACTGCGGCGCAGTGCAGACATTGGGGCACATGCTACTTCGCTGTGCCGCTTCTGCAGTGCCGCGTCGCGAGATGCTCGCCGCCTACAGGGCGCCGGAAATCATTCCGGACAGTCTCGAGGCGCCCGTGTGTCCGCACAGCAGTACGCGCACCCGTGATAGAACAATGGTGAGCCTCTGTGCGTTCATCGAGCAGGCGTGCTTGACTTCCCGCTTGCTCTTCGCCATGTAGAGCACGCGTGACATGAACTCTCTGTGGGTGCCAACACGACCGCAAGCGTTTAACGTTGAAATTCAAGGAAACAGTTTTTTTTCTTGGTTTCAACAAAAAGAAGTTTCCATAGATGACACCGTGTGCCCCAGCTACGGTTTAAAGGTGCCCCGGGGAGAGAAAAGCGCCAGGCGCACCTTGAGCTATTTGGTGGATTGACACAGGTAAGAACGCTCCGCCCCTATAGCATTGCATTTATGCTAAGATAAACTGGCAAGTATAAAAGGTTAATCACACTGCTTTTAATTTACTATTGCTTCGCGAGTTTTACCTATTTGTGAGTGGGTGCGATGCCGGATAACATCAGTGCACATCGGAATTTGCCATCGTTGTGCAATCAGAGAGAAGTTCCAAAATTTATGTTTTCGCGTTACTTGAAAAAGACCGTATACGCAAGTAACGTGTACTATTCTTTGCAGCAGCGACTGCGCGGCAAAAGATTTCGGGTGCTTAGTTCGAGGTAGCGGGTTCGAATCCCAGGAGCGGCGCTTGAATTTATGCTGCATTGAAATAAAACGCCCATGTACTTTGTGGTCTCGGTGTTCGTAAATGACTCAGAGTCGTCCAAATCTGTTTTACTTTTTGTGAATGAAGTTTATTTCATCTCTCTCTCTCTCTCTTAGCGCAAACACAGCGTCGGTGCGTTGAACCCCGCACGCTATGTATTTAAGCCGTTGCGGCGAGCACTGTGACAGCTGTCTCGCTGTTCCACTGCCCGGAGATAGTCGAGGTGTGAGCGCACGGTTCACTTTGGTCGCGAAGGGCTCGGCAACGCGGTATTGCAGCTGCTCTACCAGTGCTCGAAAGAAGTAAGTTGATATAGAAACAAGCCGTTTGCTACTTGCAGCTAGCAATGTACTGTGACTATTAGAACTATATTAACTATACATATATAGTTGACTATAATATATATGTGATAACTGTTACACTAGCTGCCCGTGGTGCCTTTCCCGGTTACGGGCGAGGCTATATATTATCAGCTATTTTTATAGATATTTGAAGATATACAGCTAGCAAAGCTCACTTGTTGGATCCGAAGCAGACAGTGGCACGCAGGAATTTTTTAGGTTCGTTAATCCTTTGAGGTGTTACCGTTTCACTGACTGGCATTTTCACGCTATGATTGCACGATGAAAAAAAGTGTTCTGCGCATATAGCTTCTTCATGTCAGCAAGACTCTACAATTATTCGAGAAGGTAAATAAGTCCTAAATCAAGCAGAGTAACTATACGGTAGAAGTGAACGCAGGATTGGATTTGCCATAGGATAAGCTTGTTGTGAAAGAAAATTCCAGCTAATGGTTTCATCTTTAAGCGCTTTTCGTACTAGTGAGTTTTTGTATGATTTCCTGCCCAGAAGCTCTGAACCAGTCTTTTTATGAGCTGCTATATAGGTTTAACAACGATATCAGCAAAGCTGAGAATTAAGAGGCACGGGATCGAGGATGAATAACTAAGGACAACCTCTCCACGCCTGCGTGCCACTATAATATGCGTCACGAGCTAGCTCAAGCTGCAATGCTAAAGCTGGAAGAGCTGACTGCTGCGCTTTCAGTATAGCCAGGCTACTTGAATATAATTGAGCAAATAAGTGGAATGATTTTTTTCTTCATCCTACCAAGCTCACGTTTGGTAATGTCTGAAGTAACTTTAATATACATTTATAAATATGTAAAAATTCCCATCCAGAACTCTATTTTGAGTGCATTGGTACGCTACAGCGCACTTTTGACTGCTGCTCTGGTGGAGAATGCGGTCAAAAAACTGCATTTTTAGAGGCAGTCTTTAAATTACTGCCTTTTCCGGTCATGAAACTACCGCAGGTGTTTCGTATAGAGCCGGCGCCGGCAGTTATTGACGACGATGTTTGTAAAAGTGCACCCTGCTGCCTTAAAAATCGCCGACCGCCCTTATATTTAAGGCCGCATTAATATCTAACGGTTTGAAATCGCCAGCGATTGCCATTTTATCTTACCTTTGAATGTCCTCTATCATAAAGATAGATGTCAGACCTCCAAATAGACAATAGCTTGGAATAAAAGGAACTGTATACGAATTCCTGGAACAGACGATTAGAGAAGCTAACTGCACACCTCCGGCGCCGCACACGTGCTTTAATCCCTCCGTGTGCGGTATCCCTTTTCTGTGGTCTTACCCGTGCAGAGGAGGTTGCGCTTCGGAGGATCCGGGTCGGGTTTGCCCTAACTCCGGCCGTTACACGAAAGTGACCGCAATTCGAAGGTGTATTTCCCCGCCCCGGGTGTCCAGTCTGCAAGAACCGAAATCTTGAGGCGGACATTCACCACCTGCTGTGGGTTTGCCCCGCGTTGAAGCCGACAAGAATTCGGCACCTGGCGGCAGCGGGTCTTTCGCCCGACAATAGTGCTTCATACACCGCTTGGACACAAGGGCCTCATCATCGTTCACTGCTCGATTTCATTAGATCAGCGAACCTTTACTCATTTATTTAGGCATTCTCATCTATCATTACATACCGTTTTATGCCCTGAAGCAATCAAGATCGCATTAAAAAAAACTGCATAGCTTTTTAACTCCAAATCACCGCGCATAAAATTTGTAACGTGACAGGCCACACCTAACACCCATTAAACGTGAAAAAAACATCTCTAATACAAAACGGTATGAGCTGCAGGCCCCTTTGGTTTTCCCCTGCCGTTCCTGGATTCTCTCCGCGAATTGCGATGAGAAACCTCACCGCGCTCTGAGCAGCTGGTTTAGAAGCAAGTGACATGCGATCCTTACGCCCGACTTGGAAGTCTCGACAACAAATATTAATGAGCTTTTAAAGTGATAGTGTGATCTCAATGTCTCCACTTGGCTGCGTAGCGCTGTTTCAAATATCCTAATAAACTCGTCCAAGTATCAGTAGCTGAGCGCTGTACACGAACGGGAGCATTTGGAAATGGAACAGTAGAGCCTCGCGGAGTCTCTATAGCTAAATACAGACGAAAGTGGGCAATGTGATGAAAGGAAAACCGCAGTAGGTGCCTCATTAGGCATGCACCTAAGCTGCTCTGTGAAGAAAGAAGTCAGGCTTTCTTGCACATCACTTTTATTTGTGATACAACTGCGGAAAACCTTAAAGTACGGTTATGAGCTCTGTGCGGCTCCACGACAACTTTGCAAACATTCAAACTGGGCGCGTTCTCTTTCAATCATCTGGGTGCCTGCGGGTGGAGCCCAAGTGCGCATGAGCGAACTGCTCCCGAGATGTGGCAAGTGATCGCTGTCGCGATGATATGATAAGGGCTGCGAATCCTGAAGGAAGCATTGATGGGCAGAGTCACTGAAAAACATTAGCGGTGCCCTTTCCGCGTACTGCAGGAGCCGCCTCGTACTGCAGTCTAATCCGATTCGAAAGTTATCACGGTCGTTCTGGCTGGGATAGAGCAAGAAAAATTTCTTGGTATGGCGATAACTTTATCACCATCATCATCATCAGCCTGACTACGCTCACAGCAGGTTAACTCAGTCCACAACAAACATGACGGTGCAGAATAGACGCATGCTTCGGCTAGCTGAGCTCGTATTCATTGCAGCGTTCTGGCGAAGATAGACCGCGTTAGAGGAGTTTAATCAGAGTAGGTTAAGCCTGAACTGAGAGAGAGAGAGAGAGAGAAAACTTTATTTACAAAGGAATTCGGGGCACGCCCCAGGGTCCCCGCACGACCCCACTGCACTCAAGTGTTTATGTTCCTGAGGTCCATAACACTGGCAGCACGGCCGGTGGCGATGGTCTGCACGGCCGGGCCCTCCGAACGCAGCAGGGTCTCCCAGTCCTCCCATGTCCCGAGGCTCTCCAGGTCCCGCGGGGGAGGGCCCTGAACTGACCAGCCTCAAACCGAGTAAAACTCCACGGACGCCGGGGCGGCAGATGGAGCGGCGCCTCCGGAGATGGAGTAGGTGTTTGGCGTGAGGGGCTGCGTCGCGGGCAGCGTGGTTTCGTGTACCACTTCGAGCTCTTACCTGTGCTGCTTCGTTCTATTCGCGCCTCAGTGCGCTTTTCTTTTTCCGCGCCCGGGAGTTAAGGAGCGTTTATAGTCTGATGTGCTTGGCGCGCTGGCAAACGTCGCTCGCAGTGCGTCACGCGACGCCGGTTACGCTACGCCGGATGAAATACGATCCCCTCTATACTTCAGCGCGGCGCGCTATCGGCGGCTCTCTTCAGAGCATGCGCAGAACGATCGCAAACGCGCGCGCCGATCGTCGACCAGCGGGCCGTCTGCATTCCGTTCGCGCCTTTTGTTACGAAAGCAACACAACGCGAGTCGCCGAGCCATTTCGCCATAGAGTTTCTTACTATTACCTAGAGGGAAAGCTGGCAAGCCGTCTATGGGAGTTTGCATGGAGACCCCACGTGACCACCTCAGCCACCATGGGCGATCAAAGCATCATGGGGCGGTGAGCTACTTGTTGCGGAACTGTAACTTTTGGCCAAAAAATAATAAAAAAATAAAGCTGTTTGATAGCTACAAACGTCCTAACATTCAATATCTTGTCTAATGATTGCAACAAACGAGCAGAAAAGCATTTAAGTGCAAAGTTTGCCTAAAATAAGACATGACTAGCTTTCCTATTGGCCAAGTGATGAACACTAAAAAAACTAATATTTCGTAATTAACAGGCGCACTTTTAAAAGTAAATATGTTTTCAAAAAAAATGTTGTTGTTTAGATACTTTAAGAGGTTTTTTAATGGCATTTCGGAAGAGTAAAACCTTTTATTGGCGTCGTGTGTCGTCGCGTCTTCACTACTATGACTTTTGCACACTGCGTTCGCGCGAAAGTCGTCTGCGCACACACGAACTACGTTTTCGGAATGAAACGCCTTAGTACTGCCACTCTGTGTTCCCGAAAAACTACGACTGTGCCGCAACAAGTAGCTCACCGCCCCATGATGCTTTGAGCGCCCATGTTGGCTGAAGTGCAGCGCCGCCAGCTTTCCCTCTAGGTAGTAGTAAGAAACTCTATGCATTTCGCGGAGCTGATGAAAGGCGATACTGCGCATGCGCGAGCAGCAGTGACGTAACATGGCGCACAGTTGTCGCCGCCGCCGTCGCTGGGCGGGTGACTCA
Organism: Amblyomma mixtum; assembly: GCF_055824585.1. Classification (NCBI taxonomy): domain Eukaryota; kingdom Metazoa; phylum Arthropoda; class Arachnida; order Ixodida; family Ixodidae; genus Amblyomma; species Amblyomma mixtum. The sequence goes on from NC_143016.1 coordinate 157,573,240, forward strand.
GAGGTGACTCAGAGGTGCTCAGAGATGCACATGCGCAGTAGCGGCGCATAGCTAGCGTGCCTGGGCCGCCGCCGCTGCCTTGCGCACCCCATCGCCACTCTCTCTCTCCTGGATGCTTTCGCAATCCTCCAGGTTTAACTAGATATAAACTACTGCCAAGTTTTTCTTCGCAGCATCATCCGTTTTGCTGTATCGATGGCTTCATCGGATATGCAGCATTTCCCCTGCAGAGCAACCTAATGCGCCCGTACCATGACATAGAACTGAATGACCCATAAAGGGCGTTCATCTATAGGCTAAAGGCACGCCGTTGCGTTCAGAACGCTTGTGGAATGATGGTTTCCGGTTGGCGAGGCTCCCTAGGAACCGATGTAGAGTTGCTAACGGACAAGGTTAGAGCGGCGGTGTGCCTGAATAATTTTTTGCTCTCTCACAATGCCTTTTTGTTCTAATGTTTATAGTGGCCTGGTCAATGGTGACAGAAACCAAGAAGACATACTGATCAATTTGCGCTGCAAGGAACATACAAACGAAAACAAAAACGGACGAAGCGCGTACTTTCAACTAGTTTACTTGAAAGAAACGTGCCGCTTTTATACAGACTGGATGGCACAAATGATCTACAAACCAGATAATCAATTTTGCATCTGAACCGCTGCCTTCACCTTCCTGTCTATAATCTGGCCAGTGACCTTAACCAGTCTAATTCTTTATCTTCGAGAGCTATTGATGGTGTGCTGACGCAGTTTTCTGTTCCACAAGTCCTGATATTGAAGGCTTCAATTATTTCACGAATTGATCAGTATGAAGCACCAACTAGCCCCCGCTCTTGCATTGTTAACCAAGAAGACGGCTGCGGGCAGACCATAGCGCACACAAGTCATCAGAGTACTGGCAATGGCAGCCTCACAGCTTTAGATGTCGTGCGAATTCTAGACGCCATTGCAGAGTCCATCATGCCCCAAAGAGTCCCTTACTTTGGCAACTGAGGATAGTCAGCCGATGGTAATGCGCAACATGAAGTTGCCTCTCCGTTTGTAAACTGCGTTCATTTCCATGCAATAAAGGCAAAAGTCACATGTCAGCTGAAAATGAGACTTTATTTAGTAATCTCGTGATCACTCAATTCAGGAGTTATACATGGATTGAGCTACTGACATACCACACATGTGTGGCAACGGTTCTTGTAACATTTGTGTTCTTCCACAACTTGCGGTATTCCCCAAATACAAAAGGTTTGGTTTGGTTCATGGGGGGTTTAACGTCCCACAGCAACTCAGGCTATGAGGGACGCCGTAGTGAAGGGCTCCGGAAATTTCGACCACCTGGGGTTCTTTCATGTGCCCTGACATCGCACAGCCCACGGGCCTCCAGAATTTCGCCTCAATAGAAATTCCACCGCCACGGCCGGCGTCGAACCCGCGTCTTTCGGTCAGCAGTCAAGCGCCATAACCGCTGAGCCACCCCAACGGCTTCCAACTACAAATGCAAATGATGGAAAAAATTGAGAGGAACTTTAGCGGCTAAAGTGGTGAAAGGCGAAAGCCTGAGTGCTGCATTCTGCTACGTGATTGTTCACTGCACATTTTGTTGGTACATTAATTAACTGCCAATTAATGACGCTTAAGCTTCGCCTTTAGGAGTGGAACGCGAGACCAAAGAACGCCACCACCTGTTCGGCGCGGTGCGTTGCCCTTCGAACGCAACGCTTTTTGAGGAAAGGAAATGGTCTGTAATTCTCTGTCATCTCGGTGGACACCTGAGCCGCACCGTACAGGAAGGGAGGAAGTGTGAGTGAAAGAAGAAAGAGGGGCCGTAATGAACAAAATCAAAATTGTATTTGAGGAAAGGAAATTACTCATTAACTGTCTCACATATCTCAGTAGACTAGTCGAAAATTGTATTTGAGGAAAGGAAGTTGCGCAGTAACTGTCTCACATATTTCGGTGGACACCCGTCAAATTTCGCGCGCGGTGACGTCACGACAACTTGGGTCAATCTGAAACGCGCACAGATACGCCTTGCTCGTCGGTGAATTGGTTTTTGAGGAAAGGAAATTATCTGTCTCTCATATCTCGGTGGACACCTAAACCTCGCCGTAACGGGAAGGGAGGAAGATGGGAGTGAACGAAGACACCGTATTCACTAGACGCACCTTTGTTCATTCCAAACCATCGAGCTGGCATGGCGGAGTTCAATAAAGAAAAAAAAAGCTGGCATGGCGGAGTGGTAGCGTGCTCGACTCGCACTCCGGAGACCGGGGTTCGATTCCCAAGCTCGGCAAATTTCTTACTGCGTTTTATTTATTTATCTGGTCTGACTAGAAAGGTTTGACTAATTGGTTAAGTAGGGAATTAATTAAACTCAGTCAAACTTACTTGGAGGATCACTAAACGATCCCTTTAATTGGTTGCATGGTTAGTAGGCAAAGTACAATTGGCCCCGTTTGAAATTCGCGCACTGTGACGTCACGACCGTTTCGACCAATTGAAAAGCGTGAAATTTCTGTCGACAGCTCCTGCTTACAACGATGAGGCATTAAAGGCTTCCGCCTTAAAAGCGCGCTTCGATCGCGGAGGCCACGCCGTGGTGGCACCGCCGCGGCTTGCGACGGCGCGAGTCGGTCGCCCTTCTCTTCGGCGTGACGTCACAAAGCACCTGTTGCGCTCCTAGCGGAGAGCGCAGGCGTTAGGCGCCGGTGGTGGTGGCACCGCCGCGCCACGCCAAAGGCTGAAAGTGCAAGTAGTAAAGCTTTCGCTTTAAAAATTCGATCGAACACTACGGTGCATGCACCAAGTGGAATGCTCAGACCGAGAAATAGTATGCTCAGACAGAGAAACAGCAGCCGTAAAGAGGTAACCTGCGGAGAGACCGCTGCTCTGCCGTATCTATTCCCACGCGTTCTCTTTGCGCTGTTTGTTCACGAAATCGAGTCACTTGGTGTCATACACACAGGGATGTCGGTTTAAGTATTCGATAAACCTCTCCACCACGCTATCCGACGCGAGTGGACTATTTCAGCTGCCGGCGCCCCTCATGTTGTTCGCGCAGGCATCAGCCATTTTTCGATGGAGGCTAAATTCTAGAGGCTAGTTGTATACAGGAGACCGACACGTGCGTTAGCCATGAAACAACTGACGTTTATTGCCCGCTCACCGGAAGTGCCCGAGCACGTTGCCAGACTGGCTGGCGTGCACCGTACAGTTTTAGCGGTCACCGATACATCCTCTTTTCTTTAAACATTGAGAAGGTGACTATAGAGTAAGTCCTTCACAATAGGGAGCGGGTGATATGCAGGACGGGGCGCCTTAATTCTGGTAGGCCAACCGGCGGGGAGGCCTTCTGAGTCTTGAGGACCGTCTTAGTTCTGCACCAAACACTCTAGTCGGTCCAGAGGATGTAGTGTGTTCTGTAGCAGTCTCTGCTGCTCCCCCTCGAGGTTGCACCGCTGGCTGCTCCCCTGTTTGTTGCTTGGGCGACACGCTTGGTTCGGTTGCACTCAACACTCCAGCTGGTCTAGGGGGTGTGAGAGGAACGAACTCTGCGGAACCCCTTTCTCCTGCTGCTGGCGAGGATACTGCAGGCGGTCTTAGTATTCTAGGTGGTGTACACTGCTCCCTTGCTGGGGCTGTTGATCTTGCATTCGATAACGGAGTGTCAACACGCATGAGGGCCTGTTGGGGTCTTGTCGCTCTCTGCAACACTGGGCGACTTTCCACGTCTCCAGCGTTGCGTCCTGTAGGATGAAGCTGTTGTAATGCTGGGTTGCAAACCTCTCTCGTTTTTCGCAAGTCTTGACGGTTCCTTCTATATTCGCTTCCATCCTCTGTTATTACTCTGTATGATCGGGGGGCCACAAGATCTAAAACTATAGCTCTTGTGCCCCACTTGTTTCCAGACCTAATCCGAACGCTGTCTCCAGGCTGTAATGGTGGGAGCTGCTGTCCTTTGTTCGTATCCTGCTTATGTTTTCGAGGTATTGAGAGCTGCTGAGCTGAATCCGAGCAGGGGTCCGGGAGCGGCGTTCTGCTGTCGCGACCCATGAGATACTTGGATGGTGAGACACCATCTTCCAGCGGAGACGCACGATAGTTGAGGAGGCCAAGCCAAAACTCCTCCTTTGATGATCCTGCCTTCTTGAATAGCCTCTTGATTATTTGTACGCCTTTCTCCGCGAGTCCATTCGATTTCGGATAATAAGGGCTGGAAATGATGTGTTCAAAGTCAAACATCACTGCAAAGTCTTTAAATTCCTTGGCTGTGAATTGGGGACCTCCATCAGTGCAGACCTCGTGGGGGATGCCATAACGTGCAAATATCCGAGATAGTTTGTTTATGACCTCAGTAGTTGTGGTGCCGTTCAACTCCTCCACCTCGGGATAGTTAGAGTAGGCATCGTACACAACAAGGTAATGCTTCCCAGCATGCTCGCACAAGTCAGCTCCCACCCTGTACCAGGGGCGACTGGGCGTATCCTGTAACAGCAGAGGTTCAGCAAGCTGTTTGTAAGCATGTATCTGACAAGTCGGACACCGCTCAGCCATTTCTCTTATTTCAGCTGCCATCCTGGGCCAGTACATGAGTCTGCGTGCTCGTGATGTGCATTTCGCTATGCCCAGATGCCCTCGATGCAACCGACAAAGCATTTCCTTTCGAAGCTTGGAAGGAATGACAACTTTGGTACCTTTCAACAACACACCTTCCACCGCTGACAGTTCACTGGTGTGCGTTTTCCACTCCCCGTTCAAAGACGGTGACGCCTGCAGTTTTGCCATGATTTGCTGCAGCTCCGGGTCCCTAGCCGTGGCATCTTTCAATTTGTCCATTGTTCTCTTGCTCACCCGGTCCTCCAAGACACTTATGGCGTGTACTTCCAAGTCATCTGAGAAGTTATCTGACAAGCGTTTCCCTTGCATCCTGGAAACAGTGTCAGCAATAACCAGTTTCTTTCCACGAACAAATTGCAACCGGTAGTCGTATTTCAGCAGTCGCAGGAAGAGCCTTTGAAGTCGAGGCGGGATGTCTCCGAGTCCTTTCTTCGAGATAGATATCAATGGACTGTGATCGGTCTCTATAGTGATTCTTCGGCCCAAGACAAACTCATTAAACTTCTCACAGCCAAACACTATTCCAAGGCCTTCCTTTTCAATCTGTGCGTATCTGCGCTCAGTCTCTGTCAGGACCCTTGACGCATAGCCCACAGGCCGCCAGTCGCTACCATGCTGCTGGGAAAGGGCTGCACCCAATGCAAAGGCGGATGCGTCAGTGGACAGCTTTGTAGGTAAAGATGGATCAAATATAGCAAGTACAGGAGCTTGCGTGAGCATTTCGTTTAGACGGGCCCACTCGATGTCGTGCGCTCTAGTCCATTCAAAGACAGAGTCCTCCCGCAACAGACCACGAAGTGATTCTGTCTGACTTGCTAAGTTCGGCAAGTACTTGCTGAATTAGTTGACTTCTCCAAGTAGCCTCTGGACTTCCTTTTTCGTAGCTGGCTTCTGGCAATGGGCTAGGCACTCTACCAGTTCTGGGTTTGGTTTGATGCCTTGTTCACTTATTCTGTCTCCAAGGAAGTCGATCTGTTTCACTCCGAACCTACATTTGTCCCAATTAAGAGTTAGGCCAGCAGCACTGGCCATTTCCAAGGCTCTGTACAGTCTTTCCTGGTGCTCTTCCCATGAGGCACCCCAAACCAAAATGTCATCGATGTAGATGCGTACCCCTGGTAGTCCGTCGAAAATCTCTGTCATTGTCCTTTGAAATATCTCTGGAGCCGATGAAATACCAAAAGGCAGCCTTAGGAACCGGTAACGACCAAATGGACTGCTAAATGTGCAAATTCTCGAGGACATGTCATCAAGAGGGATTTGGTGGAATCCACTATTGGCGTCAAGCGTGCTGAAATATTTCGCTCCTGCCAGTTCACTTTCTATCTCTTCCCTGCGTGGAAGCTGAAAGTGTTCCCTCTTCAAAGCCTCGTACACTTTTTTGGGGTCCATGCAAACGCGAAGTTGGCCGTTCTTCTTTCGAGCAATAACAAGTGGGCTTACCCAGTCAGATGGCTCTCGCACCTTGGCAATGATGCCTGCAGCCTCCAGGCGATCAAGCTCCTCTTTCAGCCGCGATCGAATTGCGTGAGGTACCCGCCGCGCTGGCTCGGCGACTGGACGGGCGCCATCTTGAAGAGTCATGCTATATTCCCGCTTTAGTTTTCCGATGCCCGTGAACAACTTGGGATGCTGCCGGCGAACGCACTCGGACAAAGCCTCATCTTTTTTTACTGCTCTGATTCTGTTGACAAGACCAAACTGCTCATAAGCCTGCAGCCCCAAGATCGCCTGACGGCCCTTCTTCACAACAAAGAATTCCACTAGTCGAGTGTCGGCGCCAATCCGAACCGGGAGGCATACCTTTCCCATGTGCACGATTTCATTCCCGCCGTAGCTGCGTAGTACGGCCCTGGCTGGCTCTGGCTGCCGCTTGGTTCCCAGGGCTTCAAACAAGCCGCGCGGCAGCAGGTTGGCTTGCGCGCCGGTGTCGACTTTCAGCCGCACTTCCCGTCCCGAAATACGAGTCGCTACCTCCCAGTCGCGCGCATCAGCAGCGCTCGCTTTCTTGCATGCTGTAGATACGTGCAGCACGGTAAAGCCGTCGTCGTCGTCCGGCCGCTCGGCAACCTCGTTAACATCCGCTGCTCTTGCTCTGCAACAAACTGCGAAATGATTCTGCCTTCCGCACCTAGCACATTTTTTCCCATATGCTGGACACTCGCGAGGCCTATGCGAGCGGTTGCAGTAGCCGCATTTCTTTTCTTGGTGTCTCCCTTTGCCGTAACCCAGCGCGTCGTTCCTGTGCTGCTGATGCTTGTTTTTCTCTTCACCCACGGCGTCGACGCTTTTGTCTTCACTCCACACTTTGCTTTGTGCGGCAGCGATTTCCTCAGCCTTTGCCCACTCGACGGCTGCGGTGAGTGTCAAGTCCTTTTTGGCTAGAAGCTTTTCCCTCAGCGTCCTACTAGATGTGCCGTACACTATTTGGTCACGCAGCATCGATTCCCGAAGGGTGTCAAAATTGCAGGTCTTCGATTTCAGTTGCAGGTCTCGATAGAAGTGCTCGAACGGCTCACCTTCGGCTTGCGTGCGGTTCCGGAACACGTAGCGCTCTAACGTCTCATTGCTCTGCGGTAGGCAGTAGGCTTCAAAAGCTTGCACTAGCTTGTCGTAGTCCTTCTTGTCTTCAGCGGTAAGATCGAAGGTGTTGTAAACATCTATTGCCTCTTGACCGGCGAGGTGAAGCAAAATGTCGGCTTTCTGGGCGTTGCTGCGTTGTCTTCCTGGTTCTGTTGACTCAGTGGCGATGAAGTAGAGCTCTACCCGTTGCTTGAATCGAGTCCAGTTGTCCACAACATTATCCCCGAAACGTAACGGCTCTGGAGGCGGAAGCTCCGTCATTTTTTGGCGCGGGAACTGGTCACTTCTGACACCATGTATACAGGAGACCGACACGTGCGGTAGCCCTGAAACAACTGACGTTTATTGCCCGCTCACCGGAAGTGCCCGAGCACGTTGCCAGACTGGCTGGCGTGCACCGTACAGTTTTAGCGGTCACCGATACACTAGTATACTGTGCGATATCAGTGCACGTTAAGGAACCCCAGGTGGTCGAAAGTTTTGCCGAGCCCTTCACTACGGCATCTCTCATAGCCTGAGTCGCTTTGGGAAGTAAAACCCCATAAACCAAACCAAACAATCAGCTCATTTTTCTCTGCGCCGGACTCGTTGGGGCACGCTGGCAGCCGGCGGTTAGGTCGGCGCTGCAGTGTGTCGGACTATAAAAGGAGTTGTTTTCGCCAACGTAACGCAACGTGTGTGAGCGCGTGCGCGCATTACGTCGGACTATACTCAGGCCTTTAGTGTCTTTAACGCCGTTCCGACATGGCCAGTGCTTCCTTATTACTCGTCAGTTTACAAGCAATTTGTAAACTGACTAACTAAATCGTCAGTTTACTCGCACAATTGTGTTACTTGAATGCCCGAAACAATAGTAAATATTGGACTGTACTGCCAAATTTCCAGCTGGGGATTGGTCTTGTTCTGTTTGGCGACAGCATCGAGGTTCTCACACGATGTCTTTTTGCAGACGGCGGCAGGAGCATATCGAGGATTCCCATAGCGTACCAGTGAAGTTTTGTGACCTCGAAGAGCACTGAAGGTCAGTGACTGTTCGTGATTGACTCAGCATGAAAGCGATAGCTCTCAGCCGGTTCCACAGCTTGGCGGTGTCGTAGAATAATGAATCACCATGGATTCGCTGAAAACTATCTCAATGATATCAAGGCAGCTCGTGGAATATACGAACCCAACAAAGTCGCGTGAAGCCGTTGGGTCTGTCCCATGTGAGCGCTAAGGTGGGCGTTCTCATATCATAAAGGCAAAGGGGCGGGGGGAACTGCACTGTTCAGATGCTTAGTGAACGCGACGTTCGTTTGTGAGGCAACTGCAGAACGGCCCCCTGCTTTCATCACAAGACTGGCAGAAGAGTAGACATGCGTAATTGTTTTTTTCCTTCGCAATGCTTTTTCTGCTTCATAATTACTTTATATGTAAAATTTTCAGAACATCGACCAAAGATCAAGGTTAAGCGGCGCCGCTAGAGAAGCTGTGACATTAAAAATGACCACCGAATACCGAACCAATGGTCAAGCGCTGAAGAAGGCATTTCAGGAACCCCATTACGACGCAGCTGCGTACACAGGAAGTGTCAATACTTGCCACCAGGCAATTTCTAACGTTATCAACTTCTACAATTCAACGTTTGAAAGCGAGCGAGATGAAGGCCAGGAGCAGCAGTACCTTGACATTGGCTGTGGATGCGGCCGTACGACCACAGAACTTCTGTTGCCAACTTGCCAAGAGTACATGCGGAGGATCGTGGCCGTCGACGTATGCGGCAACATGGTGGCGCACGCACGGAAGCACAGCGCGCACCCCAAGATATTGTACGAGCAGCTGGACATTACGGGTGACGTGGCCGAGTTCGTGGAAAAACATGGGCTCTTCGACCGAGTGTATTCCATCAACGTGTTCAACCGAGTCACTGACCAGGCTGCAGCGTGGAAGAACGTGGCGCGACTACTTCGACCTGGCGGAGAATGCCTCCTGTACTACTCGGCGTGGTATGTGACCCCTGTAATTTGGAGGATGCTGGCGCAAAGAAGACGTTGGAGGAAGTTTCAGGAGGTAAACATTGCATTGGGCCGACTTTATTAGTTCGGAAAGATTGTGCTTAAGGCTGCTCATCTGATATAACGGCGAATATGGCTCATGCATGCTCGAGACTAGGCTTTTTGCGTAGGTTGGGGTGGGTTCGGAAACCGTGCAACATAGCGCTACCAGCGCCTGTGTCTTGTCTCCCCTTTCTGCGTCCTTTGTGAAGTTTACGCTGTTTTCTTGTAATACAAAAGAGCACAATTGTAGAAGTAGTTGTTATCTCAGAATACCATCATCCAAAGGACGGAAAACTTCGTTTATTTGCTTCGTTTCGGAAAGAGAATCTTTAGCAATGAAAAATCCACTGACGCTGAGAGCATTTCGTGTCATAATTTGCGGTGTCTAAATATTGAAACCCATTCAGTGGCTGGTTGCACGAACAATTCATTCTAGGTTTGTGTTTATCGCGCGAGTAATATGATGGACTGATCGCTTCTTCGCTAAAATTGAGAGATTTCGCTCTGTAGCGCTCCCCATCTTGTCGCTTTCGTCGTGTGGACCATGGTAGTGACCGCTGCAGTGAGATTCGTCCACAACGGATTCGCCTTGGTTCGATCTAAGGTCTTAGTGCTAACTAAAAGTGAATGGTGGGTTAGGCTGTCGATGTATGTGTTCCTTCCACACACATACACACCCATAGTTCCTTCCACACACATAATTGGACGCGAAGTACAGTCCCCATAAAACAGCAACTAGAGAAGAAGAGGCCATTGAAATAGACTCTGTAATGCTGGAAAGCTATGTGGTGTTTATGTGTTCATGCTCAAAGCCATGTGTACGCTGCTTTATCAATTTTTTTTTGTGAAGACAGATACTTCCGGATCTGTCTGAATGCTTGAAGCCGGTCACAATTGGCTCTACGTTGTTCGAGGTTGTCGTAAACGTTTACCGCACCGCATCTAGATACCTCTTCGCCAGCTTTAAATTAAGCGCAGCCTATATCGGCGGTGATCGTTCTTGGCCAACCACCGATCGCGTTTGCTGCTGTCGTCGGCTTGCAGGTAGTTCACTTCTTCGGTAGCACAGGTGAGAACCAATAAGATTTCGTTTCAGTGACACCTGACTCTGCATCACCACGTGACGTCTGGTGGAGGTGTTGCATCGTCAACTCCCCATGCTTTCAGAGATGCTTTCAGAGACTGCGGCACAGGCATTGCCTCCGGTCTTCTTGCAGCCCCGTGAGCAATCAATCTACCAAGAACTACGTCACGAAGATGCAGTTGAATGGCTAGACCTTTTCGACCATGTTGAATAATTCGGCGAAACTCAGGCTTGCTGGCTTCGCACTTCAAGGACCTGCCCGAACGTGGTGTGAAAATCGATGAGCTGTGCAGTCATGGGATGCCTTCGAAAGGGAGGGAGGTTTTAAAGATTTACGAGGAATGTTCGAAAAGAAAGAGCTCAGTCGGTTTTCCAGCCAAGGATTAAACTCCTTGTGAACGAGTTCGTCCTCGCTAATGTCGAATGGATGAAACATTACTTTCGCCGTGCCGACCCTGCCGTGACCAAGGAAAACAAAGTGAACTTGCTAATTCGCCGCATCAAGAGCTACTTTTTGCCGGTATTCTACGTCAACCGGTCAAAACTGTTCCAGAGTTTACCGAAAGGGCGTCTTTCGTCGAGAAGCCTCTGGAATCCCGAACCAACTAGTGCACCGCTACAAGTTCTCACGGCAAGCTAGTCACACGGCATGCCTGAAAGCGGAGAAAACGTAAAGGATTTTATCTGCGAGATTGCTCTGTACGGGCTTCATCGGGTGCTACCGTCTTCCTGCTAACATCAAGTAATGAACCTCATGGACATCGCCCGCGAGGCGGTCATGCATCTGCTTGGCTCCTCTTCATGGACGGCTACAACAGATTGCAGAATGAAATCCTTGGCCCTGACGAGACGCCTCAAGCCCTTTTCGGCATGAACCAGCCGTGCTAGAGCACCGCCCCCTAAACCCCGGCCCACCCAGTACACAATCGACGCTCTAGTTCCAGGCAGTCAGACACCTGGAGAACTGAACACAACCGTCCATTGGGCTTGAACTGCGGGGCATCCAGCCACATTCAGCGACACTGCCTTACAAGCTTATGGGCCTTCGCGGTCTATCCTTCGACGCCCCTCGACTGCGACCTGGTAAGCGACGAAGTGAAGTCGAAGACTAGATTATGTACGCTGGGTACTCGTGCAGTCTTTCGAGGTCCCCGTAGTAGTCATCCGTACGCTGCGCGTCGCCAGGCCATAGTTACGCAGCGCTCATGCGACGAAGGTTCCCCATCATCGGAGGGAAAATTGAAGAAAGCTACATTGCGAGGTGAGGTTGCAGGATGATGAAACAAATAACTTCTACTGCCGATGACGCAAGTTCACGCCATATCCACTACGACGACGCCGGGAGCGAAGTTTGGCCAAGGGCGCGTGATGCGACTTCAGGATGAAGACACTGCTTCATAAAACTAAAGCGATCCAGCCAGGCCGCAGCATCAACACCCGCCGGAGCCGTAACCCCAGACAGAGACCGGAATGCAACTCGACAGCAAGAACCTCCGCTCTGAAAGTGACATTTGGAGGCTACAAAGCTGCTGCTCCCACTGACACACGAGATGACTATGCTGTGATGAATGAAACCATCGCCAGGCAGCTGAAGAAAGTGAGGACGCTTTGGATGGCCTTGATATCCGAACAGATCGAGACCACCTTATTATGCCATCGCCAAGATGACCGCATGAGTGATGATCAACGGAAGCACCTACTCCACGACATTCGTAAGATTTTTAGCATTGTGTGCGCAAGGCAAGACCTCCTTCATTACGCCAGGCGACCGCTTCAAGTTAAAAGTAAGGCCAGTGGGGCTTCGGTATGGATGTGCAACATTTCAATGGGGCCATGAACACGGAATTAGCAGCTCTCAAGTGATAAAGATGCCTTATTTACTCGGACGGTGTTCCAGTATTTGAGACGAGTTTCGACAAAGAACTAAGGAGGCTGAAGCAAGCGCTTGATGCAGTCAAGTCTTCTCTTGTTTCTTTTAATTTCCAGCCACGTTGCCTGGAAGGACGGAGTACGCCTCGAAACAGGAAAGACAGCCGCTATTGCTCATTTCCTGCATTAACGGTAAGAAAGCATTTAGATTTTTATAAGGTGATGTGTAAAGACTTCTCGCGCATTGCTGATAACCTGACGCACCGGGCAAAAGCCTATGCTCCGTTCAAATGGGAAGGGCCGCAAATCGAAGATTTCAAGACACTTCAATGATGTTGTTCAAGCACCACCAGTTTTGGTTTGCTTTGATGAAGGAATCGAAAGGGAATTCACACTGACGGAAGTTACCTCGGCCTTGACGCCGTTTTTTTTTTCGAAGAAAAAACTGAATAGAGCTAGTCATTGCCTACACGAATGGCTGTCTCTCAAAAGCAGAAACTAACTATTCAAAGAGTCAAAAAGGACACCTTGTGACCATATGGGCTGCATCGCACACTCGCTCCTACCTGTTTGGAAGGTCAGTAAGTGTTGTTAGTAACTTCCATGTGCTATGCTGGCTTGCTAACACGAGAGACACCTCGGGCCACCTCACTGGCTAGAGCTTACAACTCTAAGGGTTTGATGTCAGCGTAGTTCATATGTCAGGGCTTAAGCACTCTTCTCTCCACGCACTTTCGAAAGACAACGCCGACTCAGCCTTCCTTGGAGACGTCAGCCGCAACATGTTCGCCATTAGCAGCACTCGGACCCTGCACAACAGCTCCTCGTCACGTAATTAGAAGGAAAGGCTTATTCACCCCCGCAGCGTTCAAACGTGTGTTCTCTCTAGGAAATGTTTTCTTATAAACAGATCGCGTACCTGCTCTTGGTTCCCAACAGCCTTCCAGAAGAAATGTGCAGGCTTTCCACGACGAATCTATAGCTGGCCACGTCGAGTTAACCCGCACCCTTCGCCACATTCAGACAAATACTGCTGGCTAGGACTGTTGGCAGACGTCATACGGTGCGTAAAAGCATGCGGAGCCTGCCAGTCATGAAAAACACCACCGACAAAACCAGCAAGACTTAGTCAATTGAAGACCATTCAATCAAATTGGAATGTACCTTTTTGCCAGATCCCAGCATCTACATACAGAAAGAAATGAGTGGTAGGGGCGACTATCCACCAGGCGCGTTACGGCTGAGAAAAGCCCCACCAAACGGCGCAGCAGCAGAAGTACGCAGCACCTAAGAAGTGCTCATCTCGGACATGGGAACACCTTTCAAGCCACCCTTCATTACAGTCAGACAAGCCACTTGCAGGGCGACAGGAGTCCCCGTCGTGTCTTGAGTGATCGCTTTTCCGTAATCGAGCGACACTAGTCGCGAAATGTACTCTTGTATTTTTTGAGGGACTGTGGTCCCTTATCGTGTAACCATGGGGTCCAATAAAATTCTCTTGAGAGCCACCAAAGGATAAATGAGTACCTTCTGCAGAAAAACGGTCTCACTGAGCCATTAGAACGATTGCAGACATGCTTGCCACGTATACTGACGTGGAACACAAGACCTGGGATGTTGCACTTCCCTCTATCGCCTTCGCCTGCGACACCGCACTGCAGGAGACCACCCAGATGATGCCTTTTCGGATTGTCCACGACAGGAAATAAACCACCACTCTCGGCGCCTTAGTGCCGAACGTCACCGAAGTGCAGAACCGCCATGTCGCCGCGTACCATCAGCGTGAAGCCCGACGGCTTACCCAGATGCAGAACCAAGACCAGCATCGCATCGACGCTCAACACGACAGCCTACGACGGTGAAGCGAAGTGCACAAGCCAGGCGACAGAGCCTGGGTGTGGGCACCAATCCACCGCCGATGATTTAGCGAAAAACTGTTACGCTGTTATTTCGTGCCTTGAAAAATATTTCGACGAATGGTGACGAAGCGTTCGCAGTGGAGCGACAGCATCTGAGGAGCGCTATGCACGTCCAGAAGGTGTAGATGTTGTCTCTAAGTCCCTTATTATTGACACTAGTGGATGCTTTGTCTTTGTTATTCGGAGTTTATTCTTCAGTTCTCAGTGTTTCCTTTGCCGAACATTATTTTTCGTAGTAAAGATTCCGGTCAATGTTCCTTTAGGAGGCTGGTAACGCTTTGCAATGACTATTTGTTCCCTCTCAAAGCCGCCGGCATTTGTATTAATCACATCGTTTGGGACCACAGGTGTAAGATTTATCTGCATTGCTTGTAGCCACGCCACATATTCTACGTTGTTCGAAATTATCGCAGACGATTACCACACCTTATCTTGCGAATTCTTCGTTACATTTAAAATACGCGTGGCATTAACCGGCCGCAATTCTGTTCAACGACAGCCAAGCACGTTTGCTCATTTCGCTGCTGAGTTCAGCTCTTTCAGGACAGAAGTCACCCCAGTAAACAGTTCGTTTCAAACACACCTCAGTCTACTCCCGAGCTGCTCCCGGCGTTGTCATCCCCATGTGACAATAAGAGCGGTGAACCCATAACATCACTATGGATGCTTTTATTTTTATGGTGATTTGGGGCCAGACATTAGGTCATTAAAAGCAATACTCTTTATCCGGTGTTCTTGCGGGCACGCACGTGAAAGTGAAATGTGTGCATTTTAAGCACATACCAAAATCATCACATGACGCAGTCAATTGGTATCGTATGTGCGATGTAATATTCTGACCCGGCACGAATGCATCCGGGGTGCTGGAGTAAAGGCCTCCGGATATTTTCCACTACTCCAATTTACTCAGCAAAGTGCACTGACATCGCGCATAACACATTTTTTAGTACTTAACTTCCATAGACACTCATGTGGTGAGGACCGGTTCATTAGGCTCAATTGAAACTTGATATCTCGAAATTCATTTTTCTCCGGGTGCGCACTGTTCCTTACCAGGTGCCAAGTTTCTCGCAAAGGCGCAAGTAAGGGCATCACAAAAGCTAAACAGGCCGTACTGAGTAGATAACTAGAAAAGAAACCTGGAGAGGACATTTAACTTCCCCCTTAAGGGTATAATTCGATAGCGGTAACGGGTTAATGCCAATATATGCACAATACGTAATTCTCTGCAGTCATAGATCGAATGAAGTCCTCGTACCCCTCCAGGCTCAGTGGTGCACGGGTTAAACTATGCGCTTCTGCCCCGGAAGGTGGCTGTTTCAAACACAGCCACCAGTAGGGCCAGTGTGACCCAGGTTGCTCATCCCGAGTGACCTCCCGGGACCAATCATCAATTTAACAGCAATCTGCCACAATGGGCAGTTTGTTTAGAATGGCCTGAGCAGGTTATGAAGGCGACACAAGGTCACGTGACTGAGGTGGTCCATGTGCCACCTAGGTAGCATTTCAAGAAATTTTTCGCTTACGCCGCCGCCTACGACGACGCCGCATTCTCCGCTTAACGGGACTCATAAGGCTATCGCGTTGAAATGTGCCAGTATCTTTTTGTGTGTTGGTGCACAATAATGCAGTGTCTTCACTTGCGGCACTTGTTGAACATTGCGCATTTTTCGAATTATTTGGGAAACATAGGGTCGATTGAAATTGCCGCATTGTGTTGTACTGTCCTCTCAGCGCAGCACGATGCAATCAGATTTAAAGAAGAATTTGAGAAATTTATTGATGAAGCGTAGCTTGTTGGGGCAATTGGTGCATGGTATGTAGAAAGCCAGCGAAAAGGACGCATTCACAAGGAGGAGAAGTACACAAGACAACGCTTGTGAATGCGTCCTTTTCGCTGGTTTTCTACATACTATTTAGAAATTTATTTCGCCCTAGTTCAGCAGTTTAGCAAGTCTCGCGCGTATGTAGGGCGTTGTATTGTCCCTTCGTTTTTCGTGGCAGTGTTCTGTCTGCCTTACGAAATAAATTGTCTTCGTTCACCGCCTGCCAAAGTGATTGGCGTAACTGGGTTTTTCTCGCCGCAGTGTAATGAAATCTACCGGGAGTAAGACCTCTGTCTTTCAAAAAAGCTTGCTCTCTTAGAGTTTTTAGATGCTACGAACCAAGCTGTGAGCGTTGCGAATTCACAGCTTTTCTTCATCGCGCTGTACCTTCAGTCTGAATTGCAAATAAATTCATCCTCATTCATTTGGTTGCAAGTGCGTTTGAAAGCGAAATAAATTATATGACGTTTTGAGACAGGTGAAATTGACTGTGCGCCCATGAACTAGTTAGGAACCGATTTTATAAAATGGTGGTTTTAATTCCCTTTTGCCTGGAAAATAATAAGTAATTGTATGGTCCCTTAAAGGCTTATTTTCTTCACTGGTGAGAAGCATGTTACAATTTCACAACCATCATGATGCTTTTCGCCTCTGTGCAGTTACTCGTAGAAAAATCGCAGTTGTTATTTTACGTTTCAAGAGCAAGTACTTAGCTTCATTTTAGCCCTCAAAGACCATTGGAGGGAGCTATTTTCGTAATAGACGTGGTGACTTCAATCGAGCTGCTGCCTGAAGGGGTTAAGTGCTTTGTCGATGACGACTCATCCGAAATTCGAGTTTTATGGTGCATGTCATAGCAGAGAGTTAGAGATTTTGCGAACAGAGCTCTTTTAGATTTTGTACCCAGAAGAAAGTGCAAGATACTATTCATTAGCTACTAGATGCGCCACCTAACTTTTCAGCACTGCGATTCCACCCCGAGATACTATCAGCGACCTGCAGACTAGATTCTACGAGTGAGCAAAGTTGGATTAATTGAGTTTTCATTCTTGATAATGTTTCTAGAGGTTGCGGATTATGCACGCTTTTCCTGGATATGCACATTGCAAGGAGTTAATAAATATTCATAAAATATTAATGAAATTTACTGATGAATAGTTGCCGCCACATAAGATTAAAACACTTTCTTGGGTGTCATACGTGCAGCAGCGAATGTTGTATATTTAAAACACATTTCCTGCGTGGGCATGTTTGTATGTTACGCTTCGTGCGGTGATAGAAAATTCATTAAATAGCACCCACTACACCTGCTATGCAATTTTTTTCACGAAGAGAAAAGTATATAGCTACTGTAGCGTAACGGTACTCACCGGCAGAAACGTGGTTGATAGCAAGAAGGGTATAACTTAAATTTAGGACAATGCAGCGAGGTACGGAAAGGCCAGTGATAGGAGTACTGTTGCGAAACAGGAAGGTAGCAGAGTTCGTTAGAGAACAAACGCGCGTAAATTACATCCTGGCCGAAGTTACGAAGAAAAATTGGGCTTAGAAGGGCGTTTAATTTGAAGGCAAGATAACCGATGACCGTTAAGAGTAACGAAGTGGATTCCAGGACAAGGCAAGCGCAGCAGGAGCCGGCAGAACGTTAGAGTGGATGAAGTTCAGAAAATTCCGGAGATAAGGTGGCCAAGGCTGACACAGGACAGAGTTAACTGCAGAGATACGGGAAAGGCATTTGCCCTGCGGTGCGCGTAGTCAGGCTCAGGACGGTAATGACCAAAATTGCGTGTTGCGAGCGGTGGACGCGTGTCATGAGTGTTCGTGAGATAAGGATACTTTCTACACCCTCACCAACTGTAAAAAATATTCACCAGCAGCACACATGATGGACGCTTTAAAGAGCACGGTATGCAGATTGATTTTTAGGTGCACAACAATGGATGTCTATTCCACGTGCGTACCAAACAAAAAAATATGTCATTCAAACTCAAATATAACGGCTTCCGGGTCATACCTAAATAAAGGCAGCAAACACGATCTGAAGACCCGTGAAACCAACTTCGCCTGGTATTCTTTGACTAATGGACTACTAATCACACCCTAAGTCAATGCTGATGTCATCATAGTATTCATTTTTTGCATTCCATCCAGCGGCGGCTGCTTCGTCGCGTGTTGAGTTGAATACACTCACATGGGTGGAATTCCATACATGAGTACCGGAATATTGGTGTTCTGTTGGCATAGACCTTCAACAGCCGAACGTACTAAGCGTAGAACACAAAGCTCGGCGAGTTGGGTTGGCTCGATTCAAATATATCATGGAAAAACGAGGACGAACCTGTAAAAGCAGACACCACCACGGGGGTGGTGCCCTTTCTTCGTTTTCGTCTTCGTCATTTTTGTGTCATTTAGGACACTGCTTTTATTCGTATACAGCTGCAGCCCTATCGCTCTTGTGATTTCAGCTCTGGGAGAGCATGATTCAAGCGGCTCAAGACATGTCCAGCACAGAAGAACGACTCGAGTACGCTAGATCGCTTGCAGAGGCAGCTGGCCTGACGGTGAGAAGCTGCGAAATGATGAACTGCTCCTGCTCCCTGCAAGAGTACATAGGTAAGTTTGAGGAGATTCTGTGAACACAAAACAGCAGCAAACAGTTCACGTTGCGTACTTTAAGACCCCATTCATGCGGCCGTCTGGGGATTCTGATCGTGAGGTCATCCCACGTTTAAGCCGCTTTGAAGATTTCTTGCTGACAAATCATTTTTTTTCTCCTTGCCATCGTATATAGCCATGAATAACGTGAGCAGTATCCACATGGAACACAAAATACCTAGTCCAGTTTAATCCGACGGAAAATTCAATTTGTGAAGCACATTTGCACTATTTCAAAACGCTGCGATGAACATATAAAATTCAATGGTCTAAGTTTGTAATGGGTAGAATAATTAAACTTCTCAAGTTCGTCCTGCGCTCGTACTGAGTTAAGACTTTATTAGGGAAGCAAAGGGCTGAGCTTTCACACTCAATAGCAGAAAACTGTCAGAGTGCCGAGGCGTAATATGCGAATAAATTGATTTTTATGGTGCAATGTTATGATATGTGACAAAACTGAGTTCAATGGCATCTTCTTGTTCCTCCGGAATAGCTGAATATGTGCCGGCTCTGATTTGCTGGCATACTTCATGGTACCATAAACACGCATACAGTGAACCGCAATGCCAGGAATATGAACGCGTCGAAAAGAATGTGAAAACTGGTGCAGCTCTGAGCTAATTGTGAGTGAAAGCTCCCTAATGCTGAGGGCTGAACCATGGCCACTCGTTGCGCCCAGAAAGCGAAGTAGAAAGTGTGGCTTTTAAGAGTTGGCCCAAACATGAATGCAGTGACCCTCAGCAGCCGATGAAAAGGGTGCTTATAGCCAAACAGCGGCCGAACTCAAATGAAGCTGCGAGTATTTGGCGTACGCAAGTGAATTCCGCATGCTGGGTATTTGGAGAAAAAAGTTTTCGTGTTGAGATACGCCGTGCTGTCTTGCTGCTCATCGGCCTCATCGGTGCAGAAACCATCTTAGCATAACCAGGCGTACAGATGGATCCATTGGCAACTTAATCATCCTGTGCCACCTGCAGAGTAAAAAAAATGTAAACACTGCTTTCCTTTAAATATAATGTATAAGTGTGCAGGGTACTCTGTAAAGCATAGCGACTTAACTCAGGGAGGAATATACCAGGCGTTTCAGTGAACACGTTTAAAAATTTTCAAAACAAGGCTTTATGGGGTAAAAATATGGCTTTTGCGGCATACTATAACCAGTGTTGACGAACACCAGAAAACCGGTGGATCGTCTAGTAGTAAGATGGTTAACTAATTTTCAGTAATTACTTTTTAACTAGCAGAGTTAAGCGCCTAGTTGCAATTAGAGACTTCTAGCCTGTTGTTACAAATAGCCATATCAGTTTTTAGAATTTCGAAAACGCGATTACCCTCGCCACTGTGGATCGACAAAACATAGCTATTTCGACTAGTTACGTGCACTGGAAGGGTTGCTTTGCCCGCATGCTTTAGAAGGCTCATGTATTTTCTCACGATGCAGACAATGTTTGTCGAGGCTAATCGCGTTTTCTATAATGTCTTTACAATCTGACCAATCGAGGCGCTATCCTAAAAACCCGAAACGCGCCAGAGACCGACCCCCGGAGGTCAATACATCTGTGGTCACGGCGTCAAGGTGTAATTGGTGCAGGTACATGCCGCATCGCCCCCTACCCGATTCAAGTGGGGGCTCTTCGAAGCGTCGCGTGCGTCTGCGCCTCGTGGCAAGCGCCGTGACTGAGAGACAACGGGGAATGTATTAAGAGCTGCTGCAGGCTGCAGAACAAACTGCTGATCATGCTCACGCATGTTTACAAAGACGAGGATAACACGGGCTGGTGTCCTTCGGTGTGTTGTGCGCTCTCCTGAAGTGTACCGGGAAAAGTTTCGAGGAATTCTCAAAAGCGTGTGAGCAGCTGTCGATCTCTAACGTATTCATTCAACACCACATCTGAGTGTCAAAAACTGCACGCCTATTTCTCATCAACGGGTGCATTGCGCTGTCGATTATCGCGTGTTTGTTGTCTAACTGCGCAGTAAGTACGATCGCGGACAACCCTTGTGACTGACTCTGCTGTGGGCATTTAGTATGTCGGGGCGACCTGAAAGAATGAAAAATAATTGCCACTGCCTTTGCCACGTACGTACAAAAGTCTTGAACCAATTGTAAAATATTGGGAGGAAATAAGAAGTGTGCAGTTGGTTGGCTGGAAGCACGGGTGGTTCCTCTCGGAGGTATTAGGCCATCGTGCTGAGCGCCTGTGGGCCGATAGGCTGGCGAATATGCATCTAGGTTGGAAACACCCAGCACCCCTCACTTACACCTTTTTCAGGGCAAAATCTCGATATCTGGAAGGCATGAAGAATTTCGCGTTCCTTTCTTTCCTTCAATCACAGATAATATTTGTTCGGTCGAAGAGCGGCATGCAAGCTTCAACGTTGCGCCTGCACAACTTGCAATGCTCAGGTAGCTGCTTTGCTCATGCTGTGAGTTGTTGGAATGCATAAATAACCATTTGTTTTACATTTTATTAGTATCGGACATAGAATACACAAACCATTTCTTGAAGCTAATAATCAATAAAAATGAGTTCACCATACGGCATTTGTACCAAAATAACTAAAAAAATGTTTTAAACTGACGGCTGATGCATTCGGACTCGAGCAATTTACCCAGACCTACAGCGACACGTTAAAGCATCTTAGGAAACTAAGGAGGATCGCCCCCCCCCCCCCCCCCCCCCCCAAGGCCAACTTAATCAACAACAGACTGTAAGCTGGAGACAGCTCCAAACAAGCACATATCCACGCCTATTTTTTCCGAATAAGATAGAGCCAACAACACATAGGCCCGCGTGCCCAAGGTGCGAAGAGGCAGCCACACTGTACCACACCGTATGAGGATTCCAACACAACCCTGCAGTCCCAGTCATACAGAATGACACGTTGGAGCAGCGGGAGATAGCGCTGTCCAGCTGGGAAACCGCAGATAAGCTTTCGCTGGTAGAGGGGACCGAAGCTGCCGCAGTCGCCGCAGGAGTCCTGGACTAGGGCCTCCACCCGTAGAGACTCCCAATACTCTATGAGCAGTGTATAGAAGTTTTGTCTCTCTCTTGTTTCGTTAAGGTTGGTTAGCTGATTGTGAACCACGTAGAAATACTCGGTAGCTCTTGATTTATGCGAACACTTATTTTATTTATAAAGCGTCCGTCAAAGATTACGACTGTGTCGTCAGCATACATTAAATCTCTAGAGTGCTTGAGCACAGAAAGAAATTGATATATATCAAGAGAGCACAAGGTGGCTCCTTGGAAACAGCCCGGCGCTACGTAGGTTAAGACTGTTAGAGGACTAGATGTGAAGGCACTTAGAGTCTCCATTTGCTTTTGATCGGACAGGCAACTTGTGATGAGGTTTAATATTTTGTTTCTGAAACCATATCAGTATAGCTTGTTCAGTATAACTGCACAGTTAACAGTATCAGAAGTCTTTTTGTTACTGAAGTATAATAATAACTTTCAGGAAGAGCAGATTTGAGTACTCGTGCAAGGCTGAGAACTGTGGCCGATGTTGATTTGTTATTTCTTGAACCATGATAATTAGTGCACACAATATTATACTTAGATATAAATTTCGTAATACGGGAACAGAAGAACTTTTCAAGACTAGTGTTAATTACGCTTAAAATGGACACAACATTTAACTACTCGGGCTACAACGGTCACCTTGCTTTTATATAGGTACGACATTCGCAGTTTTCAGCTTGTAAGGGTAGGTTTAGCTTAATAATGAATGGCTAAAAAGATGTACAAGAAGGACGCCTAATATGTCAGTGCTATATTTATTTAATCAAGCAAATATTTATGAAGGCCATCTGCTTCGTTTTTAGTGCGTCAACTGCAGAAATAGCTTCGTCATACTGAATATTATTACGGGGGGTTAGCCCAGCGGCAGACGGTACAGGCCACAGTCAGAAGGCACACCGAGCTAAATCACTCCAGCACAAACTGCCACGTCCTCGTCGTCGTTCACTGCCGAACGTCCCAAAACAACGTCGTCTTCTCCTAGCAACTATGCACCGTAACACTACCCCCTCCTCCTCCGCCGGGCGGAAGGAAGCACAGTCCCTGGGTGTCCTAGGATGGTGGGTTTGGATGGTAGGGCTTAAGACGGGCGACGTGTACGAGCTGTGTGGAGGAGGCCGCACGAGGAGTGTGGGGTTGCAGGGGCGCGATCTCGTAGGTGACATCGCTCAGTTGCCGCAAGACGCGGTAAGGACCCACGTAACGAGGCAGCAACTTCTCACACAGGCCCACACGACACGCAGGAAGCCAGAGGAGTACGAGGGAGTCGGGAGGGTAATGGGCGTCACGGTGATGAAGGTCGTACCGTCGTTTTTGAGCGACTTGTGAAGCGTCGAGGCGATCTCGAGCGATTTGGCGGGCGGCGTCAGCTCGGGCAATGGCGTCACCAGCGTAACTGCTGGTACAAGGGTCGTGAGGCAGGAGGCTGTCGAAGGGTAGCAACGGGTCGCGGCCAAAGAGCAGGTAGAAGGGAGAGTAGCCGGTGGTATCGTGGCGTGTGGAATTGTAGGCGGACGTCACGAAAGGTAAGCTGACGTCCCAGTCTCGATGGTGGTCTGAGACATACATAGACCGCATGTCCGTCAGGGTGCGATTAAGACGCTCAGTAAGGCCGTTGGTCTGAGGATGGTAGGCCGTCGTGAACTTGTGGCGGGTAGAGCAGGAGCGCAGAAGGTCGTGGACCACTTTAGAAAGAAAGCAGGGGCCGCGATCCGTAAGCAGTTGACGAGGAGCGCCATGAAGTAGGACGACGTCATGGAGAAGAAAGTCGGCGACATCGGAGGCACAGCTGGTAGGGATCGCGCGCGTGATAGCGTACCGGGTAGTGTAATCGGTCGCAACGGCAATCCTCTTGTTCCCGGATGTTGATGGGGGGAAAGGACCAAGCAGGTCGAGACCAACACGGAAAAATGGGTCAGTCGGGATGTCGATGGGCTGAAGCTGGCCACAGGGTGGAAGTGGGGGCGTTTTCCGGCGCTGGCATTGATCACAAGCAGCAACATAACCGCGGACAGAGCGGTAAAGGCCAGGCCAGAAGAACCGCCTGCGCACGCTGTCGTACGTGCGTGAGACGCCTAGGTGCCCGGCAGTAGGAGCGTCATGAAGTTGGGCAAGTACTGTGGAGCGGAGATGGGTCGGGACGACGAGCAGGAGGTCGGCGCCATCTGGGTGCATATTGCGCCGGTACAAAATATCGTGATGCAGCACGAACATTCGTAGAACAGGATCGGAAGGGTCGCTGCGGAGGCGGTCGACTGTGAGGCGCAGAGTTGGATCACGGCGCTGCTCGTCACCAATGTTCAGAAAGTCTGATACGGACAGTACACAGTCGTCGGTATCACGTGTGTGGGAGTCAGGGGGATCGACAGGATGGCGGGACAGACAGTCAGCGTCTTGGTGAAGCTGGCCGGACTTGTAGACAACATTAAATGTGTATTCTTGCAAACGCAAGGCCCAGCGACCCAGACGTCCTGTAGGGTCTTTAAGAGAGGACAGCCAACACAAAGCATGGTGATCCGTAACTATGCAGAAGGGCCTTCCAAACAAATAAGGGCGGAATTTTGTTAACGCCCAAACAAGAGCAAGGCACTCCCGCTCCGTAATAGAGTAGTTACGTTCGGAAGGAGAGAGCAGGCGGCTGGCGTAAGCAATCACACGAAAGTGCTCGTGTTGCCGCTGCGCAAGAATGGCGCCAATACCATGGCCACTGGCGTCTGTGCGAAGTTCCGTAGGCGCAGATGGGTCGAAATGGGCCAACACAGGTGGAGCCGTGAGGGCCGCAACAAGTGCCGTGAAGGAGCGAGCTTGGTCAAGGCCCCAGGAGACTGCACACCGAGCAACCCTCCCCAGCTACACATCTACACACTCGGATACCACTAACACACCCAGGGCGTCCACACTCATCCACCGCAGCCTCACCTACAAAACTCATCACATTACGTCTGAGACGCCCTGCGTGATCACGGAAATTATACATCACACACATTCACTTCCTTCTATATTTATAGCAAACATATACCACCCCCCGTCCCTGCCGATGGCCCCGCTAGAATCACTTCTGCGAAAGCTACACCATCTAGCAGGGAAACATCCCCTACTCATCGGTGGGGACTTCAACAGTCAGCATACTGACTGGGGATACACAACCACGACACATCGAGGTCGCAGGCTCTGGCTGCTCCTGCAGAACCTCCAACTCACTGTGCACAACACGTTTCAGACGCCTACGCGGATCGGCAACAGTGTCAGCATGGACACCAGTCCGGACCTGACGCTGAGCCGCTGTATCCGCGGCGTTACCTGGAACAGAACACAACATACACTGGGCAGTGATCATTACATTATACAAATCACTGTCCCATACAAACCACCCCGTCACGCAAATATGACACACGAACTCATTAACTGGGATGCCTTTCGCGCTGCACGCACCGCCCTCCCAGACACTCCCATCGCAGACATCGATGCATGGGTGCAATCACTCAAGCATGACGTTCACCACAACACACGACACATTGAAACTACAACCGAAACACCGACCCTTGACACACGCCTAGCCCACCTCTGGGAGGCTTATCACAGCATCCTGGAACGCTGGAAAGGCAACAAACACAACAGAACGCTTAAAAAGCGGCTGGCCGCGCTGCAGACACAAATCCAACAGCACTCTGAGGAGCTCTGTCGATCCAACTGGGGACAGATATGTGACGGCATCGCCGGAAACCTGTCCAGCAAACGAGCATGGCAACTCCTCCGACACCTCATTGACCCCACACGCACCAAATCAGCAGCACAGCACCACGTGACACGCCTCACACATGAACACATTGACGATCCCGACACCCTTCTAGACACACTTCAAACCATGTACACATCTCCAGGCGGCCCCATACCTCTACCGCACTACACAGGACAAGCAAATCCAACACTCGACACCGACATCACGGAGTCGGAAGTCAGAGCGGCCCTCCTGACTTTCCGCGCCAACTCCGCGCCTGGTGCAGACCAAATCACAAACTCCATGCTCCGTAATCTGGATGACCAATCGATCACCCACATTACGAAATACTTCAACCAGTGCTGGAGGGAGGGTAACCTCCCGCAGTCCTGGCGCCACGCTAAGGTAATATTTATACCAAAACCCAACAAACCACTCACCATTCAAAACCTTCGCCCGATTTCGCTAACCTCATGCCTCGGGAAGCTCCTCGAGCATGTTGTGTTAGCGAGACTCACAAGTCACATGGCGGACAACAATCTCTACCCGCATAGCATGGTGGGATTCCGCCCTCATCTATCCGCACAGGATGCCATGCTGCAACTCACACACGACCTTTTTGACCCGCTTCTTCCAGGTCACACCAAGGCAGTCTTAGCTTTGGATCTCTCCAAAGCTTTTGATCGCATTGAACATCAGGCGATCATGACTGCTCTATCCCCATTGAATGTGGGTGTGCGCACGTATGCCTACATTCAAGCATTCCTGACTGACCGCACGGCTGAGATACACTTCGGGCCTCTGTCTTCCACCTTCTACACACTTCAGAGTATCGGCACCCCTCAAGGGTCCGTCCTTTCCCCCTTTCTCTTTAACATAACCCTCATACCCCTCGCCCAGAAATTGGCAACTATTCCCCACCTCAAGCCCACTCTTTATGCCGACGATATCACCCTGTGGACCACCCACGGCAGTGACGGCGACATAGAGAACACCTTACAGGAAGCAGCCACCCTCACCCAAAATTACGCACGGACCATCGGACTGTCTTGCTCCCCAGAGAAGTCCGAACTGCTCCTCATCCGGCCTAAGAACCACCGCTGTCCCCGCTCCCCCATTGCCATTGAATTGAATGGTTACCCGGTACCTGAGGTTGGCACCCTCCGTGTATTGGCCTTGCACATCCAGAACGATGGCAAAAACACCACTACCCTCAAGAAACTCAAGCAGGTTGCAGGCGCGATATCGCACCTCATCCGCAGGGTTTCGGGACATCATAGAGGCATGAAGGAGCGCGACCTATGTCGCCTCATTCATGCCTTTGTCCTCAGCCGTGTACTGTACACTACCCCATACTTACAACTATCCAAACATGACATAAACGCTTTGGATGCTTTGATTCGCAAGGCATTCAAGGTAGCACTTCATCTTCCCCTCAACACACCCACAGACAGATTACTAGGCCTGGGCCTCCACAACACGATCGGGGAACTGGTGGAGGCCCACCGACAGGCCCAATACATCAGGCTCACAAAAACTTCCACAGGTCGGTATATCCTGGACTCCCTGGGAATCAAAATACCGGCCAACGACCCAACCCTTCTCGCCATCCCACGATCCCTTCACCGAGAGCTTCTCATCAGGCCGCTCCCGAGGAATATGCACCCGTCCCACCATGAGCAGCGCCGCAGAGCCCGTGCGAAGGCACTCCATCGAGCGTACGGCCCCCAGCCGGACGCCGTATGGGTGGACGCTGCCTGCACGGGTGATGAAGCGACAGCAGCTGCGGTGGACTCCTCTTCATCCACCCTCCTCACACTACCTCTCCCTCCAGATACGTCCCCAGAGGCTGCAGAGGAAGCCGCCATTGCACTTGCTATAACCCGCACGGAAGCCCGGTATATTTTAACTGACTCTAAAACTGCGATTCTAAATTTTGCTCGAGGCCGAGTTCATGTCCCTGCTTTTGGCATACTGGACTCGCCCGATGCACCCCCGCCCCGCCAAGTGGAGCTGATATGGGTGCCTGCGCACTCCGGGAATCCCGGAAACGAGGCCGCCAACCTTTTAGCCCGAGGTTATTTAAACCGGGCTCAGGTGGCCTCGGATCGGGGATTCACGAAGGATCGCATGCACTCATTCAGTGAGCTGACCCAGGCATACAGAGCCTCTCGCCAGCTCTACCCCCCGCCCCACCCCTCCCTAGATAACAGACACGCAACACTCTGGCGCAGATTACAAACACATACTCTCCCCTCGCCCCTTACCCTAACCCACTATCATCCCTCCTTCCCCACTCCTGCTTGCGCCCTATGCCCAGAACCCTTCGCTTCTTCCCTCTACATCCTTTCCCTCTGCCCGGCGGACCCTCCCCCGCGGTACCTAGAGAACCTCAAGACCTGGGAGGACTGGGAGACCCTGCTGCATTCGGAGGACCCGGCCGTGTAGACCATCGCCACCGGCCGTGCTGCCAGTGTTATGGACCTCAGGAACATAAACACTTGAGTGCAGTGGGGTCGTGCGGGGACCCTGGGGCGTGCCCCGAATTCCTTTGTAAATAAAGTTTTCTCTCTCTGTCTCTCTCAAGGCCCCAGGAGAAAGGGACATCCTTCTTCAGGAGGGTTTTAAGGGGACGGGCCGTGTCGGCGAAGTTCGGGATAAACCGGCGAAAATACGAGCAGAGCCCGAGGAAACTGCGCACATCGCTCGAGGAACGGGGAGTGGGGAACTCACGAACGGCACGAACTTTGTCAGGGTCGGGCTTTACACCAGACGCATCAACCAAGTGGCCGAGGACCTTAATTTGGCGCTGGCCAAAGGTGCACTTCTGTGTATAGGGCTGGCATCGCCCGTATTGATGCGATGGGTCACGACAGAAGTTTGGCCAAGAGGACGATTCCCGAAATCGAAGACATCACTGTAGGAAGCTAAAAGGGCGCAGAGGGCGTTGGCGTGGTCAGGTGGCAAATCCGCCGCGATCATCGCAAAAGTAGGGTCCGGGCGTGAAGGGGCCGAGCGGGGAAGGGCATGGAGATCAGCGTTAGGCACTGCTGTTAGAGCAGAAACTGTACATTCGGCCAATGGAACCAGTTCAGCGAGCGCAATGCCACAGGGTAAAACTTCGGGAGAGAGACTGAAGTTCAGAATCGGAAGGTAGGTGCGGTTGCCGGTGACGGTCAGGACTGTGTGTGGAAGGATGACGTTACGCTGGAGGACAACGTCCTTGATTGGGTACGTGACGTAGACACCATCAGGAACGGCGGGAAACGGGGACATAGGGACATAGACTGCAGCGTCACGCGGCAAGCGAGTAAATTCAGCGGCACGTAAGCGAGGCGGCTTGGTATCGGCGCTTTCGGAGCAGAGCGGCAAGTCCAAACGAAGAAGGCCAGTGACGCAATCAATTAGAGCCGCGTGCGTCGTTAAAAAGTCGATACCGAGGATCACATCGTGGGGGCAATATCATCTACCACACAATTATTCTTGATGGAATTCACTAACTCTAAAGGGATGGGAACGTGCGGATGTTGCGCTGCCAGCTGTGGTCCCGCATTAATGACTTAGTTGTTAAAACCATCAGCAGTTTGCTCATCCACGTTCGGAGGCAACATGCACGGCTTTGATCGATGTCCAAGAGCATCATTCACATTCGTCCACGTTTTTCGTGCTTCTCCGCTTGTGTCTTGAATAACTGACGAATAGCATTCTTTTTTCTTTTCCTAACTCGGCTGCAGAAACGTTCGTATTATGGTTGCATTATTTGTTTTGGCAATACTTATAATTCTTAAGGTTCTTGCTTTTTTTTCATCACAGCTTCTCTTATCTTCACGCTATGGATTTCACTTCTCAAACTCGGGCAAAGAGGGAAATCGCATCCATTTTAAAATGGCTACATGAGCTTCTAACAACCGCCGTCTGAAGAGAAGTGATGAAATAGCCGTATTCTATATGTACTTAGTCATAATAATTGTGAAAATTGATGAGCTGTAGATTTCTACACAATCCTCCTCTTAACTAAATTGGAGAGGCATGAATCAGTCCATTAGGCCTTCGCTGGTCAAATTCTATTCGCTCAAGGTTCAGATTAGGTTTGATGCTTGAGTCGATTGCTTTCGGACTTTTGGTTTTCCACATGCTCTTGTTCTGGCTGTGTCTGAGTCTATGTTGAAGCCCTTACGCCCGATTTCAGAGGATCTAAGTTTGGATACTGAGTTGGAGGTGATCACTTATGTTCACGAGGTCTCCTGCCACCTGAAGAGGGTTGGGGGAAAATTATGCCTTGACTTAGTTTTTTGCACCCTGCAAGCTGTCCTGTCTATGCAAACTAACCAAGAGGCCTAAATAAAAGAAGGTTGAGTGGGGCACCATGCAACCCCCGAAAAAATTGTGTTTGCAGAACGAAGTTTATCTATTATATTTCTCTCAGCTGTGGCAGATTGTATGTCCGCCAAACAGGCCACTGCAGTTACAAACGCTTCCTTGAGCAGGCCAATATATTAGCCTCAGCACGTGGACAGCACCATCCTGAGCACTGTGAGCCCTGCAGGCATGACGGTGAAGATGCCACGCCGATTTAGACCGAACAAAGTTTATCGATCAAGCGAAGGAAAGAAAGGAACGCGAAATTGTTGAAGCCTTCCACAAAACGACATTCGGCCCTCACGAAGTGATTAAGTGAGGCTTCCTCCTCTTTTACAGAAAAGACTAGAATTTCACGGCATAACAAACTGGTTGTGCTTTTGAGGCAGTGTGTTTGGTCTGCATGCGCTTTGTTCTTGAAGATGAAAGGAGGCGCTGGCGCAATAAACACATTAGTGCGCACTCGTCCTGTGAGCTTCTACTCCCTTCGTGTTCCATGGTTTCTGAAGTTCTTATTTTTATAAGTTCATGATGTAAAAATAGCGCACAAGGAACACAAGGGACGGAAAGGAAGTTCACATAAGTTATAAGTTCACATGGACAAAGAAACCGTTTCAGGCGCATTAATCGAAAGGTACCAGAAACAAAAACAGCAAATTTCTCTTTTTTATTTATCCTGTAGACAGGAAACGGTGACTCTTGAACGAAAAAATTGTTCAAGCGCGACTGCTGCTCTCAAATTCGATTGCGTTGCTGCTAGCTGTTGCTTTCCTGCGGCGACTGCATGGCCACCTGCTAGGAGTACTCAGTGCGCGCCTGGCGCCCAGCGTCACCCTACGTGAGGCTTCGGAAAGGTAGATGCGTCCATGTGTCTCCTGCTTGCCGCCCTTCTGGCTCGCGCCGTCGCACTTGATTAGCGAATCTCGCACGGGGAAGAACAAGTGCAGCAGCTGCAGTCAGCTAAAACTCGTTCGGCAGAAGTCCATTCGTCCTTGAATCGATGCACACCGCCGTGCCGGTTGCGACGTGAGCGCTACGCGGATAACGCGGGCACAGACACCTGACAGGTGCGCACTTGGGCGCCTGCCCGCGTGTGCAGCCGCGCGCATGCGCAGACCGGCTTCGGCATACACGCGGGCGCGCAAGCTCGCGTAGTGTTCGCCTAGGATGCGCCTATGGAGTCGCAGCTGCGGCTGTGTGCACCGCGCTGCGATCCAGGAGGAGGTACCCTGAACCGAAACCACGGAGCCAACACTCGTGAAACGCTATTTGCTCGAGACGAATACTTTGAAATTGCGAACACCAAACATTCGGATAGAATCTCATATTCAACTATTTATTATTCGGCCGAATATTCTAAATTATCGAATATTCGTGCACCCCTAGTTGTTTCGAATCACTTCAGGGCACCTATAGCGATAAATAGCCATTTATATTTTCTTCTGCAGTTCTTGTGGACGTTGCAGCCACTGCAAGTGGATTAGTGGCTTTCTCAGCGACGGAAATGATAGTCACCTCATCAAATCTTACAAACTGCTGGTCAAAGCGTAAGCATATATTAGATACTTGCCTAGGAAGAAATGATTTTTAGGATTTTTTTTCGCAAAACATGGAGGCAACGACGTTTTTCTTTTTGGGATAAACTGAAGAAAACGCCCACCGATGTCGGTGTGCCACCATATGCATAGAAGTGGGTTGAGCTTTTCTCTGCCTCAAGTGTGTTCTGTTTCTGTTATGTTCGCAGAAATGATGACCGCTTTGATGCCGGGAAGCAAGACACTGAGTGCTGAAGAGAGGTTGCTGTTGTCGCAGGATGCTGAAGAAGAAATGTACAAGTGGCTTCGAGGACGCAAAAACCCGGTTTTATCCAAGAATTTTGTCATACACGCCGTAAAGCCAAAAACGAGCTTGTTGATGTAAAGAAATATCGTCAGTAGCACAAAAAGAAACTCTCCGTGTGAAGTTTTGCTTACACTGCAATGTTTTACATTTTTTTAAAAGGTAGAGGTGCAACGGCATTGGGACACCTAATCTGATGAGTTCCGCGACGTTCCGACAAACATGGCACAAGGCCTGTGGCACTGGTAGTGGAAGAAATATTTCAAGCTGCTTTGTTGTCCTATAGCACGGGTACAAATCCACTAAGAACGCGCTGAACGTGCACACACAATTACTTTTTTTTATGGCCGAATAAAAATCATTCTACTGTGGTATTTCCTTCCATACGCTTAACTTCATCGAATTCATTTCTAACAGCTGGCACAGGATGCTAGCTTGCTGCTTCCTAAAACCCGCTGGCGCCTCGGGTCGTGACATGTTCTTTCCCTCTTCACAGCTTCTGTATAAGTTTCATCATCGAAAGATAGGAATAGGACCTGCTTATGCACAATAAATTCAAAATTACTTGCGCCAGAAGTAACACGAAATATTTCAGTGGAGCGAATTTGGCATATGTGGTTCTAGAAACCATTTTGCTTTGGCGAAATTAAAAATGACATGCTGATGCACTTGTTGGCCCTCCTTTCGACTGCTATTTATACCAGTTTATTCAACGTCAGTGATGTTGAGGACCGCAAAAAAAAAAAAAAAAAACCTTAAGATGGATCTGACAGGATGCGCCGCCCTGTGTACTGTATATGGCAGCATGCGGCCAGCATACATTCAGACACCAGTAGTAGCACACATAATCTTCCCTATACAATTACGAAGCTGTTAGAATACAGCTGTAAGTTGATTCGAGAAAAACGGGAGAAGGTACGTTAGAATCTATTCCCCACGATTCTTCACAACCGCGGGATCACCTAATTTCGAAACTCGCGAAAGCTTCATGTGTATACTTTTGTAGATAGTTTTTGCAAATATAGATCGTTTAACCTCAGCTTCGCTATTGCCATTACCCTCAATGCTACCAGAAATGGTTTTGTTGCGACTTACCTTGCTGGCGCTGTCGTACACGTGAGAAAAACTTCCAATAAGACACTCGTCCAAAAATATCTGCATTTCACATCTTCGTGAGTGCCAAGCATAACGGAATAGCTTACGCTCGATCTATGATGAACGTAGTCGAAAAGCAGCTGTAGAAACTACGCCATGTTGTTTGAGATGTCTAAACTTAATCTAGAACGGAATAGTGACTTGACTATGGTTACAGATTAATAATGAAACTGAGTAATGTTGTGTACCTGCGGCAGTTCAAGGTAGCACGACTCTCAAGGAAGTAAGAAATCATTTCCATTGGTACAGGCCACCAAAGCACAGGTACTATCGTGGGTACGCTGTGTTTAAGTCCCATCTAAACTAACCGGAGCCTACCACGTCGCCACTATCGAAGCGTGCTAATTGTGCTGAAAGCATAGAGCATTAGGCTGTCCCCATGCAAGGAGTTATGAAGCTTGAACGATAGAGCAGAGAAACACGTCGAGACATAAAGGAGAGTGCTTCGGCTGTCGCAAAACATTATTTACCACTTGCTACAGCCCTTTCTCATTGTTATTTTCTGGTAACGTTTATTTCTGTACGCAAACCACGCATAGCCTGACTGAATAGAGCAAGTTGAGAGAGGAGTTGCTGCAACATTTTTTTTTCTTAAAGCAATGAAAGACAGCGCTCCAAAAATGTCCACGAAACACGCTTGAATGGCTTTATTGGTGGTCTGTCTGCACTCGTGTCTCGCAGCGCTTTACGATTTAGCTGTAAGACAATGCAAGCCTTATTTATTTTGATACTGGCAATATTTTTCTTCCTTGTGTACGTACCTCTCGCGTCAGCGTATGTCATCTGTTTTTGTGAAGAAAACGAAAGAATCTTCGGATCAAACCAAAGAGACGAAGCTGTTACCATTGCATAATGCAATATTCTGCCGACGGTTGGACACGAGCTGGTACCATGTACGACGCGACAGCGCCCCGCCCAGATACCCATTCACATCCAGACCAGTTTCCGCCTCGTAGGTTCGTGGCCTCACCAAAGCAGACCGGACCAGGGAATCGAGCTGTCGGCAGAATGGAGCCTGAGAACTCCCTGCTGCTGCCGTACCCATTGGACGAGCTTAGGGAGGTTTTAAGGCGAAAGCCTTTAATGCCTCATACTGTCTTGACCAAGGAATGTTTGCAATTGTGTCCGCATTTCGGCGTCACTACATAAAAAACAAACTGTGTCGACGCTGGGAATCGAACCAGGGCCTTTGGCAGCGGAGACGCTACCACTCCGCCACGAAAGCTCAGGGTTTGGTCATGAATAAAAGCGCATCTAGCGAATACATGGGTTTTATAAATAAAATAAAAGAAATTAAAAAGAAAGATAGGGAAGGAAACAAAATTTAAAAATAAAAAGAATAAAAGAAAGAAAAATAAAAAATAAAGAGAAAGTATGAACAATGAATCAAAAATAAAAAAACAAACAGTGCGCCAGGAAACGCTCTCGCGTTGCAGCATTTTAGAGAGCTAAAGTGCCCCTCGAATTTTTCGGTTACACTGAGACGTCGCCGATAGCTCTCTACAGCAGCCAGTCGTGAGGACACCCACAGGAAACAACGCACAGTCTTCTGAGCAGTGATTACCTTATGCGTTCGTGTCTCCGTCGGTTGGTTTACCCTCGCCGTATTCCTGGCACGCGCATGCCATATCTATTATCAACAACGCCCTGCCGACGTGGTGCGATTAGAGCGCTACGACGTGCAAAATTTGCCGCAACTATGCGCCAACACTTAGGCTTCTCGCTGGGCCAAGAGGAACGCTGGCTGGCGCACTCGTCTTAATATTCCTGTGAAAGCACAGAAGTCTCGCTGTTTGTGGACAGGTGGCTACGTGGGTCGACATGGCGTTGGAATGTGTCTCGTGTTACCTAGACAAATCTCCTCGCTGGAAATGTGCACTACGAAATCCCAAGGTACGAAAGCAGACTCATGCAATCATACTTCGTTGTTGTGCACAAAGTTAACTCAATTGAATCGAAAAAACCGGCTACATAAGCGGTGAGTATGATGTTAGATTTCGATGCAGACAAGAATTTACGCCTTCGTAAGGTAAAAACTCGTTATTCGGACCAAATACAGCACAGGTGAACGATAGAGCGATTACTAACACATACTCGAGCAGAGAAAAAGTAGTCTGGGAAGAGGTTATTGTGATCATCTTCAGTGAGTTCTTTAGCGCTATCATCTAAGTAGTGAACTGCACGAATCCCAAGATCATTACAGAATGCATTTTGTCAGCTATGAGTTGACCATTTAAATTAGCGCAAATGGCTTCTATTTTTGCACTGGCTGGAACTTAGTAATTCTAGGGAAAGCACTACATTTTCAAACTAGGTGAGGTAAATTACCGTGTTCCATCGGAAAACCAACGAAAACGAAGGCGCAGGACAAGAACAAGGCACGCACACACACTGTCGTTGGACTTACAACTAATTTATTTTTTGGCTCATCCACGCAATTAAAGCCATTTTTTAGCGCAAGCGCACATGCAAGCAAAACAAAACGAAAGAAAAAAAACGCAGTCACGTTTGGTCGTTATTCCATCTCCGATAAAAAGCGCCACTCTTTATCTGTGATAATGACAGACGGATCGCTTATGAAGGACCGCTCATCCTTTTGTTGCGAAGGCAACACTGCGCTAGTCGCCCAGCCATTTCGCGGAGCTCTGGAAAGGTCAAGCTACGCAGGCGCGTGGGCCGCTGACGTCACACGGCGCACAGCTGGCGCGCCGGGGCCGCCGCGCCCCGGCGCGCCATTAAACCTGACCATTAAATGTCAGAGAGATGATTTCACTCCCTACATATCCAATTTTTCAATGCAGTTCTTCCTGAGCCTGTGAGAGAGTTTATCAGAAGATGCCCTATAGGGATCTTCAGCCGTTTGTCGACTCCGGCGAGCGCATAGACGCAACCATTACTTGCATCAGGAAGGCTGTCATCTTTTAATCCCGTGCCGAAATCGATGTAACCTACCACCCTGTCACCCACCAGCTCAACGTGCTTTCATAGCGCCATGTCATCCACAATGAGTGCACAGTACAGGACTTCAGATCTGGTTTGCACAGGATGCTCCAGGAAACAGCCCGGCCGTCCATCAAGGGATCGATAGGACTCGCGAAGGGTGCGTTACGTTGGCAGAGCATCATTGACCTTTGAACGAACGTTTTCGTAGGCTGCTGACGAGCAAATGTGCGTAATGGTGGAGGGAATTTTCGTTTCTTTTCGCCTCCTACCTTGTGCAGCAGTTGTATGTCATTCGGGAATGTTGCGCTAATTACTTCAGCTCCCTCATCAGACAGAAGTTTTCTTTCATTGATTGTCCTTGTAATTATCAGGGCTGTGTCATTTCTTTTTTTTAACGTTCACTTATTTTGCCGCACAGTCTTGATCTTTTTGGTTAGGTTTCCCGTTTCTACTTCAGAAGCGAAAGTCACGATAAGGTGTTGCCTCTCACGATAAGGTGTTGCCTGTGCTTCAACAACCTTATTGCACGAAGGCTCTCGGGACTTCGATAATGGCCGCTTCGGTTTAGCCTGAATATAAAATTTTACTTCTTTTTTATGCGAGGCAATTCATATCTGCAACCTGATTTGAAAGTGAATTGCCTCGTCAGGCAAAAGTGAATTGCTTTTTGTCCCGTTACCTCGGACCGAGCTTGTCTGAATAAAGAATTCAATCCTTCAGTCAATCAATCATTCAAACAATCAAATGGGAAGGACAGGGGTAACCGGTTGTCGCTCAGAAGTATCTTGTTGAAATTGGTTGCATGGACAAAAAGCAATTTGCTATTGTGCCAACAGAAGAAACACAAGTCTCTTTGCAGTTTATACACTGCTCCTGAAGCGTGTTTGGAAGTTGATTAGTAACTTATTACAATGCAATATCTGCCCCTGCAGAACTATTATGCAAAGCCTCGGATAAAAGTATGAGGAATACGGGTTCAGTGAAAAAAAAATTGTTTTTGTGCAGTCGACTTAAGCAGACCTGTAAAACAGCGCGAACTACAACAGACAAGAACGAGAAGGACACGGGACAGCGCTCGTATCGTGTCGTTCTTGTTCTTGTCAATCGGAGTTCGCGCTGTTCAAGAATGCATCTGTTCCAACTCGCCCAAGTGTGCGTTCTGCTTCGGACAAAGCAGGGGAATGAAAAGCACTGAAGCATAAGGGATATATGTGCTCCATACACAGGAAAATTACCAGCTGACTGAGCAGCGCTGGCATACAGAAACAATTTTTTTTTCTGCGGATCCGCAAATATATGCTCCTGATTGTACTGCTTGCGTGTCAACTTCTCGAAACATCCGCGCGCTAAGAAACTTTGGAATCAGTCTAGCCGCGTGCAAAAAAATACGATGACCGGAATACATACGCTAACGGCACTGCAGGCGTGAATATAGACCGACGTAACGCGCTCTCGCACGCGCTGTGTTACGTTGGCGAAAACAATTCCTTCGACAGTCCAACGCACTGCAGCACCGACGTAACGGACAACTGCCAGCGCACCCCGACGATCCCAGCGCAGAGAAAAATGGCTGATGCCTGCGCAAACAACATGAGTGGCGCCGGCAGCTCAAATGTTCCACTTGCGCCAGATAGCGTGGTGGAGGGGTTTATCGAAGCCATAAAACGACACCGCTGTGTGCATAATACCAATTGACTCGATTTCAGGGGCCAACAGCGCAAAGACAGCGCGTGGGAACAGATACGGCTAGCGCAGTGGTCTCTCCCCAGGTGAGCCCTTTACGACTGCTTTTTATGGCATCATTTGTACATTTCTCGGCCTAAGCATACCACTTGCAGCATGCACCGTAACGTTTGATGGATTTTTTTAAGCATGAAATGCTTTTAGCTCCCGTTGTCGGCAGTGTGGTGACGTCACGCCGAGACCGAGAGCCAACATCCGGGCACTGAAACGAGAGCATCCGGGCACCGTACGAGATTTAACGAGACTCTACGAGAGAGGGCCGTGGGGGGCCGCTTCCGCGCCGTCCCCAAGGATGGCGCTGCGGTCCCACACTCACGCATGTTAAAGACCGGCCGCTGGGCCTTCAGCTAATGACGTTTGCCCCTTTGGCAGGCAGATGTATACACGCTCACGGAGTATTAGAACGCGCTGCTTGTACATTCTTGTCAGGCCTGCGTCTCGTCGTGTCCGCGTACGCTTCTGCATCGTCCTGCATTTCAATGCCGCCACCGTCGAGGCTGTTTAAACCGAGCAATGGAGCCTGATGAAGGGGAGGGAGGAAGCGTCTTGCGGAAAGTGATCGCTTTGCGAGTGATACGCCATAGCAGAAGACTGGTCGCCGCTGCCGACAACGCCATGATTATGCAGCCGTTCCCGAAAGCGACCAGGCCGCCACGGTTTGCGGCTGCCTACCTAAGCCCGCACTACTGCAGGCGATCGCTTCGACGCAACAAGAAGAGTGTGGTGTGGTGAACACTAGACCCATCTCAAGATTTTGACTAGTACCATCTACAACCAATGTGTTATGCCCGTAAACATTTCATGCTTACTCTACTCTCGATTACGGGAGAGCCAGATTTTTTGCCTCGTTTCCTTTTGTAGTTGTAGAATGCCACAAGTTGTGCAACGCGCACATTGCAACACATGTGTGATATGTCACTAGTGGAATCCATATAGTATAACTCCTCAACTAAGTGACACGAGAGTAGTAAATAGAGACATTCTGAGCTGGTGTGTGACTTTTGCTTGCTCTGCGTGGAAATGAACGCAGTTCACAGACGGAGAGGCAACAACTTCATGTTGTGCATTATCATCGGCTGACTATCCTCTGTTGCCATGGCAAGGAACCCTTTCGGGACATGAAGTACTCTGCAATGGCGTCTTGAATTCGCACGGCATCTAAAACTGAGCGGCTGCCATTGCCAGTACTCTGATGGTTTACGTGCGCTATGGTCTGGCCGCAGCCACCCTCTTGGTTTCTGTCACCACTGACTAGGTCACTATAAACATTAGGGCAATAAGGCGCTGTCATAGAGCAGAAAATTATGCAGGCACACCGCCGCACTAACCATGTCCGTTAGCAACTCCACATCGGCTCCTAGGAAGCAGCACCACCGGGAGACCAAAATTCTAGACGCGTTCTCAACGCAACGTCGTGCCTCTTGACAGCCTATAGTTAAACACCCTTTTTGTGTCATTCAGTTGTATGTCATGGTAAGGGCGCATTAAGTAGGCTATGCTGCATCTCCCACGATGAACGATGCCGTATAATGAGCGAAACGGAGGAGGCTGCGAGAAAAAATTGGCTGTGGCTTAGCTAAGGTTAAGCCTGGATACGCGAAAATCTCTTGCTGCTTTTCAGCCATCTCCCAAGCTACCACTTCTGGATCGGTGTTACTGCGCCGTACGGCTGTTGCTTCTTCTTCTCCTTCCATGGCGAGTGTCTGCGCCTGTCCTACGGGCAAGCGCGCCTTTGCTAAAGCCTTCGACTGCGTATGCCATTCCAAACTAATCGTAAAACTATGGGGTTACATCGGTGACGGGGAACTTTTGTCTTGGATTGAAGATTTCTTGCAGCAACGTTCCCAACTCGTTTTGTATCACAACATTTAATCTGAAAAGGTACCAGTTACATCCGGAGTTCCTCAAGGCTCTGTCCTTGGGCCACTGTTGTTTCTTATATTTATTAACGACATTACCACCGACATTACCTGTAACATCTAACTCTCTGCAGACGATTGTATAATTTACAGAGAAATCAGAAGCCATGATGATCATCCCGTACTTAACAGATCACTACAAATACTTTCGGATTGGTGTAATGACTGGCAAATGTCAATTAACCAGGTGAAATCTGTAGCAACTGCAGTAACTAGAAAAACAACCGTCAAATTTCTTGTATAACATCAATAGTACTCCTTTGGCCTTCGTCAACGAACACAAATATTTAGGAGTTACATTAACTAACGATCTTAGATCGGGCAAACACATCGACATCATCACTTCAACTGCCTTACGAAAGCTGTTTTTTCTTAAAAGGTGTCTTCCTCTTACGCCAAGAGAAACTAAACTTTTAGGTTATAAAACGTTTGTCAGAACTGTTCTAGAATATGCTAACACTGTGTGGTTTCCTCACTCAGTAACCAATATTTCACGACTTGAAAGAATTCAACGTAAAGCAGTGAGATTTATTCAGAACAGGTAAAAAAACTGACTCACCAACACAACTAGCAGTAACCTCCGGGCTCGAAACAATATCAACAAGGGCAAAGCGCGCGCGACTAAAATTCGTTTATCAGCTTCTTAATAAAACTTTTAACATCGATTCATCAAAGTACATTTCACTGTCACGAAAACGTGCATTAAGAAACCAGCACGCGTATACGCTAACCGAATATCCTTATCACAGTAACACTTTCAAAGATTCTTTCTTCCCTCTAGCAACAAGGGAATGGAACCGTCTAGACGCATCTATAACTAACGCTGATTCCTTTTCAAATTTTTATTCTGAACTAGAAGGCGTGTTTTAAAACTAGAGTTGGGGTTAGAAAGCTTTTTTTTTAATTTTTGTCAATTGCAAGGAGTATAAGATGTGTTATACCCATGTTTATGTTATGTTTATGTTTCTGAACTAGCATGCCTTTTTTCTTTCGATTGCTCGTGGACACCTGTCAATATTCTTTTCAGCTTTTCTGGGCTATGAATTGTCTAGATCTTTTAGAAATGTTATCCTTTACCCTGTATTTACATGTAATGCCCACCTGCTAAGTTCTCAACCAGAGACTGGCAGTATTTCAAATAAATAAATAAAAATATGTCCCTCCCTTCAAATGTGTACTGCGCACGGCTGCGGCGAAAGGTCAAATGGTGGCGAGGATGGCCGCCTCTTCTATGGCCGCCGCCGCCGCTCAAGCGTTCTCGCAACGCCTTGCGAAAGAACCTTCTCCTCTTGGGACGGCGGCGGCGACCGCGCGGCAGCGGCGAAGGGTAAAACGGTGGCTAGGAGGAGAAGCGGCGACGCTCAGACGGCGGTGTCAGCGCACGGCGGCAGCGACGGCTGCGGCAGCAGCGGCCACCTGCGCTGCGCGTGACGTCACTCGGTTTCGCGCATGCGCAGCTGTAGCTAAAATTGATTACGGCGCACGCCAGACCCGGTGTTGGCGAGCCTAGTGAAGTTTTCCGCTTCAAAAGGCGCGAGCGCAATGCAGACGTCCCGCGGGTCGACGATCGGCGCGCGCGTCTGCAATCGCTCTGCGCATGTTCCAAAGAGAGCCACAAGCTGAGTTGTTGGGCAAGTTGGTTCAATTTAGCGTAAAGATTGGCTGCGCAAAAGGGCAATCACATGAAAGACGACGGGACAAGCGCTTGTCCCGTCGTCTTTCATGTGATTGTCCCTTTTGCGCGACCAATCTTTACGCTTCGAAGAGAGCCGCCGACTTCGCATTTTGTCGGCGTAGCGCGCATGGCCGCGAGCGACGGTTGCTAGCGCGCCGAGCACGTCAGACTGAACGCTCATTGAACTGCTGTCGTGACCTGCGCGCGAAGCAGAACGAGTCGAAAGGGAACTTCACTAACGTTCAACATGCATCACCCACAATAGTTTGAGTCCTGTTAGAATAGTAATATCGCACGTGGCTC
Organism: Amblyomma mixtum; assembly: GCF_055824585.1. Taxonomy (NCBI): domain Eukaryota; kingdom Metazoa; phylum Arthropoda; class Arachnida; order Ixodida; family Ixodidae; genus Amblyomma; species Amblyomma mixtum. The sequence goes on from NC_143016.1 coordinate 157,614,496, forward strand.
CGTCAGCCCTTTATGTTTTAACGCAAAGCAGAAACTGCCTAGAGCATTTTTCATGCTTACCGGCGCCTGTAGTCGCTCCTGGAATGCAGGAAACAAAGCCGGTAGTGTTCCTGCGTAGAGCCTCGTCGTTTGCCCGGTCCGGTCGAAGCATTCCGGAGTAAAATGAACCAAACGCAAGCGGTCTCTGTCTTTTGCTTCCCAGCCCTTGCGACGAATGTCTCGTTCTGAGAGTCTTCGCTCCTAAGGATCCTTCGGAAACCTAGCAATAAAGACGTTAACGGTTACAGGTGCGTACGTACGCGCCGCAATGCAAAGAGCACGACCAGTTCAGATTGAGCTTTAATATGCGTCACTTGTGATATACGTGCCTCCTGGCGTCGTCTTGACTCAGTTTGTACAACCCTAAGCCATGCAGGAACCAAGCCGTAGTGTTACATGCCGCGCACGTGCATCACCACCACTTCTCCGTGCACGCACTGGGCGCGTGCGGCTGCAACTAGCTTTTCTCCTGCCCCCCGCAAGATGGTGTCGCCGAGACCTCACTTGACGGGCACTCCCTCCGCTCCTGAATTTTTTTTTACCTCCTTGGGTGCAACTTAAAACTATTTTACAGTGTAAGAAACGAAGGTAAAGCACTGTTATCATGCGCATCAATACATTAATTTAGTTTTTTGTTTCATTAAAAACAGGACACGTGAAACTTGCTCTTAGAACTAATATTGCAGCAAGGCTGCTTGAATGGCCACTCGCCTCTGCTTTTAAAGGAACACACTGTGTATACCACCCCGCGCCACCGTTTCCCCTTTGCTGCGACGTGGTGGGCCCCACGCGCCGGTCGCGTATTGTGCGCTATGCGTGTGGCGTGTTTTGCAGTCTTGTCGGGGTACCCTTCTTTCTTCGTCGTCGGTGGCGTTGTCTTTCGTAGTCCATTACAGGAAAAAAAAAGCATTCAAACTGCGCGCCAAAAACATCGACATTACGGGGTTTTTTTTTATTTGTTAACAACCTCTTCTACCAGGTGGCGCCACGCAGCTCGTACCTCATTCTGTCGTCTCGCTGGTGCCCTATACACTTTCTCTGCCAGCCGATCTACTTGCGTCAGGCCACACGTTTAATTTCTGCATGCCGCCGTACACAATACTGCCTTACTTTTAAGCTTTTCTTAGCTAGTTGCATCGCGCCCTCGTCGGCGTACGCCAACGCACTGCAGGCCTTGGGAGAGCGTGAAGATGCTGCGCGCCGATAACATAAAGGCGCGGTTATCAGAGTTGCCAGGTTCTAAACTCGAAAAAGAGCCACAAAAATCACAAAAGTAGCCAAAAAGTAGCCAACGTGTCATCGAAGTGTCGAAAGTAGCCAAAAAAGCGCCAAAGTTGCAGAAAAGCGACACCAGAAACACAAAAGCCTCAAGAAATCTGTCATTCTTGCAGGATGCGAATAACTCTTCATAATAATAGCATCGCTAATCAAATGAAAGGAAATACATGAACACAATGGGACAGGAGCACGGAACACGCACGAGGAATTTCTGAAGGTATTGAAAGTGTGAGAAAACTAACCAGAAGAGTTTTTATTTTCTGCAGACGAGAAATTATTTGGGTTCATAATCCACTGCGATAACAATTTGAATTTCCATATAAATATGACATGCGTGGCATTTTTCTTTGTACGGAATTTCTTCACTGCTCTGTAAACAAGGCCATGATTCCATGCGCCTATTTCTTTTTCCGTTTTATTCCTGTATCTTTTTTTTCAGCTTTCTATTGCAAAAACAGACTGATCGCCACGCGCAGCCCATATGTATTGAAGACACAGAAAGCATAGCCTTGGCACAAGTTTTTGACGTCACGTTGGTTAGTTATCAGCCACTTATTGCCCCCCTGAAGCTCTATATCGCTGTAAGATACGAAGATCCTTCGTCCTCACATTTCAAAACTCTTTGGTGTTTCCCGTTCCCCACTAATCAGCTGAAAAGAAACCACGTGCCCTGAAAAAATTCAACAAGGACTGTAATTCTCAGCATCATACAAGTGGCTGTCGGGGTGGTATGTGCGGCCGATTAGCGTGCTTTGAACCAGTAGTCAACTGAGGTCACAAGGTATATCAGCTAAGTAGCAAGTCACTTCCCTATTTACCTGTGGCGCATTCAGTGAATGCAGATAGGACATTTCCTATTGCTAGTTCTAAGAAAGCTACATATCAGAATTGCATAGTGGAGTCGAAGTTTCGGAGTCTCGGCTGGGAGTACACCGGAGCAAGAATTATTTTAAGTCTAGGACATGATTACAGGCAAATTTTCAACAAAAGTGCTGGCACCATATAATAATAGTGCTCACTTGTGGCATTCTAACGCACTCAAGCAAAAATGCTCTGGCACCATTGGCGGAAAAGCAGGTCCACTATTCACTCCTAACTTCAAATTCAAATGCAGCTAAAAATTAGCCAACCAGCCATGCTCAAAATTTTGTCGCCAAGAAGTCCCAAAAGTAGCGAATACGGCACAAAGTAGTCAAACCTGGCCAGCCTGGCGGTTATCTTTCGACTGCAAGCTTTTCAGAGCGCCAAGATGCTATGCTCCGAGATCGGCGGACGGTCGGCAGCAGCTACTTCGTTGCGCGCTCGGCGCGGGCCGCCTGGCTGCGCCAATATGTGCCTGGAAAGCATCCGCTGGCAGCGGGGCCTTCTCTATTCTCGATGTGTCGCCTTTTACTGGGAAAGCACTGATACGCTCACCAACATCGACCAAGAACCTCGTCCGTACTTTCTTGCGCCGACACCTAACCAACAGCGACGCCATGTTAAAAGTTAGTTTCAAAAAATCTTCACACATAGAAACCTACAAATTTGGCCCGGCTAACGCCGAATATGAGCATGCCGAACACGATGGTGACCTCGAAATTTGGCCCTGGTTGAAATTTGGCCTGGGCCACCCCTGAAGTTTTACCTTGGCCGATCCCAGTAAAAGAAAAAAAAATCAGTGCGTCCAATGCGAAAAGCAATTCAAATTAAATGGTGACAACTGGGAGGTCAATGGGTAGTATTAGTAGAATGAGTGCTTCTAATAAACGCAATTATAAAAGGAAAGAAAAGATTTTTGCTAGCGCTGGCATCTGCCATCGCTGCGGGAAGCCCCTGAGCTGGCGCAGCGAAAATAAAAGGGTAGCAGGTAGGGTGTAGAAATGAAATTAAAAAGCTGAGGGGAAAATTAGAAAGGATAGGAGGAAGAAGTACACTATACGAGAAATCTATTTACATATTGACATATTGTCATTTATACAGGTCAGACGCACGTGAATCTAATTAAAGAGTGAGGTGAATGAGTCCAGTTCGGAATTCAAAGCGTCCAACTGGGAGTCCATTGAAACCAATTAGAAAGTTAACTTGACCAATCGGGAAGCCAGTTGGTCCGACTGGGCAATCTGATAGGTTCTGTCATTTCCAATGGGCCACCCAACGTACCTGTCTAGGCAGGATTTCAAATCAGAGAAGTAACCAAGAAAATCAGATATCAAATCGTCAGCATGATTGTATTTATTCACATAGCACATAATGCGGATCCAAAATATTGTGTTCACAAAACCACAAACCCGATGCCAAAGAATGTCAGACTGAAGACATGAAAGTAAACAAAAGCATAAATACATTCAGCAATAAATCATGCAAAAGCAAGAAGTATTTACATAGTAACACTACATGAGTCAGATTGGAAGATATTTACAAAGAGGCTGCAGACAAAGAGAAATGAGTTTGTTTAAAAAAGAGATATGTCCTATCAACTTTGAAATACAATATGAACAAAATTTACGGGTAGAAAAATAGTGGAACTAATTAATTTCTTGCAACAACTTTTTTACCAGAAGAAATGACAATTTGTATGGAAAATTCCGTGTTTTGTAGCAAAACGAATCGGCGCAATGAGGTGACTGCACATATCACGCGAAAATGAAACCATGAAGCATAAGAGAGTGCGCAGACAGCACTCTAAGAAATGCGCAGTTAGCAGGAGATGACTTCAATGCTTTTGTTTCTCTTTCCTTCTTCTTGTCCCATATCCCATAAAAGGACCAGTCCGCTCTCATACACTATGTGCGCGCTGTAACTTCGCTCACCCCACTGTTCCCTGCAAGCGAATTCTGTGTGCACCGAGCATCGTAGAGAGCACAAGCGGTAGGAGCGCTGGCGCTTATTCACGATCATTACCGTGTTTATGGCAAAATTCAGGCTGCATCGTACTGTGATACAATGATGCGCTGCACAGTCCTTTAGTCACTTTTTCTGAATCACAAGTGCAGAGCACAGGAGGAGGATCTTCGTGGTCGGTAACTAATTCCTTTCATCAAGGTCTAGCACTCCCATGCATGCACTTTTACCGTTGTCCGGTGACCGGTCGTATCAAGCATGAATTTATGGGATATGTGCACGATTGTGCGAGTGAAGCTAGTTAGCACTGTTTAGAAACATTACAATTTCAGCCACGAGTTCACGGGAGCAAGAAAAAAATGTCATTTTCGAACATTGCCTCAATACTCTAAATCGAAAATGTATGGTATGTCCACATTGAAGAAGATATTCTATTTACAAGCTACTAAACATTTTAAATATTTCTCCTCTTCTGTTTTCACCTACACGCTGATGAGCAGTTCACACAATATTTAAAAATTCTGGCTAATTTTTATTATGCTAACGTTTTTAATGACAATACAGTGCAGTTGTGGCTCATAACAGAGCCAAAAAGTAATTTTGTAGCAGCATGTAGTAACATTTACCATTTGGTACCACAGTTTCACCACTACTAGATCGCTGGAACGTGGACACTGCGTGAGACTGCATGGCAAACCACAGGCAGGCTTAATTCACTGAACTTGCAAAAAAACTCAGGAAACATCAAGCATACTGAAAAAAACATAAAAAGTCACTGAGAGATACCCATGTTGTATTGGTCAGTTGACTAGCGATGGGGCCATTAAAGAGTTCCATAACTTAACAGTGCTACTTCATGGAAAGCTCCATACATAAAATTCATTCGCATATTAAACATTGTTTAAATGGGCCATATTTAGATGAAGGCAAGACACAGAATGCGCCTGTGGGATTTTAGCACACTTTAAGGCTGCAGATGGAACCACCCATCAAGCGTGTCGTCGTCATCAAATGGAGAACGCCAGGTGTTCTAACTTTGTCCAGCGCCTTTAACAGCGATGTGTCTCATAGGCTTAGTCTCTTTCGGACGTTCAGGACAATAAATTGATTTTTTTTTCAGCAAAAACAATTCCAATTTTCTTAAAATGTGAATTAGCTTGGAACTGCAGCAAGATGTGTATTATGAAGTTCTATGAGCACACAAAGTCTCTCAATATTTGATGCCGGCAGAACAAGAGCGTCCGATTCTTCTGCCACAACCTTCAGAGAGTGCCTCAAATTTACTATTTAACATTTTATTAGACTGCACTTAAGTTGCTTGAGGAGGACATAAGTTATAAATCCCTACCGCAAACCAGTTTTTCAAATGTGGCAAATGAAACATAGGTCAACTGAACAACAGAATTGTTTGTTCACTAAATTCACCGCATACCCCCTGACAGTAAAAATCGAACCCTTCATGATAATTCTAGCATAGGGCTTAGAATTTGCAAGTGCAATGGTTTCAGCTGTTATTTGAAGGCCTGGTTGTGCGTATTCAGCCTAATTTCCGAACTAGCGGATGTCGTTATTGGAGCGAACACTCTCTTTAGTAACTGGTGCATCAAGAGACGAGCAAAAGTGCGCTACCCATTGGTCTACAGCAAGCTGGGTCAGTTTTTGAGCACCGTCCTCCATCTGCAAACGACGACACTCTTGATGAGGGACTTCATTTGCTGCCTTCACAACCTCCTTTAGGCTGTCATTCCTGACTCAAAAGGAAAAGGTGATTGGGTCCACAATGACCCCAGAGCCGAACACTGTTCACTATGTTTGTGTGCTATTGCGTATTATACATCATAAATTCTTTCCCATATAGAATTTCGGCAGGTATGTGGAACTCTATGAGAAGCTCCTATGCCAAGTCGAGTTCAGAGGCCTCAGTGTTGCATTTCAGCATGATATGGAGGGCTGTGACTCAGCGTTCCCAGTGTTGGGGATATGTTTTGGAGAGAATCTCATCAAGCACTTGGATGCTGTAGAACAGTATCAAACTTTCAAGTTCTTCGACTTTCCGCCACCTGCGCTCTTTAGTCGGTCCCTGCATACGTCTGACTATTTTTGGAGGCTCTGTGGCCATTAACCTGTGGTCAATTTTCTCTTGCTCAACGCTGATCGAATGCTTGACGGCCGATTCCGAGCAGAATGCAATGCTTGTAGTCGGCAACAAAACTACACGCGATGTCAAAATATGGCAGAGCAATTGAAGAGATACTGTTTTTACACCCTGGACGGACATTTTTTTCTAAGTTCTGCAGCCTTCAAGTCAATTAGCATTTCATTTTCAGTCCGTTCAACTCCATCGACACTAAGTACAGGCAACCGTACTAAGACCCAGCCCATTCCCCTTCTTGTAGGCAACAGCTGCAACCGAAATACCAATTGAATTGGGTAACTCTCAACATCGGTACCCGCGCAACAGAATCGACACACAGCGCATAAAGAACGCATTGAGCTTCTTACTTTTTTCCTTGATGCTCTAGAGTGAAGCCTCAATTACTTAAATGGCTAATGGCATTAACAATGCTTTTTTGGAATAAACCCATGTCTGGATTTTGTTTCCCAAACCCCAAGGCGGCTAGAACGAGCTTCGCCATCCTTTGCTAAACTGGCACTTCGCTAACAATTGGCTGAATTGCCCAAATAAATGTACCACTCGATATAAAAAGTAGTGTGTCATCTGCATTTAATGAACAGCTAAATCTTGGTCCAACTTTTGTAGTTTTTACACCAAAATCACGTTGCAGCTGCCCATCCATATATCTGAAAAATCTTTGATTCTGTCGAGTCGAAGAATTCTGAATTGCTCACTACTCCTGCAGCTGAGACTCAATATCTAAGAGCAGAAAGAATGGTAAGTACATCTTCAAGTTTCGAAACGTTGATTACATTGCTGCATCCCGGGCACGCAAAAAAATTAACTTGTATCTGTATTGCTTATCTGTACCAAGCGCTAAGGACAAAAAAAAAGTGAAAATTCATTGATGTCATAGACTGCTCAAACATTTTGTTAAGACTGTATTGGAAGTGAGGCAAGATTGAGCACTCAAAAGAAACCCTTGATCACTTCTATCAGGCTTGTGAGCCCTGTTATGGACAGTTTATTTTTTAGGCATATTTCAGCACCATCAAAAGAGCAACCTCCTTCGTCACAACTGCTTTTTCATTGACAGGCTCTTCAAAAAGATGGAAAAAGAGTTTTCACCAGGCTTAGGTTCCTTGTCAGATTTTTCAGGGAGCGACTCCTGAAATTCAAATTATAGGAAGCATGTCGAAGGTCTGAAAAAGCCTACAGGGCGATGCCTAAATGGTCCCTGCTCCCACAAGATGGAAAGAACACCTTTTAATACCTTTTCATAAAAATAAAAAAGTTAACTGCAGGTGAAACTAAACAAAGCAACCTGTGAAGGCCAGGCTGCTTGCCGAGGAATCGACGAAGGTCCTCCACCGACCGCGCCGTATGAAGACGCTGCACGCACTACGCCGACGCTGCATACAACGGCAACCTAGACCACGACGCGAAACACCTTCAAAACGAGGCCTCCATCAAGAAAAGCTCCGACCACACGCCTCATTTGAACTAGCAATTACTGCACCCAGCAAATACAAATAATTTTCTTTTCCCGTTGTGGTTTGTGTTACCTTGTGTATAAAGATTGCATTATGAGGGGCTATGGAGCAAAACTCGCCGTTAAGAAAGCTTTCAGACCAGCAATAAGACAAGATCGTTGATGGAATGAAAATACTCAAGCTCTTCTATAGGTGGTGGTCACCTGCGAAGCCACATCTCGTCTTTTTCATGTTTTGGCAGTGATATGGGCGTTATGGCTCTAGCGCTCTTCTGCCGAGCGCGCAGTGGTTCTTCTATTGGCCGCGTGGTGGGCACGCGTGCGCATTGGGCACGGATTCATCGCCAAGTCCGGTGGAGGGTGGTAAAGATGTTTTGCATCAATAATATGCCTAACACCCTGCATGGTAGAACTAATTGCACAGAAGTTCGGCTAGAAAAATGCAGGAGCAAGCCACGCGCTGTTCGCCGCAGTATAATCAATCGCGCGGTGCTGGGGGCAGCCATGTGGCGGTAACACCATGCGTGAAACTTGCAAGCACCTGCAGCGACATGGTAGTTTCCAAGCTCGTGCGCACCCACACGTAAGAGCAGCCAACTTCGCGGTTTTTCACGGAAGCGAAATGCACCATCTGCCGTTGTGAACACTCAGCAGCGCGAAAACACGCCGAAAGACAACATGGCCGCAACGCGCGAAGCTTATACAAAATCATGGACACCCGCCATCAAACGCGGCTTGCTAGCCTGGTTGCTCCCTTCCACGCGCGAGGCACGGCGAGGCACAGCCCGCCTTCACATTAGCTGGCAGGCATCGAAGCACAGTAGCACAGCGCGCCGCCGGCGTGCTGCACAGGAGGCCGTTCACCTTCTAATATAAAAAGTTATATTCCCTGCGTTTCCCTGCATCCTCCTAGCTGTGCATCCGCCTGGAAATGACCTCCTATACAATACGACCCCGTAGCAGCCAATGACCTGCGTGCACATGTTCGCACCATTAAAAAAAACACAAAGATAACCATGAAAAGCGCGAACCATGATAATCATGAAAAGTTAACAGCAGGTGAAGTAACTTGAACAGCTATCAATGACTAAAAAATGATAGCGGCTTAACGCATTTAAACCTAGTATACCTGCGAAAGCAGGTGTTCATTCTTAAATTAGAGGGGGCACTTAAACTCCGCCTTAGGGGTGCGGCATGATATCTTTAGTGGGTTAATGCCCATGTGTGCTCAATTTGTAATTCCTACTTAAGATTCATAGATGGCGGTGAGTCCTCACATACCACTACCAGCGCCGTGGCGCAGCGGTTAAGCGATGCGCCACTGCACTGGCAGGTGGCTGCTTCTATCCCGGGTTGTAACTCGGGTTGCTATGCAACAGCACAAGATCGTACGTGCGGTTTTTACCAATGCGCTTGTGGTATTAGCTTGTGGCTAAGAATTTCTTTAGCTCGTGCCGGCTCACTGGCCGGCCCGACGCCGTATTGAGCTGTGAAACCTAGCGTCAGTGCGAGGGTGGTGTCCTCTGGGTGTGTAGGCGGCAGGTGGCAGTAGCGCGGCGCCATCTGTTGGAGCGCAGCTAAAGCGGTTGCTAGGCAATGGCTTAGTAGCCGCACCACCACGAGCATACGCGACGAGCCGAGCTGGGCTGCAGTAGCGTTGTTTTCGCAACAAAAGTACAACTGTATACTGCAAGCGATTTACAAGCTAACCTTACAGAGCTACATATGACGGTGGCAGCTACCTGAATTTCCTCAGGTAGCTCTCGAGAAATTGATGTGATCACTTCTGGTATTCTAAAAAAGAAACACTTGTTCCTGTGTCAGCCTCTGGATGGCAGCGAGTGCCCTTCCGCTGGGCGACCGTTCCGGCGGTTCTAACCACTTATTCGAAAGCTACTAACCTCACTGTCACGCACTGACGAAGATCCACTCGTATCCTATTCTTCTGGAGTTTTTTGCACATCCCCTGCCACCCTGGGATGCCGGTTCACAGTCTATTTGTGTTGGTACGTCATAATCAGTAGCATCGGAATATGCTTTTACAGTCCGACCACTGTCGCCGCAAGGCAGCCCTGCGGGAACACCCCGACTTAGAGTGGAGTCTTCTTCCCATGGCGAGGGGCCATCTTCAGATGACAAGGCTGCGTCCGCAGTTCCCTGCGTCAATATCAGCATATGCTTAGCTCGCGCGTCTATGTTTTGTCCTAAATTCCGTTCAAGGACATACAGGATGAACTTACAGCACGTTTATGGTGGGCGCGGGCAGTATACCGAGTAAGTGGAAAAATCTGCCGCCGGGCTCAACTAGGCTTTATAATCTCCTCGCTTTCTTTGTTTTCTCGTAGAATGCGTGTATAATTTCAAATTCAGTGGCGACCAGGATTCACAGAAACTGCTCGAAAACGGCACGCAGAGATACGCCACTAGCGGCCGCCATATCAGTTTAGATGTCCAGCTGCTCCAGTCGACGTTACTGCTCCTATAGTGTAGTTCAACTATGTTTTGTTGAGCACACGGCTGGTGTATGCAACTACGTATTCAAAGATCCGGGCTTACGCTGTGCAAGAACAGCACTGAGGCCGATTCCGCTGCAAACGTTTTCACCTGAGTGGGAGCACCGGGGTCGTAGTGTCGAAGGATAGGCGAAGTTAGAATACGACGGAGCGCAGCGAACGCTTCATCACAGGCCGAGTCCCACGCAGACAGACCGGAGGTGCCATTCAATAGTTTCGTAAGTGGCGCGATGATAAAGGCGAAATTGCGGACGAAACGGCTAAAATATGAGCATCACCCCATGCAATTCGTCAAGATCAGGTAGGACGCCGTCTTTAGAGACGAGTTAGCCGAGTATCGTCAACTTCCGGATGCCAAAGCGACAGTTCTGGAGACTAGCTTGATGGCCGAAACTTGTGAGGCAGCCTAATATGTGGTGCAAGCGCTCGAGGTGCATCAGAAAATCGGGCAAAAACACGATATCATCATCTAAATAGCAGAGACAAATTTTACACTCGAGACCGCGAAAGCTGTTGTCCATAATTCGCTCAAACGTGACGGGAGCGTTGCAGAGGCTGAATGGCATCGCGGTGAATTCATCGAGGCCGTCAGGGCTGATGAAAGCAGTTTTAGGGCGATTGGACTCAGCCATAGGAATTTTATAATAGCCGGAACGCAGATCCAGGTACCAGAACTTGGCGCGTCGCCAATATGTAGTTGCGGGTAGAAGTACTTGCGCGTAATTTTGTTAAGCCGACGACAGTCCATGCAAAATTGTGCCGAGCTATCCTTTTTTCTCACAAGCACGATTGGGGAGGACCAAGGACTAACAGAGGTTAAATGATGCCATGTCGTAGCATGTCATCAACTTCTTATATGTGAACGCATTGCTCCGGATTCGACACACGGTAGGGGCGCTGGTGGCGAGTAGCATTGGTACCGGAGTCCATGTGGTGCATGACAGTGATCGTACGGCCCAAGGAACTTGTCTGATAGTCAAATGAAGAGCGAAACTGGTTGAGCTGGGCAAGGGACTGGGCGCGGTGTGCTGTGTCGAAGTCGTGGTCAACGGAGAGGTGGAAAATGTCCTGGGGCATCGGGTGGTCTGAAGTATCGTTACGCGGTTTGAGGTCACCGACACAGGCACCATAGAAGTAACATCATTGTCCAAGGATCAGATCAATTTAACGGATTCGAGGAGGAGCAGGAGGAATAAGAGGAAAGGCAGGGAGGTTAACCGGAAGAGTAATCGGTTTGCTACCCTACACGGGGAGAAGGGGGTGAGGGGATGAAAAAAATAGAAGAGAAAGTAAATAACAGAAAATTGAAGTCACATGGAAAGTCAGCGTTCTTTAAGTCACAGCCTATCATGCAGGCCAGAAGGTCGCAAGAAGCGGAGCGGTGCGTTGGAGGCCTTTACCGCCGACGATCGCCGCGGCCAGTGTCCGGGAATCTTCATTTCCGTCAGTGGGCGTGGATCCAGACGCTCGAGCGCACAGCTGAGAGACTGCCTTTCGGCGCTGTAGGCAGGGCAGTCACAAAGAATGTGGGATATAGCCTCGTCATACCCGCAGATGGTTCATGCAGGGCTATCAGTAATTCCGATTAAGAAAGAGTAATGGTTGGTGAAAGCTACACCAAGCCACAGGCGGCAAGTAAAGTTTCTTCACGTCGTGGTAGGCCGGATGGAAGCCGGAGCTTCAGATCTGAGTCCAAGAATTTTAAACGTGAATTGGAAAATTGGCCGGAATTCCACATGGCAACCGTGATGTCCCGCTCAAGTGCGCGAAGCCTGACCGCTGCGTCTGCTCTCGAAAGGGGGATCGACACAAAATCGCCGTCCTGGTGAGCAGTTCGTGCGACCTCAACCGCGCGGTATTGCTTGCTATGCCGCTGTGCCGCGGTAGCCATTGGTAGATAATATCATGTCATGTATTGATGGCATAGTGATGTAGTGGAATTTCTGCGACCAGTTGTTCATGGCCTCCAAGGCGAAGAGCAGCTTGTAAGCCTTGGAGAGCAGCTTTGTAATCGGTGGAAATAGACCACTGCTGAGGGCGCTGCTGACTGATGTGTTCAACGGCAGCACGAAGATCGGCGAGTTCCGCACCCGTCGAAGAAGTCTAGTGAGCTATCCTAACTCTAATTTCTGTAGTCCTTGGAGGGATGACCACGGAGCCCGAAGAACTCTTTGTTATGGTTCACTGAGACGTCAGTGTAGACGTTCACCCGGTTTGCACGGTGCTCATGGAAATCATCAAGAGTGACTTGTTTTAGTTCTATCGGCAATAAATCGGTCTTCTTGCTGACGCCAGGTATTGAAAGAAGAACACGGTGAGAAGAATGGCGCGATGTGCATCAATAGTGTCTGTAAACGGGTTAGAAATGGCTCAGGCACTCTCCACGGAGCAGGGGGGACACAGATGAAGTGTTCGAGATGAGGATTTCGGTAGCACCGTGGCGAATGCATATGGCAACGAATGGAAGAGGGAGGTGCCAGCAAGAGGCAAAGAGGTTGGCAGGCAAGAAGAGAACGGTGCCGTAAGGAACAGTGGTGGAGCGCACAGGGACGAGCAGAGCACTGGCGGGGGCAATTTCAGTGCCCTCGGCGACAAGTTAAGCATCAAACCGAAAAGTAGGCTCGTCGAAGGGCGCAACGCCGAGCGTAGAGATGACGTGAGCACGAGTGCAACCAATGACGGCACTTTGGTGGGATAGAAAATCCCACCCAGGGATGACATCATGGGAGCTCGCACGGTACAATAAAATTAGTTAATTTCTAAAACATCTGCGATGAACTCGCGACAAGCGTCAGAAGAATGAACGGGCTCGACGCTAGCAATATGGAGGGATAGTGCAGAAGACGGGGGGAGAAGGTATCCTTAATCAGAGAAATGGAGGCACAATAGTTCACTAGCGCAAGTGCTCTCACGCCGTCAACAAAGATCCAAGAGATTCAGTGGAGCAAGGCGAGAAATTAAACCGGACGAAGAGTGCGCAGTTCGTGCCGCAGAAACTGCGCTTGTTTCCGAATCTGCGGGGACGCTGCGACACCGCATGGGCGACTAAGAGTGACAGCAAAGGGAACGTGAGCGGTGAGAAGCGAACGGCTGATGGCCGTGCGCTCTAAGGAGCGGTCTCTGGAGGCGGTGGCTCTGAAAGTAGGCGAAGGATAGGGTGCGATGGGAGTAGTCTGGCCGAGGAGGCACAGGCGCAGGCACTGTATGGCGACAGAGGTAGGCGACGTGGCCTGGGACAGCAAAGGCACAGCAGATCAGCCGTTTATCAGCTGTGCGCCAAGGCTGGCATGAAGCAGGCGTAGCGTAGAGTGAAGTCGGGAACAGCGGGTGCAGGCAACGCTGTCGGCACGCATGCGAAGGCTGGTAGCCACGATGGTTGTACGACGGATTTGGCACATGTGAGAGGCACAGGCGTGGCGACAGGCGGCCCGGAAACGGGACGGCAGTAGCTTAAGGCGGCAGCAAAAACAGAGGGCAGTATTGGAGGATGACCGACATGGGGAGCCACGGGAGCCGGCTGCCGAGTTTAGGAAGTACATCGGCGAACTTCTGCATGATGGTGTGCCGGATAGCAGCAGTGATTAAGGGAGGTGACGGGTACTTGCAACATAGAAGCGTTAGCTCCCGGGAGTCCTCATCTCGCATCTCCCACGGAGGTTTCGATGGTAGCGGTCAACTCATTGTTGATGGCCAGGCCCGAGATGGGCTCGGTAGGTACTGGGTCGAGGGTGACGAACCGAAATGCGGTGCTTGCGCAAATTGTCGCAAATTTGGCAGAGGTTATATAGTGAGGCTGCAGTGGTGGAACTTTTTGCCAACAATTTTTGAAAAGCTTCGTCGAACCCCTTCATGACATGCTTGATCTTGTCAGCCCTAGGCATAGCTGGATTAGCACGCTTGCATGGATAAACCACATCTTCAGTGTAGCTTTTGGTGGTTTCATCCGTAGGCTCAGCTAGAATGCGCGAACTTTGCTCAGCGAGCAGCTTTTGCACGGCGGGATGACCGAAAACCTCTGCAAGCATTCTATTAAAAACATCTCAGGTGGGAATATCGGCTTCGTGATTCCGAAACCAGAGGTTCACGACGTCGCTCAGATAGAAGATGATATTTTTGGCCTGGTTGTTATGGCGGCTTACCCGTTCGTATGACACGAACCAGCCTTCAGCATCCTGGTTGCTGTACTGGCTGAAAACAGCGGATTGCCGCTGCCGCACGGCACGGGAGCAGGTGATGGGCTGCGGTGGGCCTGCGAGCAGTTGGCTGCCCTCATTCGTGGAAATTTAGATCGAGCGGCTGCGGAGCTCCACGGTGACTGAAAAGAAGTGAGACGCCGTAACCTCCACCAAATGAAGGGTGGTTTTTGGGACGTGGGAAGCGCGGTTGACTAGCACACTTGCACAAGTAGTCGATAAAGCAGCGAAGCTAGAGACAGGGTTACAAGAAAAATTTCTCTACCATTAGCGCCAGCCGGTTATCTCCAGAGCTTCGTCATACTTGGCAGCAATGAATGATCACCTTCATTCCAGGCGTTCCGATTTGTTCAGGGCCATGTTTGGCCGCATTCTTCGGCCTACACTTGTACTGTGTTTGCAGCCTCCAGGATTCAGTGTTGTGTTCCTGCTTCGTTGCCACTCTTTGTCCGCATTCTGTCATCAGCGTAGACGGCATGTTTAAGGCTCTCTATTGCGTACATACAGTTTCTGTGAGAGCCCGAACATGGCTATGTAATTAGTCGGCTAAGAGCACAAGATAACAAGGGCGAAAAATAAAAGAGAGAACCATGCTGCATCTGCGCTCAAACGAAATTGCAAGGACGAAGCAAGCAGGTGCCGTCGCTACGCGGCACATGGCAACAAATGAAACATGAAAGCAAGTGACATCATGAAAACAAGGTGCAATAAAAAAGCCAAAAGGGGCGTTAAATGATTTACATTGAGGCCAAATGGGGCTAATACAAAGCTAAAAGGTCAAATCAGGGGCCTGAAACCTTTAAAAATTCCAGATTAAGCCAGCACGACCAATTTACTCAAACGATATCTGGCTCAAATAGTTTAATTCACGTTTTGTTAGAGCAATCGTGAATCTTTAGAGGAACACAGTTTTCTCCTAGCTTCAAATCGTTTAATTCCTCCTCAATTTCTAACCTTCAAACGCCCCCTTGAGCTCTTTTATCGCATCTGGTTTGCATGCCATGAACTGGTGGGCGAGATGGTCAGACATATTTAGTGAAGCAGCGCAACGGCACAAGGCCAAGGGAAGAAAGGGACAAACATAGCGCTGTGTTTCTACCTTTCTTTCCTTGGCCTTGTGTCGTTGCGCTGCTTCACTAGATGGTTTGTAGGTGATGGCAGTTGCTTTAATTTGTTCTCATGTGCCGAGTAGCCACTTCACCAGTGAGCGTCTTCCTTGCATTTTCGTTTTTGCGAAAATAGAGCATAGTTATTTCTTGTCCTTTTTCGCCTTTCTTGTATGGTAACAAACTCAGCAACTGTTTCCTATGTTTCCTCGCCCTCTCTTGCTATTTGTATCGCTTTTTTCTGCAATTTAGAACTAGTCTGGTGAAGCAGCAGTGGGAAACTCACGGTGTTTTCGATAGTCTGGCTTGCCACCGTGGACGTCAGGTGCGTGGTAGTGTCGTGAGAGGTGTAGCGCTGAGGGTGTAGCACTGTAGTGTCCGTCTTTGTTTCGCCTCTTTCTTAAGGTTGCGCTGCGTTTTTATCTTTCGTTACGTATTTGGTATGTAGGAGTTGTTCAGCCCAGGCTTCGTAGTCTGCGATTCTTCCGCCTTTCTCTGCTTCCTGTTCTCCATGATTTTGTTCTAGTTTATTAGCATGGCTCCCCTCTAACTATTTTGATTTTGCTGCATTCTGTCGTAATCATGAGGGTGTAGTGATCGCTTCCTACATTTTCTCCGCTGTAGTCCCATTCCTTCCTTCTAGTGTTCTTCACTAGTGAGAAGTCTGTGCATGTCTCCCTTCTTAAACTATATCCTTGCCTCGTTTCCTTGCTTGGGTCTGCGAGTGCGGTGATGGATTTCCTAGTTCGTAGGTTGACCAATCATCTCTTTGGGTTTCGTTTTGTAGCCCCACATCTGGTTGGCCGCGTTGACATCTACTACTACAATGAGTGAAGCCTTCCCAGCCTCGTTTAGTGCTTACTTGAAGATGTTGTCAAATCTGACATCCTTTTTGCTCGACCTGCAATATTGCCCCATTGTTCGCCGTTTACTGCAGCTGCCACGTCGTGCCTTGGCACCCACCCGTCGTCTTTGTGTTCTCTGCTCGAGCATGGATTGGCTGGGCGTGCCGTGTGCCGGCCGTGCTAGTACTGACACTGTCTTCTCCTAACACTCTACTGGCGCTCAGTGACGCTTTGATGGACCAGCTGGGCACTTCCCTGATGTACGAAGAGCTCCCGAGAGCCTCTAACGCCTAGCTACACCACAAGGACACGACACCGGCCCACAAAGAGAGCCACCGCTTTCGAGGTTTGGATCCCGAGTTCCGACCTCTCACGACACCACCCCGCACATGACGTCCACGGCGGCAAGCCAGACCATCGAGGTCACCGTGAGTTTCCCACTGCTGCTTCACTATGCGTCCCGAACGCCCGAGTACTTTCATGGCGTCAAGTGTGAATACGTGGAGGATTGATTGGGCAGCTACGACCTGCTAGCTGCGTTTGACCTTTGGGACAAGTACCGCAAACCAAGGAATGTCTATTGCGCCCTCGAAAACGCTGACAAGTCCACAGTCACCACCTGGCGAAAGCTCCGGCAGCAGTTACTCGATATCTTCGGCAGAAACGAACGGAAGAAGCGAACCGAACCTGCCCCGCAGTCCCGAGCGCAGTGGCCGAATGAGCGTCGCCATGTTCGTATAAGACATGACGCAGCTTCTCAACCGCACAGATCCTTCTATGTCTGAAGCGTAGTGTGTCACCTTGTGCGAGGGGTTATAGAACAGCTTTTCGTGGGACTTGTGATGACCCTCCTTGTAATGTGGTCGATTTTTCTCTCTAGATAACACGCATGGAGCGCGTCCTGGAGCAGAGGTTCGCGCATTATGGCCGTTCAGCGCATATAACTACTACGGATGGCCACATGCCGCTGCCTGGCACCGAGAATGAGGCCCTCCGCGAGCTGATCAGGATAATTGTGCGCGAAGAGGTGCAGAATCTTCGCCCTTTCGAGCAGCGCCCGCGTGTCGGAGCCATCTTGGATGCCCTTCGTCACAAAGTACGTCGAGTGGGGCAGCCAATGCCTTTCATCAGCAACCGCCTGTGTCGTATGTCATGACGTGCAGCGAAACGCTACTCAGCTCTGCGCCATCATGACTGGGGTTTTAGTGTCCTGCTCCTCCCGTACCGTATCAACGATTCCTAACTTCGCTTGCTCTCTCTGACGTACACCCATTCATCAGGAAAGCCAACATGAGGCGCACGTCGAACAGCCGGCCCCTGTGCTTCCACTGCGGTGAAGCCGCCCACATACTGCGCCACTACCCGTATCGCCGAATGGTCTTGCATGGGTTTTCACCAGACCTACCCGGGCCACGCTATGGTGAACGATACCGTTCTTGGTGGTCTTGTTTGTCTCATGCAGCTCTACTATTTCTGGCTTCTCTGTTGCCGCTTCTATGTATTGATGGAGTATTACTTGTTTTTGTTTGATGCTTTTGCAGATACATTGTCATATTGTTGTTTCTTCGCCATGCTCTTGGTGTTGTTTCTAGCCTTCATGAATTTCTATTGCTTCCATCCCAACTTAACTTTTTTGCTGTTCAGTCCTTCTTGCAGTCCATTTCGCACTTTACTGGCGCGATGTTATCCGTTTCCTTGCTTTTGAATTTGATTCTGAGTCCACTTTCCTCTTGTCGCATCAGCTGGATATTCTGTTGGTGTCGTTTCATTGTTTGTTGAATCAACTGCTGCAGTTGATGCGTATGTTCCCGCATTTGCTGCATGTCTTGTTCCACCTGGTGCTGTATTTCTTGTGCCATTAGTAGCATTGCCTGTTGTCTGCGCTCTGTTTCTCCTCTTTGCTTTGTTTGTGGAGCCTCTTGCCCGACTTCAATGTCCTTCCAACTTCTGTCTCTAATGTTTTCTACAGTGCCTCTTACTCTTTATTCTTCTCCTTTAAGAGACTTATTCGTGATCTCATTTATGTAACTGTTTTCATTGATTTCTTGTTTACGTCTAATCGTTAGAGCTCTGACCTCTGACGATTGCTTGGGGACGGTAAACAAGCTACCCAGCTCACCTCTTTCACCGCCTTCTGCTAATCCTTTGCCTTGGTGTTTTTGGAGTGGCGGGAATCCGTGCTGCCTGGATTGGCTCATGGCCTGGTGTGCCCAGCTCTCGGATGTTGACCTGGATCTGCCCCTGGTGTCATGGGCCCCGGTCCTGGCTCAAGCCTTGTGTTGTGTTCGTGCTCCATTTGCTTGCGTCTTCTTCGCCACCTCCCGCTCTCTTATTATGTACGCGGTCCGGAATTTCATCCTGTAACTGTCCGAGTAGGTCTTGTGGCTTCTCTGGCACGCTCCGTATTTCTCATAGCACATATGTCCTTCCACTGGGTCCTCTTCACCTCACTTCTTGCGCACTTTGGCTCCTGTGTTTTGACACAACTCCGCTTTGTGTCCAGCCTTGCCGCACCGGCGGCACCCCAAGCGGCACAGGTAATCTACCGAATATTGGATATGAATGGCTTCATTGTGGTCATTTTTAGGAACAGCTTGTGGCAATGCGTTTCTAATAACAGGCCGATTACATGTGCTGCTTTGGAAGCCGCGGTTGTCTTGTTGTATATGTAACATGATCTTTCTCATTCGTGGTTATCTACGTAGAAATAAACCTTCCATCCAGAGAAGGTAACGGCTGACAGCCGTTTTTTCACGCTTCCTGGCTAAGAGCACCACGTGCCCCCTTGCTCTGGTGCTGCTTCTTTATTCTGTGCCTCGATTATAACATTATGCTCCAGGTCTGGTCTAATAGTGAATGCCACCTCAAGTCTTGCGCAGCGTGGCTGACCCAGTCGCTGATGCTATTGTTTTCTCGTTGAACCTGTATTTCTTCAAGTCCAGCTCGCTTCTCGGTTGCGTGATAATCATTGTTTCGTTTTTCCTCATCGTGGGAGGATTACAAAATGTCCTTCTTCTAAAATATTCTCCGCTCACTTTTCCGTTGATTGGCACCTTTTGCTTGGCTAGGTGGGTGCCATCGTGCATTTTTTCCCGCCTCGCCTGCACTCGCTCCTTGCCTGCCCCGATCCATATTTCCGAGATTCTACTGATGCCGCACCTAATTTCTTCGATCGCGTCTTGCATTTCCATGATCTGCATGCTTACTGGGTCGTAACCCCTTTGACTCTCCGTGCCGTCGAGCCTGCTGTCTGTCCTACGGCCACACGCATCCTACGGCCACACGCAGTGGCCGTGCCGACTTTAGGCTTAGCTCGCTCCTAAATCTTCACACTTGTCGCATTAAACTAAAAATAAATTTATAGCTTTCGCTGAGCTCCTTTTCTGTGAGCGGTGGTCGCCTGCGGCGTGTTTCCGAAAGGTCAACGGTAGAGTGCTCCATCTCAACGGCGCCACCTAGCGGAATATACACTATTTCTAGAACCGGTAAGTGAACAGTTAGCACAGCAGACTCTCGTTGCTCGGAGAAAGACGATGGTGTTCCAAACGTTGGCTTTTAAGGCGAAACTCATTCTTAGCTGATGAGCGGTGTGGACGGAAACTGAAGACCGAGGATGTCCACTAAATTGCCCACTCAAACTGCCAATCATAATAAAAGATTACAGAAATCAAAATTGAATCCGGGCCACCGATGTGCGAAATGGGGACGCCGCAACTCCGCTGCAACATTTTTTTCTTAACGTAGTGTTTATTAAATTAACGCAATGTTCTTTATACATGAATTATTCGACGTCTGACGCTGAATAAAGGCGGGAGTAGGGAATGTACAGTTCATACAAACCGAACTGTGTGATATGTACTTGGCCTACATGAGCAATTATGAGTATGTTAATTACGTAAGCCGCAATCAAGCGAGTACCACATTCACGGCGTTTCCGGTAAATTCTCTCTGTGCTGGATGTGCAGTCGTAGCGCCGTCATGCGGCACCACTCAAAACTGGCTCGCAATGTACGGCGCTGGCCCAGCAGATGGCCCAGGCGCGGACCTCGCAGAGCTTTCGCATTTCCGCACGTAAGGAGATATAAGTGCACCTCATAAATTTTTCTTTAGTTCTTCTCCGACAAGAATCAATCGGCCCAGAGCCGAGGTACTTCTACGGCTCTGTACATTCCTTCCCCCTCTCCCTGCGGGTAAGCTCGCCTTCAATCGTATCCGTCTGCACGCGGATTTTTCTAGGCGTCCCTAACGTGCTGAGAACTTTCGAGGCGCCCTGCGCTGTGTCATGGGCTTGAGTGATATTAGCTCCATCGCAGAGTTTGAGATGTCCCATGTGTGAAAGGTTCTCTGCATGACAGCATTAGCAAAGCCAAAAGTCGTTTACACAGGACAAGTACAAGTCAAAAACCGGCCGTGCATCGTAATTCGCATTGAGTTAAAGGCCGTCAAGATGACCCTCTTATGGCTGCCGGAACCACTGGAGGATGTGCACATTCGTGACGCCTTAAGATTTTGCGGCTGAATGACACCAATCACAGTTGAAAACCAGGATGGTAGCGGAAAGGGAGCCGATGCGCACATTGGATTGCGATGTTGTGTCGACGCTCGCTGACGGAGTCAAGTTCAGTCGTGTTCCCCATGTAGAAGTGGTTTGTAGAATTCAGCCTCTTGATTTAATTCCCGGAAGTGTCCCGGGGTCTTTACGGTGCCTCAAAGCAGATCATATCCGCCGTCACTGCCGTACTATACGCTGTGATGACTGCCGGCATTTTTCGACACTATACTAAACAGTGCGTCGTTTCCAATGTGGACACGCTAGGAGGTGGCCCCCATCCTTGGGACGAAGATGTACATGAGCATGTCATGGTTGCTACTGAATTGCTGGATGCGACTGGCTGCCTGTCACAAGCAGCACCTATTGGAGCTGTTAATTAGGACTCGTCGAAAGGTGGTCACGGTTTATAGTACCGTGCGAGCTGCAGACGTGCTTGTTGCACCTTACCCTTCTCGAGAAGGGAAGCTGCCTCCTGTCACCGAGTTATCCACGGATTCCCGTGCAGCGGAAATGTCTCCGACGTACATCAGCGCTGAGAAAGCCGCTCAGGTCCCGAGTACTGCAGGTGGGCCTGCGGCCACATCGCCAAGACTGTGTGCTGCAGCAGAATCCGGTGGCGTGAGTGGGTGCACCAAGGAAAAGCCTGAAAACTAGTGTTGTGTTCAGCAGCCTGGTGAAGGCTGAAATGCAGACCCATGCACTGAAAGTGCCGTTCCTAAGCGATATGCATCGTCAGCATCTGGATATTGTGAGGAGATGGAGGAGGCCTCCCTGCCAGACTTAAGCTCCGCCACAAAGCGTCCAAGAAAGAGCCATCTATTCACTCGAGATCAAGGAGTAAATATGCTGCCTAAAGACAGGCCTCGCCCTCTCGCTCCCTGCTGGCCCCATGGATGCGTAATTTCAGTGCCAGTAGTCCATGAATGCTGCCGCCTAGCAATTGAACTTCGCAACGCTGAATGCCTGTGGACTCCCTACTCGGCAAAAATAGGTGCAGCTGCGTCGCCTTTTTCGGGCAGTTTGCTCGACTTTGTAGCAATCCAGGAGACCAAGAATGAATATGATGTCAATACAGAAAGAGTCCCCGGCCTTTTCTAGCAGTTAAAAAGCTTGCTTGACACACACTGTGGGTCTTTCGGCGGGTTGTCTCCTGCTTCTGAAATAGAGTATACCCTTTCCTCACCTTGTGTACCGTGTAAATACGGAGTGGCGGTTCAAGTGTTGCGACTTTCAGATGTATGGTGAGTTGTGGCGGTTGATTAAGGTTTACGGTTTCTGTTATCAGGCAAAGAGTAGTTGTTCATGAAAACCTAGGCGCTTCTCTTGAATCTCAGTGCCAGCTGTTTTGATGGGCGACTTTAACTGCGACTGTAACCGTAGTGATGGCTCTGGATCGAATGGGAATAGGGATAGAAGTTCTGCAGCGCTATCTAGCATCACTAAAAACATGGGAATACTATACACTGGGCTATCTCGGCCGACGTCGTGCTCTCATGCCCGTATCTGAAGCAACTCACATGCCCATGTGGACCGGATTTACGTATCTGCGTGTCTGTCTTTCTCTGATCACAACATGGTTAATGTGTCTAATGGTAAATGCAGCCGCCCTAACCAGCGTAGCTCAATGCTACGCTGATTGACTAGGAGGATTTTAGACCACGCGTAAATTTAGCTTCCGTGTCTTGTTTCTATAGGGGAATTCATTTACATGCAGCTTGGGAGATGTTTAAGCAGGAAGTGTGAAGGATGAGTTTGGTTGTCTACGAGAGTGATTCGGTTAGGTTCTACTCAGAAAGAGCAGAAGAGAAGCAGTTAAAGAAAACACTTTATAACCATTATGATCTTTAGTTCGGCGCTTCTGGTTTGTACACGGACGAAATCGCTGGTATGAACTGCCAGCTTCAACAGTATGACGCGGCACACTTTAGGTCTGCTCGTGTAATCGGACTCGCGCCAACTGCGCCCTGCACTGTGAAGATCCGATCAGGATTAACGTGATGATCACCTCCATGCGGTTTCGAAAATAATATCAGCACTTTACTACCCTGCTGTAAAAAAGTTCTATGATGCAATAACCTCATAGATCATTCATCATAGAATATCACAAAATCTGTATGACATCTCATACAATTCTTATGATATTGCCACCGTCCGAACAAACCAGTGGCGCCGTACCGCGGCCGAACTGTTTAAGCAGGGACTTGCCAAGCCTTGGGCATTCGAGGTGATCGAAGATCGTCTTCTTCCTCGCTCGAGCTGCCTGCTGGCTGGCACGCCCACCTCGTCTAATTAGAACCTGGGCTATTTCTTCACCCGTTTGTCGGTGACATATTTGGTGGAGCCGCTGGGTAACGTCCCATGTACTCGGATTGCGAGGACACTCTCGAAACCTGTTCTCCACGCGTGGACACAACACCCGTCCACAAAGCGAGCCGCCGTCTGCGAGGCCTACAACCGGAGTTCAGCCAACTGACAGCGCCGGTAAGAGCGGTAAAAACAATGAAATCAACCGTGGCTAGCCAGACGACTCAGCATTCCGGAAATGCCCCGCCATTCCTCCTTCACGCACCTCGGTCGCCGCCGCCGTTCCACGGGGACAGGTTCGAGGACGTAGAAGACTGGTTGGCCAGCTTTGAGCGAGTGGCGGGCTTCAACGAATGGGACGGCAAGCGCAAATTGCGCAATGTCTACTTTGCGCTGCAGGACTTAGCCAAAACATAGTTCGAAAATCACGAAGCCTCCTTTACCACCTGGGAAGTGTTTCGTCGAGAACTTCAAGCGACGTTTACCACCAGCGAAAGAAAAGAAAAGGCTGAAATCGCTCTGCACTCGAGGTCCCAGCAGTCCAACGAGAGCGTCGCGATGTTCGTCGAGGACATGACGCGACTGTTCAATCGGGCCGACCCTGCTATGCCAGAGGCGAAGAAGGTGCGCCACTTAATGCGCGGCGTAAAAGAACAGCTATTGGCCGGACTTGTCCGTGACCCGCCAAAAACAGTGGCCGACTTCACAAGGGAGGCAACGAGTATCGAGCGCTCTCTGCAGGAACGGGGCGCGCAATACGGACGTGAGGCTACTGTAGCAGCCGCTTCCCAGTACACGCCTACGTCGCTGCCCGCCGAGGAGCTTCGGGAGCTTGTAAGAAGCGTTGTGCGCGAGGAATTGGCGAAACTTCGCTTGGAAGCTCCACAGGCCAGTGTCGCTGCCCTAACGGACGTGGTCCGTGACGAAATCCGACGAGCTGTGCAGCCGCCCCCAGCTCCACAGCCGGCGCCCTCTGTTATGACGTACAGCGAGGCACTACGAAGTCCTGGGCCAGCGATGCAAGCCTTTTTCCCCCGTCGTTCCCATTCCAGTGCCATCTCTGCGTACCCGAGCGCAGCAGTACCATCTGTGCCGCAAGAGTACAGGCCCCCCATGAGCAAAGCGCACGTGTGGCGTACGCCAAACAATCGGCCGCTCTGTTACCACTGCGGGGAGCCCGGCCACACCCTCCGCCACTGTCCCTACCGCAGGATGGGTTTAAGAGGGTTTTCACCTGACGCACCTCGACCGCGCTACGGTGAAAGACCATGGGATATCGAGCTGTACCTTGCTGATAACGTGCAGTCCTCGACCCCGCAGCGGCGCCAGTCTAGATCGCCATCCCCAAGGCGGTTCTCTTCGCCCGGCCGCCCATCGTCCTCTGGCCAGTTCAGAGGTGCGTCCCCACGTCGGGAAAACTGAAGACGGCGTCCTCCGGGGGTAGGGCCGCCGCTACTGGACCGTGTCAAGAGCCTCCATTTGAAGACTCGCCGCTACGCTCCGACCGACGACGACCTGACCCGACGACCTCAACGACGCGCTGCGACCGACTGGTTTCTGGCGAAATTCCGGTATCCGCTGACAACCGCGACGTTACTGCACTGGTGGATACCGGTGCCGATTTTTCTGTAATGAGCAGTCGGTTAGCCACGGCCCTGAGGAAGGTACTGACCCCTTGGTCTCGGCCGACCTTTCCCTCAAGCCCGAAAAGTGTCACTTGGCTTTCCAGGAGTTGAAGTTTCTGGACCACATCGTGAGCGCTGAGTAAGCCCTGATCCCGATAAGACAGCCGCCGTCGCTGCTTTTCCCATGCCAACCGATAAGCGAAGTGTGCGCCGCATTCTGGGCCTCTGCGCCTATTATCGGCGTTTTGTGCGGAACTTCTACCAGATTGCTGAGCCCCTCATCCGCCTCACGAAAGATGCCGAACCGTTCTTCTGGGGCCAGGAGCAACAACAGGCCTTCGAAGACCTCCGAACTCGTCTGCAAAGTACGCCTATCCTTGGCCACTTCGACGAGTCAGCCGACACTGAATTGCACACAGACGCCAGCAACATCGGCCTCGGTGCGGTCCTTGTGCAGTGGCAGGATGGTCTCAAACGCGTAATCGGATACGCAAGCCGCACCTTGTCACGCTCGGAGGCGAACTATTCCACTACTGAAAAAGAATGCCTGGCAATTGTGTGGGCAGTGACCAAATTTCGTCCATATTTATACGGCCACCCGTTTAGAGTTGTCAGTGATCACCATTCGCTGTGTTGGCTAGCGAACCTGAAAGATCCCTCAGGGCGGCTTGCACGCTGGAGCCTTCGTCTTCAAGAGTTCGATGTCACCATCGTTTATAAGTCCGGTAGGAAGCACAGTGATGCCGACTGTCTGTCCCGTGTCCCTGTCGAGGACAATCGAGCTGATCCCGACGACGATTCTGTGTTTCTCGGCGCCATCTCCACGTCCGTCCTCACTCAACACCAAAGAGACGACAGTGAACTACGGCCTCTCATTGAGTATCTTGAAGGAAGCGCAGAGTCGCCCCCGCGACTCTTCTCAAGTGGTCTGTCGTCATTCTGTTTGCGCCATGGCGTTCTGTATAAGAAAAACTACCGCCCGACGGAAGCTGTCTATCTGCTCGTCGTACCTGCGGCTTTGCGCGAAGAAGTCCTGCAGGCGTGCCATGATGACCCATCTTCTGGTCACCTGGGTTTTTCTCGCACTTTGGCGCGGATACGCCAAAAGTACTACTGGCCCAGGGTTGCGGCACTTGTACAGCGTTACGTCCGAACATGCCGCGAGTGCCAACGTCGCAAGACACCACCGACTAAGCCAGCCGGACTACTACAGCCCATTGATCCGCCACAAGCCCCCTTCCACCAAGTCGGCATGGACTTACTCGGCCCCTTTCCGCAGTCCTCGCTGGGTAACCGCTACATTGTGATGGCCACCGACTACCTCAGCCGGTACTGTTAAACTAAAGCTCTCCCCCGTGGTACCGCTGACGAAATTGCGAACTTTTTCGTTCAAAACATTGTGCTTCGTCATGGTGCCCCCATCGTCGTTATAGCTGACAGGGGAACGGCGTTCACCTCGGCCCTCACACAGGAGGTTATGCGCCTTAGCGGCACGAGTCACCGAAAAACAACCGCTTACCACCCTCAAACGAACGGACTCACCGAACGGCTCAACAAGACGATCGCCGACATGATCTCCATATATGTTGACGCAGACCACCGGAACTGGGATGCCATACTCCCTTACGTCACTTTCGCCTATAACACTGCACTACAAGAAACGACGCGTTTTTACTCCATTTCGTTTAGTGCATGGTCGCGAAGCCACCACCATGCTGGACGCAATGTTGCTTCCAACTAGTACTACCTCAACTGTTGTGGGTGCTGACCACTTCGTTCGTCACGCCCAGGCCGCCCGCCAACTCGCTCGACAGCGCATCCGGCACCAGCAAACCCACGACGCTCGCTGCTGTAACCTCCGCCACAGAGATGTTAGTTACCAGCCCGGCGAACAAGTCTGGGTTTGGAGCCCAATCCGCATGCGTGGACGCTCCGAAAAGGTTCTGCGCCGATATTTCGGCCTCTACGAGGTACTCCGCCAAGTAAGTGAGGTGAACTATGAAGTCCTTCCCCAAGGAACAGTTCGCTCCTCCAGACGGCCGACCACCGAAGTTGTCCATGTCGCACGGATGAAGCCATACCACGCCCGCTAGGGCTTCAGGCGTGTCTACACCTGCCGCCGGACACATGCAGCGTCCCTCCTCTTTGTGCTGCCCATTGCTGCGGCACCGAGTCGGTGCCCTTCAGAGAGGGGGAGCAATGCCACCGTCCGAACCAACCAGTGGCGCCGTACCGCGGCCGAACTGTTTAAGCAGGGACTTGCCAAGCCTTGGGCATTCGAGGTGATCGAAGATCGTCTTCTTCCTCGCTCGAGCTGCCTGCTGGCTGGCGCGCCCACCTCGTCTAATTAGAACCTGAGCTATTTCTTCACCCGTTTGTCGGTGACAATATTCTATGACATCTTTATGATGACTGTATGATTTTATAGAAATGTATGACATTGAATGATAATTTTCTATGATTAGTATGATAAGTCTATGATATTTATATGATAAACTGTATGAGTTTATTGCATCATACAACTTTTTTCAACAGGGTGTGGTACTGCCTTGGTGATTTTTACGGAATTAATAATATCGGAATTCGAGAAATTGTATGCGTCTCCGTTTACCGCTTCCCCTCAAGCCTCAGATGCTGAGGATGTGGAGAGCTTCGTCTCCCTTCTGAAGCCCCTTTCAGAGGACGAGTGCTCGACAATAAGTGGCCCTTTAACTTTTGTAGGAACGAAAGGTGCCGTTGATTAGTTGCCACTTTTAAAGACACCTGGAACTGATGGCCTTTCACAACACTTTTAAGCGCCTCTTGACTGCCATTCGAATTATGATTTTCACCGTCAGTATATAGACATTTATTGCTGCCTGCTTTTCCGCTCCCCGTCTTGGTCCACCACACGTTTTGCATCACCGAGGCGCAGCTGCGCCGCGGCTGTCCGAGGAAGGTCCCCTAGCCCCCGTAGGGGAAACTAAACAAAGCAACCTGTGGAGGCCAGGCTGCTTGCGGAGGAAGCGAAGAAGGTCCTCCACCGACCGCACTGTATGAAGACGCTGCACGCACTACGCCGACGCTGCATACAACGGCAACCTAGACCACGGCGCGAAACACCTTCAAAACGAAGCCTTCATCAAGAAAAGCTCCGACCACACGCCTCATTTGAACTAGACATTACTGCACCCAGCAAATACAAATAATTTTTTTTCCCGTTGTAGTTTGTGTTACCTTGTGTATAAAGATTGCATTATGAGGGGCTATGGAGCAAAACTCGCCCTTAAGAAAGCTTTCAGACCAGCAATAAGACAAGACAAGCAGCGGATGCTCTGTATCGTTGATGGAATGAAAATACTCAAGCTCTTCTATAGGTGGTGGTCACCTGCGAAGCCACATCTCGTCTTTTTCATGTTTTGGCAGTGATATGGGCGTTATGGCTCTAGCGCTCTTCTGCCGAGCGCGAAGTGGTGCTTCTATTGGCCGCGTGGTGGGCACGCGTGCGCATTGGGCACGGATTCATCGCCAAGTCTGGTGGAGGGTGGTAAAGATGTTTTGCATCAATAATATGCCTAACACCCTGCACGGTAGAACTAATTGCACAGAAGTTCGGCTAGAAAAAATGCAGGAGCAAGCCACGCGCCGTTCGCCGCGGTATAATCAATCGCGCGGTGCTGGGGGCAGCCATGTGGCGGTAACACCATGCGTGAAACTTTCAAGCACCTGCAGCGACATGGTAGTTTCCAAGCTCGTGCGCACGCAGACGTAAGAGCAGCCAACTTCGCGGCTGTTCACGGAAGCGAAATACGCCATCTGCCGTAGTGAACACTCTGCAGCGCGAAAACACGCCGAAGGACAACATGGCCGCAACGCGCGAAGCTTATACAAAATCATGGACACCCGCCATCAAACGCGGCTTGCTAGCCTGGTTGCTCCCTTCCACGCGCGAGGCACGCGAGGCACAGCCCGCCTTCACATTAGCTGGCAGGCATCGAAGCACAGTAGCACAGCGCGCCGCCGGCGTGCTGCAGAGGAGGCCGTTCACCTTCTAATATAAAAAGTTAAGCACCTGCGTTTTCCTACGTCCTCCTAGCTGTGCATCCGCCTGGAAGTGACCTCATATACAACACGACCCCGTAGCAGCCAATGACCTGCGTGCACATGTTCGCATCATTAAAAAAAACACAAACATAACCATGAAAAGCGCGAACACAGTGAGAGAGCGAGGTTTGTTGGAAATCAAGTGTTACTAAATGCGCTCACTAAACGCATCAGTAATGTGCATCTTTTATTTAGAAATAGTGAAAGATAGGAGTCGTGTTGCCCGTATTTATTAAGCGTGCATCTCTGATATTAACGCCTCTTCCACGCTACGCTCTAAAGGTAATGGCGTAATTTTGTGGAATTCTAGCATACATACTCAACGCTACTACGTATAGTACTAAAGATTTCCGCTGTGCACCCCCCTCCCCTTGCACAGAGACGAGACGCTTCGAAGACAACTAAATGCAGCTTATATAAAACGCTGCTCACTCTTCCAATGCTATGACTTATTTGCTGCGAAAGTACCACTGAAACAGCTTAACAAATGAATAAATAAAACATATTGCAGCCAGAAAGAGAGCCTCCAGAGACTCAAAAACCAACCGTTGTCCAATATAAACAGAGCTGCACAGAGCAAGAGCAGCCTTTAGCACTCCAGCAATGCTACCCGCATACCTCGCATAGCTCAACCTTCAACCGCCGCTCCGCGATGGCAGGAAGCACAGCGGACCAGCTGCGACCTATGCGAGCAGCGAGGAGTTTAACTACCGAGTATATGTACAGACAGAAAGAGAGAGAAAAACATTGCTAACAGCTACGTTTCCGATCATCTGCGTACGTCGAGGTTCACCGCGACTCACAACAGCAAAAAACACGCTGGCTTGCAGTCAGTAATGTCTTTGACGCGCTTTCGCATCGCTCTCTTGCAAATGCATGTGGTGGCAAGCAAGTCAAAAAACCTGTGCAATGCTCGAGAACAAATCAAGAGGGCAAAAGCTTGCGGCGCCAATATTGTCTGCCTGCCGGAGTGTTTTACCTTCCTTTACGCCGTTGACAACTTCCTCAAGTACGCTGAGTCCGTCCCTGGTGAAACGAGTGACATGCTTTCGCGGGCTGCCAAGGAGAACGGCATCTATCTCGTTGGCGGCTCCATAACCGAAGTTGACAAGCGCAAACTCTACAACACTTGTCTTGTCTTCGGGCCCGACGGCAAGCTTCTCGCGAAGCATCGAAAAGTGCACCTCTTCGACGTGGACATTCCTGGAACGGTAACTTTCAAGGAATCTCAATGTTTTACGGCGGGGGACGAACTCACGACCTTTGACACTCCTTACTGCAAGGTAGGAGTCGGCATTTGCTACGACCTACGCTTTGCGCAAATGGCACAGTTGTACGCAAAGCAAGGCTGCAAGCTCCTAGTCTATCCCGGTGCTTTCAGCCGTCATAGTGGCAGCCACTGGGAGCTTCTTCAACGGTTGAGGGCTGTCGATAACGAAGTGTATGTGGCCAGCGCATCGGCCGCTACAGACGCAACAGCACCCTTCGTCGCCTGGGGACACAGTATGCTGGTCGATCCCCTCGGCAAAGTTGTCACTTCAGCTGGCGCGCAGGAGGAAATCGTCGTAGCTGATGTAGATCTCGAGCTCTTGGAGTCTGTCCGGCGCCAGCTTCCCAACCTTGGACGGATGAGAACTGATCTCTGTGACGCCGTGAGTGTGCAACATGCGCGTCGTACCAGTTTTCTATCTTGAAAGCATCACTTGCATGTGAATGTTCCGTCCGAAATAAAGCAGTGTGCGTGGTTGTGTGAGAAGCCAATGTATGGAAGCGAGCTGTGCGGAGGCATTGCAAAAATTTCCTTTCCGACCTGTCTCGAAGAGTACATGAAAGCTCGTTTGAAAGCTCCCTTGCTACTGTGTCAGAACGGCTGATGAGCCTTTGTTCTACTGCCGCAATTAGTACATCAGGGACAAGGACATTTCATTGCTCACCACGTTTGTTAAGTACTCGGCGGCGGAGATAGTGAGATAGTGATAGCTTAACTGAAGCAATCTAAAAGGATGACTTGGGCAAAGATAGATGATGCTGCTAGTCCGCAAGCCAAAAGACAGGCAGCTATGAGCATTATCCCCAATTCTTTTCATGATGCGCAATATAGAACTTAAAAGAAATCTTGCAGTAAGTTGACTGTGGCTCTAATTTGTCATGTCGGCGATTGGAATAACTGAAGAAACATCCCCTACCACAAATAACAAGTACCGATGGTACTGTTCTTCCAGAAGACAAGTGGAAACTTTCAAGGTTTGGTTGATATATATGGCTAGGAGGCCACACTTGTTATGCTTGATAATCACGAGGACAACGCAGTTACATCATAGGGTTTCCAGTCATATATAGCTGAGCCAAATACCTTTCTATGCAATATATTGTTGAAGCCTACATACGTAGTAACAATTAAGAGAAGTCAAGCTTAATATACATTAGAATACAAGCAGAATGTGTAGAGAAAGTACTGTGGGAGGCCCCATGGTGAAAAAATGTCAGGGGGACCTCATAACACTAAATAACAGTTTTAACAAAACTGAGGCAGCGGTCACTAGTAACGAGAAATGGAAAAGAAATACTATTGTCATGCGGCATATAGCGCAATGGGGCACCAATATGAAGCTGCAATTTGACGCGGGATATTGTTATTATGACAGCTGACATTTGTGAACAGTGCTGTGTGCCCGCAAGCCGCCCCCTTTTGAGCACTTGTGATAAAATAGCGCACATTCATAAGATTAGCTTTAGGCATAAGTCGTATAAGATTGATTCACAGCAGGCAAAAAAGAAAGTTTTGACACGCTTCAGGAAAATGAAGAAAACCGATGTCTCGCAATGGTTTCCGGCTAACTGTGCCCCTGTAGTGCAGAGGCAAGAACTCAGTGGCTGGCGAGTAAGCACAAATATCAGTGCCAGCGAAGCAAATAGCACGGGATTCAGAAAGTATCTACTATAGGAAGAAAATTGGCGAACGCAAGCAGACCATATTGTACGAAAACTTTTTTTCTCGATTCCACAGGAAACGCTTTACATTTTATAGCGAAGGCCAGGTGAAACGGAACGAAATTATACCAGAAAAAAAAAATTTAACCGTATATCCGACATTTACTCTTGCTGTACAAGACACAACTAGACTGCAAAATACATGCTTATAAATAAGTGTCGTCATTTTCTGTTACAGAATAGGTAACAAACGATAAAGGCTCTCAAATTAAATGTTTGAAATTCACTTTGGACCGAAAAATACCAGAATCCTTCAGATGTGCGTCATAGATTGATACCTATTAAGAACGAGTTAAAAGCGGTGGTCATGAAACAGAATTAACGAAGAGCGGAAGCCAGGAGCACAGTTCGAAAACGAATCGTTCGCTGCAGTTCTCGGGTTTGGGGCGTTGCTCCTCTACACTAGGCGGGCGCCGGGTACGGCCAAGACGCTCCACTATCTCGTCAAGCTGCGTCTATTGTTACGGCTCCTACTTACAGACTGTGATCGCCTTATCAGAGCATTTACTTGGTTAAGGGGTTTTCACGTGGCACAGAAAGACACTGAAAACGTTTTCTAACAATAACTAGCCACTTTCAACTCGTACCCATGCAAAGAGTGCACGATAAAGTGCCATTTGTTTCCTTCTGCGACAGATCGGCAGCACTTCATCTCTGA
Source organism: Amblyomma mixtum (assembly GCF_055824585.1). Lineage (NCBI taxonomy): Eukaryota > Metazoa > Arthropoda > Arachnida > Ixodida > Ixodidae > Amblyomma > Amblyomma mixtum. The sequence goes on from NC_143016.1 coordinate 157,647,114, forward strand.
CTTCATCACACGGATTATGAGATCGGATACTTCCTGGTAAATTCTGGATTTCGGCCTCACTCACTTTTTCTTTCTATCCGGTCTAAAGCTTTGTACTTAAAAAGTGCTTGATGGTTCCACAGTTTTTTCCACGACTGCAGAAGGAGTAAGCAGCGGGTAACCTACAACATATGTACCTGCATTTATCCCGAACAAATCAAAGTTACTCCAGCATGAAGGCAACCAGATAGAAAGGCTTCGTTCCGCTTCCTTAAACGAGGTTAGAGCATATGTGCATGTGCCCCGGTTGCTTTCGTTTGTTTTCGTTTTTTCCCTAGTTTATTTAAGTTTTTCGCAAAACCCAGTTTCTAAAAAAACACTTTCCACTTGCTCAGCTTTCCTGGACGCCAGCAACTAGCACCATCTCTTTGCAGCCATAAACGAACATCACGCAGATAAATGCGGATGCTTTAACCTTGTAATTTTGAGAAAGCTGAAGAGCCCTGGGTGATTTTCGGCGAGCATGTTGATTATTTTGGCCCAATCTTCCTTCTCTCTGCAAAATCTCACCAAAATTCACACCAACGATTTTCGACGGATGGATGGATGGATGGATGGATGGATGGATGGATGGATGGATGGATGGATGGATGGATGGATGGATGGATGGACGGACGGACGGACGGACGGACGGACGGACGGACGGACGGACGGACGGACGGACGGACGGACGGACGGACGGACGGACGGATGGACGGATGGACGGATGGACGGATGGATGGATGGATGGATGGATGGATGGATGGATGGATGGATGGATGGATGGATGGATGGATGGATGGATGGATGGATGGATGGATGGATGGATGGATGGATGGACGCACGGACGGACGGACGGACGGACGGACGGACGGACGGACGGACGGACGGACGGACGGACGGACGGACGGACGGACGGGTGGGTGGATGGATGGATGGATGGATGGATGGATGGATGGATGGATGGATGGATGGATGGATGGATGGATGGATGGATGGATGGATGGATGGATGGATGGATGGATGGATGGATGGATGGATGGATGGATGGATGGATGGACGGACGGACGGACGGACGGACGGACGGACGGACGGACGGACGGACGGACGAACGGTCGGACGGACGGACGGTCGGTCGGTCGGTCGGTCGGTCGGTCGGTCGGTCGGTCGGTCGGTCGGTCGGTCGGTCGGTCGGTCGGTCGGTCGGTCGGTCGGTCGGTCGGTTTCCTTTGAAACAGGATGGTGGCAGTTCATTGTTCGGGTTATTTTTCATTTTTCTTATTCATTTTTTCTCGTATATTTCTTTAACATAGTTTCAAATGCGTCTATAAATTCCTCATTCCGTTGAAATGCATTTTTAATCCTACACTTCAAAAATTGCTAACCGTCTGCTTCAGTGCCGCCAATCTTCCAATCGATTTTTGCTAATTTCTACCGCAGATTCGTTCCCGTTACCGCTGTTATCTCTAAACCCTAGGGCCTCAGAGAGAGTGAGTTTAGCGCCATGTGGCAGGCGCTGCCAGCCGGGCGAACTACCAGCCGAACTAGGGCCGAGCTACGCGCGCGTGCCCGGATTTCTCATACGCTTTGCGATTTCAAAAGTTCAGCTAGTCTTGAGAGAATAGAAATGAGTAAAAGAAAACTAGAAGATCAATAGAAGAATAACACGGATAATTTATTCTGAAGAGACGATTCTGAAGTTTTACCTGTTAGCTAGCTCATATACCAGGTATATCAGGGAAGACTAAGTAACTCCGAAAAATAGGTTTCTTGAAGTAAAAATATGGATTTTCCAAATAATATTATTAGGGTTGGCGGACACCAGGAAACCAATGAATCCTTGTATGTAGTAAGATTGTTAGCTTACTTTTGATAATGAGCTTTTAACTATTTTATTTAGGCGCCTAGTTAAAATTAGAAGTTTGTTGCGGGTCGTCAGCAACAGCCGTATCAGATTTTAGAACCAACAAAACGCGATTACCCCTGGCGCTGTAGCTTGACAAAATTTGGCTTTTTTTTTTTAATAGTTACGCGCACTTGAAAGGTTGCTTGGCCTGCATGCTTTTCGAAAGCGCATGTATTTCGGCCCGGTGAAACCAAATATTGTCGAGCCACAGCGCCGAGGATAATCCCGTTTTCGACATTCTAAAAACCGATATGGCTATTACTAACGACGGGAACAAATCTCTAATTGCAACCAGTTGCCTAGCTGTGGGAGTTAAAAAATTTATTTTCAGAAATTAGTTAACCAGCTCACAACATAAGACAGTTCAATACCCTTAGACATATTATTTGTGATTGGACTACTTTTACTGAGCTAACTCGCTCACTTTTCTCTCTGTTAACATAAGTATCTCGATAGTTTCTTCCTCGTACTTTCTGATTAATTATTTTGCCAAACTACTAATTTGCTATTACTTCACGCCATGAATGAAAACAAGACACAAACATTTCCCCGTGCTTTCCTTGGATTTGGGGACTGTTGGCTTCTTTCACGTTTATGTCATAACGAGCCCCTCATCTCCCCTCAGCGCTCGTGTTTTGAGTCTCGGTAAGTCAAAATTCCTGCCACGCGTCCACAGAAGACAGGAAGAACGATTCGAGACAGACGCGCGACGCAAAACCGTGTCCACCGAAGCGACGACGCTGGTTTTTTAATGAATGAATAATACTCTTCTTTATTGGTCTTTCATTACATAAAATGGAGGAGATAAGGCAAAAAGCTCCGTACGCAGCTTGACTAAGGTCTTAACCCCTCAAAGGCAAAACAGCAGTGAACACAGACCGAACACCGATCAGAAACTAGTAACAAGGAATAATGAAGACAATAGTTACAAATGTACAATAGATTCAAGTATCTGCGCAAAAGAAAACCAAATTTCGGTTAGGAGCAAACACAAAATGCAGTGATAGGCCAAGTCGACAATGTACACAATGAAGAAATTATGGGTACGGAAGGAACATGAGTAGCACAGCATATTATGACGTGAAGCAATGAAGGCACATAAAAATGTCTAGCCCATCATTTGACATAGGAAAACAAAGGAAAGAACGGTTAGGTTCTTATTCGCTGAGCATTGAAAATAGCGATAAGGACACAAAAGTATGGTACAGCTGCACGTTGCTTAAGATATAAAACTAATAAGGACATTACAAAAATAGTGTCGTGAATTATCATGAAGGAAAAAAAAGTTGTTTTAAATGTTTGCGGTGAATGTTAAGAATGTCTATATTTTCTTGAAGAAAATTGTTGAGAAGAGTTGGTATCTGATATTTTAGAGATTGTGTTGCATAATTAGTTCGATAATGCTCAACTTTCCAGTATAAGGGATGTCGCGTATTATAACCCGATGGCTCTTTGATTTCCAACTCACCAAGGTTAATAAGATAATTATTGTGCTGTAGTTAGCCACGAATCAAACATTTACAAATCTGGTATCTATGTATATCAATCGATACCGCTCGTGCAGACGAAATCCCAATGATTTCATCACTGGTTAACCGCCGCTGTGGCTCAGCGGTTAGGCAGCGTTTCAGTGGAGGCGAAACGCAAAAGGCGCCCGTGTGCTTTGCGATGTCAGTGCACCTTAAAAATCCCCAGGTGGTGAAAATTACTCCAGAGCCCTCCACTACGGCACCTCCTTCTTTCTTCCTTCTTTCAGTCCTTCCTTTATTCCTTCCCTTATGACTATCTTATCCATATTGCTGATGACATTGCCCTGTTTGTCTTTTAGCGCATACATCTGGTTTTTACCTATGCCCAGTTTTCTCCTCACTGATTTTAGGCTACCACCGTTCCTTAGAGCATGCTCGATTTTCTCCATGGTAAACTTTCTTATGTCGGCTACCTTGCGCTTATTCATTAATTTCGATAGCTCTGCTAGTTATATCCTGTCTGTGGAGTTGAACGTCCTCATGCTTTGGCGTTTCTTAATCAGATCTTTAGTCTCCTGTGATAGCTTGCTGGTATCCTGTCGAACCATCCTACCACCTACTTACAACTCGCAGGACGTCTGAGGAAACCTTGGCAGCGTCAAGCGCCGCAGCTGCAGCGCAAAACTCCACGCTCCACGCTGGCCACCCACGCTGGCCAACCTGCCTGCACAGCTTATTTTAGGCTGTGTCTCGTGTTTAGGTTTCGTATTAGGTTTCATATTCATATCTTCAGGTTTCATATAAGAGGGCTGATTTGATTGTTTCAGACACCAACCGTACAATTCAGGTGAAGACTGCCACTAGAGAAATCTAAACAATCAATATGACAGGCTTTACGAACCGCGACGATAGCCGGACAACACTGAGTTGGCGGTTCACACTGAGAAATTCGAGTGCCCTGCTTGATAGGTACGCTTCCAGCTAACGCAAACGCGTTAAGAGTCGAAAGAGCGCAGCAGTCAAGTTCCACTGGGTGGTTCACGAGGTCAGCGATTTTTCGTACGGGTGGAACGGCGCGGTTGTGCAACAGTCGGCACTCGACATTTTGCCAGGAATGACAAACTGCATGAACCAGGTTGTCAAGACTGTGATAAGAGCTCTAAGCTGGTTCAGCGTACGGGTAACAGTCGTTGGTAGTTAAGAGCGCTGCCGGTGTTTCGCAGTTTACATGTAAATAATGTAGAACCAACTTCAAGCAAATAAGTTGGACGCGCTGCCATTGAATTAACTCCCATGGAGAGTTAGGAAAAATATATTGCGGTTCTGAACCAGAGTAAAACCGGGCGATGTAGATTTGTACCTCGTCATGTACCGCAGGAAATTCGTCAACAGCAAGTGCCAGATATATTCCCTCTGCCTCAAAACAACACGCATTTTAAATGAGTGCGGCCGAGAGCGGTGGGCATTATCTTCAAAGCTCGACTTGCACGTGCTGCTATCGCCGCCGCCGCTAAGTTATTTTCTGTTTGCGGGTTCAAGTTCTTCCAATAATCCGAGTTGCACGCCAACCTTTATCGGCACGCGCGCTATAAGGTACCTATAAGGGAAGATCCCGATTAATTTTCACAACTGGGGTCTGTTTAGAGTTCGCTGACATCGCACAGCACACGAGTATTTTTGCATTTCGTCATAAACGAAACGCGACCCCTCGACCTTGGGCTCAACACCCGGATACCACAGCCACTGAGACATCGCACGCAATGACCGACCTAAGAGCCAAATGAAGACACTGTCCATCCTAAAACTCAATACCCTACATCAACGTCAACATCGCCGCAGCTGCGTTTACCACACAACTCTTCGATATCATGTGCTGCTGATGCCCGGATATTCCTCTATTCCCCATCCGCCCTTTGGTTAATGCAGGCGCCCCATACAGGCCTACCACGTGTTTCAAGGAACGTTATCACTAATTTTTTTTTAAATAAAGATTTTGACGCAAAGAGAAGCTTTTTGTTCCATAGTATTACCAGTTTTGGCACACATCTAAAATCAGGCGAATCATGTTGACTACTACAGTGATTAACTGAATTTTAATAGTTCACTTTTCAGCTATTACCGACGGGCACCTCATTGCAATTAGAGATTTGCAGCCGGCCGTAACATTCATATCAACTTTTAGGAAATCGAAAACGCGATTACCCTCGGTGCTGTGGCTCAACGAAATTTCGCTATTTCGACTAGTGACGTGCCCTGGAGGCGTTGCTTCGCCTGCATGCATTCGAAAGCGCTTGTATTTTGACACGATGAAGCCAAATTTTGTATTGCCACAGCGGCGAGGGTAAACGCGATTTCGAAATTCTGAAAACTGATATGACTATTACTAACTGCTAGCTACCAATATCTAATAGCAATCATGCGCTCAGCGGTAACAGTTACAAATATAACTATTAGAAATAAGCAAACAAGGGAAGGGGATGAGGAGCTCGTTATAAATATGAGAAAAGCCAACAGCCACAGAAACCAAGAAGCACAGGAGATTTTTTAATTAATTTTTTTTTGGTGTTGATCAAGTAAGAATATTACTGAATATGTTGTCGCTTAAAGCTAATTGATTAGAAATGCAGAAGAAAAAACAACCACATGCCGCCGGTGGGATCCGAACCCACGACCTCCGAATTACACGTCCGGTGCTCTACCTCTGAGCTACGGCGACGGCTTTCAAATCTTCTGCTTTCGGGGGTATTTATGTTTACAAGTAACATAACCTTGAGAGTGTTCATCAGCGCCACCCACGTTCGTAAGCGGCGGACGTGGAACGTCGTGAGTTACCGCTGGTGTGACGTAGAACGCCATCGAACGGCGAGGGTGGAAGCTGTGTGAGAACCCTCTTATGCTTCCTATAGCGTCAAGGCTGCCAGAACCGAGACCCTCGCTAAGCAATTACGCAAACAAGGGAAGGGGAATGAGGGGCTCGTTATAAATATGAGAGAAGCCAACAGCCACAGAAACCAAGAAGCACAGGGGATTTTTTAATTAATTTTTGTCTTTGGTGTTGATCAAGTAAGAATATTACTGAATATGTTGTCGCTTAAAGCTAATTGATTAGAAAAGCAGAAGAAAAAACAACCACATGCCGCCGGTGGGATCCGAACCCACGACCTCCTAATTACGCGTCCGGTGCTCTACCTCTGAGCTACGGCGACGGCTGTCAAATCTTCTGCTTTCGGGGGTATTTATGCTTACAAGTAACCTAACCTTGAAAGTGTTCATCAGCGCCACCCACGTTCGTAAGCGGCGGACGTGGAACGTCATGAGTTACCGCTGGTGTGACGTAGAACGCAATCTTCTGCTTTTCTTCTGCTTTACTAATCAATTAGCTTTAAGCGACAACATATTCAGTAATATTCTTACTTGATCAACACCAAAAAAATTAATTAAAAAATCCCCTGTGCTCCTTGGTTTCTGTGGCTGTTGGCTTCTCTCATATTAGAAATAAGGTATTAATTTCACTCCTTCAATAGATTGGCTTTCTTTTTGACGTCCGCCTACACTGGTGTTACTACGCCGCAAAAAAACCTCCTCTTTACCTCAAAAACCCAATTGTTAAACATTAGTGATCATCTTCCCTGAAATTCACACCTGGCATATATCATGCCTTTACGACTAAGAATGGTGAATTATCCCTCACGACATCGTGGCCTTCTTGCCTACATTCACCTTATACTAACATGTACGAAAACAGCTAATGCAAGAAAGGGGATGATGATGATGATGATGATGATGATGATGATGTCCTCAGAAAGGGGACGAGAGAGGGGCGCACCACGAGCGCTCTGTCTCTTCGTGCCGTTTCTTCCGCTGGCTGTTTTCATGAAAAACCAACAGGCCCCAATTCACAGTTTAATTAGCATTTATATTTAGATATAAAGACCACCCCGTTTTTTATTTTCCCTGCGTTTAATTACTATGCTGCTTCTTTCTCTTTCTCTGTTTGCTTTCACAAAGATGAAAAAGCTTGCTTTTACATGGTTTGATCCTCCTCTTAGGTGGGTAAAGGTTAGGCGTAGAGAAGCGTGTGAAAAGGGCTAAGTTACTGGAAAGCCATGACGTCAGACCGGCTCAGTAGAATCAGATTAAACTGAAGAGGCTATCATGCCACAAGGCGCCTTCGCATTCGCAGAATGGTTCATATTTACTCCTTCAATGTTTTTTTATGGACCATTGTGCTTCGTTCTGATGCCTTCTGTACTTTGGCGGTTACAGAGGAGGGGCTTTACGGTGTCCGCGAGCCCCACTGTTTAGGTCCTTCAAATCATGGTGTCTCCCGTATCATCTGTATCCTTTGAAAATGTGTGCAGCGAAACCTCCTCGCTGCCTGCACGATGAAGTGCATGTCCTTAATCTTGCCAACACGCTTCCGTCAGTACACATCCAGATCAAGCCATGTAGGCCAGAAGTTTTGCACCTCTCCGCAAGCCTTTGGGTAGGGGTAGTGGCTTGCGTGGAACTTGATGCTTTCCGTCGTTTCCTGTCTGCTTCCCACCGTTCATTTTCCTGGGCATTCGTTGCCATGGGCTGTGTTATGTCAGTATTGTTATTCATTATGAAACGTGAGATGAGAGACGCCGGACGCCATGATGAGTGACTGACATGACTCTGGCCAGCTGTAAGGTGAAGGGTCGTCTGTTACGTAGGAAACGAAGCGATGCGCCGTGGGCACTAACAGTTAGTAACACGCCGTCCCGCAAGAATAAAATCGTCACAATAGGGACTTTGAAGGACCTCACAGTGGCCTTTCCGAGCGAGATCTGTTTGGCAGTGCTTGCAGTAGCACAGTTCTCCGGTCTGAGAGACGGTCAGGCAGGTCTTTGGGTTTAAGGGATGGTGTGGCTCATTGTTTACTCGATAGAATCGGACGCTTCGGTGATCACACTCTTGTCACGTCTTACGCAACGAGAATCAGGACGTACTTTATACATGTCCTTGCACGTGCCGTTGATGTGCTCACGCATGAGCCCGCCGCTGTGATTCAGCGGTTATTGTGCTCGGATGCCGACCAGAAAGACGCGGGTTCGGTCCCGGCCGCTGCGGTCAAATTTCGATGAAGGCGAAATTCTAGTGGCCCATGTACTCGCGATGTCAGCGCGCGTTAAAGAACTCCAGCTGGTCCTTCCCGAGTACTACGGCATCTCTCACGCCTGAGTCGCTTTGGGACGTTAAACCCCATAAACTGAACCAAAACAAACCAAGAAGCCGTCATATCCTGTCTACGGAACGCGCGAAAAAAATTTTGAAACCCCGAAGCGTGCTCCGACCTATTTTGGCCGCACCTGTACAATTTACCAGTCACTGCGGCGGCGCCAGTCACCGCAAAACAGCCGCTTACCTCCCTCAAAATAGCGTCCTCACCGAACTGCTCAATAAGACGACCGCTCACATGATTTCCACGCAAGTCGACGCCAACCACAGGAAATGGGAGGCCGTACTTCCTTACATCTCATTTGCATATAATACTGCGATCCAGGAAACGACGCGCTTCACTCCAGTTCGTTTATTTCTCGGTCGCGAGGCTACAACCGTGCTGGACGCAATGTTGCTTCCAGCTAGTACTGCCTCCTCTGTTATGGGTTGCTGTCCAATTCATTAGTAACGCCAACGCCGCCCAACAACTCGCCCGACAGAGCATCCGGCACCAGAAAGATCGCCACGCTCGCCGCTATAACCTCCGCCGCAGAGATGTGCGTTACCAACCCAGGGAACGAGTCTGGGTGTAGAGCCCAATCTACATCCAAGGGCGCTTTGAGAAGCTTCTACACTGATACTTTGGTCCCTGCGAGGTGCTCCTCCAACACAGTGAGCTCACCTTCGAAGTTCTTTCCCAAAAAGTTCGCTCCGCTATACGTCCGACCTCCGAAGTTCTCCACGTCACCCAGACGAAGCCGTACCAAGCCCGCCAGCCCATCACGCGTGTCTATACCACACCAGACACATGCGCCGTCCCTTCTCGTCCTGCCTCCCATTGCTGCCGCACCGAGTCGGTGCACTTCAGAGAGGGGGAGTAATGCCACACTACTAACTCCTATAGTGGCGCCGTACTGCGGCTAAACTTTATTAACTAGCACTTGGCAAGCATTGGCATTCTAGAGGCTACATTGTCGTCTTTCTTTCTCGAGTTATCTGCTACCTTGCGCGCACCAGCAGTGTCTTGCGCGCTTAAGTAAACTTGCCCTGCGTACGTCAAACATTTGTCGGTGACAAAATGCTATATGTTTCGTAGTCATTATAATTTTGCTCAGGGTACATCAACTTGATGCCTGCATTTTGTTTTTTTTCCTTAATTTTCTTTTTCAGATTTGCCAGGAGTTTAGAAAAAAGGTGCCGTCTGTATGCACCATGGTGCATAAATTCGTCTGCTGCTTGTGATCATTTCAGCCCACTGCATACATCTAAAGCAGCTAGAAAACTGGCGGTACAGTTTCGCACGGAGCATGAAATATTGCACACATGACCGATATGCTGACGACATGCTGTACAACAAAACAGAACGAAGTGCATCAAACCACATCTCAGAAATTAGAAACTGGTCTTTTTGGGGCCTTCCCTGGAACGAAAAGGTGTTGTGGAAATATTTTTTCGATATGTTCTGGGAAAGTCAGCACCTTCTCGAGAGATACTAAATGTCCCGATGGGTCATTTTTTGGAATATATTGAGAAGGTTTAGTGTCTTCTGGGCTCTCAAGTCGTCCTACAGATATTTAGTAAGTGTCCCATGGGTCAGTTGAGCCATCTATATGAAGTGTTGTTTATCTTGACGAGGCGCTACTGGACTTTCTGGTGATCAGGAGAATAGGCCTTTGAAGGTGTAGACAACCCGTCTTTGAGACTTCTACAAGATGTCTAGAAATGTTTTGCGGATCCTGTAAACGTTTAGCAACTGTCTTAGGGGCAAGTTAGTATGTGTCAAAGACATCTTGTTCATCTTATGAGCCGCCTTATTGCCGTGCAGTAGACGGCTAGCTGTTCAGTTGGACTTCATCGCTTCGCTTGTATGTTGTTGTCATTTGTGAAACAGGACATCTGTCTAACAATATCTCGGTGTTCTGGACTTGTACTGTCTCTTGGGTAGTTTTTGTTGGTGTCGTAGAGAGTATAAGGTTTCGTTTCAATTTCTACGAAGGATAAGAAGAGTGATCACCCTCTCTCTTCCTTCGTTTCCGCGAACTCAGCGCCTTACAAGAAAGCACGATTTCCAAAAACCTTCTACATTTCTTGCGTGGCTTTGTTGTCACCCGGTGGTCTGCAATTTATGCCGACAGGTTAAACTCGTTGCCGTAGGTCGTGAGACCGACTCCTGGGAGGGCAGTTAGCCACCGCCAGTAATTCCACACCCCAGTGACAGTAAATATGAAACCCCGGCCCTTAACTTTGCAGATAGCGCCACCACGTAGCGCACTGAAAAAGTGGAAAATACAAACAGATTCAGTGAACTAGTGTTACCAGTGCAAAAAAACAATGCTTCGAAATAAGTGCGAACCACAGCAAGCGTGGCAAGCAAGCGTTTTTCAACTTCACTTTCTGAATGCAAATAGATTAAGCATGTCGACCGTACAAACCTCTAAGCCGCTGTACCTTAAGACAGCGCGCCCGATAGCCTCACTGCATTGCTGATTGTGCATGTCTGTGAGGGCTGCGATGAATGAAAGAACCGAAAATGGGGTCGGCGCAATGTGAAGCAAATGAAAATGCAGCTATAGTGCAAACTCATCGAGAATTATGAACGGCTGCAAAAATGGAAAAGTCGGCGAGGCGCAGTATGTGCGACTGGCTGCACGCACCGAAGACCTCGACGCCCAGTGTATTGCTCAGCTCTTTCTGCAAGCTGCACAAAAAAAGAAAACAGCGGAAGGCTGATCAAGCCTCGAGTGTACACGTAGAACGCCTGGGCCAGCTGGTCGCCACCGCTGCATTACTGCAGCAGGAAAAGCGCTGGCAGCGACAATCATAAACAGCACAAGAAACGCTGCGTCAGTTCATGGCGAGCGACAAGGGCAACCTCCTCCAGAACGGTTCTTCACCTGAAGGATAAAGTTGGATACATACTTTTTGTTAAACTACTTTATTTTTACCTTCAGTCAGCTTCCTTAGCCAAGCAGAGGTAAAAATGGCAGTTCGTTCAACAAGCGCACGCATAGATACAGATATGGAGCGAACAACATCAGCGGGTAAAGCGATGCGTCTTAATCCCCCATCTGTAGGCCACCTCGTTCCAAAGAGGAGAAGCCAACTAAAAAGCCCAATGATAATGAAAACAGGGAGCAGTTCTCTCAGCTTGAAGGAGCGGAGGATATAGCAGAAAACCTGCTTGATAATAGAGAGTTTTAGTACAGCATTAGCGTAATAGCGGACCTAAGGGAAATTGCGTTAGCGTGCCGCAAGCCACTTATCCTAACAGACAGTTTTAGTACAGCGTTCTGCAAACGTTAAACGCGACCTGTTTGACATGGAGGCGAAAGGCCCTTCTAAAATGGCCGCCACTGCCGCTAATTTGCCAAAGTATAATATTTCATAGTCTTTTAGGTCAATTATTACAGCCGCGCTTATTTTCGCCTGCAAAATGACCCAGAAATTAAAATAAAATGAAATAAGCAACGTAAAACAGTGGCGGCTTCTAGTGAATCAAATGTTAACTACAAACCATTCGAGCAAGAATATTTTCCACCACATGACGTCTTATGTTCAAAAACGTGTAAATTTAAATATAAACTATTGTCTTACGTCATTTAAGTACATAAAAAACCGCGACAAAGCTCCAAATCTATTTTTGTTTCGTTCCGGACGTTTGTGTTTTCACGTTTCGGACAGTTGCAGACGGTAGCAGTGCAGCTCACTGATCTCCACTAGGTGGCTGGATGCCGCATTCCCGCTTTCCGAGACGAGCGCGAGTGAAGCCACCGGAAGTTGGACCGCTTGTCCCGGAAGTCGGGTGTCTGCTGTGTATTTCAATGCAAAAAGTCGTGTCTTTCGCCCTTTCGTTCTCAGTTTTTTGCGTTGTTTTCGTGTGATGTCTGCTGTTATATGAAAGGAACAAGCAAGCTGAACGCGAGAAATGTGAACATTGTGTGCAGAACCCTGTAATTTCTGCGAAAGCGAAGAAAACAGGCATGCAGGTCTCACCCTGCCTCGGCAAAGGGGTACGTGCATTAAACACTATGTTCTTGCCTGGTTCTTGTATTCCGAGCGTAAAAGGAGAAGTAGTGGAATGACGATGAGGCTAGGTCACCTTAAAACCGAATTTTCGTGCAGCAAAGAAAAGGCACAGCGCGAGAGGAACGACTGACAAGAAAGGCGAATGGTGCAGTGCGCGTGAGAAGCGCTGTTAGAAGTCAACTGCACCAAGCACCACGAATTAAAGACTATTCAGGCTTAACTTGCAACAACACGAAACAGTACATGACACGCTCCATCGAAAAAGCAGTACCATACCTTTTGGAGGCGCTAATGTGAACCAACCGAACACTGTCGACACCTCACAAGATAGTAGCCTAGCCCTCGCTCCGGTTCGGTCGAAATATAATTCGGTAAAATGGTCGCTGCAAAGTAAGCTGCCTGGTGAATGTTTCAACCTATTCTTTCTTATATTTATCCCCCATTGATAGCATAACTTGGGCTTAACTGAGCGTGGGAACAAGCATCGCAGTAAAGAGCAGAGTTGGCGAAGCTAGGCAAACGAGACGACACCGAGCCGAGTAGACGAGGCTCCATACTTGCTGTGTGTAGCGACGTCTTGTCTGCTAGTGTCGCCCCATTGAAATGCAATGGGACCTTATTTTTGAAACGTCCTTCCCGAAGACTTCGCTGGTCTCCTCGCTCAGTTGGCGGCGCAAAAGGTAGGCATTGTCATGGAAAAAGACGAGAACGGCGAAAAGAAGAAATGCTAAGTGGGAAAACAAAACTGGAACTGAAAAACCGTGCTGGGGTCCGATTTCATGCACTGCCAAAGGCTGACTTCCGGGACAAGGCCGTTTACTTCCGGTGGCTTCACTTTCGGGCTCCCGATGCGGCATCCAGCTCCCCTAGTGGAGATCAGTGGTGCAGCTTGAGGTCCCATTAGGCTTCAGCGCTCCAGAATCGAGAGCGTATCTCAAAAACTCGGCTGAATTTCAGCTTAAACTTTATCGTCGAAGCAAGGTAAGTCATAGCGAAAAGCAACTACACCATTAGTTGTCGGTAAACATACCATTAGTTGTCGGTAAACATGCCGACCGGAATCGCAAGGACTACTGAATCGGCTGAAGCGGGCGGCTGTCGCTTCGAAGGACGCCGCCGTGTTTTCACGCTAAGGGCGCAAAAGCCGCAACTGCCGCAACTCTAACTTCTGAAAATTGCGTGCGTCGCTCGCGTCGCTCCCGATCAAGGAGAAAGGGTGCTGCCTCAAAAGAGGCCTCGCCCTCTCCCTTCTTGGCTCACCTAATGGATACGCAATTTATTTATTTATTTATTTATTTATTTATTTATTTATTTATTTATTTATTTAATAATACTGCAGGCCACTGCTTGGCCCATGCAGGAATGAATTTACAATGTACATAACCAAGGCGACCACCCAGCAAGTAAAGATTGAGACTCTGAAAGTCTGTGTACTTCATACTCTGCAAAAACAGCAGCGCTGGATTAAGGGGGGATCTAAGGGGGCTGCAGCCCACGGCCTCACATCTGACAGCAGAAGAAGGGGCCCATTTATTTTAACTAGCTCAGTATATGGAACCGCGGGCAATGGAACTTTGAGCGGCACGTATGAAGCGAGAAAACCAGAACGAGGAGATCAGCTGGAGTAGGGGCCCAATTATTTTAACTAGCTCAGTATATGGGACCGCGGGCAATAGAACATTGAGCGACATGTATGAAGCGAGAAAACCAGAACGAGCAGATGGGCCCCATCCTTATGTAACTTCGTTTAGCCTAATCAGTTGGGGAGAGCTTGTCGAGCTGCAGAAATAGAATAGCGATATATGTGCGTTTGCTTATGGATTGCGGAAAGGTTTTCGTGGTTTCCTGTCCATCCCCCCGGCCAGTGGCGCCTGAAGGTGTTGTGTGTTTGAGAATCCTGGCGTCGGCATAACAGGCGGGACTCCCCCCTCGCCGCCAGGCATTCTGCTGGAACTGCTTTCGTAATCCACTAAAAATCCACTAATTAATTTTTAAAACCACACTAATATACAGTGCTGTGCTAGATCTAAAAAATACTTGCTTCGCGCCCTCTGCACGGCTTACAAATATTAGTAAATGCAACGCTTTAGTGTCACAACTATGATTAGAGCAGGGTAGGTAAAAACGGAGCTATAATGCGCAGCGGTATTTGAAGCGTCGTCTACTGGTGCAAGTATCATATACAGACTGCTGAGACAATAAACGCGCACAGTAGAATGCTTCTCTCAGCTACACGGGTGGATTGTTCGAGTTCGAATTTCGCACAGATATGACATTGAGTAGTCAGAATTATTTTATAGAACAGCGGATTTTCTTCTTTAGCTATACCAAATTGAAAACCAAATGAGGCTGTGCTAGCTTCTTGGAAGTCCCACAGTGTCACTTTGTGCTCCGGCGGCCACTAGGAAAGCGAAACACTCGTTTATGGGCTTATGTTTAGGTTTATGGGCTTTAACGTCCCAAATCAAGTCCGGCTATGCGGGACGCCGTGGTGGAAGGCTCCGCATAATTCCGACCACCTCGAGTTCTTTAAAGTGCACTGATATCGCATAGTGCATGAGCCTCTGGCATTTCGCCTCCAGCGAAATGTGACCACCGCGGCCGGGGCAATTTATTTTGTTCGTTATTTTTTTCTTGGGATTGGTTTTGTAGAGCCATGGTGAAATTTAATTTTTGTGGAAACAAAAGGCGCAGTAACTGCCTCACTTCTAGGTGGACACCTCAACCGTGTCATGGGAGGAGGGAGGAAGGCGTAAATTAAAGGAAAGAAATAGGTGTCGTTGGTTTATTGGTTTATGGGGCTTTAACGTCCCAAAGCAACTCAGGCTATGAGAGACGCCGCGTAGTAAAGGGCTCCGGAAATATCGACCATCTGGGGTTCTTTAACGTGCACTGACATCGCACAGCACACGGGCGCCTCTAGAATTTCGCCTCCATCGAAATTCGATCGCCATGGCCGGGATCGAACTCGCATCTTTCGGGTCAGCAGCTGAGCACCATAGCCACTGATCCACCGCGGCAGCAAAAAAAAAAAAAAAGAGCTGTCATTGGGGAGCGCTCAGGAATAATTTCGACCAGCCGGGAATCTTTATCGGGCTCTGAAATCGCACAGCACACGGGCGCGTTTTTGCATTTCGCCTCTGTCAAAACGTGGCCGCCGTGCGGCTGGGTTTGAACACGGGTACTCGGCTCAGCGCCGAGCACGCTCACCACTGATCCAGGACTTAAATTCTGCTATTCATATGTGACCCATGAGGGCAGTAGTAAACGCTCATCGTGTAATGAAAATAAATTTAATAAATTTAATAATACCCTTTCGGGGCACTAATTAAGGTGTGTTTCTATTTCCTAGTCGCTGCCGGAGCACCCAGCTCCACAATAGGAAGCTAGCTCAGCCTGCTTTTCTTTAATGCGTTGGCATTAAAACAGTGCTGCGAACAAAATCCCGTCTGTGGGCTTGTGTACGGTGCCATTGAAAGAACAGAGGAGGTGGCGCATGCAGCGCGCTTCAATGCAGCCCCGCAAGTTGGCGGTCCGCTCACGTGGCGTTCGGCGCTAGGCCACAGACGGACACGTGTCGCGCGTTCCAAGAGAGAGAGAGAGAGAAAACTTTATTTACAAAGGAATTCGGGGCACGCCCCAGGGTCCCCGCACGACCCCACTGCACTCAAGTGTTTATGTTCCTGAGGTCCATAACACTGGCAGCACGGCCGGTGGCGATGGTCTGCACGGCCGGGTCCTCCGAATGCAGCAGGGTCTCCCAGTCCTCCCAGGTCTTGAGGTTCTCTAGGTCCCGTGGGGGAGGGTCCGCCGGGCAGAGGGAAAGGATGTGGAGGGAAGAAGCGAAGGGTTCTGGGCATAGGGCGCAAGCAGGAGTGGGGAAGGAGGGATGATAGTGGGTTAGGGTAAGGGGCGAGGGGAGAGTATGTGTTTGTAATCTGCGCCAGAGTGTTGCGTGTCTGTTATCTAGGGAGGGGTGGGGCGGGGGGTAAAGCTGGCTAGAGGCTCTGTATGCCTGGGTCAGCTCACTGAATGAGTGCATGCGATCCTTCGTGAATCCCCGATCCGAGGCCACCTGAGCCTGGTTTAAAGAACCTCGGGCTAAAAGGTTGTCGGCCTCGTTTCCGGGATTCCCGGAGTGCGCAGGCACCCATATCAGCTCCACTTGGCGGGACGGGGGTGCATCGGGCGAGTCCAGTATGCCAAAAGCAGGGACATGAACTCGGCCTCGAGCAAAATTTAGAATCGCAGTTTTAGAGTCAGTTAAAATATACCGGGCTTCCGTGCGGGTTATAGCAAGTGCAATGGCGGCTTCCTCTGCAGCCTCTGGGGACGTATCTGGAGGGAGAGGTAGTGTGAGGAGGGTGGATGAAGAGGAGTCCACCGCAGCTGCTGTCGCTTCATCACCCGTGCAGGCAGCGTCCACCTATACGGCGTCCGGCTGGGGGCCGTACGCTCGATGGAGTGCCTTCGCACGGGCTCTGCGGCGCTGCTCATGGTGGGACGGGTGCATATTCCTCGGGAGCGGCCTGATGAGAAGCTCCAGATATGAGTGGGTCGGCAAGCTGCGCCGAATGAACGGCGCTGATATGAAGCGCGGTGAGGAGGCGCTGGAGGTGGAAAGACCGGAAATAATGGCTGGAAGTGGGCAGCGGGATAATGCATCAGCGTTTTGATGCTTCCGGCCAGTACGATACACGACGCGGATATCGTATTCCTGTAGGCGAAGGGCGCACCTCTCGAGGCGGTCGGATGGGTCTATGAGTGAGGAAAGCCAGCACAGCGCATGTTTGTCGGCCACGACTTCAGACGGGCGGCCGTAGATGTAAGGGAGGAACTCGGTAAAGGCCCACACTATCGCCAGGCACACTTGTTCAGTGACCGAGTAATTAGATTTAGCCTTTGTGATAGTGCGGCTGGCATAAGCAACGACGTATTCAGCAAAGCAAGATTTGCGTTCGGCGAGTACGGCGCCCCACTGGTACCAGTATAGACCTCGGTAGGTGCAGTCGGGTCGAAATGGCGCAGTATCGGCGAGGCGGTGAGGAGACGGCGCAAGGAATGGAAGGCGTTGCCACACACTCGGGACCACTGCGAAAAAACGGAACTGCAGGACGAAGTTGCTTCAAAGGCGCAGCATTTGAGGCAAAGTTGCATATAAACCTGCGGAAGTAGTAGGACAGATCTAGGAAGCTGCACTGTTCTTTGATAGAAGTAGGTCCAGGAAACGCAGCCACAGCACGAAGTCTGGACGTGTCCGGACGGACACCCCCCTTGGAGACAACGTGGCCTAAACTGGTAAGCTGGCGGGCGGCAAATTGACGCTTCTTGAAGTTGGGCTGGAGGCCGGCGTCAGAGAGGCAGGGTGGTAGGGGTGTGCGTCAGACTAAGGTGAAAACACGACTATATTGTCGAGTTAACACAGGCAGTGGTATCCACCATCCTATCAAAGGTGGCAGGAGCATTACAAAGACTGAAAGGCATCACCATGCATCACAGTAAATTTATGCAGGCCATCAAGGGTTAAAAAGGCAGTTTTGGGCAATCGTCCCCTTGCATGGGTACCTGCCAGTACCTGGAAAGCAAATCTTTAGAAGAAAATATTTGGGCACTTTGCAAGCAGTCTGTCGAGTCATCGTGCAATCTTGTTAAGGCGGAGGTAGTCTACATAGAATCGGAAGCCCAAAGACTGTTTTCGATAACAGATAAGCAGCACTTGTGTTTAGAAAAAATTTTATGGCGCTGTTCTCATTTTTGCTTTGTGATCAGGCAGGGGCTGACGCGGACGCCGAGCCCCACTACCAAAAATTGAATGCTCCAGCCTCCCCAGTTTGGGGAAGTGGCGTGCGTCAACCCACCGCAGTGCAATGGTGGGCCTCAACACGGAGCCCGACCACCATGACCATCGGAAACTCAGCACCAGGTAAGTATGCCTGTGCCTGGGTCGGGAAGAGTAGCCACGCTGGCGGACGCAGCACAAGGCGCAGCTGGGCCTCCTGATTTCCCTGCAAATATTTCGTATTCTGTTGTTGAAACATTTCTTTTATACTATCCCTACGTAAAGCACGACTGCCGAGCACAGGTTTATAAATATTGCTAGAATGATTAAAGAGCAATTTCCAAGTAAGAAACTTTTACAGTTGGCGAGACAGTCGACATGTGGCTTCTCTCGCGCACCTTCTAAAGCCATTGTGCAGTTGTCCGGAGGAACGGTATATGTTAAGGTATTTTATTTTTTCTGTTGCACTGAAAAATTACGGACGGCACTTAAGAGTGCTAACGTGCTGTGAATGCGAAAGCATGCATGCATTGTGTTGTGCTGCGTTGATGACGTATACTACTCTAATGCAGTGGCCAGCGAAGCTGATCTGTTCGCGCCGCCCGAATGGAAGTTGATGAAGACGACGATAACCAAAACCAGCGCGAGAGGAGCCACGCGCTCCGAGGTTGAAAATTTTCTTCCAGAATCACAACTTCTTTCCTCATAAGCTTTCGTTATGCCCCTTTTATCCATAAATTTCGATCTTCTCTTTTTGATATTCCGGTATCTCTTTTCCCCTTTCTTTTCCTTTAATTACCAAAAAAATTAAAGCTTATTAGGACCTTTTACCACCCTCGACCTCCGCTGTCACGGAAATTGAGTTGCTCAAATTTTTGATATCTCATGTTGGCCGCATGCTATTTACAAAACTGGTAGTCCTCCCGTGGTCATGGCTAATCCCCTTTGTGGGTATGTGCCATTTTATGATACTATCATCATAATCATCTTTATCATCAGACTGGCAGTTTGCGTGCGGGATACTGCGCGGCAGTGATGGCGCAGTTCAGCTCAGTTCACCCACCGGACGTTACCAGACTTAACTCGAGAGTCCAGTGTGAATCTATATTTTTAGGTGGTACTTTATGCCAGCAGGTCAACTGTCTCTATAAAAAGACAAAAATCTCTGAATGCCTGTGGACTCCGTAGTCGGAAAACAGAGCTACAACTGCGCCGCCTTCTTTCCGGCAGTCGGCTCAACTTTATAGCTGTAGAGGAGACCAAGATAGAAAGCGATGACGCGAAAGAAAGAGCCCTCCGAACTTTGCTGGAAATTACAACGTTTGCGTTTCGCACACGGTGGGTCTTTCGGCGGGTTGTCTCCTATTTCTGAAATACAGCATACCCTATTCTGACATTGTGCGCTGAGTATACGGAGGGGCGGTTCATAGGTTGCGACTTTAGAATACATAGCGAGCTGTGGCGGTTGATTAATGCTTACGCTTCCAGTGTTCAGGCGAAGAAAGCAGTTCTTTTTTGAAAACCTTGAATATGAGCATCACGTTGTTTTGCTGGGGGACTTTAACTGCGCCCGTAATCTTAATGCTTGCTCTGGACTGGGCAGAAGCAGAGATAGCAGGTCTGCAGAGCTATCCAGCGTTACTGAAAGCACGGAACTACTGGACATTGCATAAGTTATCTGTGCCGATGTCCTGCTCCCATGCGCGTGTCCAAGGAAATTTGCATGCCCGTCTGGAAAAACTTTATTTTGTCCAAAGCACGTCACGTGTGCTGGCGTATTGTGATTGTGCACGTCTTGTGATTGGCTTTAGAGCCAACTTGTCAGCACAAGGCGTTGTAATACTGCTTAAGAGGGACATAGTGGACCAAGAGTACGGTACGAGGACTAAAGCCATTTTGGGACTCGACATGATTAAGGCCTTCGATAATGCGACGCACGAGGCCATTTTAAATAACATTTTGAACATAAACACAGGGAGCAGTGGGGGCCTTGTTGGCCAGCTCATACGCAGCGGGCCAGGCCTGGGCCGGGGAGTGCGCCCTCCAGGTCGCCGACAGTCGAGGACTGGTGGCCACCTAGCACCGAACCATCGACAAGCGCTTTGGACAAAACAAAGTTTTTCCAGACCGGCATGCAAATTTCCTTGGACACGCGCATGGGAGCAGGACGTCGCCACAGATAACCCATGCAGTGTCCAATAGTTCCGTGCTTTCAGTAACGCTGGATAGCACTGCAGGCCTGCTATCTTTGCTTCTGCCCAGTCCAGACCAAACATTAAGATTACAGGCGCAGTTAATGTCCCCCAGCAAAACAACGTGATGCTCATATTCAAGGTTTTCAAAAAAGAACTGCTTTCTTCGCCTGAAAACTGGAAGCGTAAGCATTAATCAACCGCCACAGCTCGCTATGCATTCTAAAGTCGCAACATATGAAGCGCCCCTCTGTATCTGCTCGGCGCACAGTGTCAGAATAGGGTATGCTCTGTTTCAGAAATAGGAGACAACCAGCCGAAAAACCCACCGTGTGCGAAACACGAACTTTGTAATTTTCTAGCAAAGTCCGGAGGGCTCTTTCTTTCGCGTCATCGCTCTCTATCTTGGTCTACTCCAGCCGACTGCCGGAAATAAGGCGGCGCAGTTGTAGCTGGGTTTGCCGACTACGGAGTCCACAGACATTCAGAGATTTTTGTCTTTTTATTGCGACAGTGCGCCTGCCGGCATAAATTACGGAAAGATATCAAGTTCTGGATCCCCAGGATAGAAATTGCAAGCGGTAGGACAATTTTTCGGCTTTCTACCGGACTTGAAAGTTTTAAAGCGGGCGCCGGCCTTCTAACCCTAACGGGCCACCCAGCTCGACATCGTGAGAGCATGGGCCGGTAACCTTGTCGACGACGCCGACGCCTAGCATTGACGCCGTTTCAACGACGGACCATACGGCGGGGCCCAGCCAAGACAACGATGTGCCACTACAATCCCCAAACGTCCTTCTCAACGAATTCCAACAGATGGATGAAGACGACTTCGGAGACGCCGACTTGGGAAGTGAGGACGAGATCCCGTCCGACTCCTCGTCCAAGCCAGCCGGGTACAACAACGATGCCAGCTGGGAGCTTGCACAATCCAAGCGCCAGAGAAAACTTCAAAGGCGAAAAGAACGCAAAGGCACGGGAACCGGCCCGGCCGCCAAACCACACGACGGAAAATTACCGGGTGATGCGACCGGCTGCAACAAGAATGGATCAAGGGAGCAGAGCAGGCCTAGGCGAAAAATGCCGCCACTCCCCAGAAGCGACTACAAGATCATTATTCGACCTAAGAAAGGACTCATGGTGAAGCCCCTCACCACCCACCAAGTAGCGCGCGCTATTGTCTTGGCGTGCGGCCAGCAATGCAAGGACGAGGACCTACTTGTAAGGCTTCGCACCGGATCCAATATCATTATCGTTAGCACCCCGCACGAGCAAACGGCTCAGCTAGTGCGGCACATTACCCGTCTCAAATTCGACGGAAAGACTTATGGTGTAAACGCTTACGTGGCAGCACCGGAAGACGTCCTGCGCGGCGCGATCCACGGTGTAGACCCAGGTACCCCTCCTGAAGAACTCAAGGAGTGACCATACTTCAGGCAAGGATGCTCGGAAAATCCAAGACGGCAGTGCTCACGTTCGACGGCCCAGTCTTGCCGAAATTCGTCATATATTACGGAGGAGAAGTACCATGCTACCAGTACCGCCCCACTAGGCAAGTGTGTTACGTCTGCTTCCAGCAAGGACACCGCTCCGACGTGTGCCCCACACCGAACATTATTGTGTGCGCACTGTGCGGAGTTTCGAACCCGCCCGACGACCACGAGTGCGCGCCCAAGTGCATAATCTGTGGCGAGGCACACCGGACCGGATCCAAGCAGTGCCGAGAGATATTGAAAAAAGCGAGTCCAAAACCCACAGGAGGAAGAGGACGGAGCGACCAACGCGGGCGACCACCCAAGCGATGGCTCAGCTCAGAGGGAGAGACATCGAGGAGCCGATCGAGGTCCAACTCCTTCCCGCCTCTACCACCAGCCGGCCCACAGGAGGCGGAGAAGCAAGAGAAAAAGAAAAAGAAGCTTTCCCAGACAAGCGGCAGCAAGGTGAGCTGGGCTTCTACCACTGCTTCGCACTCGGTAGGAAAGGGTAAAGACATAAACAACACAAACAAAAAAGACAGTCGCGTCACAGAAACGAAGGACGCGAACAGCGATGCGCTCAGACGCGAGCTAGAACTCGCTCGAATCAAACAAAACGAGCTCGAACGCAAAGTTGAGGAACTCACAAAAACACTAAAGGAACAACAGCGGGAACTCGACACGACTAGAGCCCTTCCAAAACGACAACCACAGGCATCGAACGAAGGAGACCTTGAAACACGAATGCAACAGATGATGCAGCAGATGATGCAGGATATGATGCAGCAAATCCAATCGCAAATGCAACAGATGCAAGTAATTGTCAATTCCAAGGGCAGATCTCAGAGATCAGAAGCGCTTTTTGAAAACAAAAACATACCGAAAACATTAGGTTTTTTTGTTGTGTTGTGTTTAATGGCGCATAAGCAACTAAGGCTATCATGCGCCAAGCTCAGGGTGAAAAAATTAGGGAAAGGGCGAACAACATTCCAGCGCTAAAAGCTTTCGCAAGCGAACAAGGCAACAGCAGTAACGCGTAAACATGATCAATACGTATCGGCAAGAACAAGAATACTTAGATATTTGGCAATGGAACTGCCGAGGCTACCGCAAAAAGCAGGCCCTCTTAAAACAATATATAAACACATAACTCACATCTCCTGATGTAATTGCGCTCCAAGAGACTGGAATCAAGCCGACCTTACAAGGGTACGAGGTTTACGAGAGTCAAAACGAAGGTAAAGCGGCCGTCCTAGTCAGCAAAACCATTACCGCCATAAGGCACGATACCATCGCAGACACCGACATCGAACACGCGCTTGTTGAACTCATTCCGAAAAAGCGAAAGGGAAGCAGCACGTTCTTACTGAACGTGTACAGCCCGCCGAGACAAAGAAAAGCCAAACTCTTCGAACTGTTTTATACAGCGCAGGAGCTGGCCAAAGAAAATGCACTCATCATCGTAGGAGATTTCAACGCCATGTACAGGAGTTGGGGATACCAAAAACAAGACATCAAGGGAAGAACATTAGTCATTAGGCGAAGTAGGGGAATCCTTTGGCTGCAGTCTAATCACAGATCCTGCGACCCCCACGAGAACCGGGAATAGCGTGAGCACGGACACATGCCCGGAACTCACCTTCGTAAGGAAGAGCAGGGAGTCACAGTGGGAAAACATGATGGAAAATCTAGGCAGCGATCACTTTATCCTCCGGACACGAATAGCATCCGACACCATAAGACGCCAGATTGGACAGGCGAAAATCACTGACTGGAACGCGTTTCGCAGGGCTTGCAACAAATCTGAAGGCGGTATCCAATCACTGGAGCAATGGAGCGGCATGCTGAGAGAAACGCGACAACGATGCACAAAATTCTAAGGAGAACGACAGCAACGCCCGAAGTAGACGCCCACCTCCTCAGGCTATGGGAAGCGAGACGCAGCCTCACCAAAAGATGGCGGAAGCAAAAACACAACAGGAAACTAAAACTAAAGATAGCAGAAATTACGGCAAAGGCGGAAGAATACGCGATGCAACTCGCGAAACAAAATTGGGAACAACTCAGCGACTCGCTTAGGGGAACTCTAGGCACGGCCAGAACCTGGAATCTCTTAAGAGCACTAATCGATCCGTCCAAAATAAAATCAGAAAACAATAAAGCCATCCACAGGTTCATCCACTCGTTCGAGGGATCAGACATCGCCCGACTGGAGAAGGCACGAGAAAAGTGTTTCGGCGATCACAATCCCCCGCGATACCAAGGAACGTATTGAGGAGCCGAAAACGAGAAACTCGACCGCCCCATAACTGTGGAAGAGGTTTACGCGGCCATAAGAAACACCACCAGAAACACGGCAGCCGGAGCAGACAGAATCGACAACGCCCTAATCCGCAACCTGAGCGACGACCTCATACAAGAGCTCGTCAGCTTTCTTAACAAACATTGGGAGGCGGAGACGGTTCCCGAAGATTGGAAACATGCCGAAGTAATAATGATACCTAAACCTGGTAAAAAGCTACAAATTGAAAACCTCAGGCCCATATCACTCACGTCATGCCTTGGCAAGCTTTACGAACGGGTTGTAACTTTAAGACTGCAAAATTACATGGAAGATAACGACTGTGTACCACATACCATGTTCGGCTTCTGAGCGAAGCTCTCGACGCAGGACGTTCTCCTCCAAATACACGAAGATGTCCTGCGAAACGTACGTCGGACGGGTGAAAATGTCATAATGGCCCTGGACATCAAGGGGGCATTCGATAACGTCTGCCACGAAGCGATCCTTACGGGCCTAGACAACCTGGATTGCGGACGCAGAATCCACGGCTTCGTCAAAGCCTTCCTGTCCGATAGAACTGCCACCATCGGCATAGGAGACCTTCGATCGGACAAAATTCGCACTCCAAACAAGGGAACACCCCAAGGGTCAGTTATCTCACCCCTACTCTTCAACATAACTATGATAGGCCTAGCTCGAAAACTAGAGAACATCGAAGGCATCAGGCATGCAATGTATGCTGACGATATAACAGTCTGGACAAACACGGGCTCTCTCGGAGAGAAGGAAGAAAGGCTACAGCAAGCGGCCACTTGTGTAGAGCAATACCTCGCAGAAAGAGGACTCGCATGCTCGACCGAGAAATCGGAACTGCTGAGAGTCTGGAGAGGCAAGCAAAACCGGACCGTCCCAACCAACGAGGACCTAAAACTCAACGTCTACCTAGAAGGGACGCCCATACCCGAAAAGACAACAATAAGAATTTCGGGCATGTCGGTTCAACCCAACCAGCGCAGTACTCACACTTTTACCCTACTGAAAGCAAATACGCTACAAGTCGCACGCATGATCACCCGCATCACCAACAGGCGACATGGCATGCGTGAAGAGGACACACTAAAACTAGTCAGAAGCCTAGTAGTTAGTCGAATCACGTACAGCCTATCCTACCAGTGCCTCAACAAAAACGAAATACAACAAGCGGATGCCCTCCTGCGCAAAGCGTATAAGACAGCGCTCCGACTACCACGCAACACGTCTACAGAAAAACTCATGGCCCTGGGATTACATAACACCTTTGAGGAGCTACGAGAGGCGCAGCTTGAGTCGCAAAAACTCAGGCTGTTGCAAACAACGACTGGAAGAGCGCTCCTGCAGAGGCTCGGATACCACGAGCAGATGCGAGAAATGTCGAGGACGGCAACGATCCCCGACGAGCTTCGCAAGACCCTCAAGGTAGCTCCAATACCAAAAAACATGGATCCCAACCTCCATCGAGGCAGAAGAGAAGCGAGGGCCGAATTAATTGAGAAAACATACGCTCCTCAAGCCACGACCGTGTATATAGACGCGTCTCGGAGAGGCGGAGATACCAAAATCGCTGTAGCGGCGGTGGTCGATTCGTCTTTACGCGAAATGACCAGCGCGTCTCACCGAGGCTGCACAGCTGCAGAGTCCGAGGAAGTAGCCGTTGCTCTAGCGGTGGCGGAGGGCTATAGAACCGGGCGGTCACTAACAATACTCACGGACTCTCAAACAGCCTGCCGAAATTACATGAACGACAGGATAGGTCGTCACGCGCTCCGTATACTCCTCGCAGCGAGCGACAGAATTAAAAGCCAGGAAGAAAAAAACGAAAAGATCCCACACAAAATTGTGTGGGTACCGGGGAACACGGGGGTGGCACGGAACCAAGAGGCCGACAGGATAGCTATTACTTTCCGAGCATCCGACGAGACCGCGGAACTCCCGCCAGCACCCAGGGAATACTCGGCCATACTACAAAACTATAGAGGCAGAAGAATGTGATATCCCCCACCACACATATCTCTCAGCAGAGAGGAAGCTGTCACTTGGAGACAATTACAAACAGGCTCTTTCCCAAACCTACATATACTAAACAAAATGCACCCTACGATATACACGGGCAAATGTCCCTGGTGCGACGAAAAACCTACTCTATACCACATCACATGGGCCTGCCAAAACATACACGTGGTCCCCAAAATACAAAACCAGAGTGCGGAGCAGTGGGGCACTCTGCTGTCCAGCGACCGCTTGAAGACGAACAAGGTCTGGTACAGCGAGCTCAACGGGCGGCAGTGGCCACTGGAGCCCTGGACTGAGGGCAACCGACCACTGATTAGAGGCGGACGACATCGACAGAGAAGGCTCCTGGGGGTAGAACCAAGACGTCTCTGAAGATGCGCCCAAACCGCAGGAAAAACCATTAGTGTAAATAAAGTTTTCCCTTCCTTCCAGACCAGCATGCAAATTTCCTTGGACACGCGCATGGGAGCAGGACGTCGGCACAGATAACCCATGCAGTGTCCAGTAGTTCCGTGCTTTCAGTAACGCTGGATAGCACTGCAGACCTGCTATCTCTGCTTCTGCCCAGTCCAGACCAAACATTAAGATTACAGGCGCAGTTAATGTCCCCCAGCAAAAGAACGTGACGCTCATATTCAAGGTTTTCAAAAAAGAACTGCTTTCTTCGCCTGAACACTGGAAGCGTAAGCATTAATCAACCGCCACAGCTCGCTATGCCTTCTAAAGTCGCAACATATCAACCGCCCCTCCGCATTTACTCGGCGCACAGTGTCAAAATAGGGTATGCTCTGTTTCAGAAATAGGAGACAACCAGCCGAAAAACCCACCGTGTGCGAAACACGAACTTTGTAATTTTCTAGCAAAGTCCGGAGGGCTCTTTCTTTCGCGTCATCGCTCTCTATCTTGGTCTACTCCTGGTGCAGACCAGATCACAAATTCGATGCTCTGTAATATGGATGACCAATCGATCACCCACATTACGAAATACTTCAACCAGTGCTGGAGGGAGGGCAACCTCCCTCAGTCCTGGCGCCACGCGAAGGTAATATTCATACCTAAAGCCAACAAACCACTTACACTTCAATACCTTCGCCCGATTTCGCTAACCTAATGCCTCGGGAAGCTCCTTGAGCATGTTGTGTTAGCGAGACTCACAAGTCACATGGCGGACAACAATCTTTACCCGCATACCATGGTGGGATTTCGCCCCCATCTATCCGCCCAGGACGCCATGCTGCAACTCACACACGACATTTTCGACCCGCTTCTTCCAGGTCACACCAAGGCAGTCTTAGCTTTTGATCTCTCCAAAGCATTTGATCGCATTGAACATCAGGCGATCATGACTGCTCTATCCCCATTGAATGTGGGTGCGCGCACGTATGCCTACATTCAAGAATTCCTCACTGACCGCACGGCTGAGATACACTTCGGCCCTCTGTCTTCCCCCTCCTACACGCTTCAGAGCATCGGCACCCCTCAAGGGTCCGTCCTTTCCCCCTTTCTCTTTAACATTACCCTCATCCCCCTTGCCCGAAAATTGGCAACTATTCCCCACCTGAAGCACACTCTTTATGCCGACGACATCAACCTGTGGACCACTCACGGCAGTGACGGCGACATAGAGAGCACCTTACAGGAAGCAGCCACCCTCACCCAAAATTACGCACGCAACATCGGACTGTCTTGCTCCCCAAAGAAGTCCGAACTGGTCCTCATCCGTCCTAAGAACCACCGCTGCACCCGCTCCCCCATTGCCATTGAACTGGATGGTGACCCGGTACCTGAGGTTGGCACCCTCCGTGTATTGGGCCAGCACATCCAGAACGATGGAAAAAGCACCACTACCCTCAAGAAACTCAAGCAGGTTGTAGGCGCAATATCGCACCTCATCCGCAGGGTTTCGGGACGTCATAGAGGCATGAAGGAGCGCGACCTATGTCGCCTCAGTCATGCCTTTGTCCTCAGCCGTGTGCTGTACACTACCCCATACTTACAACTATCCAAACATGACATAAACGCTTTGGATGCTTTGATTCGCAAGGCATTCAAAGTAGCACTTCATCTTCCCCTCAACACACGCACAGAAAAATTACTAGGCCTGGGCCTCCACAACACGATCGGGGAACTAGTGGAGGCCCACCGATAGGTCCAATACATCAGGCTCACACAAACTTCCACAGGTCGGTATATCCTGGACTCCCTCGGCACCAGAATACCGGCCAACGACCCAACCCTCTTCGCCATCCCACGACCCCTTCACCGGGAGCTTCTCATTAGGCCGCTCCCGAGGAATATGCACCCGTCCCACCATGAGCAGCGCCGCAGAGCCCGTGCGAAGGCACTCCATCGAGCGTACGGCCCCGAGCAGGACGCCGTATGGGTGGACGCTGCCTGCACGGGTGATGAAGCGACAGCAGCTGTGGTGGACTCCTCTTTATCCGCCCTCCTCACACTACCGCTCCCTCCAGACACGTCCCCAGAGGCTGCAGAGGAAGCCGCCATTGCACTAGCTATCACTCGCACGGAAGCCCGGTATATATTAAGTGACTCCAAAACTGCGATTTTAAATTTTGCTCGAGGCCGAGTTCATGTCCCTGCTTTTGGCATACTGGACTCGCCCGATGCACCCCCGCCCCGCCATGTGAAGCTGATATGGGTGCCTGCGCACTCCGGGAATCCCGGAAACGAGGGTGCCAACCTTTTAGCCCGAGGTTCTTTAAACCGGGCTCAGGTGGCCTCGGATCGGGATTCACGAAGGAGCGCATGCACACATTCAGTGAGCTGACCCAGGCATACAGAGCCTCACGCCAGCTCTACCCCCCGCCCCACCCCTCCCTAGATAACAAACACGCAACACTCTGGCGCAGACTACAGACACACTCTCTCCCCTCACCCCTTACCCTAGCCCACTATCATCCATCCTTTCCCACTCCCACATGTGCCCTATGCCCAGAACCCTTCGCTTCTTCCCTCCACATCCTTTCCCTCTGCCCGGCGGACCCTCCCCCGCGGGACCTAGAGAACCTCAAGACCTGGGAGGACTGGGAGACCCTGCTGCGCTCGGAGGACCCGGCCGTGCAGACCATCGTCACCGGCCGTGCTGCCAGTGTTATGGACCTCAGAAACATAAACACTTGAGTGCAGTGGGGTCCTTGGGCGTGCCCCGAATTCCTTTGTAAATAAAGCTTTTTCTCTCTCTCCAGCCGACTGCCGGAAATAAGGCGGCGCAGTTGTAGCTGTGTTTGCCGACTACGGAGCCCACAGACATTCAGAGATTTTTGTCTTTTTATTGCGACAGTGCACCTGCTGGCATAAAGTACCACCTAAAAATATAGATTCACACTAGACTGTCGAGTTAAGTCCGGTAACGTCCAGTGGGTGAACTGAGCTGAACTGCGCCATCACTGCAGCGCAATATCCCGCACGCAAACTGCCAGTCTGATGATAAAGATGATCATGATGATAATACCATAAAATGGCACATACCCACAAAGGGGATTAGCCATGACCACGGGAGGACTACCAGTTTTGTAATTAGCATGCGACCAACATGAGATGTCAAAATTTGAGCAACTAACTTTCCGTGACAGCGGGGGTCGAGGGTGGTGAAAAGGCCTAATAAGCTTTAATTTTTTAGGTAATTAAAGGAAAAGAAAGCGAGAAAGATACAGGAATGGCAAAAAGAGAAGATCCAAATTTATGAATAAAAGGGGCATAACTAAAGCTTATGAGGAAAGAAGTTTTGATGCTAGAAGGAAGGAAGGAAGGAAAAACTTTATTTTACTCTAGTCCTTTTTCCTGCGGTTTGGGAGCATCTTCAGAGACGTTTTCTCCTTGATTTCACCCCCAGGAGTCTTCTCTGTCGAAGTCGTCCGCCTCTAATCAGTGGTCGGTTGCCCTCAGTCCAGGGCTCCGCTGGCCACTGCCGCCCGTTGAGCTCGCTGTACCAGACCTTCTTGGTCTTCACAGCGGTCGCTGGACAGCAGAGTCTCCCACTGCTCCGCACTCGGGTTTTGTATTTTGGGGACCACGTCTATCTTTTGGCAGGCCCATGTGATGTGATAGAGAGTAGGTTTTCCGTCGCACCAGGGACATTTGTCCGCGTATATGGTAGGGTGCATTTTGTTTAGTATATGTAGGTTTGGGAAAGAGCCTGTTTGTAATTGTCTCCAAGTGACAGCTTCCTCTCTGCTGAGAGATTTGTGCGGTGGGGGATACCGCAATCTTCTGCCTCTGTAGTTTTGTAGTATGGCCGAGTAATCCCTGGGTGCTGGCGCGAGTTCCGCGGGCTCATCGGATGCTCGGAAAGTAATGTATCCTCGAGCTATCCTGTCGGCCTCTTGGTTCCCTGCCACCCCCGTGTGCCCCGGTACCCACACAATTTTGTGTGGGATCTTGTCGCTTTGTTCTTCCTGGTTTTTAATTCTGTCGCTCGCTGCGAGGAGTGTACGGAGCGCGTGACGACCTATCCTGCCATTCATGTAATTTCGGCAGGCTGTTTGAGAGTCAGTGAGTATTGTTAGCGACCGCCCGGTTCTATAGCCCTCCGCCACCGCTAGAGCAACGGCTACTTCCTCGGACTCTGCAGCTGTGCAGCCTCGGAGAGGCTGCACAGCTGCAGCCATTTCATTTCATTTCGCGTAAAGACGAATCGACCACCGCCGCCACAGCGATTTTGGTGTCTCCTCCTCTCCAAGACGCGTCTGCATACACGGTCGTGGCTTGAGGAGCGTATGTTCTTTCGATGAAGTCGGCCCTCGCTTCTCTTCTGCCTCGATGGAGGTTGGGATCCATGTTTTTTGGTATTGGCGCTACCTTGAGGGTCTTGCGAAGCTCGTCGGGGATCGTTGCCGTCCTCGTCATTTCTCGCATCTGCTCGCGGTATCCGAGCCTCTGCAGGAGCGCTCTTCCAGTCGTTGTCTGCAACAGCCTGAGTTTTTGCGACTCAAGCTGCGCCTCTCGTAGCTCCTCAAAGGTGTTATGTAATCCCAGGGCCATGAGTTTTTCGGTTGACGTGTTGCGCGGAAGTCGGAGCGCTGTCTTATACGCTATGCGTAGCAGGGCATCCGCTTGTTGTATTTCGTTTTTGTTGAGGCACTGGTAGGGTAGGCTGTACGTGATTCTACTAACTACAAGGCATCTGACTAGTTTGAGTGTGTCCTCTTCACGCATGCCATGTCGCCTGTTGGTGATGCGGGTGATCATGCGTGAGATTTGTAGTGTTGTTGCTTTGAGCAGGGTAAAAGTGTGAGTACTGCGCTGGTTGGATTCAACCCACATGCCTAAAATTCTTATTGTTGTCTTTTCGGGTATGGGTGTCCCGTCAAGATAGACGTTGAGTTTTAGGTCCTCGTTGGTTGGGACGGTCCGGTTTTGCTCGCCTCTCCAGACTCTCAGCAGTTCCGATTTCTCGGTCGAGCATGCGAGTCCTCTTTCTGCGAGGTATTGCTCTACACAAGAGGCCGCTTGCTGTAGCCTTTCTTCCTTCTCTCCGAGACAACCCGTGTTTGTCCAGACTGTTATATCGTCAGCATACATTGCATGCCTGATGCCTTCGATGTTCTCTAGTTTTCGAGCTAGGCCTATCATAGCTATGTTGAAAAGTAAGGGGGAGATAACTGACCCTTGGGGTGTTCCCTTATTTGGAGTGCGAATTTTGTCCGATCGAAGGTCTCCTATGCCGATGGTGGCAGTTCTGTCGGACAGGAAGGCTTTGACGAAGCCGTGGATTCTGCGCCCGCAATCCAGCTTGTCTAGGCCCGTAAGGATCGCTTCGTGGCTGACGTTATCGAATGCCCCTTTGATGTCCAGGGCCATTATGACATTTTCTCCCGCCCGAGGTACGTTTCGCAGGACATCTTCTTGTATTTGGAGGAGAACGTCCTGCGTCGAGAGCTTCGCTCTGAAGCCGAACATGGTATGTGGTACACAGTCGTTGTCTTCCATGTAATTTTGCAGTCTTAAAGTTACCACCCGTTCGTAAAGTTTGCCAAGGCACGACTTGAGTGATATGGGCCTGAGGTTTTCAATTTGTAGCTTTTTACCAGGTTTAGGTGTCATTATTACTTCGGCGTGTTTCCAATCTTCGGGAACCGTCTCCGCCTCCCAATGTTTGTTAAGAAAGCTGACGAGCTCTTGTATGAGGTCGTCGCTCAGGTTGCGGATTAGGGCCTTGTCGATTCTGTCCGCTCCGGCTGCCGTGTTTCTGGTGGTGTTTCATATGGCCGCGTAAACCTCTTCCACAGTTATGGGGCGGTCGAGTTTCTCGTTTTCGGCTCCTCGATACGTTCCTTGGTATCGCGGGGGATTGTGATCGCCGAAACATTTTTCTCGTGCCTTCTCCAGT
Source organism: Amblyomma mixtum (assembly GCF_055824585.1). Classification (NCBI taxonomy): domain Eukaryota; kingdom Metazoa; phylum Arthropoda; class Arachnida; order Ixodida; family Ixodidae; genus Amblyomma; species Amblyomma mixtum. The sequence continues at coordinate 157,679,845 of NC_143016.1, forward strand.
AGGGCGATGTCTGATCCCTCGAACGAGTGGATGAACCTGTGGATGGCTTTATTGTTTTCTGATTTTATTTTGGTCGGATCGATTAGTGCTCTTAAGAAATTCCAGGTTCTGGCCGTCCCTAGAGTTCCCCTAAGCGAGTCGCTGATTTTTTCCCAATTTTGTTTCGCGAGTTGCATCGCATATTCTTCCGCCTTTGCCGTAATTTCTGCTATCTTTAGTTTTAGTTTCCTGTTGTGTTTTTGCTTCCGCCATCTTTTGGTGAGACTGCGTCTCGCTTCCCATAGTCTGAGGAGGTGGGCGTCTACTTCGGGCGTTGCTGTCGTTCTCCTTAGAATTTTGTGCATCGTTGTCGCGTTTCTCTCAGCATGCCGCTCCATTCCTCCAGTGATTGGATACCGCCTTCAGATTTGTTGCAAGCCCCGCGAAACGCGTTCCAGTCAGTGATTTTCGCCTGTCCAATCTGGCGTCTTATGGTGTCGGATGCTATTCGTGTCCGGAGGATAAAGTGATCGCTGCCTAGATTTTCCATCATGTTTTCACACTGTGACTCCCTGCTCTTCCTTACGAAGGTGAGGTCCGGGCATGTGTCCGTGCTCACGCTATTTCCGATTCTCGTGGGGGTCGCAGGATCTGTGATTAGACTGCAGCCAAAGTACTCCCCTACTTCCACTAATGTTCTTCCCTTGATGTCTTGTTTCTGGTATCCCCAACTCCTGTCCATGGCGTTGAAATCTCCTACGATGATGAGTGCATTTTTTTTTTGGCCAGCTTGTGCGCTCCAAACAACAGTTCGAAGCGTTTGGCTTTTCTTTGTCTCGGCGGGCTGTAAACGTTAAGTAAGAACGTGCTGCTTCCCTGTCGCTTTTTCGGAATAATTTCAACAAGCGCGTGTCGGTGTCGGTCTCGATGTCGGTGTCGGCGATGGTATCGTGCCTGATGGCGGTAATGGTTTTGCTGACTAGGACGGCCGCTTTACCTTCGTTTTGACTCTCGTAAACCTCGTACCCTTGTAAGGTCGGCTTGATTCCAGTCTCTTGGAGCGCAATTACATCAGGAGGTGTCAGTTGTGTGTTTATATATTGTTTTAAAAGGGCCTGCTTTTTGCGGTAGCCTCTGCAGTTCCATTGCCAAATATCTAAGTGTTCTTGTTCTTGCCGATACGTATTGATCATGTTTACGCGTCACTGCTGTTGCCTTGTTCGCTTGCGAAAGCTTTTAGCGCTGGACGGTTGTACGCTTTTTCCCTAATGTTTTCGGTATGTTTTTGTTTTCGAAAAGCGCTTCTGATCTCTGCGATCTGCCCTTGGAATTGTACTTGCATCTGTTGCATTTGCGATTGGATTTGCTGCATGATATCCTGCATCATCTGCTGCATCATCTGTTGCATTCGTGTTTCAAGGTCTCCTTCATTCGATGCCCGTGGTTGTTGTTTTGGAAGGGCTCTAGTCGTGTCGAGTTCCCGCTGTTGGTCCTTTAGTGTTTTTGTGAGTTCCTCAACTTTGCGTTCGGGCTCGTTTTGTTTGATTCGAGCGAGTTCTAGCTCGCGTCTGAGCGCATCGCTGTTCGCGTCCTTCGGTTCTGTGACGCGACTGTCTTTGTTGTTTGTGTTGTCTATGTTACTACCCTTTCCTACCGAGTGCGAAGCAGTGGTAGAAGCCCAGCTCACCTTGCTGCCGCTTGTCTGGGAAACCTTCTTCTTTTTCTTTTTCTCTTGCTTCTCCCCCTCCTGTGGGCCGACTGGTGGTAGAGGCGGGAAGGAGTTGGACCTCGATCGGCTCCTCGATGTCTCTCCCTCTGAGCTGAGCCATCGCTTGGGTGGTCGCCCGCGTTGGTCGCTCCGTCCTCTTTCTCCTGTGGGTTTTGGCCTGGCTTTTTTCAATCTCTCTCGGCACTCCTTGGATCCGGTCCGGTGTGCCTCGCCACAGATTATGCACTTGGGCGTGCACTCGTGGTCGGCGGGCGGGTTTGAAACTCCACACAGTCCGCACACAATAATGTTCGGTTGATTCTAGAAGAAAATTTTGAACCTCGGAGCGCGTGGCTTCTCTCGCGCTGTTTTTGGGTATCGTCATTTTCATCAACTTCCATTCGGGCGGCGCGACAGATCAGCTTCATTTGAGTAGTATACCTCATCACCGCAGCACAACACAATGCATGCATGCTTTCGTATTCACAGCACGTTAGCACTCTTAAGTGCCGTCCGTAATTTTTCAGTGCAACAGAAAAATTAAAATACCTTAACAAATACCGTTCCGCCGCATAACTGCACAATGGCTTTAGAAGGTGCGCGAGAGAAGCCACATGTCGACTGTCTCGCCAACTGTAAAAGTTTCTTACTTGGAAATTGCTCTTTAATCATTCTAGCAATATTTATAAACCTGTGCTCAGCAGTCGCTCTTTACGTAGGGATAGTATAAAAGAAATGTTTCAACAACAGAATACGAAATATTTGCAGGGAAATCAGGAGGCCCAGCTGCGCATTGTGCTGCGTCCGCTAGCGTGGCTACTCTTCCCGACCCAGGCACATGCATACTTACCTGGTGCTGAGTTTCCGATGGTCATGGTGGTCGGGCTCCGTGTTGAGGCCCTCCATTGCACTGCGGTGGGTTGACGCACGCCACTTCCCCAAACTGGGGAGGCTGGAGCATGCAATTTTTGGTAGTGGGGCTCGGCGTCCGCGCCAGCCCCTGCCTGATCACAAAGCAAAAATGAGAACCGTGCCATACAAGTGCTGCTTATCGGTTGTCGAAGTCACTGAAGACCTAAAAGTCTTTGGGCTTCCGATTCTATGTAGACTACCTCCGCCTTAAGAAGATTACGCGATGCCTCGACACACTGCTTGCAAAGTGCCCAAATATTTTCTTCTTTAGATTTACTTGCCAGGTACAGGAAGTCGGGGCACGCCCCAGGGTCCCCGCACGACCCCACTGCACTCAAGTGTTTATGTTCCTGAGGTCCATAACACTGGCAGCACGGCCGGTGGCGATGGTCTGCACGGCCGGGTCCTCCGAGCGCAGCAGGGTCTCCCAGTCCTCCCAGGTTTTGAGGTTCTCTAGGTCGCGCGGGGGAGGGTCCGCCGGGCAGAGGGAAAGGATGTGGAGGGAAGAAGCGAAGGGTTCTGGGCATAGGGCACACAAGGTAGATGTACTATGGTAGCGTAGGCTGCATAGAAGCCCATACGTTCAAAACATGGCGGCTCATGGTGCGCAGCCAGCGCCGTCGTCGAAATGCGTGGACAACTAAAGAGTGACGTCATAATTAAAACAAAAACGCGACGTTGAAGTCACGTGTTTTAGTGACGTCATATTTGTGACGTCAGCGTCACGTGCTGCTTGCCGGGAAAAATAAACTGCTGAACGCCGCGACGCTTCAGCGCGACACCCGACACGAGAACGAAGAAAGAAGACACGACGAGTGCCGACCACCAACGCTATTTTTAGGTAGTCAGTTCTCGTTGTGCCTTTTTCCTTCGTCCTCGCCTCAGGTGTCGCGCTGAATGTCGCAGGTGTAGCTCTGAAGCGATGAAATGTGACGCCGCCAGACAGGTTATCGCTCGCACATCGTGCAACCGCACACCTCTTTTTTGCGTACGGGGGCCCCCTGGCCACAGACGATGCCCTTTTGGGGCAAACGCGACAGAACCGCACCCAACCGAACGAAACTACACAGAAGCGCTGACAAAAGGGAAAAGCGGAAACTGAACACGAACGATGCACACCAAGAACTCGAGCAACAAGCAACGAGGAAAAAGTAGGGCTAGCAGAATGGTCAAAAGATATGACAAGGGTATGACATCAGAGCACCGTCAACCTTGGCATCGTCCCGCTGCCATTGCCGCTGCTTTGAGCGAACGCTGTCATAAAAATTTTTACAAAGCAAGCGCTATACTTTCTAACAAAATGCACAAAACTGAAACATTTTAAAAAGTAATCACTGCAATTGTTTTCGAATGCTTTTGAAACACAAAATATGTCGCAATTATTTTCCTCTTCTAGTCGTGTTTGCCCACTCATTTCATTTTGGCGCTTTAGTTCCACCCCTAATTTGATGTCGCTAGCACTTGGTTCTGGACCGCATTCGGGCTCGGGCTTCGCGACCTATTTCAATAGACCTTGGGGCACATGCGGGAGTGGGAAAGGATGGATGATAGTGGGCTAGGCTAAGGGGTGAGGGGACAGTGTGTGTCTGTAGTCTGCGCCAGAGTGTTGCGTGTTTGTTATCTAGGGAGGGGTGGGGCGGGCGGTAGAGTTGGCGTGAGGCTCTGTATGCCTGGGTCAGCTCACTGAATGTGTGCATGCGCTCCTTCGCGAATCCCCGATCCGAGGCCACCTGAGCCCGGTTTAAAGAACCTCGGGCTAAAAGGTTGGCAGCCTCGTTTCCGGGATTCTCGGAGTGCGCAGGCACCCATATCAGCTCCACATGGCGAGACGAGGGTGCATCGGGCGAGTCCAGTATCCCAAAAGCAGGGACATGAACTCGGCCTCGAGCAAAATTTAAAATCGCAGTTTTGGAGTCACTTAATATATACCGGGCTTCCGTGCGAGTGATAGCTAGTGCAATGGCGGCTTCCTCTGTAGCCTCTGGGGACGTGTCTGGAGGGAGAGGTAGTGTGAGGAGGGCGGGTAAAGAGGAGTCCACCACAGCTGCTGTCGCTTCATCACCCGTGCAGGCAGCGTCCACCCATACGGCGTCCGGCTCGGGGCCGTACGCTCGATGGAATGCCTTCGCACGGGCTCTGCGGCGCTGCTCATGGTGGGAGGGGTGCATATTCCTCTGGAGCGGCCTAATGAGAAGCTCCTGGTGAAGGGGTCGTGGGATGGCGAGGAGGGTTGGGTCGTTGGCCGGAATTCTGATGCCGAGGGAGCCCAGGATATACCGACCTGTGGAAGATTGTGTGAGCCTGATGTATTGGACCTGTCGGTGGGCCTCCACCAGTTCCCCGATCGTGTTGTGGAGGCCCAGGCCTAGTAATCTTTCTCTGGGTGTGCTGAGGGGAAGATGAAGTGCTACTTTGAATGCCTTGCGAATCAAAGCATCCAAAGCGTTTATGCCATGTTTGGATAGTTGTAAGTATGGGGTAGTGTACAGCACACGGCTGAGGACAGTTAAAGGCATGAATGAGGCTACATAGGTCGCGCTCCTTCATGCCTCTATGACGTCCCGAAACCCTGCGGATGAGGTGCGTTATCGCGCCTACAACCTGCTTGAGTTTCTTGAGGGTAGTGGTGTTTTTGCCATCGTTCTGGATGTGCAGGCCCAATACACGGAGGGTGGCAACCTCAGGTACCCGGTCACCATTTAGTTCAATGGCAATGGGGGAGCGGGGACAGCGGTGGTTCTTAGGCCGGATGAGGAGCAGTTCGGATGTCTCTGGGGAGCAGGACAGTCCGATCGTCCGTGCGTAATTTTGGCTGAGGGTGGCTGCTTCCTGTAAGGTGTTCTCTATGTCTCCGTCACTGCCGTGGGTGGTCCACAGGGCGATATCGTCGGCATAAAGAGTGTACAAGGGCAGACGTGCAGGCTAGTTGGTGAACCATGATTGTGGCCTTGTGGTAGAGCATCCGCCTCCCATTCGGGAGGTGCTGGGTTCGATCCCCAGTGCCGCCGGGTACCCACCGGTTTCTTTAATGGGTACAAGATTTCCCCTGGCCTGGTGCTCGGCTCTTCTAGGGTGAAATGCTTGAGAAAAAGGTCTTAGACCAAACAGTTGCCTTGACGGATGAGTGATAAGTTCCCCCGCCAAGCAACCATAAGTCCGCCTCGTGCGGCATAATCCCAATTTGTGGCCTCAACGACAGATTAAGGGAACATAAAAATGATTTGGCTACCTCCAATGACCGCAACCTGCCGCTTCACTGCTCTGAATGCACAAAAGAAAATCAGGAAGTGTGTAAACCCATGTTTCATAGGTGCCGAACTTTCAAAAGAAGCAAGGACCGAACCACGAGGGAAATAATTGAGGCCCAAAGGATATCAGCTCTGGGTAACCTTTGTGTCAGCAACCCTTCTCTTGCGCTATCTGATAAAGAACGGGCGTACTTGGCAAAGCGCGCGACGCGTCATTAGGTTTTTTTCAATTTTTTTGGCGCATTTTACCAGTTTGCCGCCTTCGCGCATCTTGCCTTATGTATATATACATGTATTTTCCATGAATAAATTTAGTTGTAAGTCAGCGCTGTGTGTGTCTTTTCTATCTGTGTCCCTGTCTTTTGCGCTGTTTTAAATAATAAAGAGTGTGCTTCAGGTGGGGAATAGTTGCCAATTTTCGGGCGAGGGGGATGAGGGTAATGTTAAAGAGAAAGGGGGAAAGGACGGACCCTTGAGGGGTGCCGATACTCTGAATCGTGTAGGAGGGGGAAGACAGAGGGCCGAAGTGTATCTCAGCCGTGCGGTCAGTGAGGAATGCTTGAAGGTAGGCATACGTGCGCGCACCCACATTCAATGGGGATAGAGCAGTCATGATCGCCTGATGTTCAATGCGATCAAAAGCTTTGGAGAGATCCAAAGCTAAGACTGCCTTGGTGTGACCTGGAAGAAGCGGGTCGAAAATGTCGTGTGTGAGTTGAAGCATGGCGTCCTGTTCGGATAAATGAGGGCGAAATTCTATCATGGTATGCGGGTAAAGATTGTTGTCCGCCATGTGACTTGTGAGTCTCGCTAACACAACATGCTCGAGGAGCTTCCCGAGGCATGAGGTTAGCGAAATCGGGCGAAGGTTTTGAAGTTTAAGTGGTTTGTTGGGTTTAGGTATGAATATTACCTTCGTGTGGCGCCAGGACTAATGGAACTCAACCTCCCTCCAGCACTGGTTGAAGTATTTCGTAATGTGGGTGATCGATTGGTCATCCAGATTACGGAGCATCGAGTTTGTGATCTGGTCTGGACCAGGTGCGGAGTTGGTGCGGAGAATCAGGAGGGCCGCTCTGACTTCTGTCTCCGTGATGTCGGTGTCGAGCGTGGGATTTGCTTGTCCTGTGTAGTGCGGTAGAGGTATGGGGCCGCCTGGAGACGTGTACATGGTTTGAAATGCGTCTAGAAGGGTGTCGGGATCGTCAATGTGTTCATGTGTGAGGCGTGTCACGTGGAGCTGTGTTGGTGATTTTGTGCGTGTGGGGTCAATGAGGTGTCGGAGGAGTTGCCATGCGCATTTGCTGGACAGTTTTCCGTCGATGCCGTCACATATCTGTCCCCAGTTGGATCGACAGAGCTTCTCAGAGTGCTGTTGGATTTGTGTCTGCAGCGCGGCCAGCCGCTTTTTAAGCGTTCTGTTGAGTTTGTTGCTTTTCCAGCGTACCAGGATGCTGTGATAAGCCTCCCAGAGGTAGGCTAGGCGTGTGTCAAGGGTAGGTGTTTCGGTTGTAGTTTCAATGTGTCGCGTGTTGGGGTGAACGTCATGCTTGAGTGACCGCAACCATGCGTCGATGTCTGCGATGGGAGTGTCTGGGAGGGCGGTGCGTGCAGTGCGAAATGCATCCCAGTTAATGAGTTTGAGTATGGTATTTGCCGGACGGGGTGGTTTGTACGGGACAGTGATTTGTATAATGTAATCATCACTGCCCAGTGTATGTTGTGTTCTGTTCCAGGTAACGCCGCGGATGCAGCGGCTCAGCGTCAGGTCCGGACTAGTGTCCATGCTGACACTGTTGCCGATCATTGCAGGCGTCTGAAACGTGTTGTGCACAGTGAGTTGGATGTTCTGCAGGAGCCACCAGAGCCTGCGACCTCGATGTGTCGTGGTTGTGTATCCCCAGTCAGTATGCTGACTGTTGAAGTCCCCACCGATGAGTAGGGGATGTTTCCCTGCTAGATGGTGTAGCTTTCGCAGAAGTGATTCTAGCGAGGCCATCGGCTGAGACGGGAGGTGGTATATGTTTGCTATAAATATAGAAGGAAGTGAATGTGTGTGATGTATAAGTTCTGTGATCACGCAGGGCGTCTCAGACATGATGTGATGAGTTTTGTAGGTGAGGCTGCGGTGGATGAGTGTGGACGCCCTGGGTGTGTTAGTGGTATCCGAGTGTGTAGATGTGTAGCAGGGGAGGGTTGCCTGGTGTGCAGTCTCCTGTAGGAGTAGTATGTGGGGCGTGGGTGTGATGGTGGGAAGGAGAAGTTGCAGAGGCACGCGCTTTGCCCGGAAGCCGCAGCAGTTCCAAATTCAAATGGGAAGATAATTAGGGTTCCCCCCCCCCGCCATATTGCATGGTGGGGGGGATTAAGGAGGGTAATAAGACGGGTGTCAATTGGTATGTGTTGTTCAGGAAAGGTGGTTTGTGCTTGCGTAGGTAGGATGGGGGTAGTGGAGGGGGTTCGAAGTTGAGTGAAGCGATGGGTAAGATTATGTTCCAAGAGCTCCATCGTCTTGGTAAACATAGCGTCCATGCGCTGCTCCAGTTTTTCGGTGAGGGTGGCGGCAAGGTGATTGAATCTGGCCTCGAGGCGGGCGTCTAGCTCTTTTAGTTTGTGGTCAAATTTGGCCTCGAGCGCTGCTAATTTAGCGTCTATTTCTGGGGGCACGGGCGGGGGTGTGGCGTCTGTGGTGCGTTGTTTCTTTGCAGGAGGGGTGCTCGAATTGTCTGTGGATGATGAAGTCGAGTTAATGACAGCGGGTGCGGGTTGAGAGGGCATAACCCTCAGGAGCAGGAGGGGTGCTCGAATTGTCTGTGGATGATGAAGTCGAGTTAATGACAGCGGGTGCGGGTTGAGGGGGCATAACCCTCAGGAGCAGGAGGGGTGCTCGAATTGTCTGTGGATGATGAAGTCGAGTTAATGACAGCGGGTGCGGGTTGAGAGGGCATAACCCTCAGGAGCAGGAGGGGTGCTCGAATTGTCTGTAGATGATGAAGTCGAGTTAATGACAGCGGGTGCGGGTTGAGGGGGCATGACCCTCAGGAGCAGGAGGGGTGCTCGAATTATCTGTGGATGATGAAGTCGAGTTAATGACAGCGGGTGCAGGTTGAGGGGGCACCCTTGACGGCCTGCATAAATTCACTGTGATGCCTTTCAGTCTTTGTAATGCTCCTGTCACCTTTGATAGGATGGTGGATACCATTGCCTGTGTAAACTCGACAATATAGTGGTGTTTTCATCTCAGTCTGACACACACCCCTACCGCCCTGCCTCTCTGACGCCGGCCTCCAGCCCAACATAAAGGAGCGTCATTTTGCCGCCCGCCAGCTTACCATTTTAGGCCACGTTGTCTCCAATGACGGTGTCCGTCCGGACACGTCCAGACTTCATGCTGTAGCTGCGTTTCCTTCACCTACTTCTATCAAGGAACAGCGCAGCTTCCTAGATCTGTCCAACTACTTCCGCAGGTTTATACACAACTTTGCCTCAAATGCGGCGCCTTTGAAGTAACTTCGTCCTGCAGTTCCGATTTTTCGCAGTGGTCCCGAGTGTGTGACACCGCCTTTGATTCCTTGCGCCGTCTCCTCACCGCCTCGCCGATAATGCGCCATTTCGACACGAGTGCACCTACCGAGGTCTATACTGGGACCAGTGGGGTGCCGTACGCGCCCAACGCAAATCTTGCTTCGCTGAATACGTCGTTGCTTATGCCAGCCGCACTATCACAAAGGATAAATATAATTACTCGGTCACTGAACACGAGTGCCCGGCGATAGTGTGGGCCTTTACCGAGTTCCTCCCTTACCTCTACGGCCGCCCGTCTGAAGTCGTGGACGACAAACATGCGCTGTGCGGGCTTTCCTCACTCATAGACCCATCCGACCGCCTCGCGAGGTGCGCCCTTCGCCTACAGGAATACGATATCCGCGTCGTGTATCGTACTGGCCGGAAGCATCAAAACGCTGATGCATTATCCCGCTGCCCCCTTCCAGCCATTATTCCGGTCTTTCCACCTCCAACGCCTCCTCGCCGACGCTTCATATTAGCGCCGTTCTTTCGGAACAGCGTGCCGACCCACGCATATCTTCCCTTCCTGACTTCCACTCCAACCCAACGGCTGCTTCTCCATCGCATGCTCGTCGCCACCATGCTTCCATTTTTTCAATCCGTGATAATCTCCTTTATCACCACAACTACAGTTCAGGTGGCCGCAGGTGGTTGCTAGTTACTCAGCGTTACCTTCGCTCGGTAGTCTGCGCCCATTTTCACGCTGGCCCGGAGTGTGGTCATCTCAGAGTATTCCAGATATACGCTCGCATCCGACTACGATATTATTGGCATGGCGTGTACACCTTCATCCTCACATACGTGTGCTTATGCCTTACCTGTCAACATGGCAAGCCACCTCCTTATCGTTCTGCTGGAGAATAGTAGCCGCTACCTTGCCTGCCACGCCCTTTCAACCGCATCGGCATTGATTTATACGGCCCCCTTCCGTACAGTTCAGCCGGGAACCGTTGGGATATGCCTCGGTTGACCATTTGACAAGGTATGCAGAAACTGCCGCCCTTCCGGCTGCCACAGCCTCAGAAGTTTCCTCGTTTATGTGAGTGGGTCAGTGTCTATAACAAATGACGGCTTCAAAGTAAGAATATCTGAGATGATGAGGACGACACAGCAGTGCCGCGCCTCGTCACCATCGCTGGTAGCTTCATTCTGAATATAAATGAGTAAAAGGGGAATAAGCTGCACTCTAGCGCACTCCACGTTTTAAAATGATAAGCGCTGTAGGATATCTTGCCTTTTTACTATCACATAGGCGTATTCGCCTATGTGGTAAATGGGCTTGGGCAGGGCATGTAATGGGAAGGCAAGATAACCAATCGGTGGTCCGTAAGATTAACGGAGTGGATTCCAAGAGAAGGCAAACGTAGCAGGGGGCGGCAGAAAGTTAGGTGGGCGGATGAGATTGGGGTTTGGGAAGATTGTCGGACTGTTTGCTTTCGTTGATTTTAAGAAGAAGCTGAAAATTTACCCGCTCAATGTGCCAAGGATTGTTAAGAGAAGTGCCCTCCTCGCGAACTGCCACACGTGTTTGTACAGTGCCCAGGTGGCACAACACTTTGGGCTCAATCCTCCGTCTCTTGAGATTTACGCAGCCCCTATCTAGTGCTGCACTTCAGCATGTCGCTGGGGTGGCAATGCCGAGTCAGTCTAACTCGAGGTTCGCACTGTGCTGGGTTCTTTGTAATCGTAACAGCTTGTTTTTTTTGTAGTTTTCTTTAGGTTATTTTTACACTGCATCAAAGCCCTAAAACATATATGTGAGTTTATGTTATTCAGCAGTTGATTGTATAAATATTCGTGCTATTTTTCATGATGTTTATCTCTTTTGCATTTTTAATGATAATGTTTAGTAGACGTGTGTATATTATGCGCTTCCTTGATTACTTGTTCCTGTTGGGTTATGCTTGGAATGCGTTTCAAGTATTTCTTTGACGTGTGCGAATATTTATACCAGTGTGCTTGAAGTCATGCCCAGTAATGGTTGCGTGGTCTGTGTCAAGCTCAGGCAGCCGACCAGAATATTCTGGAACATAAAGTTGAATTGAAACTCAGAATGTAAAAACGGTACTGAAGGCATTACATTGGTTTAAGCAGTGTGCTTATAATACGTATCTGCACATCATTGGCAGTTCCAAGGAGTAAATGAGCCTGCATTCAAGAGTTACTGTTATTGGTGGCCCACACAAACTGCTGCTGCTCTTGACAGCAACATTAAAAACCAGCATGACCATCCGTTCATTTTTGGCATTGATTGTTCAAGCGTCTGAGCTGCTCAGTTTCTCTAGAAGTTTCTCAAGCCTGTCTAGGCGTGCAAGCAGATGACTACGTTCCTCTGCCCGGCATTGCACTTCAGGGCGGTGCCTTTCCTCCTCCAGTGCAAGTTTCCTTTCTTCGAGGGCCAGCCGCTGTCTTGCTAGTTCGAGTTCTTCCTGCCTCAGCCCAAATTCATACTCCTCTCGGCGGGCGAGGAACTCCAAGCCCATTGCTTGAAGCCCTCGCACTCCTTTTGGGACAATAAAAGGAAAATCTTAGCAATGTCGCATGAAAGAACACTGGCATAATGTTAGGCAGCTAAACTATCTATTGCTGAAATGCAACATAAATTAGTAATCAAGAGCCTTTTGGCCTGTAACGCATTTGCTTTCTCCAAACGAAGGATAAATGTACAGCAAGCAACTGTTAACACATTAAAAAAAGCTGCACACACGCATGTGTAAGGTAGAACCGTGCAGAAAAAGAATAGGCTGCAATTTCGCATAATTCACATCGGGGCTTGTCTTGTTTCGTTAGTAGGAAATTATTGGTGAGGTGTGTGTGTGTGTCCTATACGGAGACGGCAGATAATCACTTCTTTTAAACGTTCCTGGTGGGTGCAGGACTTCCATTCTCCTAAAACTGGTTTTACAAACTATAATTTGTTATTTTCTTCATTGTTTCACGTAAACTGCCATTTTTTCCTTAGTTTACAGTGTGCTAAGTTCACGCAGTCTTTAAAGGGACTATTTACTTTATGGGCTAGCATTTGGGCTGGCATTTGGTACTGTATTTGGTCAGGGCCGGGTGCAGTATGTTTACCGGCAGAAATGAGTGTTTGGATTTTTTGTATTGTAATTAAATTATTGTAGGGTCCATTTGTACCGCTACGTATTGGCAGTCTTTGCTTCTCTGCCGTGGTTTTGTGTTTTTGAAGAGCTGCTGTGTAGTGGGATGAGCTGGAAATTGTAGAAAAATATTATCCTAAAATATCTTTCTTCTAGACTCGTCTGTACACCGATAGTAGTGAGAAGGGGGACTGCGAACGGAGAGTAGTTGCCATTTAGCTTTCTGACCTTCTCCCACATTTGTTTTTATGTGGTCGAGCTGTTTATTGACGAAACGTAATTTTTCCACGAAGATTTTTCGGCACTGCGACAAATATATCGAGCTTTCGCTCTCGTGTTTTTAAATTTTTATAAAAGTCTCATGTGTAGGGTATCTCCGAAAAATGCCCCAAGCTTTGTTTTGCTTCTTTTTCGCTTCTTTACATTCTTTTTGTACCAGTATTTGTTATTTCGGTTTACTATTCAAGAGGATTGAGGAATAGCTTGGCGTGCAGCGGCAATAATACAGTTTGTGGAAAATTCGATAAGTTCGTCTACACTCAGGTCGTCAGAAACTATTTTATCTAGGCTCGCTTTTTCACGGAACAGTGCCGGAACAGTGCCCAGTAGGCTAAGTGCAGTTTCCACGGTTGCGGTTTTGTTCGGATAACTTTGGGTGAATGTGCTAATCTAATTAGAATGGGTAGATGATCGCTTCCATATGGGTTCCAATTAAAATCTGCAAAAATAGAGGACGAACTAAAAGATAAATCGCTATAACTCAATTTTCCTGGCTAAGGAGAACAGTAGGTTGGCTTGCCAGTATTTAAGAGACAAATGTTGTTGCAGAGTATGAAATCTTCAATCAGTTGACCTCTAGTGTCGGTTTTCGCACTACCTCAAAAGCAGGAGTGGGCTTTAAAATCTCATGTCATCAAAAACGGTTCTGGTAATTGATCTAAAAGGTCTTCTAAGTCATGGGTTGTTATTTTTATATGAGGGTCTATATATGCGCAGCACACTGTAGTTATTTTAAATGTGTGCAGGATGGCTGCCACGGCTTCTAATCAAGTTTTAAGTTTGTGTTCGCGAGCTGCGACTCCATTTCTGACTGTTATGGCAACGCCACCCGAAAGCCTAGGTTTGTGTCTTGTAAACATAAGGCTACAGGTGAATGTGTGTCTAGAATGTCTTTGATCTCATTTAGGTTATGTCGGAGGCCCCCGCAGTTCGAACGTATGAAAGCCATCTTGTATTATGTGGGAAGTGAGAAAACTAGGTTTTTTCTTCGGGCGCTCTGATTCGGGGCTTCTCTTTCTTTTGTCGCTCTAATGAGCACCGCCGTCCCTCCGACGTAGACGGCACACGGCTGCCTTGACTTGTGTCCATCGCATCCTCAGATACGCTGGACGTCCGTGCAGTACGCACGGCTGTTTTCGTGTTGGGCCTCTCCGCGAACGGAGGGGCCTTGGGGCCCGCCGACCTGGACGTTCGCGCAGCCTGCTTCGTGGGTGGTGGCAAAGCGCTAGCTGCTGCCACCTGGAGCACGGGTGGCCCTGCTCCAGGCTCACTGTTTGTTGCTGGAGCAGGAGCCGGAAGCCGCTGTGGAGCCGTGCCCTGTTGCACCACAACGGAGAAGCTAGGTTTGTGTATCGATGAAACTGAATGATATGTTTTCTTTTACTTTGATTGTGATAATTTCTTTCTCTTGTTTCCATACAGAACATGCACATGAGTACTCCGGTTGGCTGCCCTCACAATTTATGCACAGGTGTTGTTCAACTGTACAGCTATTAGACCAATGTTCATGTGAAGCCCATTTCGCGCATGTCAGTTGGCCCCGGCAGGCCTGAGAGCTGTGGCGGTAACGTCGGTACTAAAAGCAGCGTCGTGGGTTAGGTATGTACTGCCTGAGTTGAAGATTCATGCAACCGATTTTTGTTGATTCTGGGAGCATGCTTGATGCGAATGTCAGGATGTGTTTCGTGTGAATTTCTTTGTCGTCTGTCCTCATTTTTATTCTCTACACGTTAGTTACATTTTCTTCCTTCAGTCCTTCAAGAAGTTGTTTGGTTACATGCCAAAGGTCCTCATCTGAGATAACTACTCGTACAGTGTTCAAAGATCGGTGTGGGCTGACTGTCACGGGTGTGTCTCCAAAAGTTGTTATTTCCGCTAACTTTTCGTGCTGGTGGTTGTATAGGAGTTCTAGTAACAAGTCGCCGTTAGCTAATTTCTTTATCTTATAACCATGACCTATGCTTTCTTTGAGAGTTCTGGAGACAAGAAATGGGGAAATCAGTCAAGCAGTTTTTTCTCATGGTTTAGAGTGCACTACGTGTAACCGTGGGAAGCTCGTCGTGTTTTTTGAAAAGATTTTTGCTATCTTGGTGCGCCCTCTCCTGCGAGGTAGATCGGTAGTAAAAAAATGAGAAGCCATACGAAGTGTTTGGTGTTCGGCAACGGTGCCAGGCGCCCACCACGCAGCCAAACATGGGGACAGGAAGGGAGCCTTTAAAAAGCCCTGGCCACGCCAGCTGTACACAACCACTATAACCCAATATGGCGCAACACATGGTTGTCAGCGACACAAGGCTACATTCGCCGCCAGGAAAAAAGGGGAAAAAAAGAAGAGAGTAGTAGTTAGGACAGTTGTGAGAAAAAAGACAAGAATGTGAAAGATGCAGGGAGGACAGGAAAAGGCGACTGCCGATTTCTCCCGGTCGGGTGAGGCCGGAGGTGCCGTCTACAGGAAGCTGGGGCCAAAGTGGTGTGTTGCCTCCGCCGAGGGGCCTTAAGGGTCCAAACGCTCGGCATTGGCTCAACCATTAGAATCCCCTTTTCCCCGGACACAGCGATGCCACGCACGACTAAGCGCGGATGCTCGGGTCCGTGATGGCGCACTGCTCACCATCATCCCCCTGCAGGAATGTCCGTGCGGATGCTCAGGAACCCGTGGTATCGCCACTGACCAACGTCTGCACGCTGCAGACGCTCCCCCTCCCCCCCCCCCCCCCCCCCCCCCCGCGGAGAGCTCATGTGAAGTGTCGGCGAGGAGGAGCTGGAGGTGGAAAGGCCGGAAATAATGGCTGGAAGTGGGCAGCGGGATAGGGCATCAGCATTTTGATGCTTGCAGCCAGTACGATGCACGAAACGGATATCGTATTCCTGTAGGCGAAGTGCCCACCTCGCGAGGCGGTCGGATGGGTCTTTCAGAGAGGAAAGCGAGCAAAGCGCATGTTTGTCGGCCACGACTTCAAACGGGTGGCCGTAGAGGTAAGGGAGGAACTTTTTAAAGGCCAAAACTATAGCCAGGCACTCTTTTTCAGTGACCGAGTAATTAGATTTAGCCTTTGAGATCGTACGGCGGGCATAGGCAACGACGTATTCAGCGAAGCAAGGTTTGCGTTGGGCGAGTACGGTGCCCCACTGGTGCAAGTATGGACCTCGGTAGGGGCAGTCGGGTCGAAATGGCGCAGTATCGGCGAGGCGGTGAGGAGATGGCGCAAAGAATCGAAGGCGTTGTCACACACTCAGGACCACTGCGAAAGATCGGAACTACAGGACGAAGTTGCTTCAAAGGCGCAGCAACTGAGGCAAAGTTGCGTATTATCCTACGGAAGTAGTAGGATAGACCTAGCAAGCTGCGCAGTTCTTTGACAGAAGTAGGTCCAGGAAACGCAGCACGAAGTCTGGACGTGTCCGGACGGACACCGCCCTTGGAGACAACGTGGCCTAAAATGGTAAGTTGGCGGGCGGGAAAATGACGCTTCTTTCAGTTCAGCTGGAGGCCGGCGTCAGGCAGGGGAAAACGTGCTTCGGGCGGTAAGGGTGTGTCAGTTCGTGCGTGGACCCTGGGGCATGCCCCGAATTCCTGTGTAAATAAAGTTTTTTTTCTCTCTCTCTCTTCCACTTCAGTCCACGCACAATAGTATCCACCATCGTCTCAAAGGTGGCAGGAGCATTACAAAGAAGAAAGGCATCAGAGTAAACTTATGTAGGCCGTTAAGGGTTGCAAAGGCGGTTTTGGGCGATCGGTTTTTTCCATGGGTACCTGCCAGTACCCGGAAAGTAAATGTAAAAAGAAAATATTTGGGACCTTGCAAGCAGTCTGTTTTGTCACGATGCGTGGCAGGAGATAGGCGTCCTTGCGCGTAATCTTCTTAAGGCGGCGGTAGTCTACACAGAATCGGAAGCCCAAGGACTGTTTGAAGGCTGGATGACGGCGTTTTTGAGCATTTGGCCAAAGGTAGTTTGGACTTCAGTACGATATAAGCAGTACTTATATGGCACAGTTCTAATTTTTGCTTTGTGATAAGGTAGGGGCTGGCGCGGACGCCAAGCCCCACTACCAAAAATTGCATGCTCCAGCCTCCCCAGTTTGGGGAAGTGGCGTGCGTCAACCCACCGCAGTGCAATGGTGGGCCTCAACACGGAGCCCGACCTCATTGATCATCGGAAACTCAGCACCAGGTAAGTATGCCTGTGCCGGGGTCGGGAAGAGTAGCCACGCTGGCGGACGCAGCACAAGGCGCAGCTGGGCACCCTGATTTTCCTTTAAGTATTTCGTATTCTGTTGTTGAAACATTTATTTTATACTATCCCTGCATAAAGCACGACTGTCGGGCACAGGTATATAAATATTGCTAGAGAGATTAAACATCACTTTTTAAGTAATAAGCTTTTATATTGCCCGAGACAATCGACGCGTGGTTTCTCCCGCGCGCATTTTAAGCCCATTGCGGAGTTGTCGGGAGGAATGGTATGAGTTAAGGTATTTTAATTTTGCTGTTGCACTGAAAAATTACGGACGGCACTTAAGAGTGCTAACGTGCTGTGAATTCGAAAGGATGCATGCATTGTGTTGTGCTGCGGTGATGAGGTATACTACTCTAATGCAGTAGTGGCCAGAGAAACTACTCTGTTCGCGCCGCCCGAATGGAAGTTGATGAAGACGACGATACCCAGAACCAGCGCGAGAGAAGCCACGCGCTCGGAGGTTGAAAATTTTCTTCTAGAATCACAACTTCTTCCATCATAAGCTTTCGTTATGCCCCTTTTATTCATTAATTTCGATCTTCTCTATTTGCTATTTCTATATTTTTTTCCCCTTTCTTTTCCTTTAATTACCTCCAAAATTTAAGCTTATTAGGCCCTTTTGCCACCCTCGACCCCCGCTGTCACGGAAAGTGAGTTGTTCAAGTTTTTGATATCTCATGTTGGCCGCCTCCTATTTAAAAAAACTGGTAGTCCCCCTGTGGTCATGGCCGGTCCCCTTTGTGCGTATGTGCCACTTTATGAGACCATCATCATGATCATCTTTATCATCAGAATGGCAGTTTGCGCGCGGGATATTGCGCTGCAGTGATGGCGCAGTTCAGCTCAGTTCATCCACCGGACGTTACTAGCCTTAACTCGAGAGTCCAGTGTGAATCTATATTTTGAGATAGTACTTTATGCCAGCAGGTGCATTCTCGCAATAAAAAGACAAAAATCTCTGAATGTCTGTGAACTCCGTAATCGGCAAACACGGCTACAACTACGCCGCCTTTTTTCCGGCAGTCCGCTCGACTTTATCGCTGTAGAGGAGACCAAGATAGAAAGCGATGGCGCGACGTTGCCGTTTCACACACAGAGGGTCTTTCGGCGGGTTGTCTCCTGTTTCTGATATAGAGCATACCCTATTCTGACATTGTGCGAGGAGTAGATACGGAGGGGCGGTTCATATGTTGCGACTTTAGAATGCACACTAGTTGTGGCGGTTGATTAACGTTTGCGTTTTCTGTGATCAGGCGATGAAAGCAGTTCTTTTTTGAAACCTTGAATATGTGCATCACGTTGTTTTGTTGGGGGACTTTAACTGCGTCTGTACTTCTAATGATTGCTCTGGACTGGGCAGAAGCAGAGATAGAAGTTCTGCAGTGCTATCCAGCGTTACTGAAAGCACGAAACTACTAGTCACTCCATGGGTTATCTGTGCCGACGTCCTGTTCCCAGGCGCGTTTCCAAGGAAATTTGCATGCTCGTCTGGAAAAACTTTATTTGGTCTGAAGCGCGTGTAGATGGTTAGGTGCTAGATGGCCGCCAGTCCTCGACTGTTGGCGACCTGGAAGGCACGCTCCTTGGCCCAGGCCTGGCCCTTTGGGTATGAGCTGACCGACGCTGCCTCCCACAGCTCCCTGGGTTTATGCCCGAAAGGTTCTTTAAAGAGAGTGAAAAAAATGCAGGTGCCGCCAGGAACAAAAACCTTCTTTTTCAAGCTGCACACCGGAACCTTACCGGTTGAAAAATGTTTAGAGGGAAAGGAATTCTTTTTACCCTGGGGATCTCACTGTTTGATTTGCAGGAAGCCGGAAACAATAGACCATGTTTTTTTACACTGTTGGGAAGGGGTTTATTTTTGGGATGTGTTGCAGCGAACCTTAAAGAAAGAATTTCCACTAGACCCGTACGGCATTCGGTATTTATCTGTTGAAAATGAGGATGGGGTGCCTTTCGACTTAATAATGCTGACAGGCCTCCACTGTAAATGGCGCTCCAGAATGGCAGGCTACCATTGTCACCGAGACGCAAGACCTGCCAGGATTTACTTTCGCGAAAATATGGACATGTTTCTGGCCATTCAGAGGGCCGCTGCGGACCCTCCGGAGTGGCTCTCAAAACTAGAGCCGCTCTGTACATTGCCTGAATTTAATTAGACGAAGCCAGATTCATGCTGGCTGACCACGAGTCGTATGTACATAGCGTTTATTGTGTTTTGTTGATTGTTTGTTTTGTCCAGTTTTCTTTGCAAAATCCAGGCAATAAAGAAAAAAAAAAGCTGGCATGGCGGAGTGGTAGCGTGCTCGTCTCGCACTCCGGAGATCGGGGTTCGATTCCCGAGCTCGGCAAATTTCCTACTCAGTTTCATTTATTTATCTGGTCTGACTAGAAAGGTTAATTAGACTAATTGGCAGCGGCGACAGCGACCAAGCAACCTCGGCTCAAACGCGTCTTTCCATCAACTTGCAGAGCATATCAAGCGCTGGCCACATCATCAGGATAACAGCTGATCTCCGGACCAACGACTGAGCGGTTCCATTTGGACGTCACGACCTGCGTCACCGACAAGCCAAAGCGGTCCGCTAGGTGCGGTCTCTACTTAAGCAAGCCACGAGCAAGCCAGCGTTTTCACTGGCAGCGGCGACAGCGACCAAGCAACCTCGGCTCAAACGCGTCTTTCCATCAACTTGCAGAGCATATCAAGCGCTGGCCACATCATCAGGATAACAGCTGATCTCCGGACCAACGACTGAGCGGTTCCATTTGGACGTCACGACCTGCGTCACCGACAAGCCAAAGCGGTCCGCTAGGTGCGGTCTCTACTTAAGCAAGCCACGAGCAAGCCAGCGTTTTCACTGGCAGCGGCGACAGCGACCAAGCAACCTCGGCTCAAACGCGTCTTTCCATCAACTTGCAGGTTAGCACTTTGTTTTCGGCATAGTTACCAGCTGTTGCTGCTGTTTTTTGCTGTTGCTGCTGCCAGAGACTGACGTTGCATTTGTGCTATCAAACTTCGTTTTTTGTTGTTTTCTTGCTATGGCACCTGATGTGATTAAGCTCATAAAAGATGTTCGAAAAGATATACAAGATATGCGAGCAGCTCTCGAGAGAGAATTCAGAAAAGAATACAGGGAGGTGAAAGCTAGCCTTGAATTCTTTAGCAAAACCTTTGAGGACATGACCGATAAGATGAAAGTGATCGAAAATGACAATGCAGAACTCAGGGCAGAGAACGCTTCACTGTCTTCTGAGTGCGCAGTCCTAAGGAAGCAGATGACTGAGCATGAAAAGAAAATAACAAATCTTGAACAATACTCAAGGGACAGGAACCTGGAAATTAAAGGCGTTCCAGCAACCGAAAATGAGAATTTGCCTACCGTCTTGGAAACCATAGGTACTCTGATAGGAGAGCCGATCAACAGCTGTGATGTGGAAGTTTGCCACAGAGTGCCTAAGAAAAATTCCACTGAGACTAACATCATTGTTCAGTTCTGCAACCGCTCAAAACGGGACGCTGTTTTTGAAAAAGCACGGAAAAAACGCGTTTGCACAACTGATCTTGGCTTTGAAGAATCGTCTCCTGTGTTTATCAATGACCACTTGTGCCCGGAACTAAAAAAGCTTTTGGGGATGACTGTCGCGAAAAAGAAAGAAATGAAGTGGAAATATGCGTGGACGACTGGCGGCAAAATTTTTGCAAGAAAGACTGACAGTTCAGGCGTACTGCACGTCACGTGCTTAAGTGACCTCGATAAGATAAACTGATTTCTGGTATCAGATGATGCCGTGTGCTTCCTCGGAAATGAACAACGCCTATCGAACTCCAGCCGAAGTAGGCGCTTTGCGCAAGAATAATCATGTCAGTCTTTCTTTCATACACATCAACGCGCAGTCGGCACGTAACAAGGCAGATCAGATTCTTGCACTTATTTCCACCTTCGGTTTTGAACCCGATGTGATTATGATCACCGAAACGTGGTACCGGGATGAGTCTGATGTTCTTAGGCCTCCTGGCTGTACAACGTACTTTCTCAATAGAACCTGCCGGAGGGGAGGTGGCATTATGGTGATGGCAAGAAAAGAGATAACATGTCATCTTGTATCGAGTTACAGCTCCATTAGTTCCGATTATGAAATACTCACTATCCGTTCCAATAAAACTGTATTCTGCACTTTGTACAGACCCCCTGCAGGCAGCACAACAAATTTCATTAGCTTTATCGATGGTTACTTGGGATGGATAAACGACAATGGTTATGAACTAATACTAGCAGGAGATTTGAACATTGATTTGAGCAGAACTTCTGTGCCACAGGTTGAACTTCTCAGATTGCTAGACGCAAATGGATTTTCCAATGTTATACATAACCCAACGCGCATTCAGGACCTTTCCTCGACGTTAATTGATGTCTTCATAACAAACATTCATGACTCAAAGCTTATATCGGGTGTTGTAGGTGCACATATAAGTGATCACTTGCCGATATTCTTAATGACCACTCACTCGACTCACACGCTAGAAGTACAAGAAAATATTCCTGTAAGAGTAAGAGACATAAACGATTTCACTCTAGATACTTTTCGTTGCAATATAGCAAAGGCCGACTGGTCAGAAATTTTGAGTATGAAGGACCCTGAAGCTGCTTACAGCTGCTTTCACACAAAATTTGTCAGTATTTATGATGAGCATTTTTTGTATAAATCATTCAAGCCGTCACGCAGAGCAAAGAAACCGTGGATCACAAGGAACTGCATAAAAGAAATGCGCAGGAAAAGTAAATTGTACCAAGTGTTTTTAAAGAATAAAAACGATAACACGCTCAAAGAGTTCAAAGCACAAAGAAACAAAGTAAACAGCCTACTGCGCTACGAAAAAAGAAGGTATTTCCACAACTTATTCAATAGTGAAGTAATGAAAAAACCTGACCTCGTTTGGCAGCACCTTAATCGCGTTCTCAATCGTAGCCCTGAATGTGCAAGCAAAACACACTCGATTACTTTAGAAGGCGAAGTAATATCAAACGCACGTTTGGCAAACTCATTGAATGAATATTTTGTATCGCTATCAAGCAGTACTCATGATTCAAGCTGCGTGCAATATTTAGGTGCAGGGACGAGCGACAGTGCGTTTTTAGCGCCAACTGATACAAATGAAGTTTTCAGCACTTTCATGTCAGTCAAAAACAGCAACTGCTGCGATATTGACGGGCTTCAAATACGACCGGTCAAACATGTCTTAGACCTAATCTCTCCTATACTCGAACATATTTTTAACCTCGTTTTTCAGCATGGCATTTTTCCGAAACAGTTGCAGCTTGGAAAGGTAACAGTTTTGCACAAAGGCGGTGACAAAAACGAACTCACAAATTACAGGCCTATTTCAATTTTACCAGTTTTTGCAAAAGGTCTGGAAAAAATAATCCATTCCCGCGTAATGTCATTCGCAACAAAACATAAACTAATCACAGATGCGCAATTTGGGTTTATGAAAGGGCTGTCTACCGAGACGGCACTTTTGACACAGAAGGAAATAATATTAGACGCTTTCGAGCGAGAAATGTGCGCATTAGGCATATTTATAGATTATTCTAAAGCCTTCGACACCATTAACCACGATACCCTGTTATTAAAGTTGCAACATTATGGCTTCCGTGGCGTTTTTTTTCAGTTGCTAAAATCCTATCTTCGATACCGCCGCCAGCAAGTTGTTATCAATAATCATTTGTCTGATGTACGAGCAGTTCACGCAGGAGTACCTCAGGGAAGTATTTTGGGGCCTCTGCTGTTTTCTTTTTACATCAATGATCTGGTAAACATTGACAACACAGCAAAATTCATCATATACGCTGATGATACCAGCATACTTTTAATAGGGTCTGATGCCGAGCTTCTTATCTCACGCGCAAATGTACTTCTAAATAAACTACATTCCTGGAGTACCGTTAATTCGCTTGCCATAAACAACAGTAAGACAAAAGCTGTTTTTTTCAGGCCGAAAAACCGAAACAAAGACACGCAGGCCATACTCCATCTCGGCACTGCAGATATTCAGATAGCGTCGCAAGTTATATGTCTTGGTGTTCTGTTCGAAAAAAACATGTCCTGGAATGCTCACATAGATGCAGTTGCAACTAAAATTTGTCGCATTACAGGGATCCTGTGCAAATTGCGATATTTTGCTCCTGTTTGCATTAAACGCCTTATTTTCAGTGCCCTTTTTACTTCACATATTAACTACTGTCACCTAGTGTGGGGTACAACTACTTTGTCAAATATTACTAAACTTCACCTCCTACAAAAAAAGGCAATTCGTATAGTTGCAAACGCTGCATACGATAGTCATACTGCACCTCTCTTCAGGGAACTAAACATTATCACACTTCCTGACATTTATGAAACAATGCTCCTTAAGCGTTATTCTAACGGAATTAAACAGAATAAAGACATTCTAGGCGGCATAGCAAACCTGACACCTAAACGAAAAACACGAAATACCCGCAGTACTGAACTGTGGGAAATACCTCGAGCACGCACTAACTATGGATACCAGATGCTACATAATATGCTCCCGTCGCTTCTAAACAAACGAGTTGTTTCATAGCCACAATACTGTTTTTTTTTGTAAATATATTATAGCCACAATAATTGCACTTTCTAACCTTTTTCTGTATTGCACCGTACATTGTATACTTCATT
The DNA here is from genome assembly GCF_055824585.1 of Amblyomma mixtum. Classification (NCBI taxonomy): domain Eukaryota; kingdom Metazoa; phylum Arthropoda; class Arachnida; order Ixodida; family Ixodidae; genus Amblyomma; species Amblyomma mixtum. Next base: position 157,703,577 of record NC_143016.1, read on the forward strand.
AAACACTCTACTAATCTTGTAATTGTTTTGCTTATGTCTTGATTTTGTGCCACATGCTCCCATGTCTGATGCGTTGTGTTTTTATTCTAGTTTTGTTGCCAATGCCGTGATTTTTAGGGGCCGTGAACCCCGTCAAGCCCAGTTAGAGGCTTTTTGTTCACGGTCCTCAGCATCTGTAATGTTGATGTTGGAATAAAATGATGATGATGATGAAGTCCCACTAACTTGGAGCATCACTGTGCGATTCCTTTAATTGGTTGCATGGTTAGTAGCCAAAGTACAACTGGCCCGTTTGAAATTCGCGCACTGTGACATCACGACCGTTTCGACCAATTGAAAAGCGTGACATTTCTGTTGACAACTTCTGCTTACAACGATGAGGCATTAAAGGCGTCCGCCTTAATACATAGATATAAGCGCCAACACACCAAGATAAAAAGCAAGGCAGAGAAAAGATGGCCGCCACAACATTTTTTCAAAACATTTCGCCACATGAGCGGGTCTTGAAAGGGGTTAGGCGACACCAACTCTTGCAAGAGGCACAAGCGGTATCTGTGCATTCTGCGGAGGTAGCGGATGTAGCAGAAGTAGCGCTGGCGGCTGCCATGTTGGATGTGTACGTTTGGCTCGGCTAGCGCAAGCCCAAAAGGCTTTGCGCGAGGAACGCTCGTCGTGCCGCTCCGGACTCCGCGTGGCTCGCGCGGGAGCGGGGCCGAGAAGCCGTTCCACTCGCGCGCTCCCACCTTAGCGTTTCGCGCATACGCAGTAGCGCTCCCGATAGCTCGCTTTGCGGAGCGAGCGCATAAATCCACTCAGCTAAAACCCTCCCTTGGGGGATGAAGTCGGTAACGGTCGGTGGATTTTTGGCCAGAAGCATCTGGAACGCGTCGTCGTCAGTGTCCTTCAGAATGTGGTCAATCGTGCTACGCTCGGGCATTGAAGTGTTCGCGCGCTTGCACAGGTCCACATTTTCGATATAAATGGTGAAAGTCTCACTAGGTAACTGCACCTCAGCAAGCAAAGCGTTGCTTAGCGCGCAGCTTGTCCAACGTAGCCCGGCTGAAGACAACAGCGAAACTCATCAGACATCAGCTGACCACGATGTGAAGTCGGCATAGTGGTTCCGGAACCAGAGGTTCGCAACGTCCGTAATATAGATAGAAAATATAATAGGTATCGATATAGACAGAATATAGTAGATAGCAAAGGGGCTCTTGAATGCAGGCCAGGGGGTGACGTATGACTCCTTTTTCCTATAACACAGATTGGCGACGTCGTTTAAATAGTGTCACGTAGTGGTGGCTACAGTCCGGCTAACAGAAAAACAGCGAGAATGTCTTCGAAACGAAACTCTTTATTTGGGCTGACTTCCGCCCGCAAATAACTGAATCACTCGACAGCGGCGTAGCAACAAGCGTGCTCAGTGGTCGTCGAACAGAATGCTCGCCGCTCTCAGCCGTGCTCTTTTTAAAGCTGATAGCGAACTTTCGAGATAAAGCTTAAAAGTTACTAAAACACTCTGGAACAATGTAGAGTCGGCTCCGCCTGGATGCGATCGATCGAGATAAATCTAGGCGCGTCTTGAATCACAAACAAAGCGATAAAGCGGCGTGCCGGCAGATTTGAAGAATGAACAAAGAAACACTACAAACATTCGCGCCAATAGAATATGACGTAGTTAATCTTGAGAGCGTCATCTCAATTGTTGTTCCGCTCGCTCTTTCGTATAGGCCGACAGCGACTCCTCGAGGTATTGGTCACAACTACCACTGAAGATAACGGGGTCTCGTTGACGCAGAGCGCCAGGACAAGTGACAGACAATAGCGAGGCCGGGGGTTGCTGGCTGGTCTCCGCCATGAGAACGGACAACGTGTGACTGCGGATTTCCGGGGCGACGTCAGAAGTGAGTACCGTAGCACTTTCATCAAGTGAAGAGTGTATTTATTGATAGGTCACGGCGACCAACAAAGGTGTAGCCAGAGAGCAGCAGGACAGAACAGCCAGCCAGGGGCAGCAGCTTCAATACGAGACTCGCGTCCTACGTTCTAAACATGAATACGCCTTATCATCATCATCATCATCATCTTCATCATCATCTTCATCATCACCACCAGCCGGACTACTCTCACTGCAGGTCAAAGGCCTCTCCCATGTCTCTCCAATTAACCTTGTCCTTTGCCAGTGGCGGCCACCGTATTCCCGCAAACTTCTTAATCTCATCCGCCCGCCTGCCCTGTCCATGCCCTGCCCACGCCCATTTAACACACAGGCGAAACGCCTATGTGGTAGTAAAAAGGTAAGATATCCTCTAGCGCATTCCCTTTTATAACATGGAGTGCGATAGAGTACACCTTACTTCCCTTTCACCCCTTTATATTCAGAATGTAGCTACCAGCGATGGCGACGAGGCGCGGCAGTGCTGAGTCGTCCTCATCTTCTTGCACATTCTTAGTCTGAAGCCGTCGTCCCATTTTATAGGGATACTGACCCGCTCGTATATGGCCTACCAGTCGTCATGTGGCGGTCTCCAGTACAGCTGAAGACAGCAGGATCCCGCTGTCGCAGAGCTGCAGCGCAGACGACGGTCGGTGGCGTGCGGCAATACGAGAGCCGGAATCTTCGGGAGTGGTTGTGATCGAAGACGTACGGCTTCGAAGCTCCAGGGCGTCAGCAAATCGCACCTCCACCAAGTGAAAGGGAGTTTGAACACAAATAAAACGGGGGATTGCATTCACCAAAAGATGAACGGCGGGCAATGTAAAATGCAGTCAGTCTAACTACAGGAGCGATCTTCTGCAGTGCGGCGCTGCTTCGTTTTTCTCATTGTAATCTTTCTGGGCGGCATCAGGCGCGGCCGTCATAGTTCGGTAGGCATGCAACAAAGGGAAAAATCAGCGGCGATGACGCAGTCCTCTAATGCAGTGGCCACCGAAGCTGATCTGTGCGCGCCGCCGCGGTATCGAAGCCCACTCGCAGCCATGTAGTGTTTTGCTTAGTTGGCCATAAATCCTGCTGGCAGTGGGCAAGTTGTCATCGGGCCATCGGACCACATACCAGAGGCTTTGAACAAACAAACAACGGTGAAATCTTGCATTGGGGGTGTTAGTGCTAGCGCACTAAACGCTTTTGTGCAGGCGATGGAGACAGACGGCAATAGCTTTTATTGGCCACTTCTAGATGGCGCCGTCATCCGTGGGCACACAAGGAGTGGCTTCTATTAGGATCGGGTGAGCGTGGTCGGGCCGGAGAAGGGACGAGGAAGGCAGGTGACGGGATTACGAGGAAATAACAAGGAAAAAAGGAGAACTTTATACAGGAATATTTACATTATTTACAAAAGGGTAACTGAGAGGGGCTCTCAGTGAATGAGAACTTCCTCAGGAATCAACAGGAGTGCACTCGAGTCTACAAAACAACACAACACTTCGCACGAGATGGGGGCTTTGCACGGGATGGCATCCATTGTAGTTTCGGAGGAGCAAAGGCCAGAGATCAGTTCTGACCAAGATTGGTAGCCTTGCTCATGTATGGGTGTCGCAGTGTTATAATCTTGCCTGAACTTGGACCAAGCTGGGAGTCGGGCTTGTGTTGTTGGTCGCGCGAAAGGATGGGTTCTAATCGTAGCGTTTAGGAAGCAGTGGTCGCTGCCGAAGGTTTCCCCGGTGTTGACCCAGTCTGCAAACTGAATGTTGCGGGTGAAGGTCAAATCTGGAATTGTATCCCTAGTCACGGAGTTGCCTATACGAGTTGGGCAGCCGAGAGTTTCCCCGGTGTTGACCCAGTCTGCATACTGAATGTTGCGGGTGAAGGTCAAATCCGAAATTGTATCCATAGCCACAGAGTTGCCTATACGAGTTGGGTGGACGGTGTCAGTGTGAAGAGTCAGGCCCAAGTTTACGCAAGTTTACGGAGCTTGCGTCCCCGCTTCTCTTCGCGGCAGTAACCCCACATCCGAGCGGGAGTGTTGAAATCGCCCACAATCAGGAGGGGGTCCCGACCCGCAACACTAAGCGCGCGGCTAAAGAGGTGCGCAAATAATGCATTCGGCCATTTAGGATTGCAGTATACATTGAGTATGTGTAATGATTGGTCCTGCTTGCGGAGTGGGAGGAATGGTCACCATTAAATAGGAGTATTCAAGTAGCATGTCTAAGTCGGCCTGGTTAGCTGTATAATTTCTAGGGACGCATAGACAGGACGAGGGGTCCTGCTGGAACGTTGTATAAACTGTTATTGTGGCGCCTTTCCCTGACTCTTGGAGGGCAATCAGGGCTGGCAGATGACCAAAGGCTGGAAGGAAAAGCCGGAAGTCGGCCCGCCTGGAACGGGACCGGAGACCCCGACAGTTCCATTGAGTAATCGTAATGAGGGAAGCCGATTTGGAGAGGGGGGAGCGCCTTCGCTTCTCCGAAACGCAAATTCAGCTCTCTGAGGCGGTCTCGGATGTGAACAACCACCTGCTCCACCTCTGGGAGGCCCGGCATTGCCTTGTCCGTCGGTGGTGCCGGCAAAGCTCAACCGGAAACTTAAAGCTTGCATCGCCGAGCTCACTCAACGAGCGGCTGAGTATGCTGCCCAACTCACCGACTCCAACTGGGTGGTCCGATGCAATACGGCCGCGCGGAAAATGTCAAGCCGGAACACGTGGCGACTCTTTCGCGCCCTAACTGACCCAACGCAAACACGCACGGAAACTTAAAAACACCTCCAAAGAGCGATAGTCAGCTTTCAGGGCAACACAACTCAGTTGGCGCACAAGCTCCGGTTCCAGTACCTGCACCACCGAGGAATCGAGCGGGCCGGCGTGCTCTTATGCAGGCTCTGAGAACGTTGAGCTGGATGAACTGTTCCATGACATGAGGGCGGCCCTGGCAAAAATGAAACGTGGCACCGCTCCTGGCCGGGACAAAATTAGTCAAATTGTTGGCCAACCTCCCCGACCCGGCATACCCGTCTTTATTGAATTACATTAACTCAGTCTGGTTTGAGGAAATGCCACTCCCAATCGACTGAAGACCGCCCTGACCAGCATCATTCCTAAAGCTGGCAAGGCTATCAACAAGGACAACCTCCGCGCCATCGCTCTGACTTCCTGTGGGGGCAAACTGATGGAGACGACGGTACGCGACCGGTTGTCCGAGTTTATGGAATCCAAGCACCTTTTTGCTGACACCATGTTCGGGTTTCGCCCACAGAGATCTGCACAGGATGTCCTGCCACAACTCAATCGGGCTGTCCTCGACCCCGTAGAATGCCCTCACAATGACAAGGCCGTACTCGCCTTGGATTTGAAGGGAGCATTCGACCGCGTTACCCACTAGATCATTCTCACCCACCTCTCTCAAACTAACTGCGGCAGAAACGCCTTTCAATAAGGTCGGCAATTTTTGACCGACAGACAATCTTACATTCGAATCCAGGATAAGGAACTTTGCCCTTTTCATTTAGGAACAAGGGCTATCCCACAGGGCGCGGTGCTCTCTCCTCTGCTATTGAATCTGTCTATGATGCACCTACCGGCCAAGCTGGGCGCTGCCGCCTGTGTGCAGAATGCGCAGTACGCCGATGACGTCACCCTGTAGGCCACACAGGGTTCCCTCGGAGACATTGAGGCTAACCTGCAAGAGGCGGCAAGCATAGTGGACCGTTATGCTAGCCGCTGCGGCCTCCAATGCTCCACCCAAAAGTCTGAATTTGTGCACATACGCCAGTCACCAAAGCGGACAGCCAAAATTTCATTGTCTCTTGAGACAGGTCCCATCCCTGAAATTATCGAAGTCCGGGTACTGGTGCTCTTTATACATTTTGACAGACGGTCAGAAACAACATTGACCAAACTCCGTCAGGTGGGGGACCAGGTGGGCCGCTTGGTCCACCGGGTTTCTAACAAGCGCGGGCGTTACGATGTAAGGACGCCTTGCGGCTGGCGCATTCATTTGTAACCAGTCGAATTCTATATTCGACTCCGTACCTCTACCTGCGGAAGGACGACGAAGGTTCATTCGAAGTCATCAGAACAGACTTTAGCGGGCATTTACTTTGGTCTTGGATATCAGAAAACGATGTGTGCTGTTACAATAGTCCTGCCATAACTTAAATGAGGGCAAATTCTCGATCAGCTATGGATTTAACGTTACCTGTTAATGGTATAGCTGTATATTCGTGGTGTACAGTTAACTGTGGTACGTCAAGTGACCACTACCCAATCACTTTCATTATTGCGTGCAGTCCAGTAAGGGCAACTGGTTCGGCACAAAAATTTATCAATACTACATTGTTCGAGAACCTTCTAGGTGAGACCCTCTCGTCTCGCTGTAAAACTAATGTTACTGCGTTACTGTTCCATGAATCTCATTAATCGCACTTCGTTCTTTGTAATCAGGTGGAATTTCAGTGAAACATGGGATATATTACAGTAGTGTTCTAGGGGGCAGGGGGGAGCATGGAGGAAAAGGGGGCCTACATGCGCATTAGCCCAGGGCCCCCCTTTTTCTTAATCCGGCCCTGAAAAACAGGCACCACTGCACTCCGCTTTTTTTGCCGCAGTCGGCTCGATCTTGTCGCTCTACAGGAGACAGGAGAAAGTTTAGCGTCACGTTGTTTTGATGGGTAACTGCAATTGTAATTGTAACCCTAATGATCGCTCTGGATCGACCAGAAGTGGTGATAGAAATCACTTAAACCGCGGGTCTACTAGGTACTGGGCTATCTTGCTCGACGTCGTGCTCGTATACCCGTATTAAAAGAAATTCGCAAGCCCGTATGGGCCGGATCTACGTATCTTCGGCTTTCCTTACCAGCCGCATCTCATGCTGTGTAAAGCATGTGTTTTTCTTGGATCACACCATGGTTACCTCGTCAATTGGTGAATTCAGACGTCCTAACTTCCAAGCTCTTTCGAATCTTTGGAAGCTCAATGCTACGCTGATTGGCGGTGAGGGTATTAGAGCACGCGTAAATTTAAGTTTCCACTCTTGTTTCTCAAGAAGAACGCATTTACATGCAGTTTGGGAGATGTCGAAACAGAAATTGCGAAACGTAGGATTTAAACTTAGTTGGATCAGGTCCTAGTTTAAAAACTCTGGAAAGCAGCAGTTAATGAAAACACTTTATAGCCTCGACGCGGAACGCTACAATGCTGCCCATATTCTGTGTCTCGCCATTTACGCCTTGCACTCTGAGGAACCGAGTTGTCAGGCATTGCTCGATGAGCGCCTTCGTGCGGTTGCGAAAATAATAACAGCACTCTATCGTGGTACGGCCTTGCTTACCAGCACTGATTTAATAATATCGGAATTCGGGAAATACTACGCGTCTCTATTTTTCGCTTTCTCCCAAGCCTCCGATGCTTAGGGTATGGCACGCTTCGTCTGCCTTGAGAAACTCTTTATACGAATGAGTGCTCGGCAATAAGTCGCCCTTTTACTTTAGCAGAACTGGAAGATGCCATTGAGCAGCTGCCACTTTCAAGGAAAACTTGGCCTGTTAGCCTTTGCGGAGAATTATATAAGCCCTTTAAGCCCCTCTTGGGTCACATTTCACTTCATATTTTTACCATTAGTCTAATTATCTAAGTTCTGCCGCCGGCGCTTTAAAAAATTCACATTATATTGATACTAAAGAACACTGATAAAGAAATATTGCAAGATGCAGAGTACTATAGGCACATTGCGCTATCTGATATAGACTATAAGAATATTCTAGAGTGGCATGGACGCATGTACCACCCGAGTACCTTGGCGTACCATTAGCACGAACGGGCGCAGTGAAAACTATTGGGAAGATCCTTCATCGGCCGTACAGCTCTTGTTCAGACTTCTGTCACAAATGGTCTCTCAGTATTCTGCGGGGCTACCGCCTGTATCCTGTTGCTAGCAAAAATTTATTACGTTTTGCAGATTACTCACTGCGCCAGGATTCCTATTCTTCGTTTCCACAGTTTTTTAAACTTTTGTTCAGGGTTCTTCCATGGAAGCCATCCGACGTTATTATCTCTTTTTGCCTCTCACGGCGGGCGGGCTGGGTTTTGTCCATTTATGTGCGCCAGATTGTTAGCCGCTTTGCTTTTTCGCGTTACTTACCATGAGATACTTCGAACATTTTTTTAGAGAAATTTAGTTAATGCTTTGACCACACTGATTCTCTCCTCTAACTTCCCTGGCCATCCTTGTTTACTGACGTTTATGCGTGAGGTACATTTTTCTGTGCATTTTCTGGCGGTCCCTTTTTCAGCAGAGGTATTTTCAGTGTCGCGAAGACGCTTGTACAAAGATTTGATTTAGATGCTTTTCAATTTTCTTATATACCACTCAGTGTACTTTGGAATGCTAGGACATGACGATCTTACAAGGGTGGGAAGAATGTTACTTTCACCACGCACTAAGACTTTCTTCCGCACGATACATGCGAAAAAATTGGCTGTGAAGACTTGGTTTCAGAAAAAGGGCTTTTTTTTATTCATCTGTAAACTGCCGCCTCGGTGGTGTTCCTGAAACAATCGAATATTAATTCATTAATTCTAAGGACAGAATTCTGTTCTGAGATACTTGCAACAGACCTTCGAAAAGCGAATTTAGTTCACTTCCCAAGCCATACCTTGCCGCAGCGCAATTTTATGATAAGCCTTTCAATGAATATTTTTTCTTATTGGACTACACAGCTTAAGGAGAACAAGTCTGATGGATAGGCACATGAATCAGTTGTTTCGACGAATTCTCATTTCTGCCATATGATTGTTAAACTAAGGGAAGTGTATGAACAGACCGACTTTATACCGGAGTCGCGCTCCCTCTTGGTGATGTGCTCAGCCTTACCTTACGTCTAGTGCTCTTTTACTCTGTCTTTTTTAGATATCTTTCCTTGTGCTGTAAATAGCTCTTGTAAATAGAACCTATTTTCAGTGTGATTAATAACTTGTTTAAAAAAGCGATTTCTTGGCCTATGGTTGCGTGCTCGTCTCGCGCTATTGAAATTCCTGGGTTCAATTCGCTACAGCTTCGGAAGAAATTTTATTTTGCTTGATACAAGGGTGTCATCATCTGGGATTTTCATCGTCACTCGATTCACAGACACTGTACACCAGTCCATCCCATTGTCTCTCGCGGTGGTTTTGGGTATTGTCGTCTTCATCCACTTCCATTCGGGTGGCGCGAACAGATCAGCTTCATTGGCCACTGCATTGATGCAGTACAGCAGGCTGCATGCATGCCTTCGCACCCACAGCACGTTAGTACTCTTAAGTGCCCTTTGTAATATTAAAGCGCGACCGGAAAATTGAAATACCTTAACACATACCGCTCCTCTGGACAACTGCGCAATAGCCTTAAAATGCGCGCGGGACAAGCCACATGTCGATTGTCTCGCGCACAATAAAAGCTCCTTACTTGGAAAGTGCTGTTTAATTTTTCTAGCAATATTTATAAACCTATGCTCGGCAGTCGTGCTTTACGCAGGGATAGTATAAAAGAAATGTTTCAAGAACACAATCCGGAATATTTGCAGGGAAATCAGGAGGCCCAGCTGCGCATTGTGCTGCGTCCGCCAGCGTGGCTACTCTTCCCGACCCCGGCACAGGCATACTTACCTGGTGCTGAGTCTCCGATGGTCATGGTGGTGGCAATTGTAGTGACCCGTGGCAATTGCAATTGTATTGACCCGTAAGCCACGGGCATGGTGCACTAAATAGGTACATCTTGTGAATATTTGTACGGAGCCGGCTCCCTTGTGTGTATATGCACTGATTATGTATTCTTGAGTACCGCTTGTACACAATAAATTTTTCTTTGTGTAGATCTTTTGGTAAACAATAAATTCTCTTAAAGGTCGGGCTCCGTGTTGAGGCCCACCATTGCACTGCGGTGGGTTGACGCACGCCACTTCCCCAAACTGGGGGGGCTGGAGCATGCAATTTTTGGTAGTGGGGCTTGGCGTCCGCGCCAGCCCCTGCCTTATCACAAAGCAAAAATTAGAACCGTCCCTATAAGTACTGATATCTGGTCGTCGAGATGCAAGAATCGCCCGGCACAATTTTAAAAATCGTCGCTGGACGCTAGCGAGAGTTTGCTCACCCAATGAACGGCGCGCTCTCACCACCCCACGTACCTCAAAGCCCGATTAAGGCATCCACTGACCTGGCTGACTGACTTCCTTTTGCTTAGAATCATCAGAGAATAAAATATTTTCAATGGCCTATGGCTTCATTGCCGCGTTTCTGTCACAAGGTTGCCACTGCAGTGCACATATGTGACTACCCCAACGTAGCTTAAAGCATAACTGAGGTGCCCACTGTCCCAGGGGGCCAGTTACACACTTTCATTGCCTTTGCTTTATCTGAAGGGCAAATGAAGGTGAAATCCGCAAGCACGTTGACCTTGGCTTTACTAAGCGTAGTGAAGCTTTCGCTTCAAATCCTTATCAAACCCTAACCAGTTTAGTATCACTTCATCTTCGCCTTGGTTCAGCGGATGCAGTCGGCATTGCTTGCCAATAGGGCCCCGGAATATGGGCTGCACCTTGAGTTGTGAGGTGAAAGGGCCAATACGCCCCACCCCTATCACCTCCCTGCAAACCTTTAACAGGACACAAAGGTTTTTCATCACCGCCACCCTCAACCCTTCCACAGACCGATTACTAGGCCTGGGCCTCCATAGCACGATCGGGGAACTCGTGGAGGGCCACCGACAGGCCCAATACATCAGGATCACATATACCTCCACAGGCCGGTAAGAATACCGGCAAACGACCGAACTCTTCTCCTCCCCTTCACCGGGAGGTGCTCATCAAGCCCTCCCGAGGAATGTGCACCCGTCCCATCATAAGCACCGCCGCAGAGCCCGTGCGAAAGCATTGCATCGAGCGTACGGCTCCGAGCCTGACGCCGAATGGGTAAACGCTGCCTCCGCGGGGGATGAAGCGACAGCAGCTGCAGTGAACTTTTCTTCATCCGTCCTCCTCACACTAACTCTCCCTCCAGACACCTCCCCAGAGGCTACAGAGGAAGCCGTCATGGCAGCTGACATCACCCGCACGGAAGACCCGTAGATTATAACTGACTCCAAAACTGCGCTTCGACACTTTCCTTGAGGATGAGTCCATATGTCTGATTTTCGAATACTGGACTCGCCCGACGCACACCCACCCCGCCAAGTGGAGATGATATGGGTGCCTACCCACTACGGGAATCCCGGAAATGAGGCCGCCAACCTTTATCCCGAGGTTCTTTGAATCGGGCTCAGGTGACCTCGGATCGGGTGTTCATGAAGGAGCGCATTCACTCATTCAGCTACCTGACATAGGCCTACAGAGCCTCGCGCCAGCTTTACCCCCCGCCCCATCCCTCCCTAGAAAACCAACACGCAATACCCTGGCTCAGACTGCAGACACGCATTCTCCCCTCACCCTAGCCCACTATCAACCCTCCTTCCCACCCCTGTTTGAGCTCTATGCCCAGAACCCTTTGTCTCTTCCATCCACATTACGTCTGCCCGCCGGACCCTCCCCCACGGGGCCTAGAGAACCTCAAGACCTGGGATGGCTGGGAGACCCGGCTGCGCTCGGAGGACCCGGCCGTGCAGCCCATCGACACCGGCCGTGCTACCGGTGTTATGGACCTTAGGAACATAAACACTTAAGTGCAGAGCGGTCTACGGGGACCGAGGGGCGTGCCCCGAATTCGTTTAAAAAAAAATGTTTTTTTCTCTCCCTCTATTCGACGGGATTTTCTTTACATTGCCGCCAAGCTTTGTACTTTTGTTTGTTCATGCTGAAAGGAGCTGGCACTATGCTTTATCATTTTCTTTGTGGCGCTACACATGAGACCAGTTGTAGTTGCTTTTGGTGCCACATTTCGAAGGTTCTTATTTAGGCAGACCTAAGCAAAGGCGCAGAGCGAGTCGCCCTATAACAAACAGGGGTTCACACTTGTACTTTGGGCACCCAGAAAAGAAAACGGAGCCGAATTCAAGTATTGGCAGCACATAGGTCTTATAAAGAAAGAGTAGAGTGTCCCTTCGAATACCTAATTTTTTGTTGCTGATCCTCACCAACCGACCAAGGGCACGTTCACCCATAAGAGCAATGCTTCTAATGTGAGGCCGCCAGTCTAAATGCAGGCCATATATTATACCCAAGTATTTTGTTGAATCAACTTGCGGGATCATGATATAATAATATGGCAGAGAGATGTAAAGAGGGGTTGCCAGTGGGAAAACACGGACACCGCACTTGTTGACATTTAAAGTTAACTTCAGGCTGTCTAGCCAAACTTCCAGAGCATTTAAATACTCTTGCATTAATTGCTACAGAATAGGAATAACTTTGGCAGAAGTGAAAAAAGCAATATCATCCGCATACACATTAACTTTAACGGCTGGGTGAATAGGGATGTCACGCATTAGTATGTTAAACAACAACGGTGAAAGAACGGAGCCTTGTGGGACACCTCTAGACTGAACGTATGTTGTAGAAGCTAATGTACCCTTAGAACAAAAGAATACTCTATTCCTTAAGAACTCTCTTATCCAAGCAAAGAGGTACAAACGAGGTTGTACATTAGCCCGTTTATGAAGCAAAATGCTGTGTTCAACGCTGTCGTGGCCTTTGCAATATCTAAAGCAACCAGAGCTGATACCTCATTTTGCCTCATAGCAACCTTAGTACGGCTCTCCAAGTCTATGTGCGCGGTCCAAATCGAACACCCCCGGCGGAAACCAATCTGAGCCTCGCTAAATCCTTGAAGACTCAGGATATGACTCGTGAGGTGGCTGAAGACTACCCGTTCTACAAACTTAATCAAATTTGATGTGAGAGCAATCGGCCGAATATTGTCGAGATCAAAACCCGTCCCCTGCTCTTTCAGCAATAAAATAATTTTCGCTGTTATCCAATTTTGCGGAACCAAGGCTTTTTCCAAAGACCAGTTCACAATCTGCAAGAGGTACGGGACCAAGTCTTGCCTTAGGATTTTCAGCATGCTAACTGTTACTCCGTAAATACCATGGGCAGCATATTGCAGGCAATTAACTACCGACACTAAATCAGATATAAATACCTTAGTGAAGTCTCCACCCAAATGAAACGGTGTTGATGGAAAGGAAGTGCGAGCTCGAAAACGCACAGCAAGGCCTTGAGCTATGGACTGTAATTTATCTTTTTCGTCCCGAGGTGGCACTACTGTGGACTGAGAGATATGAGAGGAGGGCAGCGCATTAGTACGTTCCATGAATCTATAGAGAGACTTCCGGTTGACTGGGTTAGACAAATAGGTGTTCAGACTGGCATTGTAATCATCTTTAGCCTTAGATACTGTTCTTTTAAAAGAGGCTGCAAATAATTTGTAATTTATCCAGTTGTTTGGGGCACTGGTTGTGCGCTAGACTCTTCCATGCGGCTTTCCTTTAACGATAGGTTTTTTCGCAGTCGTCATTCCACCAACTCCAAAGAGTCTTATTTTTAACGCCTGACCGGACTGTAAAGACTGCTCGCCGAGTGGCGTCTAGCAGGGAATTTAATACTTGAGGACCCCCTTCAGATTTATCGGAGGGGACAACAGACGAGAGGGCCTCACCTAGAAGGTTCTTGAACAATGTAGTATTGATAAATTTTTGTGCCGAACCAGTTGCCCTTACTGGACTGCACGCAATAATGAAAGTGATTGGGTAGTGGTCACTTGACGTACCACAGTTAACTGTACACCACGAATATACAGCTATACCATTAACAGGTAACGTTAAATCCATAGCTGATCGAGAATTTGCCCTCATTTAAGTTATGGCAGGACTATTGTGACAGCACACATCGTTTTCTGATATCCAAGACCAAAGTAAATGCCCGCTAAAGTCTGTTCTGATGACTTCGAATGAACCTTCGTCGTCCTTCCGCAGGTGGAGGTACGGAGTCGAATATAGAATTCGACTGGTTACAAATGAATGCGCCAGCCGCAAGGCGTCCTTACATCGTAACGCCCGCGCTTGTTAGAAACCCGGTGGACCAAGCGGCCCACCTGGTCCCCCACCTGACGGAGTTTGGTCAATGTTGTTTCTGACCGTCTGTCAAAATGTATAAAGAGCACCAGTACCCGGACTTCGATAATTTCAGGGATGGGACCTGTCTCAAGAGACAATGAAATTTTGGCTGTCCGCTTTGGTGACTGGCGTATGTGCACAAATTCAGACTTTTGGGTGGAGCATTGGAGGCCGCAGCGGCTTGCATAACGGTCCACTATGCTTGCCGCCTCTTGCAGGTTAGCCTCAATGTCTCCGAGGGAACCCTGTGTGGCCTACAGGGTGACGTCATCGGCGTACTGCGCATTCTGCACACAGGCGGCAGCGCCCAGCTTGGCCGGTAGGTGCATCATAGACAGATTCAATAGCAGAGGAGAGAGCACCGCGCCCTGTGGGATAGCCCTTGTTCCTAAATGAAAAGGGCAAAGTTCCTTATCCTGGATTCGAATGTAAGATTGTCTGTCGGTCAAAAATTGCCGACCTTATTGAAAGGCGTTTCTGCCGCAGTTAGTTTGAGAGAGGTGGGTGAGAATGATCTAGTGGGTAACGCGGTCGAATGCTCCCTTCAAATCCAAGGCGAGTACGGCCTTGTCATTGTGAGGGCATTCTACGGGGTCGAGGACAGCCCGATTGAGTTGTGGCAGGACATCCTGTGCAGATCTCTGTGGGCGAAACCCGAACATAGTGTCAGCAAAAAGGTGCTTGGATTCCATAAACTCGGACAACCGGTCGCGTACCGTCGTCTCCATCAGTTTGCCCCCACAGGAAGTCAGAGCGATGGCGCGGAGGTTGTCCTTGTTGATAGCCTTGCCAGCTTTAGGAATGATGCTGGTCAGGGCGGTCTTCCAGTCGATTGGGAGTGGCATTTCCTCAAACCAGACTGAGTTAATGTAATTCAATAAAGACGGGTATGCCGGGTCGGGGAGGTTGGCCAACAATTTGACTAATTTTGTCCCGGCCAGGAGCGGTGCCACGTTTCATTTTTGCCAGGGCCGCCCTCATGTCATGGAACAGTTCATCCAGCTCAACGTTCTCAGAGCCTGCATAAGAGCACGCCGGCCCGCTCGATTCCTCGGTGGTGCAGGTACTGGAACCGGAGCTTGTGCGCCAACTGAGTTGTGTTGCCCTGAAAGCTGACTATCGCTCTTTGGAGGTGTTTTTAAGTTTCCGTGCGTGTTTGCGTTGGGTCAGTTAGGGCGCGAAAGAGTCGCCACGTGTTCCGGCTTGACATTTTCCGCGCGGCCGAATTGCATCGCGCCACCCAGTTGGAGTCGGTGAGTTGGGCAGCATACTCAGCCGCTCGTTGAGTGAGCTCGGCGATGCAAGCTTCAAGTTTCCGGTTGAGCTTTGCCGGCACCACCGACGGACAAGGCAATGCCGGGCCTCCCAGAGGTGGAGCAGGTGGTTGTTCACATCCGAGACCGCCTCAGAGAGCTGAATTTGCGTTTCGGAGAAGCGAAGGCGCTCCCCCCTCTCCAAATCGGCTTCCCTCATTACGATTACTCAATGGAACTGTCGGGGTCTCCGGTCCCGTTCCAGGCGGGCCGACTTCCGGCTTTTCCTTCCAGCCTTTGGTCATCTGCCAGCCCTGATTGCCCTCCAAGAGTCAGGGAAAGGCGCCACAATAACAGTTTATACAACGTTCCAGCAGGACCCCTCGTCTTGTCTATGCGTCCCTAGAAATTATACAGCTAACCAGGCCGACTTAGACATGCTACTTGAATACTCCTATTTAATGGTGACCATTCCTCCCACTCCGCAAGCAGGACCAATCATTACACATACTCAATGTATACTGCAATCCTAAATGGCCGAATGCATTATTTGCGCACCTCTTTAGCCGCGCGCTTAGTGTTGCGGGTCGGGACCCCCTCCTGATTGTGGGCGATTTCAACACTCCCGCTCGGATGTGGGGTTACTGCCGTGAAGAGAAGCGGGGACGCAAGCTCCGTAAACTTGCGTAAACTTGGGCCTGACTCTTCACACTGACACCGTCCACCCAACTCGTATAGGCAACTCTGTGGCTATGGATACAATTTCGGATTTGACCTTCACCCGCAACATTCAGTATGCAGACTGGGTCAACACCGGGGAAACTCTCGGCTGCCCAACTCGTATAGGCAACTCCGTGACTAGGGATACAATTCCAGATTTGACCTTCACCCGCAACATTCAGTATGCAGACTGGGTCAACACCGGGGAAACCTTCGGCAGCGACCACTGCTTCCTAAACGCTACGATTAGAACCCATCCTTTCGCGCGACCAACAACACAAGCCCGACTCCCAGCTTGGTCCAAGTTCAGGCAAGATTATAACACTGCGACACCCATACATGAGCAAGGCTACCAATCTTGGTCAGAACTGATCTCTGGCCTTTGCTCCTCCGAAACTACAATGGATGCCATCCCGTGCAAAGCCCCCATCTCGTGCGAAGTGTTGTGTTGTTTTGTAGACTCGAGTGCACTCCTGTTGATTCCTGAGGAAGTTCTCATTCACTGAGAGCCCCTCTCAGTTACCCTTTTGTAAATAATGTAAATATTCCTGTATAAAGTTCTCCTTTTTCCTTTGTTATTTCCTCGTAATCCCGTCACCCGCCTTCCTCCTCCCTTCTCCGGCCCGACCACGCTCACCCGATCCTAATAGAAGCCACTCCTTGTGTGCCCACGGATGACGGCGCCATCTAGAAGTGGCCAATAAAAGCTATTGCCGTCTGTCTCCATCGCCTTCACAAAAGCGTTTAGTGCGCTAGCACTAACAGCCCCAATGCAAGATTTCACCGTTGTTTGTTTGTTCAAAGCCTCTGGTATGTGGTCCGATGGCCCGATGACAACTTGCCCACTGCCAGCAGGATTTATGGCCAACTAAGCAAAACACTACATGGCTGCGAGTGGGCTTCGATACCGCGGCGGCGCGCACAGATCAGCTTCGGTGGCCACTGCATTAGAGGACTGCGTCATCGCCGCTGATTTTTCCCTTTGTTGCATGCCTACCGAACTATGACGGCCGCGCCTGATGCCGCCCAGAAAGATTACAATGAGAAAAACGAAGCAGCGCCGCACTGCAGAAGATCGCTCCTGTAGTTAGACTGACTGCATTTTACATTGCCCGCCGTTCATCTTTTGGTGAATGCAATCCCCCGTTTTATTTGTGTTCAAACTCCCTCTCAATTGGTGGAGGTGCGATTTGCTGACGCCCTGGAGCTTCGAAGCCGTACGTCTTCGATCACAACCACTCCCGAAGATTCCGGCTCTCGTATTGCCGCACGCCACCGACCGTCGTCTGCGCTGCAGCTCTGCGACAGCGGGATCCTGCTGTCTTCAGCTGTACTGGAGACCGCCACATGACGACTGGTAGGCCATATACGAGCGGGTCAGTATCCCTATAAAATGGGACGACGGTTTCAGACTAAGAATGTGCAAGAAGATGAGGACGACTCAGCACTGCCGCGCCTCGTCGCCATCGCTGGTAGCTACATTCTGAATATAAAGGGGTGAAAGGGAAGTAAGGTGTACTCTATCACACTCCATGTTATAAAAGGGAATGCGCTAGAGGATATCTTACCTTTTTACTACCACATAGGCGTTTCGCCTGTGTGATAAATGGGCGTGGGCAGGGCATGGACAGGGCAGGCGGGCGGATGAGATTAAGAAGTTTTCGGGAATACGGTGGCCGCCACTGGCAAAGGACAAGGTTAATTGGAGATACATGGGAGAGGCCTTTGACCTGCAGTGAGAGTAGTCCGGCTGGTGGTGATGATGAAGATGATGATGATGATGATGATGATGATGATGATGATAAGGCGTATTCATGTTTAGAACGTAGGACGCGGGTCTCGTATTGAAGCTGCTGCCCCTGGCTGGCTGTTCTGTCCTGCTGCTCTCTGGCTACACCTTTGTTGGTCGCCGTGACCTATCAATAAATACACTCTTCACTTGATGAAAGTGCTACGGTACTCACTTCTGACGTCGCCCCGGAAATCCGCAGTCACACGTTGTCCGTTCTCATGGCGGAGACCAGCCAGCAGCCCCCGGCCTCGCTATTGTCTGTCACTTGTCCTGGCGCTCTGCGTCAACGAGACCCCGTTATCTTCAGTGGTAGTTGTGACCAATACCTCGAGGAGTCGCTGTCGGCCTATACGAAAGAGTGAGCGGAACAACAATTGAGATGACGCTCTCAAGATTAACTACGTCATATTCTATTGGCGCGAATGTTTGTAGTGTTTCTTTGTTCATTCTTCAAATCTGCCGGCACGCCGCTTTATCGCTTTGTTTGTGATTCAAGACGCGCCTAGGTTTATCTCGATCGATCGCATCCAGGCGGAGCCGACTCTACATTGTTCCAGAGTGTTTTAGTAACTTTTAAGCTTTATCTCGAAAGTTCGCTATCAGCTTTAAAAAGAGCACGGCTGAGAGCGGCGAGCATTCTGTTCGACGACCACTGAGCACGCTTGTTGCTACGCCGCTGTCGAGTGATTCAGTTATTTGCGGGCGGAAGTCAGCCCAAATAAAGAGTTTCGTTTCGAAGACATTCTCGCTGTTTTTCTGTTAGCCGGACTGTAGCCACCACTACGTGACACTATTTAAACGACGTCGCCAATCTGTGTTATAGGAAAAAGGAGTCATACGTCACCCCCTGGCCTGCATTCAAGAGCCCCTTTGCTATCTACTATATTCTGTCTATATCGATACCTATTATATTTTCTATCTATATTACGGACGTTGCGAACCTCTGGTTCCGGAACCACTATGCCGACTTCACATCGTGGTCAGCTGATGTCTGATGAGTTTCGCTGTTGTCTTCAGCCGGGCTACGTTGGACAAGCTGCGCGCTAAGCAACGCTTTGCTTGCTGAGGTGCAGTTACCTAGTGAGACTTTCACCATTTATATCGAAAATGTGGACCTGTGCAAGCGCGCGAACACTTCAATGCCCGAGCGTAGCACGATTGACCACATTCTGAAGGACACTGACGACGACGCGTTCCAGATGCTTCTGGCCAAAAATCCACCGACCGTTACCGACTTCATCCCCCAAGGGAGGGTTTTAGCTGAGTGGATTTATGCGCTCGCTCCGCAAAGCGAGCTATCGGGAGCGCTACTGCGTATGCGCGAAACGCTAAGGTGGGAGCGCGCGAGTGGAACGGCTTCTCGGCCCCGCTCCCGCGCGAGCCACGCGGAGTCCGGAGCGGCACGACGAGCGTTCCTCGCGCAAAGCCTTTTGGGCTTGCGCTAGCCGAGCCAAACGTACACATCCAACATGGCAGCCGCCAGCGCTACTTCTGCTACATCCGCTACCTCCGCAGAATGCACAGATACCGCTTGTGCCTCTTGCAAGAGTTGGTGTCGCCTAACCCCTTTCAAGACCCGCTCATGTGGCGAAATGTTTTGAAAAATGTTGTGGCGGCCATCTTTTCTCTGCCTTGCTTTTTATCTTGGTGTCTTGGCGCTTATATCTATGTATTAAGGCGGACGCCTTTAATGCCTCATCGTTGTAAGCAGAAGTTGTCAACAGAAATGTCACGCTTTTCAATTGGTCGAAACGGTCGTGATGTCACAGTGCGCGAATTTCAAACGGGCCAGTTGTACTTTGGCTACTAACCATGCAACCAATTAAAGGAATCGCACAGTGATGCTCCAAGTTAGTGGGACTTACTTAACCAATTAGCCTAATTAACCTTTCTAGTCAGACCAGATAAATAAATGAAACTGAGTAAGAAATTTGCCGAGCTCGGGAATCGAACCCCGATCTCCGGAGTGCGAGACGAGCACGCTACCACTCCGCCATGCCAGCTTTTTTTCTTCTTTATTGCCTGGATTTTGCAAAGAAAACTGGACAAAACAAACAATCAACAAAACACAATAAACGCTATGTACATACGACTCGTGGTCAGCCAGCATGAATCTGGCTTCGTCTAATTAAATTCAGGCAATGTACAGAGCGGCTCTAGTTTTGAGAGCCACTCCGGAGGGTCCGCAGCGGCCCTCTGAATGGCCAGAAACATGTCCATATTTTCGCGAAAGTAAATCCTGGCAGGTCTTGCGTCTCGGTGACAATGGTAGCCTGCCATTCTGGAGCGCCATTTACAGTGGAGGCCTGTCAGCATTATTAAGTCGAAAGGCACCCCATCCTCATTTTCAACAGATAAATACCGAATGCCGTACGGGTCTAGTGGAAATTCTTTCTTTAAGGTTCGCTGCAACACATACCTAAAATAAACCCCTTCCCAACAGTGTAAAAAAACATGGTCTATTGTTTCCGGCTTCCTGCAAATCAAACAGTGAGATCCCCAGGGTAAAAAGAATTCCTTTCCCTCTAAAAATTTTTCAACCGGTAAGGTTCCGGTGTGCAGCTTAAAAAAGAAGGTTTTTGTTCCTGGCGGCACCTGCATTTTTTTCACTCTCTTTAAAGAACCTTTCGGGCATAAACCCAGGGAGCTGTGGGAGGCAGCGTCGGTCAGCTCATACCCAAAGGGCCAGGCCTGGGCCAAGGAGTGTGCCTTCCAGGTCGCCAACAGTCGAGGACTGGCGGCCATCTATCACCTAACCATCTACACGCGCTTCAGACCAAATAAAGTTTTTCCAGACGAGCATGCAAATTTCCTTGGAAACGCGCCTGGGAACAGGACGTCGGCACAGATAACCCATGGAGTGACTAGTAGTATCGTGCTTTCAGTAACGCTGGATAGCACTGCAGAACTTCTATCTCTGCTTCTGCCCAGTCCAGAGCAATCATTAGAAGTACAGACGCAGTTAAAGTCCCCCAACAAAACAACGTGATGCACATATTCAAGGTTTCAAAAAAGAACTGCTTTCATCGCCTGATCACAGAAAACGCAAACGTTAATCAACCGCCACAACTAGTGTGCATTCTAAAGTCGCAACATATGAACCGCCCCTCCGTATCTACTCCTCGCACAATGTCAGAATAGGGTATGCTCTATATCAGAAACAGGAGACAACCCGCCGAAAGACCCTCTGTGTGTGAAACGGCAACGTCGCGCCATCGCTTTCTATCTTGGTCTCCTCTACAGCGATAAAGTCGAGCGGACTGCCGGAAAAAAGGCGGCGTAGTTGTAGCCGTGTTTGCCGATTACGGAGTTCACAGACATTCAGAGATTTTTGTCTTTTTATTGCGAGAATGCACCTGCTGGCATAAAGTACTATCTCAAAATATAGATTCACACTGGACTCTCGAGTTAAGGCTAGTAACGTCCGGTGGATGAACTGAGCTGAACTGCGCCATCACTGCAGCGCGATATCCCGCGCGCAAACTGCCATTCTGATGATAAAGATGATCATGATGATGGTCTCATAAAGTGGCACATACGCACAAAGGGGACCGGCCATGACCACAGGGGGACTACCAGTTTTTTTAAATAGGAGGCGGCCAACATGAGATATCAAAAACTTGAACAACTCACTTTCCGTGACAGCGGGGGTCGAGGGTGGCAAAAGGGCCTAATAAGCTTAAATTTTGGAGGTAATTAAAGGAAAAGAAAGGGGAAAAAATATAGAAATAGCAAATAGAGAAGATCGAAATTAATGAATAAAAGGGGCATAACGAAAGCTTATGATGGAAGAAGTTGTGATTCTAGAAGAAAATTTTCAACCTCCGAGCGCGTGGCTTCTCTCGCGCTGGTTCTGGGTATCGTCGTCTTCATCAACTTCCATTCGGGCGGCGCGAACAGAGTAGTTTCTCTGGCCACTACTGCATTAGAGTAGTATACCTCATCACCGCAGCACAACACAATGCATGCATCCTTTCGAATTCACAGCACGTTAGCACTCTTAAGTGCCGTCCGTAATTTTTCAGTGCAACAGCAAAATTAAAATACCTTAACTCATACCATTCCTCCCGACAACTCCGCAATGGGCTTAAAATGCGCGCGGGAGAAACCACGCGTCGATTGTCTCGGGCAATATAAAAGCTTATTACTTAAAAAGTGATGTTTAATCTCTCTAGCAATATTTATATACCTGTGCCCGACAGTCGTGCTTTATGCAGGGATAGTATAAAATAAATGTTTCAACAACAGAATACGAAATACTTAAAGGAAAATCAGGGTGCCCAGCTGCGCCTTGTGCTGCGTCCGCCAGCGTGGCTACTCTTCCCGACCCCGGCACAGGCATACTTACCTGGTGCTGAGTTTCCGATGATCACTTGTGATGTGATTTTGAATGCAGTCCACATTGTGAACTTGTTGAACATGTCTGTTGAATTGTAGATCTTTTGGTAAACAATAAATTCTCTTAAAAGAGGTCGGGCTCCGTGTTGAGGCCCACCATTGCACTGCGGTGGGTTGACGCACGCCACTTCCCCAAACTGGGGAGGCTGGAGCATGCAATTTTTGGTAGTGGGGCTTGGCGTCCGCGCCAGCCCCTACCTTATCACAAAGCAAAAATTAGAACTGTGCCGGGCTCCGTGTTGAGGCCCACCATTGCACTGCGGTGGGTTGACGCACGCCACTTCCCCAAACTGGGGAGGCTGGAGCATGCAATTTTTGGTAGTGGGGCTTGGCGTCCGCGCCAGCCCCTACCTTATCACAAAGCAAAAATTAGAACTGTGTCATATAAGTACTGCTTATATCGTACTGAAGTCCAAACTACCTTTGGCCAAATGCTCAAAAACGCCGTCATCCAGCCTTCAAACAGTCCTTGGGCTTCCGATTCTGTGTAGACTACCGCCGCCTTAAGAAGATTACGCGCAAGGACGCCTATCTCCTGCCACGCATCGTGACAAAACAGACTGCTTGCAAGGTCCCAAATATTTTCTTTTTACATTTACTTTCCGGGTACTGGCAGGTACCCATGGAAAAAACCGATCGCCCAAAACCGCCTTTGCAACCCTTAACGGCCTACATAAGTTTACTCTGATGCCTTTTTTCTTTGTAATGCTCCTGCCACCTTTGAGACGATGGTGGATACTATTGTGCTTGGACTGACGTGGAAGAGAGAGAGAGAAAAAAAACTTTATTTACACAGGAATTCGGGGCATGCCCCAGGGTCCACGCACGAACTGACACACCCTTACCGCCCGAAGCACGTTTTCCCCTGCCTGACGCCGGCCTCCAGCTGAACTGAAAGAAGCGTCATTTTCCCGCCCGCCAACTTACCATTTTAGGCCACGTTGTCTCCAAGGGCGGTGTCCGTCCGGACACGTCCAGACTTCGTGCTGCGTTTCCTGGACCTACTTCTGTCAAAGAACTGCGCAGCTTGCTAGGTCTATCCTACTACTTCCGTAGGATAATACGCAACTTTGCCTCAGTTGCTGCGCCTTTGAAGCAACTTCGTCCTGTAGTTCCGATCTTTCGCAGTGGTCCTGAGTGTGTGACAACGCCTTCGATTCTTTGCGCCATCTCCTCACCGCCTCGCCGATACTGCGCCATTTCGACCCGACTGCCCCTACCGAGGTCCATACTTGCACCAGTGGGGCACCGTACTCGCCCAACGCAAACCTTGCTTCGCTGAATACGTCGTTGCCTATGCCCGCCGTACGATCTCAAAGGCTAAATCTAATTACTCGGTCACTGAAAAAGAGTGCCTGGCTATAGTTTTGGCCTTTAAAAAGTTCCTCCCTTACCTCTACGGCCACCCGTTTGAAGTCGTGGCCGACAAACATGCGCTTTGCTCGCTTTCCTCTCTGAAAGACCCATCCGACCGCCTCGCGAGGTGGGCACTTCGCCTACAGGAATACGATATCCGTTTCGTGCATCGTACTGGCTGCAAGCATCAAAATGCTGATGCCCTATCCCGCTGCCCACTTCCAGCCATTATTTCCGGCCTTTCCACCTCCAGCTCCTCCTCGCCGACACTTCACATGAGCTCTCCGCGGGGGGGGGGGGGGGGGGGGGGAGGGGGAGCGTCTGCAGCGTGCAGACGTTGGTCAGTGGCGATACCACGGGTTCCTGAGCATCCGCACGGACATTCCTGCAGGGGGATGATGGTGAGCAGTGCGCCATCACGGACCCGAGCATCCGCGCTTAGTCGTGCGTGGCATCGCTGTGTCCGGGGAAAAGGGGATTCTAATGGTTGAGCCAATGCCGAGCGTTTGGACCCTTAAGGCCCCTCGGCGGAGGCAACACACCACTTTGGCCCCAGCTTCCTGTAGACGGCACCTCCGGCCTGACCCGACCGGGAGAAATCGGCAGTCGCCTTTTCCTGTCCTCCCTGCATCTTTCACATTCTTGTCTTTTTTCTCACAACTGTCCTAACTACTACTCTCTTCTTTTTTTCCCCTTTTTTCCTGGCGGCGAATGTAGCCTTGTGTCGCTGACAACCATGTGTTGCGCCATATTGGGTTATAGTGGTTGTGTACAGCTGGCGTGGCCAGGGCTTTTTAAAGGCTCCCTTCCTGTCCCCATGTTTGGCTGCGTGGTGGGCGCCTGGCACCGTTGCCGAACACCAAACACTTCGTATGGCTTCTCATTTTTTTACTACCGATCTACCTCGCAGGAGAGGGCGCACCGAGATAGCAAAAATCTTTTCAAAAAACACGACGAGCTTCCCACGGTTACACGTAGTGCACTCTAAACCATGAGAAAAAACTGCTTGACTGATTTCCCCATTTCTTGTCTCCAGAACTCTCAAAGAAAGCATAGGTCAGGGTTATAAGATAAAGAAATTAGCTAACGGCGACTTGTTACTAGAACTCCTATACAACCACCAGCACGAAAAGTTAGCGGAAATAACAACTTTTGGAGACACACCCGTGACAGTCAGCCCACACCGATCTTTGAACACTGTGCGAGTAGTTATCTCAGATGAGGACCTTTGGCATGTAACCAAACAACTTCTTGAAGGACTGAAGGAAGAAAAAGTAACTAACGTGTAGAGAATAAAAATGAGGACAGACGACAAAGAAATTCACACGAAACACATCCTGACATTCGCATCAAGCATGCTCCCAGAATCAACAAAAATCGGTTGCATGAATCTTCAACTCAGGCAGTACATACCTAACCCACGACGCTGCTTTTAGTACCGACGTTACCGCCACAGCTCTCAGGCCTGCCGGGGCCAACTGACATGCGCGAAATGGGCTTCACATGAACATTGGTCTGATAGCTGTACAGTTGAACAACACCTGTGCATAAATTGTGAGGGCAGCCAACCGGTGTACTCATGTGCATGTTCTGTATGGAAACAAGAGAAAGAAATTATCACAATCAAAGTAAAAGAAAACATATCATTCAGTTTCATCGATACACAAACCTAGCTTCTCCGTTGTGGTGCAACAGGGCACGGCTCCACAGCGGCTTCCGGCTCCTGCTCCAGCAACAAACAGTGAGCCTGGAGCAGGGCCACCCGTGCTCCAGGTGGCAGCAGCTAGCGCTTTGCCACCACCCACGAAGCAGGCTGCGCGAACGTCCAGGTCGGCGGGCCCCAAGGCCCCTCCGTTCGCGGAGAGGCCCAACACGAAAACAGCCGTGCGTACTGCACGGACGTCCAGCGTATCTGAGGATGCGATGGACACAAGTCAAGGCAGCCGTGTGCCGTCTACGTCGGAGGGACGGCGGGGCTCATTAGAGCGACAAAAGAAAGAGAAGCCCCGAATCAGAGCGCCCGAAGAAAAAACCTAGTTTTCTCACTTCCCACATAATACAAGATGGCTTTCATACGTTCGAACTGCGGGGGCCTCCGACATAACCTAAATGAGATCAAAGACATTCTAGACACACATTCACCTGTAGCCTTATGTTTACAAGACACAAACCTAGGCTTTCGGGTGGCGTTGCCATAACAGTCAGAAATGGATTCGCAGCTCGCGAACACAAACTTAAAACTTGATTAGAAGCCGTGGCAGCCATCCTGCACACATTTAAAATAACTACAGTGTGCTGCGCATATATAGACCCTCATATAAAAATAACAACCCATGACTTAGAAGACCTTTTAGATCAATTACCAGAACCGTTTTTGATGACATGAGATTTTAAAGCCCACTCCTGCTTTTGAGGTAGTGCGAAAACCGACACTAGAGGTCAACTGATTGAAGATTTTATACTCTGCAACAACATTTGTCTCTTAAATACTGGCAAGCCAACCTACTGTTCTCCTTAGCCAGGAAAATTGAGTTATAGCGATTTATCTTTTAGTTCGTCCTCTATTTTTGCAGATTTTAATTGGAACCCATATGGAAGCGATCATCTACCCATTCTAATTAGATTAGCACATTCACCCAAAGTTATCCGAACAAAACCGCAACCGTGGAAACTGCACTTAGCCTACTGGGCACTGTTCCGGCACTGTTCCGTGAAAAAGCGAGCCTAGATAAAATAGTTTCTGACGACCTGAGTGTAGACGAACTTATCGAATTTTTCACAAACTGTATTATTGCCGCTGCACGCCAAGCTATTCCTCAATCCTCTTGAATAGTAAACCGAAATAACAAATACTGGTACAAAAAGAATGTAAAGAAGCGAAAAAGAAGCAAAACAAAGCTTGGGGCATTTTTCGGAGATACCCTACACATGAGACTTTTATAAAAATTTAAAAACACGAGAGCGAAAGCTCGATATATTTGTCGCAGTGCCGAAAAATCTTCGTGGAAAAATTACGTTTCGTCAATAAACAGCTCGACCACATAAAAACAAATGTGGGAGAAGGTCAGAAAGCTAAATGGCAACTACTCTCCGTTCGCAGTCCCCCTTCTCACTACTATCGGTGTACAGACGAGTCTAGAAGAAAGATATTTTAGGATAATATTTTTCTACAATTTCCAGCTCATCCCACTACACAGCAGCTCTTCAAAAACACAAAACCACGGCAGAGAAGCAAAGACTGCCAATACGTAGCGGTACAAATGAACCCTACAATAATTTAATTACAATACAAAAAATCCAAACACTCATTTCTGCCGGTAAACATACTGCACCCGGCCCTGACCAAATACAGTACCAAATGCTAGCCCAAATGCTAGCCCATAAAGTAAATAGTCCCTTTAAAGACTGCGTGAACTTAGCACACTGTAAACTAAGGAAAAAATGGCAGTTTACGTGAAACAATGAAGAAAATAACAAATTATAGTTTGTAAAACCAGTTTTAGGAGAATGGAAGTCCTGCACCCACCAGGAACGTTTAAAAGAAGTGATTATCTGCCGTCTCCGTATAGGACACACACACACACCTCACCCATAATTTCCTACTAACGAAACAAGACAAGCCCCGATGTGAATTATGCGAAATTGCAGCCTATTCTTTTTCTGCACGGTTCTACCTTACACATGCGTGTGTGCAGCTTTTTTTAATGTGTTAACAGTTGCTTGCTGTACATTTATCCTTCGTTTGGAGAAAGCAAATGCGTTACAGGCCAAAAGGCTCTTGATTACTAATTTATGTTGCATTTCAGCAATAGATAGTTTAGCTGCCTAACATTATGCCAGTGTTCTTTCATGCGACATTGCTAAGATTTTCCTTTTATTGTCCCAAAAGGAGTGCGAGGGCTTCAAGCAATGGGCTTGGAGTTCCTCGCCCGCCGAGAGGAGTATGAATTTGGGCTGAGGCAGGAAGAACTCGAACTAGCAAGACAGCGGCTGGCCCTCGAAGAAAGGAAACTTGCACTGGAGGAGGAAAGGCACCGCCCTGAAGTGCAATGCCGGGCAGAGGAACGTAGTCATCTGCTTGCACGCCTAGACAGGCTTGATAAACTTCTAGAGAAACTGAGCAGCTCAGACGCTTGAACAATCAATGCCAAAAATGAACGGATGGTCATGCTGGTTTTTAATGTTGCTGTCAAGAGCAGCAGCAGTTTGTGTGGGCCACCAATAACAGTAACTCTTGAATGCAGGCTCATTTACTCCTTGGAACTGCCAATGATTTGCAGATACGTATTATAAGCACACTGCTTAAACCAATGTAATGCCTTCAGTACCGTTTTTACATTCTGAGTTTCAATTCAACTTTATGTTCCAGAATATTCTGGTCGGCTGCCTGAGCTTGACACAGACCACGCAACCATTACTGGGCATGACTTCAAGCACACTGGTATAAATATTCGCACACGTCAAAGAAATACTTGAAACGCATTCCAAGCATAACCCAACAGGAACAAGTAATCAAGGAAGCGCATAATATACACACGTCTACTAAACATTATCATTAAAAATGCAAAAGAGATAAACATCATGAAAAATAGCACGAATATTTATACAATCAACTGCTGAATAACATAAACTCACATATATGTTTTAGGGCTTTGATGCAGTGTAAAAATAACCTAAAGAAAACTACAAAAAAAAAACAAGCTGTTACGATTACAAAGAACCCAGCACAGTGCGAACCTCGAGTTAGACTGACTCGGCATTGCCACCCCAGCGACATGCTGAAGTGCAGCACTAGCTAGGGGCTGCGTAAATCTCAAGAGACGGAGGATTGAGCCCAAAGTGTTGTGCCACCTGGGCACTGTACAAACACGTGTGGCAGTTCGCGAGGAGGGCACTTCCCTTAACAATCCTTGGCACATTGAGCGGGTAAATTTTCAGCTTCTTCTTAAAATCAACGAAAGCAAACAGTCCGACAATCTTCCCAAACCCCAATCTCATCCGCCCACCTAACTTTCTGCCGCCCCCTGCTACGTTTTCCTTCTCTTGGAATCCACTCCGTTAATCTTACGGACCACCGATTGGTTATCTTGCCTTCCCATTACATGCCCTGCCCAAGCCCATTTACCACATAGGCGAATACGCCTATGTGATAGTAAAAAGGCAAGATATCCTACAGCGCTTATCATTTTAAAACGTGGAGTGCGCTAGAGTGCAGCTTATTCCCCTTTTACTCATTTATATTCAGAATGAAGCTACCAGCGATGGTGACGAGGCGCGGCACTGCTGTGTCGTCCTCATCATCTCAGATATTCTTACTTTGAAGCCGTCATTTGTTATAGACACTGACCCACTCACATAAACGAGGAAACTTCTGAGGCTGTGGCAGCCGGAAGGGCGGCGGTTTCTGCATACCTTGTCAAATGGTCAACCGAGGCATAGCCCAACGGTTCCCGGCTGAACTGTACGGAAGGGGGCCGTATAAATCAATGCCGATGCGGTTGAAAGGGCGTGGCAGGCAAGGTAGCGGCTACTATTCTCCAGCAAAACGATAAGGAGGTGGCTTGCGATGTTGACAGGTAAGGCATAAGCAAACGTATGTGAGGATGAAGGTGTACACGCCATGCCAATAATATCGTAGTCGGATGCGAGCGTATGTCTTGAATACTCTGAGATGACCACACTCCGGGCCAGCGTGAAAATGGGCGCAGACTACCGAGCGAAGGTAACGCTGAGTAACTAGCAACCACCTGCGGCCACCTGAACTGTAGTTGTGGTGATAAATGAGATTATCACGAATTGAAAAAATGGAAGCATGGTGGCGACAAGCATGCGATGGAGAAGCAGCCGTTGGGTTGGAGAGGAAGTCAGGAAGGGAAGATATGCGTGGGTCGGCACGCTGTTCCGAAAGAACGGCGCTAATATGAAGCGTCGGCGAGGAGGCGTTGGAGGTGGAAAGACCGGAAATAATGGCTGGAAGGGGGCAGCGGGATAATGCAGCAGCGTTTTGATGCTTGCGGCCAGTACGATACACGACGCGGATATCGTATTCCTGTAGGGGAAGGGCGCACCTCGCGAGGCGGTCGGATGGGTCTATGAGTGAGGAAAGCCAGCACAGCGCATGTTTGTCGGCCACGACTTCAGACGGGCGGCCGTAGAGGTTAGGGAGGAACTCGGTAAAGGCCCACACTATCGCCGGGCACTCTTGTTCAGTGACCGAGTAATTATATTTATCCTTTGTGATAGTGCGGCTGGCATAAGCAACGACGTATTCAGCGAAGCAAGATTTGCGTTGGGCGAGTACGGCACCCCACTGGTCCCAGTATAGACCTCGGTAGGTGCACTCGTGTCGAAATGGCGCAGTATCGGCGAGGCGGTGAGGAGACGGCGCAAGGAATCGAAGGCGGTGTCACACACTCGGGACCACTGCGAAAAATCGGAACTGCAGGACGAAGTTGCTTCAAAGGCGCCGCATTTGAGGCAAAGTTGTGTATAAACCTGCGGAAGTAGTTGGACAGATCTAGGAAGCTGCGCTGTTCTTTGATAGAAGTAGGTGAAGGAAACACAGCTACAGCCTGAAGTCTGGACGTGCCCGGACGGACACCGTCCTTGGAGACAACGTGGCCTAAAATGGTAAGCTGGCGGACGGCAAAATGACGCTCCTTTAAGTTGGGCTGGAGGCCGGCGTCAGAGAGGCAGGGCGGTAGGGGTGTGTGTCAGACTCAGATGAAAACACCACTATATTGTCGAGTTTACACAGGCAGTGGTATCCACCATCCTATCAAAGGTGACAGGAGCATTACAAAGACTGAAAGGCATCACAGTGAATTTATGCAGGCCGTCAAGGGTGCCCCCTCAACCCGCACCCGCTGTCATTAACTCGACTTCATCATCCACAGATCATTCGAGCACCCCTCCTGCTCCTGAGGGTTATGCCCCCTCAACCCGCACCCGCTGTCATTAACTCGACTTCATCATCCACAGACAATTCGAGCACCCCTCCTGCTCCTGAGGGTTATGCCCCCTCAACCCGCACCCTCTGTCATTAACTCGACTTCATCATCCACAGACAATTCGAGCACCCCTCCTGCAAAGAAACAACACACCACAGACGCCACACACCCGCCCGTGCCCCAGAAATAGACGCTAAATTAGCAGCGCTCGAGGCCAAATTTGACCACGAACTAAAAGAGCTAGACGCCCGCCTCGAGGCCAGATTCAATCACCTTGCCGCCACCCTCACCGAAAAACTGGAGCAGCGCATGGACGCTATGTTTACCAAGATGATGGAGCTCTTGGAACATAACCTTACCCATCGCTTCACTCAACTTCGAACCCCCTCCACTACCCCCATCCTACCTATGCAAGCACAAACCACCTTTCCTGAACAACACATACCAATTGACACCCGTCTTATTACCCTCCTCAATCCCCCCACCATCCAATATGGCGGGGGGGAACCCTAATTATCTTCCCATTTGAATTTGGAACTGCTGCGGCTTCCGGGCAAAGCGCGCGCCTCTACAACTTCTCCTTCCCACCATCACACCCACGCCCCACATACTACTCCTACAGGAGACTGCACACCAGGCAACCCTCCCCTGCTACACATCTACACACTCGGATACCACTAACACACCCAGGGCGTCCACACTCATCCACCGCAGCCTCACCTACAAAACTCATCACATCACGTCTGAGACGCCCTGCGTGATCACAGCACTTATACATCACACACATTCACATCCTTCTATATTTATAGCAAACATATACCACCTCCCGTCTCAGCCGATGGCCTCGCTAGAATCACTTCTGCGAAAGCTACACCATCTAGCAGGGAAACATCCCCTACTCATCGGTGGGGGCTTCAACAGTCAGCATACTGACTGGGGATACACAACCACGACACATCGAGGTCGCAGGCTCTGGCGGCTCCTGCAGAACATCCAACTCACTGTGCACAACACGTTTCAGACGCCTGCACGGATCGGCAACAGTGTCAGCATGGACACCAGTCCGGACCTGACGCTGAGCCGCTGTATCCGCGGCGTTACCTGGAACAGAACACAACATACACTGGGCAGTGATCATTACATTATACGAATCACTGTCCCGTACAAACCACCCAGTCACGCAAATACAATACACAAACTCATTAACTGGGATGCATTTCGCACTGCACGCACCGCCCTCCAAGACACTCCCATCGCAGACATCGACGCATGGGTGCAGTCACTCAAGCATGACGTTCACCACAACACGCGATACATTGAAACTACAACCGAAACACCTACCCTTGACACACGCCTAGCCTACCTCTGGGAGGCTTATCACAGCATCCTGGTACGCTGGAAAGGCAACAAACTCAACAAAACGCTTAAAAAGCGGCTGGCCGCGCTGCAGACACAAATCCAACAGCACTCTGAGAAGCTCTGCCGATCCAACTGGGGACAGATATGTGACGGCATCGACGGAAAACTGTCCAGCAAATGCGCATGGCAACTCCTCCGACACCTCATTGACCCCACACGCACAAAATCACCAACACAGCTCCACGTGACACGCCTCACACATGAACAGATTGACGATCCCGACACCCTTCTAGACGCACTTCAAACCATGTACACGTCTCCAGGCGGCCCCATACCTCTACCGCACTACACAGGACAGGCAAATCCCACGCTCGACACCGACATCACGGAGACAGAAGTCAGAGCGGCCCTCCTGATTCTCCGCGCCAACTCCGCAACTGGTCCAGACCCGATCACAAACTCGATGCTCCGTAATCTGGATGACCAATCGATCACCCACATTACGAAATACTTCAACCAGGGCTGGAGGGAGGTTAAGTTCCATTAGTCCTGGCGCCACACGAAGGTAATATTCATACCTAAACCCAACAAACCACTTACACTTCAAAACCTTCGCCCGATTTCGCTAACCTCATGCCTCGGGAAGCTCCTCGAGCATGTTGTGTTAGCGAGACTCACAAGTCGCATGGCGGACAACAATCTTTACCCGCATACCATGGTGGAATTTCGCCCCCATCTATCCGCACAGGACGCCATGCTGCAACTCACACACGACATTTTCGACCCGCTTCTTCCAGGTCACACCAAGGCAGTCTTAGCTTTGGATCTCTCCAAACTTTTGATCGCATTGAACATCAGGCGAACATGACTGCTCTATCCCCATTGAATGTGGGTGCGCGCACGTATGCCTACCTTCAAGCATTCCTCACTGACCGCACGGCTGAGATACACTTCGGCCCTCTGTCTTCCCCCTCCTACACGCTTCAGAGTATCGGCACCCCTCAAGGGTCCGTCCTTTCCCCCTTTCTCTTTAACATTACCCTCATCCCCCTCGCCCGAAAATTGGCAACTATTCCCCACCTGAAGCACACTCTTTATGCCGACGATATCGCCCTGTGGACCACCCACGGCAGTGACGGAGACATAGAGAACACCTTACAGGAAGCAGCCACCCTCACCCAAAATTACGCACGGACGATCGGACTGTCCTGCTCCCCAGAGAAGTCCGAACTGAGAAGTCCGAATGTGTGCATGCGCGAAGGAGCGCATGCACACATTCAGTGAGCTGACCCAGGCATACAGAGCCTCACGCCAACTCTACCGCCTGCCCCACCCCTCCCTAGATAACAAACACGCAACACTCTGGCGCAGACTACAGACACACTCTCCCCTCACCCCTTAGCCTAGCCCACTATCATCCATCCTTTCCCACTCCCGCATATGCCCCAAGGTCTATTGAAATAGGTCGCGAAGCCGGAGCCCGAATGCGGTCCAGAACCAAGTGCTAGCGACATCAAATTAGGGGTGGAACTAAAGCGCCAAAATGAAATGAGTGGACAAACACGACTAGAAGAGGAAAATAATTGGGACATGTTTTGTGTTTCAAAAGCATTCGAAAACAATTGCAGTGATTACTTTTTAAAATGCTTTAGTTTTGTGCATTTTGCTAGAAAGTATAGCGCTTGCTTTGTAAAACTTTTTATGACAGCGTTCGCTCAGAGCAGCGGCAATGGCAGCGGGACGATGCCAAGGTTGACGGTGCTCTGATGTCATACCCTTGTCATATCTTTTGACCATTCTGCTAGCCCTACTTTTTCCTCGTTGCTTGTTGCTCGAGTTCTTGGTGTGCATCGTTCGAGTTCAGTTCCCGCTTTTCCCTTTTGCCAGCGCTTCTGTGTAGTTTCGTTCGGTTGGGTGCGGTTCTGTCGCTTTTGCCCCAAAAGGGCATCGTCTGTGGCCATGGGGCCCCCGTACGCAAAAAAGAGGTGTGCGGTTGCACGATGTGCGAGCGATAACCTGTCTGGCGGCGTCACATTTCATCGCTTCAGCGCTACACCTGCGACATTCAGCGCGACACCTGAGGCGAGGACGAAGGAAAAGGGCACAACGAGAGAGAGAGAGAGAGAAAACTTTATTACAACAGGAATTCGGGGAACGCCCCAGGGTCCCTGCACGACCCCACTCCACTCAAGTGTTTATGTTCCTGAGGTCCATAACACTGGCAGCACGGCCGGTGGCGATGGTCTGCACGGCCGGGTCCTCCGAGCGCAGCAGGGTCTCCCAGTCCTCCCAGGTCTTGAGGTTCTCTAGGTCCCGCGGGGGAGGGTCCGCCGGGCAGAGGGAAAGGATGTGGAGGGAAGAAGCGAAGGGTAATGGGCATAGGGTGCATGCCGGAGTAGGGAAGGAGGGGTGATAGTGGGCTACGGTAAGGGGTGAGGGAAGAGAGTGTGTCTGTAATCTGCGCCAGAGTGTTTCGTGTCTGTTATCTAGGGAGGGGTGGGGCGGGGGGTAGAGCTGGCGTGAGGCTCTGTAGGCCTGCGTCCAATCGCTGAATGAGTGCACGCGCTCCTTCGTGAATCCCCGATCCGAGGGCACCTGAGCCCGGTTTAAAGAACCTCGGGCTAAAGGGTTGGCGGCCTCGTTTCCGGGATTCCCGGAGTGCGCGGGCACCCATATCAGCTCCACTTGGCGGGGCGGGGGTGCATCGGTCGAGTCTAGTATGCCAAAAGCAGGGACATGGACTCGGCCTCGAGCAAAATTTAGAATCGCAGTTTTAGAATCACTTAAAATGTACCGGGCTTCCGTGCGGGTGATAGCAAGTGCAATGGCGGCTTCCTCTGCAGCTTCTGGGGAGGTGTCTGGAGGGAGAGGTAGTGTGAGAAGGGCGGATAAAGAGGAGTCCACCACAGCTGCTGTCGCTTCATCACCCGTGCAGGCAGCGTCCACCCATACGGCGTCCGGCTCGGGGCCGTACGCTCGATGGAGTGCCTTCGC
Organism: Amblyomma mixtum; assembly: GCF_055824585.1. Taxonomy (NCBI): domain Eukaryota; kingdom Metazoa; phylum Arthropoda; class Arachnida; order Ixodida; family Ixodidae; genus Amblyomma; species Amblyomma mixtum. The sequence goes on from NC_143016.1 coordinate 157,738,421, forward strand.
ACGGGCTCTGCGGCGCTGCTCATGGTGGGACGGGTGCATATTCCTCGGGAGCGGCCTGATGAGGAGCTCCTGGTGAAGGGGTCGTGGGATGGCGAGGAGGGTTGGGTCGTTGGCCGGTATTCTGATTCCGAGGGAGTCCATGATATACCGACCTGTGGAGGTTTGTGTGAGCCTGATGTATTGGGCCTGTCGGTGGGCCTCCACCAGTTCCCCGATCGTGTTGTGGAGGCCCAGGACTAGTAATCTGTCTGTGGGTGTGTTGAGGGGAAGATGAAGTGCTACCTTGAATGCCTTGCGAATCAAAGCATCCAAAGCATTTATGTCATGTTTGGATAGTTGTAAGTATGGGGTAGTGTACAGCACACGGCTGAGGACAAATGCATGAATGAGGCGACATAGGTCGCGCTCCTGACTACCTAAAAATAGCGTTGGTGGTCGGCACTCGTCGTGTCTTCTTTCTTCGTTCTCGTGTCGGGTGTCGCGCTGAAGCGTCGCGGCGTTCAGCAGTTTATTTTTCCCGCCAAGCAGCACGTGACGCTGATGTCACAAATATGACGTCACTAAAACACGTGACTTCAACGTCGCGTTTTTGTTTTAATTATGACGTCACTCTTTAGTTGTCCACGCATTTCGACGACGGCGCTGGCTGCGCACCATGAGCCGCCATGTTTTGAACGTATGGGCTTCTATGCAGCCTACGCTACCATAGTACATCTACCTTGTGTGCCCTATGCCCAGAACCCTTCGCTTCTTCCCTCCACATCCTTTCCCTCTGCCCGGCGGACCCTCCCCCGCGCGACCTAGAGAACCTCAAAACCTGGGAGGACTGGGAGACCCTGCTGCGCTCGGAGGACCCGGCCGTGCAGACCATCGCCACCGGCCGTGCTGCCAGTGTTATGGACCTCAGGAACATAAACACTTGAGTGCAGTGGGGTCGTGCGGGGACCCTGGGGCGTGCCCCGACTTCCTGTACCTGGCAAGTAAATCTAAAGAAGAAAATATTTGGGCACTTTGCAAGCAGTGTGTCGAGGCATCGCGTAATCTTCTTAAGGCGGAGGTAGTCTACATAGAATCGGAAGCCCAAAGACTTTTAGGTCTTCAGTGACTTCGACAACCGATAAGCAGCACTTGTATGGCACGGTTCTCATTTTTGCTTTGTGATCAGGCAGGGGCTGGCGCGGACGCCGAGCCCCACTACCAAACATTGCATGCTCCAGCCTCCCCAGTTTGGGGAAGTGGCGTGCGTCAACCCACCGCAGTGCAATGGAGGGCCTCAACACGGAGCCCGACCTTTAAGAGAATTTATTGTTTACCAAAAGATCTACAATTCAACAGACATGTTCAACAAGTTCACAATGTGGACTGCATTCAAAATCACATCACAAGTGGTCGATTTTTACAGTAAGAAGAGCTGGTTTTATGTAAACCCATCTCGTACTTATGTACAAACAGGCAAACGGAAAAAACAGAAAACGCAGCACTTGTCAACCTTCCTAGTATGGAAGGATAGGCGTGGTGACTCTTTTGTTCACAACAACAATGAATCTAGTGGACCAGTGCAGGAGGAAGGCTTCCTCCCCCTGCACGACAAGTTCCTCATTTAATTGTTTCAAAAGCAACGTTCGGAGGCGATGCAACAGAGGAAACATAGCTCTCTGCTGGCGTCCCCGCAAGAGAGCCAGTCCTCTCCGTTTCCAGAGCACATAGGTGCCAATGCACATTATGAGATAAAGAAAGGCGTCACGGTGGCGACTTTGCCATTGTACACGAATTTCGAACATGCGGGACACTAGTCTTCAAAAGCTGCGTGCGACTGGGCATTCAAAAGTGGCATGAGTTAAGGTTTCTGTTCGACCGCATTGCGGGCATGAGGCGGAGGGCGCCACGCCCCACGTCGCAAGGCGGTCGGCTGTGGGCAACGCTTCCCATTTTCTAAGCCAGGTAAAATTATGTACATCTGCAGGCAGGGAGACAGCAACACCCTGTTTCCGCTTTCTTTTTCGTGCTTTCCTGCGATGGTGACCATCGGAAACTCAGCACCAGGTAAGTATGCCTGTGCCTGGGTCGGGAAGAGTAGCCACGCTGGCGGACGCAGCACAATGCGCAGCTGGGCCTCCTGATTTCCCTGCAAATATTTCGTATTCTGTTCTTGAAACATTTCTTTTATACTATCCCTACGTAAAGAGCGACTGCCGGGCACAGGTTTATAAATATTGCTAGAATGATTAAAGAGCAATTTCCAAGTAAGAAACTTTTATAGTTGGCGAGACAGTCGACATGTGGTTTCTCTCGCGCATCTTCTAAAGCCATTGTGCAGTTATGCGGCGGAACGGTATATGTTAAGGTATTTTAATTTTTCTCTTGCACTGAAAAATTACGGACGGCACTTAAGAGTGCTAACGTGCTGTGGATACGAAAGCATGCATGCATTGTGTTGTGCTGCGGTGATGAGGTATACTACTCAAATGAAGCTGATCTGTTCGCGCCGCCCGAATGGAAGTTGATGAAAATGACGATACCCAAAAACAGCGCGAGAGAAGCCATGCGCTCCGAGGTTCAAAATTTTCTTCCAGAATCATATTCCTCGGGAGCGGCCTAATGAGAAGCTCCCGGTGAAGGGATCGTGGGATAGCGAGGAGGGTTGGGTCGTTGGCCGGTATTCTGATGCCGAGGGAGTCCAGGATATACCGACCTGTGGAAGTTTGTGTGAGCCTGATGTATGGGACCTGTTGGTGGGCCTCCACTAGTTCCCCGATCGTGTTGTGTAGGCCCAGGCCTAGTAATCTTTCTGTGGGTGTGTTGAGGAGAAGATGAAGTGCTACTTTGAATGCCTTGCGAATCAAAGCATCCAAAGCGTTTATGTCATGTTTGGATAGTTGTAAGTATGGGGTAGTGTACAGCACACGGCTGAGGACAAAGGCATGAATGAGCCGACATAGGTCGCGCTCCTTCATGCCTCTATGACGTCCCGAAACCCTGCGGATGAGGTGCGATATTGCGCCTACAACCTGCTTGAGTTTCTTGAGGGTAGTGGTATTTTTACCATCGTTCTGGATGTGCAGGCCCAATACACGGAGGGTGCCAACCTCAGGTACCGGGTCACCATCCAGTTCAATGGCAATGGGGGAGCGGGTGCAGCGGTGGTTCTTAGGACGGATGAGGAGCAGTTCGGACTTCTTTGGGGAGCAAGACAGTCCGATGGTGCGTGCGTAATTTTGGGTGAGGGTGGCTGCTTCCTGTAAGGTGCTCTCTATGTCGTCGTCACTGCCGTGAGTGGTCCACAGGTTGATATCGTCGGCATAAAGAGTGTGCTTCAGGTGGGGAATAGTTGCCAATTTTCGGGCAAGGGGGATGAGGGTAATGTTAAAGAGAAAGGGGGAAAGGACGGACCCTTGAGGGGTGCCGATACTCTGAAGCGTGTAGGAGGGGGCAGACAGAGGGCCGAAGTGTATCTCAGCCGTGCGGTCAGTGAGGAATGCTTGAATGTAGGCATACGTGCGCGCACCCACATTCAATGGGGATAGAGCAGTCATGATCGCCTGATGTTCAATGCGATCAAATGCTTTGGAGAGATCCAAAGCTAAGACTGCCTTGGTGTGACCTGGAAAAAGAGGGTCGAAAATGTCGTGTGTGAGTTGCAGCATGGCGTCCTGTGCGGATAGATGGGGACGAAATCCCACCATGGTATGCGGGTAAAGATTGTTGTCCGCCAAGTGACTTGTGAGTCTCGCTAACACAACATGCTCAAAGAGCTTCCCGAGGCATGAGGTTAGCGAAATCGGGCGAAGGTTTTGAAGTGTAAGTGGTTTGTTGGGTTTAGGTATGAATATTACCTTCGCGTGGCGCCAGGAATGAGGGAGGATGCCCTCCCTCCAGCACTGGTTGAAGTATTTCGTAATGTGGGTGATCGATTGGTCATCCAGATTACAGAGCATCGAGTTTGTGATCTGGTCTGCACCAGGAGTAGACCAAGATAGAGAGCGATGACGCGAAAGAAAGAGCCCTCCGGACTTTGCTAGAAAATTACAAAGTTCGTGTTTCGCACACGGTGGGTTTTTCGGCGGGTAGTCTCCTATTTCTGAAACAGAGCATACCCTATTCTGACACTGTGCGCCGAGTAAATACGGAGGGGCGGTTCATATGTTGCGACTTTAGAAGGCATAGCGAGCTGTGGTGGTTGATTAATGATTACGCTTCCAGTGTTCAGGCGAAGAAAGCAGTTCTTTTTTGAAAACCTTGAATATGAGCATCACGTTGTTTTGCTGGGGGACATTAACTGCGCCTGTAATCTTAATTTTTGGTCTGGACTGGGCAGAAGCAAAGATAGCAGGTCTGCAGTGCTATCCAGCGTTACTGAAAGCACGGAACTACTGGACACTGCATGGTTTATCTGTGCCGACGTCCTGCTCCCATGCGCGTGTCCAAGGAAATTTGCATGCTGGTCTGGAAGGAAGGGAAAACTTTATTTACACTAATGGTTTTTCCTGCGGTTTGGGCGCATCTTCAGAGACGTCTTGGTTCTACCCCCAGGAGCCTTCTCTGTCGATGTCGTCCGCCTCTAATCAGTGGTCGGTTGCCCTCAGTCCAGGGCTCCGGTGGCCACTGCCGCCCGTTGAGCTCGCTGTACCAGACCTTGTTCGTCTTCAAGCGGTCGCTGGACAGCAGAGTGTCCCACTGCTCCGCACTCGGGTTTTGTATTTTGGGGACCACGTGTATGTTTTGGCAGGCCCATGTGATGTGGTATGGAGTAGGTTTTTCGTCGCACCAGGGACATTTGCCCGTGTATATCGTAGGGTGCATTCTGTTTAGTATATGTAGGTTTGGGAAAGAGCCTGTTTGTAATTGTCTCCAAGTGACAGCTTCCTCTCTGCTGAGAGATATGTGCGGTGGGGGATATCGCATTCTTCTGCCTCTATAGTTTTGTAGTATGGCCGAGTATTCCCTGGGTGCTGGCGCGAGTTCCGCGGTCTCGTCGGATGCTCGGAAAGTAATGTATCCTCGAGCTATCCTGTCGGCCTCTTGGTTCCGTGCCACCCCCGTGTGCCCCGGTACCCACACAATTTTGTGTGGGATCTTTTCGTTTTGTTCTTCCTGGCGTTTTGTTCTTCCTGCGAGGAGTATACGGACCGCGTGACGACCTATCCTGCCATTCATGTAATTTCGGCAGGCTGTTTGAGAGTCCGTGAGTATTGTTAGTGACCGCCCGGTTCTATAGCCCTCCGCCACCGCTAGAGCAACGGCTACTTCCTCGGACTCTGCAGCTGTGCAGCCTCGGTGAGACGCGCTGGTCATTTCGCGTAAAGACGAATCGACCACCGCCGCTACAGCGATTTTGGTATCTCCTCCTCTCCAAGACGCGTCTGTATACACGGTCGTGGCTTGAGGAGCGTATGTTTTCTCAATGAATTCGGCCCTCGCTTCTCTTCTGCCTCGATGGAGGTTGGGATCCATGTTTTTTGGTATTGAAGCTACCTTGAGGGTCTTGCGAAGCTCGTCGGGGATCGTTGCCGTCCTCGACATTTCTCGCATCTGCTCGTGGTATCCGAGCCTCTGCAGGAGCGCTCTTCCAGTCGTTGTTTGCAACAGCCTGAGTTTTTGCGACTCAAGCTGCGCCTCTCGTAGCTCCTCAAAGGTGTTATGTAATCCCAGGGCCATGAGTTTTTCTGTAGACGTGTTGCGTGGTAGTCGGAGCGCTGTCTTATACGCTTTGCGCAGGAGGGCATCCGCTTGTTGTATTTCGTTTTTGTTGAGGCACTGGTAGGGTAGGCTGTACGTGATTCGACTAACTACTAGGCTTCTGACTAGTTTTAGTGTGTCCTCTTCACGCATGCCATGTCGCCTGTTGGTGATGCGGGTGATCATGCGTGCGACTTGTAGCGTATTTGCTTTCAGTAGGGTAAAAGTGTGAGTACTGCGCTGGTTGGGTTGAACCGACATGCCCAAAATTCTTATTGTTGTCTTTTCGGGTATGGGCGTCCCTTCTAGGTAGATGTTGAGTTTTAGGTCCTCGTTGGTTGGGACGGTCCGGTTTTGCTTGCCTCTCCAGACTCTCAGCAGTTCCGATTTCTCGGTCGAGCATGCGAGTCCTCTTTCTGCGAGGTATTGCTCTACACAAGAGGCCGCTTGCTGTAGCCTTTCTTCCTTCTCTCCGAGAGAGCCCGCGTTTGTCCAGACTGTTATATCGTCAGCATAAATTGCATGCCTGATGCCTTCGATGTTCTCTAGTTTTCGAGCTAGGCCTATCATAGCTATGTTGAAGAGTAGGGGTGAGATAACTGACCCTTGGGGTGTTCCCTTGTTTGGAGTGCGAATTTTGTCCGATCGAAGGTCTCCTATGCCGATGGTGGCAGTTCTGTCGGACAGGAAGGCTTTGACGAAGCCGTGGATTCTGCGTCCGCAATCCAGGTTGTCTAAGCCCGTAAGGATCGCTTCGTGGCAGACGTTATCGAATGCCCCCTTGATGTCCAGGGCCATTATGACATTTTCTCCCGTCCGACGTACGTTTCGCAGGACATCTTCTGTATTTGGAGGAGAACGTCCTGCGTCGAGAGCTTCGCTCTGAAGCCGAATATGGTATGTGGTACACAGTCGTTATCTTCCATGTAATTTTGCAGTCTTAAAGTTACAACCCGTTCGTAAAGCTTGCCAAGGCACGATGTGAGTGATATGGGCCTGAGGTTTTCAATTTGTAGCTTTTTACCAGGTTTAGGTATCATTATTACTTCGGCATGTTTCCAATCTTCGGGAACCGTCTCCGCCTCCCAATGTTTGTTAAGAAAGCTGACGAGCTCTTGTATGAGGTCGTCGCTCAGGTTGCGGATTAGGGCGTTGTCGATTCTGTCCGCTCCGGCTGCCGTGTTTCTGGTGGTGTTTCATATGGCCGCGTAAACCTCTTCCACAGTTATGGGGCGGTCGAGTTTCTCGTTTTCGGCTCCTCGATACGTTCCTTGGTATCGCGGGGGATTGTGATCGCCGAAACATTTTTCTCGTGCCTTCTCCAGTAGGGCGATGTCTGATCCCTCGAACGAGTGGATGAACCTGTGGATGGCTTTATTGTTTTCTGATTTTATTTTGGACGGATCGATTAGTGCTCTTAAGAGATTCCAGGTTCTGGCCATGCCTAGAGTTCCCCTAAGCGAGTCGCTGAGTTGTTCCCAATTTTGTTTCGCGAGTTGCATCGCGTATTCTTCCGCCTTTGCCGTAATTTCTGCTATCTTTAGTTTTAGTTTCCTGTTGTGTTTTTGCTTCCGCCATCTTTTGGTGAGGCTGCGTCTCGCTTCCCATAGCCTGAGGAGGTGGGCGTCTACTTCGGGCGTTGCTGTCGTTCTCCTTAGACTTTTTTGTGCATCGTTGTCGCGTTTCTCTCAGCATGCCGCTCCATTCCTCCAGTGATTGGATACCGCCTTCAGATTTGTTGCAAGCCCCGCGAAACGCGTTCCAGTCAGTGATTTTCGCCTGCCCAATCTGGCGTCTTATGGTGTCGAATGCTATACGTGTCCGGAGGATAAAGTGATCGCTGCCTAGATTTTCCATCATGTTTTCCCACTGTGACTCCCTGCTCTTCCTTACCAAGGTGAGTTCCGGGCATGTGTCCGTGCTCACGCTATTCCCGGTTCTCGTGGGGGTCGCAGGATCTGTGATTAGACTGCAGCCAAAGGATTCCGCTACTTCCACTAATGTTCTTCCCTTGATGTCTTGTTTTTGGTATCCCCAACTCCTGTACATGGCGTTGAAATCTCCTACGATGATGAGTGCATTTTCTTTGGCCAGCTTGTGCGCTGTATAAAACGGTTCGAAGAGTTTGGCTTTTCTTTGTCTCGGCGGGCTGTACACGTTCAGTAAGAACGTGCTGCTTCCCTTTCGCTTTTTCGGAATGAGTTCAACAAGCGCGTGTTCGATGTCGGTGTCCGCGATGGTATCGTGCCTTATGGCGGTAATGGTTTTGCTGACTAGGACGGCCGCTTTACCTTCGTTTTGACTCTCGTAAACCTCGTACCCTTGTAAGGTCGGTTTGATTCCGTCTCTTGGAGCGCAATTACATCAGGAGATGTGGGTTATGTGTTTATATATTGTTTTAAGAGGGCCTGGTTTTTGCGGTAGCCTCTGCAGTTCCATTGCCAAATATCTAAGTATTCTTGTTCTTGCCGATACGTATTGATCATGTTTACGCGTTACTGCTGTTGCCTTGTTCGCTTGCGAAAGCTGTTAGCGCTCGACGGTTGTACGCCCTTTCCCGAATGTTTTCGGTATGTTTTTGTTTTCGAAAAGCGCTTCTGGTCTCTGAGATCTGCCCTTGGAATTGTACTTGCATCTGTTGCATTTGCGATTGGATTTGCTGCATCATATCCTGCATCATCTGCTGCATCATCTGTTGCATTCGTGTTTCAAGGTCTCCTTCGTTCGATGCCTGTGGTTGTCGTTTTGGAAGGGCTCTAGTCGTGTCGAGTTCCCGCTGTTGTTCCTTTAGTGTTTTTGTGAGTTCCTCAACTTTGCGTTCGAGCTCTTTTTGTTTGATTCGAGCGAGTTCTAGCTCGCGTCTGAGCGCATCGCTGTTCGCGTCCTTCGGTTCTGTGACGCGACTGTCTTTTTTGTTTGTGTTGTTTATGTCTTTACCCTTTCCTACCGAGTGCGAAGCAGTGGTAGAAGCCCAGCTCACCTTGCTGCCGCTTCTCTGGGAAAGCTTCTTTTTCTCTTGCTTCTCCCCCTCCTGTGAGCCGGCTGGTGGTACAGGCGGGAAGGAGTTGGACCTCGATCGGCTCCTCGATGTCTCTCCCTCTGAGCTGAGCCATCGCTTGGGTGGTCGCCCGCGTAGGTCGCTCCGTCCTCTTCCTCCTGTGGGTTTTGGACTCGCTTTTTTCAATCTCTCTCGGCACTCCTTGGATCCGGTCCGGTGTGCCTCGCCACAGATTATGCACTTCGGCGCGCACTCGTGGTCGTCGGGCGGGTTCGAAACTCCGCACAGTCCGCACACAATAATGTTCGGTGTGGGGCATACGTCGGAGCGGTGTCCTTGCTGGAAGCAGACGTAACACACTTGCCTAGTGGGGCGGTACTGGTAGCATGGTACTTCTCCTCCGTAATATATGACGAATTTCGGCAAGACTGGGCCGTCGAACGTGAGCACTGCCGTCTTGGATTTTCCGAGCATCCTTGCCTGAAGTATGGTCACTCCTTGAGTTCTTCAGGAGGGGTACCTGGGTCTACACGGTGGATCACGCCGCGCAGGACGTCTTCCGGTGCTGCCACGTAAGCGTTTACACCATAAGTCTTTCCGTCGAATTTGAGACGGGTAATGTGCCGCACTAGCTGAGCCGTTTGCTCATGCGGGGTGCTAACGATAATGATATTGGATCCGGTGCGAAGCCTTACAAGTAGGTCCTCGTCCGTGCATTGCTGGCCGCACGCCATGACAATGGCGCGCGCTACTTGGTGGGTGGTGAGGGACTTCACCATGAGTCCTTTCTTAGGTCGAATAATGATCTTGTAGTCGCTTCTGGGGAGTGGCGGCATTCTTCGCCTAGGCCTGCTCTGCTCCCTTGATCCATTCTTGTTGCAGCCGGTCGCATCACCCGGTAATTTTCCGTCGTGTGGTTTGGCGGCCGGGCCGGTTCCCGTGCCTTTGCGTTCTTTTCGCCTTTGAAGTTTTCTCTGGCGCTTGGATTGTGCAAGCTCCCAGCTGGCATCGTTGTTGTACCCGGCTGGCTTGGACGAGGAGTCGGACGGGATCTCGTCCTCACTTCCCAAGTCGGCGTCTCCGAAGTCGTCTTCATCCATCTGTTGGAATTCGTTGAGAAGGACGTTTGGGGATTGTAGCGGCACATCGTTGTCTTGGCTGGGCCCCGCCGTATGGTCCGTCGTTGAAACGGCGTCAATGCTAGGCGTCGGCGTCGTCGACAAGGTTACCGGCCCATGCTCTCACGATGTCGAGCTGGGTGGCCCGTTAGGGTTAGAAGGCCGCCGCCCGCTTTAAAACTTTCAAGTCCGGTAGAAAGCCGAAAAATGGTCCTACCGCTTGCAATTTCTATCCTGGGGATCCAGAACTTGATATCTTTCCGTACTTTATGCCGGCAGGCGCACTGTCGCAATAAAAAGACAAAAATCTCTGAATGTCTGTGGACTCCGTAGTCGGCAAACACAGCTACAACTGCGCCGCCTTATTTCCGGCAGTCGGCTGGAGTAGACCAAGATAGAGAGCGATGACGCGAAAGAAAGAGCCCTCCGGACTTTGCTAGAAAATTACAAAGTTCGTGTTTCGCACACGGTGGGTTTTTCGGCGGGTTGTCTCCTATTTCTGAAACAGAGCATACCCTATTCTGACACTGTGCGCCGAGCAGATACAGAGGGTCGCTTCATATGTTGCGACTTTAGAATGCATAGCGAGCTTTGGCGGTTGATTAATGCTTACGCTTCCAGTTTTCAGGCGAAGAAAGCAGTTCTTTTTTGAAAACCTTGAATATGAGCATCACGTTGTTTTGCTGGGGGACATTAACTGCGCCTGTAATCTTAATGTTTGCTCTGGACTGGGCAGAAGCAAAGATAGCAGGTCTGCAGTGCTATCCAGCGTTACTGGAAGCACGGAACTACTGGACACTGCATGGGTTATCTGTGCCGATGTCCTGCTCCCATGCGCGTGTCCAAGGAAATTTGCATGCCGGTCTGGAAAAACTTTGTTTTGTCCAAAGCGCGTGTCGATGGTTCGGTGCTAGGTGGCCACCAGTCCTCGACTGTCGGCGACCTGGAGGGCGCACTCCCCGGCCCAGGCCTGGCCCGCTGCGTATGAGCTGGCCAACAAGGCCCCCACTGCTCCCTGTGTTTATGTTCAAAATGTTATTTAAAATGGCCTCGTGCGTCGCATTATCGAAGGCCTTAAAGGTGCACTGAAGAGGATTCTGAACTTGTCTTTTTGCCGCGGGAACTCGATCGACGCCTTCCTAGCATTCTTAGAAACTGCAACTTATTGCCCTGTATGGCCGATTTCCCTAATTAAATCGAATTAACGTCCGGCTCCCGCCCTTTATTTTGAATTCTGCCTCGTACGATGGGCGGAGTCGACAACGCGTGAAGTTCCTTTCAGCCAGCTCCGTGGAGGCTTTGCTTTCGCTTTATTTTGTTTTTTAGGTTTCCATGAATAAATAGTTTCATTCGCAGATAATATAGCCGCAAAATAAGCCCGCAGAAATAAAAATACGCGCGGACTATTTGCTACTACGGACTACTACGTATTACTCCGCCGATGGCAGAGCGGCAAGCCGCCACGGGACTGGGTGAAAGGCACTCCACGCGTTGGTCGACTCCACCCACCGTACGAGGCAGAATTCAAAAAGAGAGCGGGAGCCGGCCGTTAATTCGATTTAATTTGGGAAATCGGCCACACAGGGCAATAAGTCGCCGTTTCTAAAAATGCTAGGAACGTGTAGACCGAGTTCCCGCGGCAAAAAGACAAGTTCAGAATCCTCTTCAGTGCACCTTTAATCATGTCGAGTCCCAAAATGGCTTTAGTCCCCGTACCGTAGTCTTGGTCCACTATGCCCCTCTTAAGCAGTATTACAACGCCTTGTGCTGACAAGTTGGCTCTAAAGCCAATCACAAGACGTGACCAATCACAATACGCCAGCACACGTCGCGCGCTTTGAACAAAATAAAGTTTTTCCAGACGGGCATGCAAATTTCCTTGGACACGCGCATGGGAGCAGGACATCGGCACAGATAACTCATGCAATGTCCAGTAGTTCCGTGCTTTCAGTAACGCTGGATAGCTCTGCAGACCTGCTATCTCTGCTTCTGCCCAGTCCAGAGCAAGCATTAAGATTACAGGCGCAGTTAAAGTCCCCCAGCAAAACAACGTGATGCTCATATTCAAGGTTTTCAAAAAAGAACTGCTTTCTTCGCCTGAACACTGGAAGCGTAAGCATTAATCAACCGCCACAGCTCGCTATGTATTCTAAAGTCGCAACATATGAACCGCCCCTCCGTATACTCGGCGCACAATGTCAGAATAGGGTATGCTGTATTTCAGAAATAGGAGACAACCCGCTGAAAGACCCACCGTGTGCGAAACGCAAACGTTGTAATTTCCAGCAAAGTTCGGAGGGCTCTTTCTTTCGCGTCATCGCTTAATATCTTGGTCTCCTCTACAGCTATAAAGTTGAGCCGACTGCCGGAAAGAAGGCGGCGCAGTTGTAGCTGTGTTTTCCGACTACGGAGTCCACAGGCATTCAGATATTTTTGTCTTTTTATAGCGACAGTTCACCTGCTGGCATAAAGTACCACCTAAAAATATAGATTCACACTGGACTCTCGAGTTAAGTCTGGTAACGTCCGGTGGGTGAACTGAGCTGAACTGCGCCATCACTGCCGCGCAGTATCCCGCACGCAAACTGCCAGTCTGATGATAAAGATGATTATGATGATAATATCATAAAATGGCACATACCCACAAAGGGGATTAGCCATGACCACGGGAGGACTACCAGTTTTGTAAATAGCATGCGGCCAACATGAGATATCAAAAATTTGAGCAACTCACTTTCCGTGACAGCGGAGGTCGAGGGTGGTTAAAGGGCCTAATAAGCTTTAATTTTTTGGTAATTAAAGGAAAAGAAAGGGGGAAAAGAGATACAGGAATAGCAAAAAGAGAAGATCGAAATTTATGGATAAAAGGGGCATAACGAAAGCTTATGAGGAAAGAAGTTGTGATTCTAGAAGAAAATTTTCAACCTCGGAGCGCGTGGCTCCTCTCGCGCTGGTTTTGGTTATCGTCGTCTTCATCAACTTCCATTCGGGCGGCGCGAACAGATCAGCTTCGCTGGCCACTGCATTAGAGTATACGTCATCAACGCAGCACAACACAATGCATGCATGCTTTCCCATTCACAGCACGTTAGCACTCTTAAGTGCCGTCCGTAATTTTTCAGTGCAACAGAAAAATTAAAATACCTTAACATATACCGTTCCTCCGGACAACTGCACAATGGCTTTAGAAGGTGCGCGAGAGAAGCCACATATCGACTGTCTCGCCAACTGTAAAAGTTTCTTACTTGGAAATTGCTCTTTAATCATTCTAGCAATATTTATAAACCTGTGCTCGGCAGTCGTGCTTTACGTAGGGATAGTATAAAAGAAATGTTTCAACAACAGAATACGAAATATTTGCAGGGAAATCAGGAGGCCCAGCTGCGCATTGTGCTGCGTCCGCCAGCGTGGCTACTCTTCCCGACCCAGGCGCAGGCATACTTACCTGGTGCTGAGTTTCCGATGGTCATGGTGGTCGGGCTCCGTGTTCAGGCCCACCATTGCACTGCGGTGGGTTGACGCACGCCACTTCCCCAAACTGGGGAGGCTGGAGCATTCAATTTTTGGTAGTGGGGCTCGGCGTCCGCGCCAGCCCCTGCCTGATCACAAAGCAAAAATGAGAACAGCGCCATACAAGTGCTGCTTATCGGTTATCGAAGTCACTGAAGACCTAACAGTCTTTGGGCTTCCGATTCTAAGTAGACTACCTCCGCCTAAAGAAGATTACGCGATGACTCGACAGACTGCTTGCAAAGAGAGAGAGAGAGAGAGAGAAAACTTTATTTACAGAGGAATTCGGGGCACGCCCCAGGGTCCCCGCACGACCCCACTGCACTCAAGTGTTTATGTTCCGAAGGTCCATAACACTGGCAGCACGGCCGGTGGCGATGGTCTGCACGGCCGGGTCCTCCGAGCGCAGCAGGGTCTCCCAGTCCTCCCAGGTCTTGAGGTTCTCTAGGTCCCGCGGGGGAGGGTCCGCCGGGCAGAGGGAAAGGATGTGGAGGGAAGAAGGGAAGGGTTCTGGGCATAGAGTGCATGCCGGAGTGGGGAAGGAGGGATGATAATGGGCTAGGGTAAGGGGTGAAGGGAGTGTGTGTGTCTGTAGTCTGCGCCAGAGTGTTGCGTGTTTGTTATCTAGGGAGGGGTGGGGCGGGGGGTAGAGCTGGCGTAAGGCTCTGTGCGCCTGGGTCAGCTCACTGAATGAGTGCATGCGCTCCTTCGTGAATCCCCGATCAGAGGCCACCTGAGCCCGGTTTAAAGAACCTCGGGCTAAAAGGTTGGCGGCCTCGTTTCCGGGATTCCCGGAGTGCGCGGGCATCCATATCAGCTCCACTTGGCGGGGCGGGGGGGCATCGGGCGAGTCCAGTATGCCAAAAGCAGGGACATGGACTCGGCCTCGAGCAAAATTTAGAATCGCAGTTTTAGAATCGCTTAAAATGTACCGGGCTTCCGTGCGGGTTATAGCAAGGGCAATGGCGGCTTCCTCTGCAGCCTCTGGGGACGTGTCTGGAGGGAGAGGTAGTGTGAGGAGGGCGTATAAAGAGGAGTCCACCACAGCTGCTGTCGCTTCATCACCCGTGCAGGCAGCTTCCACCCACACGGCGTCCGGCTGGGGGCCGTACGCTCGATGAAGTGCCTTCGCACGGGCTCTGCGGCGCTGCTCATTGTGGGAAGGGTGCATATTCCTCGGGAGCGGCCTGATGAGGAGCTCTCGGTGAAGGGATCGTGGGATGGCGAGGAGGGTTGGGTCGTTGACCGGTATTTTGATTCCGAGGGTGTCCAGGATATACCGACCTGTGGAGGTTTGTGTGAGCCTGATGTATTGGGCCTGTAGGTGGGCCTCCACCAGTTCCCCGATCGTATTGTGGAGGCCCAGGCCTAGTAATCTGTCTGTGGGTGTGTTGAGGGGAAGGTGAAGTGCTACCTTGAATGCCTTGCGAATCAAAGCATCCAAAGCGTTTATGTCATGTTTGGATAGGTGTAAGTATGGGGTACTGTACAGCACACGGCTGAGGACAAAGGCATGAATGAGGCGACATAGGTCGCGCTCCTTCATGCCTCCATGACGTCCCGAAACCCTGCGGATGAGGTGCGATATCGCGCCTACAACCTGCTTGAGTTTCTTGAGGGTGGTGGTGATTTTGCCATCGTTCTGGATGTGCAGGCCCAATACACGGAGGGTGCCAACCTCAGGTACCGGGTCACCATCCAGTTCAATGGCAATGGGGGAGCGGGGGCAGCGGTGGTTCTTAGGCCGGATGAGGAATAGTTCGGACTTCTCTGGGGAGCAAGACAGTCCGATGGTCTGTGCGTAATTTTGGGTGAGGGTGGCTGCTTCCTGTAAGGTGTTCTCTATGTCTCCGTCACTGCCGTGAGTGGTCCACAGGGTGATATCGTCGGCATAAAGAGTGTGCTTCAGGTGGGGAATAGTGGCCAATTTTCGGGCGAGGGGGATGAGGGTAATGTTAAAGAGAAAGGGAGAAAGGACGGACCCTTGAGGGGTGCCGATACTCTGAAGAGTGTAGGAGGGGGAAGACAGAGGGCCGAAGTGTATCTCAGCTGTGCGGTCAGTGAGGAATGCTTGAATGTAGGCATACGTGCGCACACCCACATTCAAGGGGGATAGAGCAGTCATGATCGCCTGATGTTCAATGCGATCAAATATTTTCTTCTAAAGATTTACTTGCCAGGTACTGGCAGGTACCCATGTAAGGGGACGATTGCCCAAAACCGCCTTTGTACCCCTTGATGGCCTGCATAAATTTACTGTGATGCATGGTGATGTCTTTCAGTCTTTGTAATGCTCCTGTCACCTTTGATAGGATGGTGGATACCACTGCCTCTGTTAACTCGACAATATAGTCGTGTTTTCACCTTAGTCTGACGCACACCCCTACCACCCTGCCCTCTGACGCCGGCCTCGAGCCCAACTTAAAGAAGCGTCAATTTGCCGCCCGCCAGCGTACCATTTTAGACCACGTTGTCTCCAAGGGGGGTGTCCGTCCGGACACGTCCAGACTTCGTGCTGTGGCTGCGTTTCCTGGACCTACTTCTATCAAAGAACAGTGCAGCTTCCTAGATCTGTCCTACTACTTCCGCAGGTTTATACGCAACTTTGCCTCAAATGCTGCGCCTTTGAAGCAACTTCGTCCTGCAGTTCCGTTTTTTCGCAGTGGTCCCGAGTGTGTGGCAACGCCTTCCATTCCTTGCGCAGTCTCCTCACCGCCTCGCCGATACTGCGCCATTTCGACCCGACTGCACCTACCGAGGTCCATACTGGTACCAGTGGGGCGCCGTACTCGCCGAACGCAAATCTTGCTTTGCTGAATACGTCATTGCTTATGCCAGCCGCACTATCACAAAGGCTAAATCTAATTACTCGGTCACTGAACAACTGTGCCCTGCGATAGTGTGGGCCTTTACCGAGTTCCTCCCTTACCTCTACGGCCGCCCGTCTGAAGTCGTGGCCGACAAACATGCGCTGTGCTGGCTTTCCTCACTCATAGACCCATCCGACCGCCTCGAGAGGTGCGCCCTTCGCCTACAGGAATACGATATCCGCGTCGTGTATCGTACTGGCCGCAAGCATCAAAACGCTGATGCCCTATCCCGCTGCCCACTTCCAGCCATTATTTCCGGTCTTTCCACCTCCAGCGCCTCCTCACCGACGCTTCATATCAGCGCCGTTCATTCGGCGCAGCTTGCCGACCCACTCATATCATCTCTTCTTGACTTCCTCTCCAACCCAACGGCTGCTTCTCCATCGCATGCTCGTCGCCACCATGCTTCCATTTTTTCAATTCGTGATAATTTCCTTTATCGCCGCAACTACAGCTCAGGTGGCCGCAGGTGGTTGCTAGTTACTCCGCGTTACCTTCGCTCGGTAGTCTGCGCCCATTTTCACGCTGGCCCGGAATGTAGTCACGTCGGAGTATTCAAGACATACGCTCGCATCCGACTACGATATTATTGGCATGGCGTGTACACCTTCATCCTCACATACGTGCGCTTATGCCTTACCTGTCAACATCGCAAGCCACCTCCTCATCGTTCTGCTGGAGAATTGTAGCCGCTACCTTGCCTGCCACGCCCTTTTGACCGCATCGGCATTGATTTATACGGCCCCCTTCCGTACACTTCAGCCGGCAACCGTTGGGCTATCGCCTCGGTTGACCATTTGACAAGGTATGCAGAAACCGCCGCCCTTCCGGATGCCACAGCCTCAGAAGTTTCCTCGTTTATTTCGAACAGATTCATCCTTCGTAACGGCGCCCCTCGCGAAATGCTGAGCGACAAAGGCCATACCTTATTGTCGCATGTTGTGAAAGCACTGCTCATCAAGTGCAATATAATTCATCGCACCACCTCCCCAAATCATCCACAAACCAACGGCCCCACCGAGTGCTTTAACCTTACCCTCGGAGACATGTTGTCTATTAAAGTCTCTTCAAACCACTTTGACTGGGATCTCGTCCTTCCGTATGTAACCTATACGTACAGTACCGCTACGCAGTCCACTACTCGCTTCTCTGCATTCTTTCTCCTTTACGGCCCTCACCCTTCTGCTACCATCGATACCATTCTGCCGTACCAACCAGACGCTTTCGAGAGAGAGAGAAAAAAAATTTTATTGTATGAGGAATTCGGGGCACGCCCCAGGGCCCCCGCACGACCCCACTGCACTCAAGGGTTTATGTTCCTAAGGTCAATAACACTGGCAGCCCGGCCGTACACCTTTTTGAAGCCGCACAACACACCGAAGACTGTCGCCGCATCGCCCGCGCTCTCGGACGCCCAGTGTCGAGAAGAATTCCGCCACGACCTCAATCAAACGACGCCACACTTCTCCATTGGCACCCTTGTGTGGTTCTGGATTCCGACAAATATCCCGGGCCTGTCGTCAAAATTGCTTGCAAAATGCCATGGCCCGTACTGTGTCCTGGAGCGCACATCTCTTGTTATTTACACAGTAGAACCTCTCATCCCGTCTTCTGATCTCTGCCGACGTGGCCGCGAGACTGTTCATGTCCAGCACTTAAAGCCATTCAACGATCCTGCCATCCTGCGCAAAGACGAAGACGGACGTTCTGTTTTGCGGCGGCATTGCCTTCGCTGCGCGTGGTGTGTGCTCGCCCTGAGTAACCACTGACTATTGCCGCCCTGCTCCGGAGGTCCCAGTGCCTTCAGTAAACCCCCGCCTTACAGTATTTCCCTGATACTCAATCTTTAATACCTCCTTTGCAAGAGCAGCCTGCCTTTCATCACTTAATGCTTTCGAGATGGTTGTTCTTCAAGGAACCTACGCGTCAGTGGTCTTATTAAGGCCCCCTAGTATATTTCTGTGGTAAACTATTGTAACCGTGCTTTAATATTGTTAATGTCATCCACATAAGCCCCCGGATTAATTCTTTCTAGCTCATGCAGGTCATTTTAGATACGTCCAAGATCTCGAAGGTGATTACGCTTCAGAAATGCGACTCGTGCTGACGCTTCGATTGCCAGATTTGTGGCCTCCTGCTTGAATAGATCCCACTTCTGAAAGACCGAAAGATCACCCCGGGCCCGTCATTCATGTACCTTTTAAACAACAATTCATAGTACTCTGATAAATGTCACTTGTTAGGAGGCAATTATTCAGCTTCCACAGCTTCCACCGAGGCTGGAGAATATGGCGGCTGTGCCTTTCTATCTGGGCAGACACCATGAGATGATCACTAAAGAAAGTCGGCCATACAAAGAGGTGAGAGTTAGCTCACGCGCCCTGAGGGCTGATTCTGTTAGCGCTGCTGGCGAACAGTGTCTCCTGCCTTGGTTCCGTGACATATTTTTGGTGGAGGTGCTGGGTACTTTCCTGGCCTATGTCACACACACCTCCTCGCACTGCGGACCTCGCGCCTCTGCCGGTCGACACACCTGTGCACCGAGTAAGTCGCCGCAACCTAGGACTACCACCCCCTGCGCACGGGCCACTGGATTCTACTTCGGCGCCTTCCCCACGACCTGCCATGCAAGGTACTCATTATTACACCCTTCAGAATCCACGAGTGCCGAAGCCCTTCCACGGCAGTCAGCTTGAGGACGTGGAAGACTGGCTCATGCAGTTTGAACGCGTCGCAACTTTCAATCAGTGGGACGACGCCGCAAAACTTCGGAATGTCTTCTTCAGTCTGGAAGACGGCGCTCGTACGTGGTACGAGAATCGTGAAGAAGTTCTAACATCATGGCATGAGCTCCGCCGTCGTCTGCTCGAGACATACACCAGCGTGGATCGTCAGGAACGAGCTCAGCGGGCTCTGCAGTCCCGTATACAGATGCCCAATGAGACTGTCAGCATGTATGTTGAAGACATGACGCGGCTGTTCCGGAGAGCTGACCCTGCTATGTCGGAAGACAAAAAGCTCCGCCACTTAATGCGTGGAGTCAAAGAGCAACTCTTCGCTGGCCTCGTACGCAACCCCCCCCCCCCCCCCCCCGTACTGTCGCTGAGTTTTTGAAGGAGGCGGTTACAATGGAGCAGGTCCTTCAGAGGCGGTTCACCGTATACGACAGGCCAGTACTTGCTGCTTCCGTGACAGAGTCCTTCCCGGCATTCGGACAAAACCCTGATCTCCTACGGGACATGATCCGCTCTATTGTACGTGAAGAGCTCCAGAAAATTTGCGGTGCGTCGAAGCCAGCGGTCGGCTCTCTTGCTAGTGTCATCCGCGAGGAGGTGCAGCAAGTGATCAGACCTCCGTTGCTGGGTGACAAACCTCAGCCCTACCGGAATGACTTCCACCACCCGACATACGCTGAGGCCCTGCGACGTCCTGCCCCAGCATCTGCGTCATGCGTTCCTGACCACCGGCCGACATACGCTGAGGCCCTGCGACGCCCTGCCCCAGAATCTGCGTCATTTGTTCCTGACCGTCACGTCCCGCTACCTTCCGTGCAACCGGCGCAGTACTTCCCGAATGATCGGCCACCTCTGCGCAAGGCGGACGTCTGGCGTGGCCCCGACCGCAGGCGTTTGTGCTTCCACTGTGGAGAGCCCGGTCATTTATTCCGCCAGTGCCCATATCGTGAGCTCGGCCTGCAGGGCTTCCCCGCCGACGCGCCCAGACCTCCATTTGGTCAACGACCCCGCGATATTGAAGAATACTTGTCTCTGCAGCGTCTGCCACCCTCCGAGCGACGGCAGTCAAGATCGCCGTCACCTCGCCGACCGTCACCATCATCGGCAAGCCATAACTTCTCACGACCAGCGCAAGGCCGGTCGCCGAGCCCTCGCCGGGAAAACTGACGGCAGCGACCTCCGGGGGCGGGGTCGCTGGAACTCGACGCTCTACAGTCCCCCCCACAACGCGAACATCGGCTGGCAGGAACGTGACGACATCGACGCCCACAGCTTCAGAACATGAGGATCGGTTCTCACTCGACATACCTGTACTTATTGACGGTCACAACATTAGCGCGCTGCTGGACACCGGAGCTGATTTTTCCATTTTAAGCGGCAAATTGGCAGCTCTCCTCAAAAAAGTCACGACACCATTGTCTGGCACGCAGATCCGCACGGCTGGCGGCCACATCGTCACTCCGCTTGGCCAGTGTACAGCTCGGGTCCAGATCCGCAACTCCACGTTCGTTGTCAGCTGCCTGGTTCTGCGTGATTGTTATCGTGACCTGATCCTGGGCGTTGACTTTCTCCGTGAAAATGGGGCCATCATCGATCTCCGTCAGCGCACAGTTACTTTTTCGACAGACAACGCCGATGACACTTCCCACACTCGCCCATGTCGCTCCGCCCTTCGCATTTCCTCCGAGAGTGTTTTCATCCCGCCACTCTCCAGTGTTTTTGTTACTGTCGACTGCGATGGGCTCCGTGACGGAACAGCAGTCGCCGAAGGCAATATTTCAATGTTGCTGACACACGGCATTTGTACGGCCCGAAGCCTCGTCCACATACGCAATGGTAGGACCCAATTACTGGTTACTAATTTCACCCACGAACGTCGGCACCTCTTCCGCGCCACAGCGATCGCGTTCGCCGACCAATTAGCTGATGTTTCGGAATGTTTTGCGTGCACAGCCGTGCAATCTCCGAACATGTCTCTCGATCACATTGACATCAGCTCAGGGTTGTCCCAGGTTCAATGCCGCGCTCTCCGTACCTTACTACACCAATACACAGCCTGCTTTGCGTCTTCTTCGAAAGTTCAACAGACAGCCATTACGAAACACCGTATCATCACGAGTGAAGATGCCCGTCCCATACGCCAACAGCCGTACCGTATTTCACCTCAAGAACGCGAGGCCATCCAAACACAAGTGAAGGAGATGCTCACTGACGGTATTATTCAACCATCTCAAAGTCCGTGGTCATCGCCTGTTGTTTTAGTTAAGAAGAAGGATGGAACGCGGCGCTTTTGCGTCGATTACAGGAAATTGAACACCATAACTAAAAAGGACGTATACCCACTGCCCCGCATAGACGACTCGCTCGACCGCCTTCGCCGCGCCAAATATTTTTCCTCGATTGATTTAAAGAGCGGGTACTGGCAGATTGAAGTTGATGAATGGGACCGGGAAAAAACAGCTTTCATTACTCCCGACGGTCTATACGAATTCAAGGTGTTGCCCTTCGGCCTCTGTTCAGCGCCGGCAACGTTTCAGAGAATGATGGACACAGTTCTCGCTGGTCTCAAATGGCAAACTTGTTTAGTTTACCTGGATGACGTGGTCGTATTCTCAGAAACCTTTGACGAACATCTTAAACGCTTGCAGACTGTATTAGATGCCCTTCGGTCGGCCAATTTAACGCTCAAGCCCGAAAAATGCCACTTCGGCTACGAACAACTGAAGTTTCTAGGCCACGTTGTGAGCGCCGCCGGTGTCCAACCCGATCCCGACAAAACTGCCGCCGTGGCCGAATTTCCGGTTCCTACCACGAAGACAGCGCTGAAACGCTTCCTTGATCTGTGCGCCTACTACCGTCGCTTTATCGCCGCCTTCTCCAAACTTGCCGAACCCCTGACCCGTTTGACGCGGGACGATACCCAGTTCGTGTGGACTACCGAACAGGAGGCTTTCATAGAGCTACGCCGACGCCTGCACAGCAGCCCTGTTCTTGCTCACTTTGATGAGGAGGCTGCCACCGAGATCCACACAGACGCCAGCAACATCGGCCTGGGGGCTGTCTTAGTCCAACACAAAGATGGCATGGAACGCGTGATTGCATATGCGCGTCGCGTTTTGTCTCGCGCCGAAATTAACTACTCTACCTCGGAGAAGGAGTGCCTCGCGGTTGTGTGGGCCACGATGAAGTTTCGACCCTACTTCTACGGCCGCCATTTCAAAGTCGTCACAGACCACCATTGCTTGTGCTGGCTAGCCAATCTACGGGACCCATCGGGCCGCTTAGCAAGGTGGAGCCTCCGCCTCCAGGAATTTGACTACACCATAGCCTATAAATCTGGACGCAAGCACGAAGATGCCGACACGTTCTCCCGCGCACCAGTCGACCTAGCTGATGACAGCATAGAGGACGACAGTCGTTTCCTTGGAGTGGTCAGCGATTCCGACGTAATGGCGAGGCAGCGAGATGACATCACCTTACGACCCGTCATTGACCATTTGGAGGGCCGCACTGCTACCATACCCCGGGAGTTTTCCCGGAACCTCTCCTCTTTTTGCATGCGCAATGGCATACTGTTCAAGAAAAACTCGAGCCACGGCGACCGCGCCTATCTCCTCGTCGCGCCGGCAGACCTCCGTGCCGACATCCTTTTTGCCTCTCACGACGAGCCCACCTCTGGTCACTTGGGGTTTACACGCACTCTCGCTCGAGTACGCAAGGCCTATTATTGGCCTAAACTTGCTGCCACCATCCGCCGCTACGTCCGAGGTTGCCGTCAGTGCCAGCGCCGCAAGTCGCCTCCCCTCAAGCCCGCGGGTTTACTCCAACCAATTGCACCTCCTCGTACGCCCTTTGACCAAGTCGGCGTGGATCTTCTCGGCCCATTCCCCCTATCGTTGGCCGGCAATAAGTGAATAATTGTCGCCACAGACTACCTGACACGCTATGCCGAAACCAAAGCGGTGCCGCGTGGCACATCGTCTGAAATTGCGCAGTTCTTCATGCATCGCATTGTTCTGCGACACGGCGCCCCGTCCAGCGTAATCACCGATTGGGGAACGGCTTTCACAGCGCAGCTCATGCACGAGGTATTCAAGTTGAGCCATACCAGCCATCGCAAAACTACTGCCTACCACCCGCAGTCCAATGGGCTCACCGAGAGACTCAACAAAACTATAGCAGACATGCTCGCTATGTACGTAGACGTCCAGCACAAGACTTGGGACGAGATCCTTCCATACGTGGCTTTCGCGTACAATACGGCACTACAAGAAACCACTCACTTTACGCCATTTCGCCTTGTTTATGGGCGCGGTGTGCACACCATGTTGGATGCCATGTTTCCATGCACTACTGACGACCGGGCGCTCACGCCACACGCCGAAGAATTTCTCCAAAACGCGGAGGAAGCCCGCCAACTCGCCCGCATGCACATCAGGAGGCAACAGGGCTCAGATGCACGCCGCTACAACCAGCGACACCGCCACGTCGAGTACCAACCGGACGACCAAGTGTGGGTGTGGACCCCTGTCCGTCGCCCAGGCATGTCGGAAAAACTCCTATGCCGCTACTTCGGCCCATACAGAGTGTTGCGTCGCATAACAGATGTGACTTATGAAGTTCTGCCCGACGGTTCTGTGCACAGTGCGCGCCGTCGACCCCAGCCAGAAGTAGTGCACGTACTGCGTATGAAGCCCTTTTTCACGCACTGACAGCGCTTGCACAGTTGTTTCGGTTTTTGTTTTTTCGCACAGGCCCGTTTTCCCCCTGTCATTTTTCCCCTTCGCTTGTTGTTCCCCTACTTCCTTCAGTTAGCTCGTGGCGACGTATTGGTTTTCCGTATTCCCTTTCTTTTTTGCCGGTAGGGGGAGTAATGCCACCAGGTGGCCCCTGGTGGCATCAGAAGAAAAAGAGGTGAGAGTTGGCTCATGCGCCCTGAGGGCTGATTCTGTTAGCGCTGCTGGCGAACGGTGTCTCCTGCCTTGGTTCCGTGACACTATGTAGCCATGCACATTAGATAACAGAGTCCAGTAGAAACGTAGATCCTGTCTAGACGACAGTTTGAGATTGGAAATGCGTGAAATGAATACTATCACATTTTGGAAAGCGCAGGCCGCAGCACATCAAGCTCGCTCGGGCCAGTGTCCGCAGGCTTGGGATCAGGAGGCTTGAGTCCTGCATCTTCCGCTCTTTCGATATGTGCTGGTGCCAATTTTGGGCGGTCGACACCTGGAACCTTATTGCTGGCCTCACCCTAATATCCTCCGAAATATCTATGATGTGATCAGCCGCCGCGGTGGATCAGTGGTTATAGTGCTCGGCTGCTGACCCGAAAGACGCGGGTTCGATTCCGGCGCGGCGGTTGAATTTCTTTGGAGGAGAAATTCTAGAGGCCCGTGTACTGTGCGATGTCAGTGCACGTTAAAGAACCCCAGGCGGTCGAAATTTCCGGAGCCCTCCACTATGGCGTCTCTCATAGCCTTAGCCGCTTTGGGACGTTAAACCCCATAAACCAAACCATCTATGATGTGATCAGTGACTGCATCTTCCTCTTTCGACCAATGTCCCTGTCGCAACCTATCGGCGTACATCGTGACATAGCTGTAGACACAGTGGCCAAAGTGCCGCAGTGTGTACATTGTGTCGTAGGGCACTGTCTTCGTATATGACCAACCGTGCTGCGCCAAAGGCACAGAGGAGGTCTGCCAGGGGTTACACCCAACGAGTGTATGCCAAATACAGAAAGCGTGTGGGGGCACTAGAAGTTGAAAAGCCATCCTTCAGCGTCAGAGAGACCTCACGATTCGTCGCTTCCATGTGTTCCATGCCCGTGGATCCCTCGCCGCGAAAGAGCAAGCTCTACGAGCAGCCATCACTGCGGCCGAGCATTTTGTTCAGACCAGCTGTATGCCATTGTGCACGGGGCAAATCGGAAATCATCCGTATTCATGGTCCCCTGTCGTTCCCCTGACCCAATCATGCTCGAAATTCACAACCACCCAATAGAAGAAAAATCACTCACCCGAGTGTTTGGCCTCTGAGCCCACCATGACGGCAAGCCCACCCACACCACTGCAACTCTGCGCGCGTTCGTGCTCAATACATCTTGTATGGTACGACGTATCACTGTACATCGCAAGGGCATGCGCGAGGACGACACTATCTGTCTCGTCACTTCACTGGCCATGAGCCGAATCCAATATGGTCTCCCATACCACAATATTGATCGCACCGCTGAGAGTAGGATCGATATGCATATCCGTACCCTCTTTAAAACAGCTCGGGGCCTCCTTGTGTTTACATCAACCACTAGACTGCTTGCACTCGGGGTTCACAACACGTTTGCGGAGACTCGTCTCCTCACCACCTCGGCGGGAAGGGCAACCCGCAAGCCACCAGGACTATGGCCCTGACCGCAATTCTTCCCAAAGCTATCCGCTCCCGCCTTTACATGGGCACTATCCCTCGCCATGTGAACCACGAGTCACAGCCCCCCCCACTCTCCCCTCGCCGTCTGGCCCATCTTCGCAGCCTCCGTAGACAATACGTCCAGGACATCTCGTCTATGTATATGGATGTGGTTTCCTTTGCACAGCACTACAGATATGCCTGCGCTAGTGTCAATCACGCCAGCACCCCTTATCTTGGAGCGTCCTTCACGGCACTGGATCCGGCGGCCGCAGAAGCCATGGCAATAGCCATCAACATCAAGATGAGCGACGTGCACCTAACACCCTGGCACCCACATTTTTACAGACTTCCAAGCCGTCTATAGAGCCTGTACGACTGCAGACGTGCCCCGCGCACAACTCTCCGCGTTCTGGGCGGCCATCTCCAGTATGATCATATCAACACCTGGGTCCCAGAACATGCAGGTCTCGGTGGCATTATTAGGGCAGATGCCCTCGCTAGAGATTATACCAACCGAGCGGGGCATCCTGACTGTACTCTCTACCCATAATCAGCCCATTTTTCTACCTGCCTAGGCCCTAGAGGCCCTCCGCATTAATAGGCGTCTCTACCCCCCTGCCACATAAGAAACTTTCCCCGGCGAACTCCTACCACCTAAGACGTATCTAAACACTCCATTTCCCAAATTTCCACCACCTACACCGCATTCAGCCAGCATTATACGCAGATATATGTCCTTGGTGTGGCGATATTCCTACATTCCCGCAAATTACATTAACATGCTTAGCTAAACCGAACCACTTAAAGCCGCACAACGCGGCGCTGGAGCAGTGGGAGGTGACGCTGGCTAGCGCCTTGGAAGTATAGTGTACTAGAATATTTTCTAGTACACTATACTGGAAGGCAAGGACGCGCTAGTCGCCATCGCCAAAGCGTCGGCGGAAGCCACTGCAGTCCTGTACTGACGGACAGGACTGAAGGAAAATCCTGGACTGCGAGTGACGGTGCGGCTCACCGCGCCCAACCGGGCATGAAGACGCCTGTCTGTGCGGCTTTTCATACATTTATGATCGCGGATAATTCGTGCAGATAAGATATGGTTTTAGTCGCGACGAGCGGAAAACTATATAGATTCGATTCTTCGTCGCCGCATCGATTGAGCGACAGCCGGAGATATAATAATGAGTGAACTTCTGTTTTCAGCTCCTCGAAACTAGCGAATGTAGAGAGAGAGAGAGATAACTTTTATTTTTCAGCTCAAGTCCGAGCCTTCCTCTATTTATCGGCGGGGGCGGAGTAGGGCCACATGTCCCTTGGATGTGTCGGAGGTGGCCAGCGAGGAGCGGCCAGAGGGTGGGCTACAGAGAGGTTGGTGGAGCGGTCCATCGGGCCCACGTGAGGTGAAAGGAGAGAGGCACGGTGTGCGAGGAAGGTATGGTGGGAGAGTTAGTGGCGCGGTGGCATAACCAATATGTATGAATGTTTGAGGGATGTTCTCCGCACACGAGACAGGCGGGTTTGCCCGGTTTACGAAGGATATAGTGGGAATACAGTTCGCAGGGAAGGGAGTTAGTCTATGCCTGTCGAATTAGTCTATGCCTGTCGAATTTCCTTTGCCGTCGACACGGCAAAGGAAATGGGAGGGTGAGGGAAGGGTTCGTCGCATGTGCCACTAATTGCGAAGGTGTTCGCAGCGGTCCTGTAGGTGTGTAGCGCGGTCTGCCTTGAGATTATAATGAGCTGGCCAGGTAGTCGGAGGGCCCGGCGGTATTTTTTCACGAGTCATAGCATGAGCAAGCTCATTTCTCCGGTATACCTTGATGACCAGGGATCCATTCAAGGCGGACATGGAGTCTGCACGTATATGGTGATGGTGGAGGAAAGGTGGTTGTGAAGCGTAATCGCCTCTGCTATGGCCAGAGTCTCTGCGTCGGTTGAGGAGGGCACTCCTGTGTGGAGATGTGTGGAGGTGCTTTGAGGGCCGGCGACTGCAGTAACAACTTGGTGCTGGAGGATATGGGCATCGGTATAGTAAGTGTCGTGGCCAAGTGCGGGTAAATGGTTCGCCAGTGCTTCACGCCGCCCGGGATTTACCGTTGGAGACATGTGACGTGGAGTGGGTTTTACAGTAAGACGCCGGGAGGCTTTTCCATGGGGGAGCAGATCGTTGAAGCGGGGGCAGGTAGAAAATTGTGTGTCCGAAAAGGCTGAGGAGGTTTCTGCCTTGCTCGGAGGTAGAGAGACGGTATATCTGGGCTCGGTGGTGTGCTACTGCGCGTTCTTCGAGGGAGTTGAAAATGGCGGCGTTGGCGATCAGAGCATTTGCGGCGTAGATGGGAACTCTCAATGCTAATCGAGTGAAGCGAGGCAGAGAGGCTTCCAGTTTGCTTACTTGAGAGGATGTGAGGCGTTGATAGGGGTAGGCGTACATGACCCTCGAATAAACGAATGTTTCTATAACTCGACGGAGTTCGTGTTCTCTGAGTCCATGCTTTTGGCGAGATATACGGGACAGCATGTGGCGAATTTGGTTCAGTCGTTGCAGGAGAGAGAGAGAGAGAAACAACTTTATTGCCATAGATTGGTGAGATTTAGGGCAGGTGGGCTTGTTGTCGCCCCCAGGTGGGGGCGACTTCCTGGGCCCACGAAATGAGTGCCAGTTGGATGCTTTTGTCTGGCCTTTTGAGGAGTTGGTTCCATCCTTCTTCGGAGGGAGCTGGCAGTAAGGTTCGAGGTGGCGGATTTCCCGCGCAACCCCAGAGGATGTGTGCCTGGGTGGCGATTTCTCCCTGGTAACAATTTTGGCAGACGGGGTCGTATTCCCCGTCTGTGATGAGTGAAAGTCTAGAATGACTAAGGATGGAGTGCGTCTGCAACCTGCGGAGCAAGCTGGCTTGCGCTCGATTCAAGTCGGGGTGTGGAGGCGGGAACTGGCGTCTCATCTCTCTGTAGAGGTTAGTAATTTCGGCAAAGGTCTGGGGAGCCTCGGCAAGAGCGTCTGGGTCCGTGGGGCCGGCCGCCCGGTTGGTTAGTCCTCGGGCTAGTCGGTCGACCCCTTCATTTCCAGAGTTTCCCGCGTGGGCGGGTACCCAGACCAGGTTGATCTTATGGTCGAGAGTGCAGCCGCGAAGGATGCGTGCGGCGGGGTGGCAGATAAAACCTGCCGAGTAATTTTGTATCGCTCTTTTGGAGTCGCTTAACTGTGCGCGTACGTGGGTCAGCGATGGCCAGCGCGATGGCGATTTCTTCTGCCGCTGTCGGAGAGTGAGATACTACTGTGGCGGCGGTGACGAGAGTAGATTGTGGCGTGGTTGCACAAGCCACGTATTTGTTTGCACTTTGCCGTGCAGCATCTACGTATATTTCGTGTTCGTCGGCAAGGTATGTGGCATCTAGTGCTTGGGCTTTCAGCTGACGGCGCGTATCATGGCGGCCAGGTAGCATGTTTTTGGGGATTGGTTTTGTAACTAGGCGGCTATAGACCCCTATCGGAATGGGCGTCGTGGGGTGGACGTCGCCTATGGGGTTGATGTTGAGACGGTCAAGTATGCAGGAGTTGGCTAAGCCACACGTTGCACTTGCCATTTTGTTGAAAAGTGAAGCCAAGGATCTTGATGTAACTCCGTCGGGGGATGGGGGTTTGTAGCGAATGTATACCGTGCACTTTCCAATGCAGACGCTTCGCAGAGAAGATATATCGCGCAGCAAGCAGCACTCGCACTATATATATACGTTGGACGTGACTTCAAATGTATGGACATACAGTGAAGTCCGCCGTGCCTTTAATGAGAATGGGCTGGGTCCGTCGAACGTACCTTTATCATTCTTAACTGGTATGATCTAAGAGCTCTGGTTTGTGCTTTCAACTCTAACCGCTAAAAGCGCGTTTAGCGGTTGCATGAGCTAGTGCGCACATCGTAAAATGCATCGCGGTTAAACTGCTCTGTCGAGAGGTGATGATGATGATGATAGTAATAATACTTTTACTGACAATAATGAAAACCGCATACATGATCAGGCCTGCCAAAGCCATATGACATCGATCACCTCAGATCACACAGATATGGCATACGACAGTATTGCTTTTTAAATACTGATTTTGGATTATGTACTTTCCTAATTTGAATCTGCATCGTTTGCTGCACGCAATAGCGTTGCGACAGTTATAACACAGTGAGCAGAGAAAATAGAAACCGTAGCTGGCGCTCATTTTCTGGATCAGATGCCGCAGGAAAAACTAAATAACTAGAAAGCACGCGAGACTTGAGCAGAATGAGAAGTGAGACATGAGGCACTGCCAAAGGAAAAAAGAGGAAAGAAAAACTACTCAGGCAGCGAGTAATTTGCGCAGCGCGTGGGGCGAATGATGGAGCTAACAATTCTGTGGTGGTTCTTGTGATGCCTCCTCCTCGCGATTAAGGGGGGAATAACAGTTGTGACATGGCACGAAAGCAGCAAAAAACGGTCATCGTATTCTGGTTCATTGCAAGGCACTAACGTCATCTGAGCTGGTGTGTGTGGCTTTCGAAACCGAAACTGCGCCGAAACTTTTTTTTTTATATATAGTGGCACTTTCGGGTCACATGATTCCGAGAGAGAAGCGGTGGCGGCAGAAATAGGTAGATGCAGGTGTGATCTGAGGTGATCGAAGGCATGTACATACTTACTCGCCTACTTTGAAACGTATACATACTTGTAGCTGAACTGGCACCAAGGCGTGCGTTAAAAACAGCATGGATCTTTTGGAGGCTTGCCGTGCAGCACTGCAGGATGAAAAAGTCCGGAATCGTGCGGTACAAGACGCGAAGGAATATGCAATATCCCACGGTAAGAGCTGCTGAATGTCGGCGAATAGTTTAGCTTATGTTCCCATGGGTAAGATAAGTTGCCGGTCTAAGAATCTGGTGAGCAACACCGGTCGGTGTTAGGCGGATGCGTTCGTTCGTCGAGCTGTTTAGCCCCTGCTCTTGATCAAATCGACAGAAAACCTGGTATGCTGGTTACTTTTTCGTTTTGCTGCCATGGTGATCACAAATAAACTAGCCCCGAGAATGTTGCCGTAATTTGAGGAACGCTGCATTTACTCTCTCGTGCATCAGTACCTAGTAAATGTCTAAATGTTCTCTCAATGTCAGTGTTGGTCGTAGCACGTACGATATGCTTTTAGCTAGGGCATGAATGTCTAGGTTAGCTTAATTTTGCTATCACCCCGGTAAACTTGCAACTTCAGTTGCGTGCGCTATCTTGACCGACACCTATGTGTACTTGCTTAATTCATGTTTCACGCGTTTATAACTTAAAATCTTTTTTTGCTGTATTGTTTTACCAGTCTTCAACAGTAGTTGTGTAGTCGCGCCTGCAAACATCCATGGTTTAGAGGAGAAAAACCTGTAGTTAGTTCTTTTGTGCGACCGTCCTCGGAAAGTTTTCTATCCTGTGTCTGCTGAAGACACGAAAAGCCACTTGAAGTAGGCGAGTGATAAGCACGTCGCAGACTCTGCTCGATTGCGGAGACAGCACTTGTTGCAAATTCCGGTCGGGCAGCGTATGATCCGGTATCGCGTTCCGCATTGGCGTTATTAAAGGGAGGGGGGGGGGGGGGGGCAGGTGGGCAGGTGCAGGGGCCGAATTGGCTGTAGGAACGACCAGGTAGCCCCAAACATTAAAACTATGTTGCAAAATTCTTGTATAAGTTCCAGTGACATTGCATATATTACGTGGCAAACATTGTTCAATACCTAGAATAAACATGACGTTAATGCTGTGTACTAAACGTTAAATCGCAATGGAAACCAACACTACAGGTATATTTCAAGTGCTGACTCAGAGCTGTTTAGAAGACTTTTCTCATGATCAGTTCATTAATAATTATGGGAACACTTTTTATGGCTATGGTATGATAGACTTCTTAACGGTAGCAGAAATCCACAGACGTGATGGATGAAAGCAATCCTATTGGAGGCCAGTACTAGGGCCTCTTGAAAAAGAGCACCTTCTCTGCTAGGACCCGTGTGCGCTTTACCAACTCCAGTTTAAACCAAGCATACCGGGAGAAAATAGGAGGATATTGGACGATAGCTGTCAGCAATAACTATACACTTGTGCATAGATTTTGTTCTGTATCTGTCCTTATGCCCGTACAGTTACGACGGTGAGCTGTTTGTCGCCTTCTGAATTTGCAGACCATTAGTGGGTTGAGGAGTATTGGTTTGAAGTATACAGAAGGATATGTGTGCTTATTTGTACACGGTTTGTTGCGGGGCTAGGTTATTTCTTTCAGCGATTATAAAATTCATAGCACTTGCAGACGCAGGCACAAAGACATGCGTTCCTGCGTTGTTCTTGTTTTTGCGCCTTCGTCTCCAAGCGCTGTGGATTCCTTGATGACTTAGTTGTACTATGTTGAGCGATGTGTGCATTTAATTGAGGGAAGGTGTTGTAGTTTTTTTATTTTCTTGTAGTGTTTGGCTGTGGAAGCTTATGTATGGGCACCTTCCTGCTGATTCCTTGCTCTTATTTCTTTGTTTTTTTCCCTATGGCTCCGAGCATTGGGCTTAGGTGTTTCATTTCTTTCTGCCTTCAGGTATGTGCATGAAGTCTAAGTCGCATGAGCCAGATAGCTACACGTTTCTGCCATTCTGCCTGCTGCCGTCGCCCATCCCGCGTGGAGCCCTCGAACAAGTGAAGGCGCTGCAAGAGGACATCAACCTTCTCGTGCACCGTGTTGCGCATGACTACGAATTTCTCCGCGACTGCTTGCAGAGGCAAGTTGGGAACCTGCAGAGTTCTTTATTCATTCCTGTAGCCAAACTTGGCTTTGAGATGTGCCTACTTTCTGGAGCCAGTTTTTAGAAACCACCCTATGTGCAGCGCTCATCAATCGTGTGTGGAGCACTCAAATGATGCACTGAGATGCAAAGGATCCAATGTTTGGACATCCTGTGCTGAATTTGAAGCGAGGCGCTTGTGTCTGCAAGGCCTGCATATCTGTGTGGTTTTATTTTCTACCAAGCATTGTCTCAGGAACCTAGCAGACTACCCGATGTTGCTTTGTCTGCTTTGTAGTGCTCTGCTTGAGCACTTTTGTCTATAGATGTTGCTGTACAAACCACCTGTGATATCCAATGATGATTGTGACTGAGCACCTTGTGTCTTTGGAGCTGTTAGGTTGACATGCCAACAGGTGGCATAGGAATTCAAAAACACTGAAGTTTTTTTCCAATCATTATTGTCTTTCTCGAAGCGATGCGTGTGTAGGAAGCTGTTCTGCTGGCATGTTTAACGAGCTCTGGTAATAAGTTTAATCATGGCAAGCAAGCTACCTCGCGTTTCTGCAGATACAGCAGATACAATCTAAAACGACATGGTTGACTCTGTAGCTGTAAGATTCAGCCTCAGAGCTATAGCAGACGCATGTAGATGTTAGCTACACAGCAGAGCATATATGTGCAGCATGTCTGTGTTTCTTTTTTGTCTGCCTTTCACATGACAACCCTTTTCCACTCACATCAACTGCAGCGTCATGTGTTCTGAGAACAAAGGAACTAGTGGATACGATTATGCCTATCTGATTGTTGATTACTTTATGCCATTCTGTTGCTCCGCTATTGTCAAATTATGTATTGGTTTTTGCGAAAGTGATGGAACAGACTATACACTGGAAACAGGGGCTCGTTATTTCATCAGAATAATACCGATGTGAAGAAAGGAGGGCGGAACTGTTTTTAATTTTGTAGCAGTGGCAGGGAGGCTAACCTGTCTTGCTTGCATATCCAGAAAATGCATTTCGGATTTCCTATGGATATTGGGCCTTTGGTTTCTCCTTAGTGGATGATGAGCAGTTCTCTTTTGAAACTAGCAGTGAAAATGTATTTTTCCAGGAAAATACAG
Source organism: Amblyomma mixtum (assembly GCF_055824585.1). Classification (NCBI taxonomy): domain Eukaryota; kingdom Metazoa; phylum Arthropoda; class Arachnida; order Ixodida; family Ixodidae; genus Amblyomma; species Amblyomma mixtum. The sequence continues at coordinate 157,771,629 of NC_143016.1, forward strand.
TGGCAGTATAATAATGAGTTACAAAAGAAAGGCTTCAGTTATTTCGACATTACAAGCCAACTGTGGCTTGTCTGGCACTGATTCTGTGGTCTTTGAGAATGGAGACATCTCTCTGCGTATTTGTTGCCGTCAACTAAGCCGTGACTGATATGTTGTTGCTTCCTGTTTTCGTGACACCAACTTATTTTGCCTAGCTCATGATGTTTCTGCACCTGCCTTGTAACTTCACATTGCAGACAGTCAGTCTAAATTTAAGAATTTCAGAAACCAGACCTACTTTGCATATGAACCTGTTGGCCCTTGTGTACATAGCTAACTTGCAGCTTCTTTGGAGAGTGCTATACCTAGTGGTCATTTATTTATCTGACAAATTCAGTGCCCTTCATTTCAGTGCTTGGCTGCTTTTTTTTTTTATGCTAGGTGGCAAATACATTAAATAATATCTCTGTAAGCAATGAGCTTGGTAGCACACCCTTCAGCATAGTCATGTATGCTAGTGCATCCATTTACATACCTTTATAGCACATCAGGGTTACATTCTTCAACATAGTGCCCATAGAGCAGCATTTCAGAAGTAATTTTAAAGTGACAGCATTAGATGGTTGTCGTCGCACAAAAATTCCGGCGATGTTCAGTGCCATGAAATTCGCTAATTGGTTGAGAGCGGTCACGTGACTCTGTGATGTCATTACAGCCTATCCACCAGGCTATGAGCTGCCTAATTTTTAGACAACAGCTTAGACAGATAATCAAAATCAAAGATCAGAAAAAATGTGATATATGCAAATGTCGGCACCATCACAGCTTAGCTGATAGCTGCTACTACAGCTAGCTAGCACCAACAGTCACAAAGCAACTGATGCAAGCACACACAAAAGTTGTGACTGAAGGTGCGACAAATGTGAAATTCCACTCTTAAGGTGAGATAAGTGTCCCCACTGTGTTTTATAAGCACAGTCAAAGACTGGAATGACCTTTCCATCCATATCACCTTGTTGATGAACCGTCATCAATTAAAGTCTGCCGTCGAAAATAATCACTGACGATTACTGACATATCTCATGCTCATTCCTTGTGTAATGCCCCCTGAGCAAAAAATAAATGAACAAGCATGAGTAGACAGGCGTTATAGTGCTTAATAGTAGGATTCCTTCTCGGTTTCCGATGTCCTATGCATCTTCGAATCAAATTTATTGCATGGTTTCCCAAGTTGTCTGATAAAGCCTGCAGATTTCAGTGATACCATTTCCAGCCATTGACTCTTTGTACACAGCAGTGTACACAGCTGCCAAAATTAGCAATCGATGGTTTGCTGTGGAAAACTGATAAACCATTTAGGCAGAAATAATTGTTCTTAATTTAATTGGTAAACAGCCTCTAAAAGTGTTAAAGGTGAACTGTTTTGCATTGTACTTTGCTAAAATGCTCGTTAGCTAGAGGCGTGGTAGCATGGTGTCTTGCTTTAATGTCAATGTCAGAGGGCTAGCAGAGGGAAAAATGCCCTCTGTTGGTGAACCAGGAGTGTAGAAGCTCGGCCGTAGTAGCTGTTCATTGCAGCAACAGCTACAGTGCAAAAGTCCTGAATTATTAGTGATAATTTGGTGTGTATCCTGGTTTTATACTGTTTCGTTTGAGAACACTGCCTTGAGGGATTCCTTGGCTTGAATATGGTTGTCTAAGTGAAATTTCTTACCTAATTGGTCTTTGCCTTGCCATTGGCTAACCACCAGAAGCGTCTTAGTTGGTAAAGAGGCTGCTGCAATAGAGTAGTGATCCCAGATTTAAGCCCTGAACATGGACGAATTTCTCTTCAATGAGAGAAGAGTCGAGTAAGCTGTACAGCTTTGTTTTCCAGTAGCCCGGCTGTTGACAGATGAAGGTGCATGGAGATAATTCTCTGGTTGGAAAGCTACTCTATGTCAGGACGCTTCCCTTGAAGGCTTCAGTCTATATATTCAGGGCCAAGTTGAGACAAATTAACTTCTCTCGTTGTGGTTCTCGGTAATGTGTCTACCTCGTAGTTCAAGCATATGAGACATAAGCTGCAGAAAGGGTAGCTACACAATGCATCTGGGTCAGGTTCTGCACATGTCAAGTTTACTAATAAATGAGCAATTACTACTTATTAACATCCACCTGAGCACAGCCATATGGCCACATAGGAAATTTTTGCTGCAGCGATAGAAACTTCATAGTTGAAGAAAACTTCATCCTGGTCCAGGGATTTAAAACAGGACCACCACCTTTCCGAGCCTACCGCTGTATGAGATGGCAGGGTGGGGCTATATTGATCAGCAGCTTCAGTGCTAACTAGTAATTGATGACTACTACCAAGTCTACCTTCTCGATGAACCCTTGTGCTGTGATGACAGTGCCATTGCTGATTTTGCAGTTCCTACCTAGAAATTGCTGGATGCCATTTTCAGAGTGCCAGATGTGTTTATAGTCAGTGCATTGCATAATTATTTTAAACAGTGAGGTTGTCATTTATCATCATTTATTATCCCTTAAGGGCCCTGGTTTGGGCATTACATAAGGGGGGGGGGGGGGACAAGAAAGTATGGCCATGGTCATATTTATACATAGAAGAAAAACACAACGAGGCATGGTGATGTACGTGCATTTCTATGATCCGTGCATTTTGAAATATAGGGAAAACAAACGGACGAAAATTACACAGGCAGTTATGCTCCGCATACTTTTAACAAACAACAAAACAGTATATTCACACATAAAAAGGAAAAGCAATCGGGTACTGAACAAAAAAATGCAGTGTATTATTTAACAAACAACAAAACAGTATATTCACACACAAAAAGGAAAAGCAATCGGGTACTGAACAAAAAAATGCAGTGTATTAGAGAAAAGTATAGCAAAAGAAAAATGAAATCCTATTGCTGCTCATCAGTTTATTTAGAAAAATGAGCGGATGTTAACTGCCTGAATTTTGAGTTGTCACGCTCATGGACAATAGTTTCGGGAAGTGAATTCCAGTCATCAATAGCCAAGGGCAAGAATGATTTATTAAATGCATTTGTGGAACCAGTAATACGCTGCACGCTCAGGGAATTGAAGAGCCGACGGGACGTTCGTACAGGTGGTACCAGAAGGGAGGTTCGCAGGTCAGGACGGTTGTAATATAGATTATGAAATAAACTCAGCCGTAATGTCTTCCTTCGATGAGTTAACGAGTCGAGATCAATGGATGATTTGATGGCACTAACGCTGATCCGTGTATCATATTTTGAGCAGATGAAGCGAGCTGCACGATTCTGGATGCTTTCTAGTTAGTCAATTAAGTATTGTTGATGAGGGCTCCATATTGCGCAGGCATATTCAAGTTTAGGTCTAATGTATACTTCATATGCGAGCTTACGAATGTTACTGGGGGATAAAGAGAGAGAACGCCTGATGAAGCCAAGTGTTTTAGATGTGTCCGCCACAAGTTTCGTGATATGCTCAGACCAGTTCAGTTTGTCTGTGATAATAACTCCCAGATATCGGTATGATTCTACACGTGAAATGATCATGGAGTTCAATGAGTATGAATAATCAAGGTTGGAGCGTTTTCGGGAGACTTGCATGCTCTTACACTTGGACACATTCAGTTTCATCAGCCAGGTGGCGCACCAGGTTTCTATTGTGTTGAGGTCTTTCTGCAGGAGCAACTGGTCAGATGTATTAGTGATGCGACGATAAAGTACACAATCGTCAGCGAAAAGGCGGATTGTGGATGAAATGCCTGTAGGGAGGTCGTTTATAAAGACTAAAAATAAAAGTGGACCGAGGACAGAGCCTTGGGGTACGCCTGAAATGACATTTGAGTTTTTGGAGCGATGGTCGCCAATAACAGTGAACTGAGTGCGGTCTGAAAGGAAGGAGGAAATCCATGATAGTACCAAGGGGTCAAGAGAGAGGGATGAGAGTTTAAACATCAGACGTTGATGTGGGACACGGTCAAAGGCCTTAGAGAAATCCAGATAGATAATATCAGTTTGAAATGAAGAATCCAAATTGAGGTTAAGGTCCGTAGTAAATTCGTAAAGCTGGGTATCACACGAGAAACCAGAACGGAATCCATGCTGGTTGGCAAAGAAGAAGGAATTTTTGTCTAGATGAAGAGCAACCTGTGAGTATATGATATGTTCTAGCATTTTGCAAGCAATACATGTTAATGAAATAGGGCGATAGTTTGATGGATCAGAGCGATCACCTGACTTGAAAACCGGAACAACCCTACTTAACTTCCAGTCATTTGGAATCGAACTACTTGAAATTGATTGGCTAAAGATTATTTGTAATATCTGACATGAAATTTCTCTAGTGCCTTTTAGTATTTTTGTAGGTATCTCGTCAGGTCCAGGGGCGCTAGACGACTTCAAACTGTCGATAAGTTTACCTATGCCTTCGGCAGAAATGGAGATTGGGGGCATCTGGCTGAAATGAGAGCTGTTATGGTTGGGTACATGAAGGACGGGTTCATGAGTGAAAACGGAAGAGAAGTAATTGTTCATAACATCTGCACAGCGATCTGCAGAGACGTGCGAGCCATCTTGCTCACGCAAGTTCTGGCCAACATGTCTCTGTGTTGCTGAATCATGTCATGTTCTTGTATACATAGCACTAGACAGACAAAGACAACACAGAATACACGTCTGTCTAACGTCTATATATATAAGAACTTCGAACCAACTAGGCCAAACCAAGCTTCTGTTGCATATGTTACGTATTGTCTTGTACTTACCCTTCAATTCAACCGCTGCCGCAGTGGCTCAGTGGTTACGGCGCTCGGCTGCTGACCCGAAAGATGCGGGTTTGATCCCGGCCGCATTGGTCGAATTTCGATGGAGGCGAAATTCTAAAGGCCCGTGTACTGTGCGATGTCAGTGCACGTTAAAGAACCCCAGGTGGTCGAAATTTCCGGAGGCCTTCACTGCGGCATCTCTTATAGCCTGAGTAGCTTTGGGACGTTAAACCCCATAAACCAAACCAAACCAAACCTTCAATTCACCCTCCATCCCCCCCCCCCCCCCCCCCCCCCCCCATGTCTTTCGTCTTCCTGCAGCACCATTGAGACGGATACATTCACGGCGTCCATTTTCAGAATTTATGAGAAGGTCCGAGAGGCTGGATTCCCGCAGGTCAGTGTCCATATCTTTTCAGTAGAAGTTTTTCGAATACTGCAGAACTGTAACTTCATATGTATTTTTTTTTTTACTAAGCCTTTGGCACTACTGCATCTGTGCTACAGTCTTTTTAAAGCAGGTGTTAATGCCATTTCTTTAAGCATCTGCACCCATGTCATACATTGTGAAGTATATGTACATAAATTCAGCGTAACCTGTAGGTTCCTGTGGGCACTGAGAGGGCAAGTTCTAGCTTTTGATGTATTCGCATTAGAAGGGTCAGTGCAAGTGGAAATCGCAAGCACCACCTGTCAGTAGCCAGTGGTAGGTGGCTCACCTGTCATGGTGAGCAGGTGGTAGCCTACCCACTGACTTACGAACAAGCTTTGTTCTATATGGACTTGGTTTAACACCTCGCATATTACGATCTTTAGTGTCATAACCTCGGATATAACAAAGTTTCGTGTCTAGTCCTGGGATGTAACGAACCTAAGTGTACCACCTCGGATATAATGAACTATAATGTGTTAACCTCAGTTACAACAAATGTTTGGCTGCTAACGCATTCAGATGATCCACTGAGTGTTGCCTAAGAGTTTTTTTTTATACTCCTCCACCATTATGGTTTGCCATTTGTAGTTATATGAAAGTGCAGTTCACTTAACTGTGCACACTTGTTTTTTTTTCTATCAGAATGTTTGTAAGTAACATTACTGTAGCCTGGCTGCAGTTTCACTACCCTGGAATTTCGTAATCATTAGTAACAGGGGTGCTTAGTGTGCTTCATTCTTGATGTTATTGCCGGGTCCACATTAGGACAGAGGAGTTGCCTTCAGTGTCAAACAGCTGAAGCTGTGGCAGGCCTAAAAAAACTAGGAAATTAGCATTTCCTTTATGTTTAATCGTAAATTATTTGCAATGCATGACAGCCCTTTGCTTTAAGGACTGCTTAGGGCAGTGGTATCCCAGAGCTTCATTCTGATGGCTGCAATTCTTAACTCTGCCTAAGTGCTGCCATATGTGTCAGAGCTCTGGTGCGACAGATTTCAAGGGACTGTTATTGGTGGCTGATGTATGATGTCATTGCTTGTGAGCGGATATGACTTGCTATAGTTAGATACAACTCAAGAACAAGGTGGCAAACCTCCTTCAAGGGAGACCTTCCAGCCAGTGGTGTGGGCTGTTTGTCATGAGGTCTCAGTCAATCCCCTTGCACGGAATTGCAGATGGCTGTCAGGTGCATCTGGAAAATGGGATTAACTGCAATGTCATGACTAGAGGCCGGATTTTTAGGCACGAAAAAGGCACGTTTTAGGCGCCAAAAATAGGTGGTTAAAATTTGATTTTAGGCACCTAAAAAGAAAAATAGGCACTATAAACTTCATCAAAATTGCACTTATCAGATCCGAACATCAGCACGCAATATCTGCCATAAAGTAAAAACAGCCGGAATGATTTGAGATCTTAACCATTGTGTGCGAACCTTAGAAGCACTCTTTTTAAAGCTGTCGTGAAGCTTTTCGTACAACACGCATGCTTCAGCAGAGCAAAAGGGATGGTTACAAAGCCTTTTAAAATGCGTTGGCATACCTGGAAACAAACAATTCGCTTGTCGTGCACAATAGTAAAACAATAGACGCCTTAACAAGAGGCCATGCATTTAGCAACTGACGCAAATGTTGTGAATTTAAAGCATCCGACATGTGTTCAGAGTCATTGCTCATAGGAATTAAACTTATCTATTGCAGGCATGCACGGTGCTTTAAATTAATAAATATGTCGCCATTTGTGTAAACTGCGTTTTATAGTTAGTGGCTCCAGGTGTCGGAAGTCACGCGGACTTAAAATGGTGCTTGCTATTAGAAGGGTCTGGAAACCATAAGTACGAGATGCTAAAAATGTAGCCGCTTAGTGCTGTTGATGCTTTATATGACGAAAATAATTATATAGTTCAGCACGGGCCTACGTACATCCACTGGGGATTCATAATAAATAAACACCGTTCATATAGTAATCACTGCTAAAGTCATGAAAGCAGTAGCACACAAGCAACGTCTCCATGTTGGTGGGCTCAAAATCGTGCCTCTTCTCACTGAGAACAAGCTTGCAAGCTGAAAAGGAACGCTCCACTCCAACGGATGTTACAGGAGTGTGCTTGTAGGAAACCATTTCGATTGAAGGGTTGAGATAATATGACATAGGAGTGACGCCAGAAGAGTGATGTTTATACAAGCATCAAACATTGTTTGAGTGCATGAATGTGTTCCGTATGCACGCACGACTGGCACGGCTCTCAGCTGTCCAGTGCGGCCTGGTCCAAGAAAACTGCCGCCAAAGGCTATTTGATTAGGATGACATGCAGATGAGGCACAAGGAACGAATGTAAGGCAAATTACCAATATGCCAAATTTTATTCATTTAAACTTTATCCAGCCAGCTTATGCAACAATTTGCAGTTGGTTTCAACTCAAACCCACTGGGAATTATGTGGACGAAACTTACGTACTTCATGTACTTTCCAAAATGTAGCACCATCTGGTCAACTACCATTTTAACGGCCAGAGTTTACAAGCTGTAACGACAAAACGGCAGAAACAGGAAAAAGGTTATTTCGATATTTTTGGCTGATGTGGTTGACATTGTCTACACAGTCGGCGTTGGAGCGGTATTCACCACACCCAAGTGACGAAGTCATTTAATGTTGCCATGTGTGGGTTCAACTCGAAACTGAAATGGATTTGAAAACAAAGAGAATCTGAAAACAAAACCACAACGTATATCAGGGCCATTTTCTTCAAAATAGGTCATTTTTAGGCACCGACGTTGGAAATAGGCATTTATAGGCGCTGACGCCCAAAATAGGCATTTATAGGCACCATAAAATGTGTATTAAACATGTCGTGAACACCTAATTCATGCTCATATGTAAAAATGGTGCGCCTATGATGCCTTGAAAAAAATAGGCATTTGCCTAAAATCCGGTCTCTAGTCATAACAATCGCTCGGCACCATTGGTTGGAGAGTCTCCTTTAAAAGGTTTTTGCTGCTTCATTCTGGAGCTAAGCACAACTGTGTTCTCACGTCTGCAATGAGGATCGCTTCTTTTCTCCTTTATTGCATATTTATGTCTGTTCCGTGTCTTCACACTGTCTGGACTAATTTGCTGGTGGTGGATTCATTTAAGCCTTTTCACATGCGAATAGAGGAGTGCAGTTCGAAGGATCCTTACAGCAGTGGCTCATTTCTTGACCCGACCACCAAGAAATGCACATTAATGAACAGGCGTATATAGTATATGTACAAATAGAGCTGGCTATTACGTAAAGAGGGCTTAATCGTGCCAGCTAATAAGCGCCCTTTTTTCCTCTTTTTTTGACTGCTAAATGTGGAAAGAGTCTCAAACCGAAGGTTGGTTTGCTGGCTTTGTCGCATAATGCAGGCAGTCTCGAATTTGAGTAGCCTTCATACTGCCAGGCTATTGCATCTGAAATAGCTTGCACGAGATTTGAGTCTGAAAAAAAAGTAAAAAAAGAATAAATGGATTACTTGCTCATCACTGAAGGTACTGACAACACCAGAGAGCAAGGCTTATGTTTCATGGATGAATGAGCTTGGTATTGTTCCAGCTTAACGAAAGCCGTAACTTGAGCTTTTAGACTGAACCAATATTTCAAAATCTTGTTGGGCTGAAACGGGTTGGATATTTATGCCTTGGGCATTGATTTAGGGTTGCATTGTCAACAGTTGTGAGCAGCTTCTGAACATCTATTTTAATTAGTATATGTCTGGTTAAGGGACCTCTGGTGGAGATATATAGGATGCCTAAATTTGTAATTATAACATAGCAATGGTGATTTGTGTGTTCATGTGAGCTGTAAAGCATCAGCTTTAGATTCTTATTGGGAGCCACAGCTTCAGCTTCCTTCCCCCTAAAAGTGAAGCCTTAAAGAATAGGCAGCGTTAATATCCATTACTTGTAGTAAGGAGATTTCGATGTTGCCCTTTAAACATCTGCCTCATTGCGACTCTAAAATTACAGGGAAGGTTTTACCATATTTTGTACGAAAAGGAAATTCATTCTGTTTGGACAGCTGCTTTTGTGCTTCGGAGATCCAAGAAAGGTGTTTCGATTCCTTTCTTGCTGGTGACCTGGGATGAAGTGAGTATTGACTGAAACTGTCTCTTTCACTGAACACAGCTCATTCTCACACACATTCTCACACAGCTCACTCTTTCACATTCTCACACTACATTCTCAAAAGCGGTCATTCTGTGACCCATATATCTGTTATGGCTCATGCCGACATGGGCAATTTTTTTCTTCAGGCAGCGGGTGAGTGCAGGAGTTTTCATTTGCAATATATACTGCATTGGCAGTGTTGACATCACTTATCCTAGCGGAGGTCCGTCGCACAACTGACAGGGCAAGCAATTTGAATAAGAAGGGACTTGGTATTCTTGACGCAGCCGCTGAGCCTGGGCCTCCTGCGGAGTGACTACCTGCTGGACTCAAGGGGCAGCGACCCAAGCAAGGCCTGCCCCAAGCAGGTGGAGGTGAACACCATCTCATCGTCCTTCGGCGGACTCTCTCCCATACTCTACAGACAGCACAAGTGCGCATTCCCCTTAACCCTCCTACTACTTGCAACCCCTTTGGGCTAGTTGACGTTTAGTAGGCTTTAAGCAGGTCGAAGGTTTTTCTTGCCTATGAAAGGAAAGGTACAGGGGTGGATAGCCTGTTACTATGTCACTCACCAATGTTTTGGGAACAGGGCGGCTGCCCGAAAAGAACCGGAAAGGTCAGTGCCATAGGCAAATGAGTTGGCTGTGAGGCCGGTCAGACGCTTCACAGTTCACAACCTCTGTGATGCACGTGACACTTAAAAATGCACGAGACAGGTTTGGCACAGCGTGACAGTGTTCCGCTTACACGGGGGCCTAGGTTCACTTATGAAGGAGCAGGTGTGCGTCTTCTGCTCCTGGGAGCCATATATATATTCTCACGTAATGGTGACTGCAGTCCGGTGAACAGGGAAACAGTGAGTATGGCTTCTAAATGAAACTCTTTATTTGAGCTGACTTGCGCCCGCAAAGAACTGAATCACTTGGCGGCGGCGTAGCAACAAGCGTGCTCGGCGGTCATTGAACAGAATGCCAGCCACTCTCTGCCATGCTCTTTTTAAAGCTGATAGCAAACGTTCGAGATAAAGCTTGGAAAGTTACTAGAACACTCTGGAACAACATAGAAACGGCTCCGCCTGGATGCGACCAATCGAGATAAATCTAGATGCGTCTTGCATCACAAACAAAACGATAAAGCGGCATTCTGGCAGCTTTGAAGAATAAACGAACAAACACTACAAACGTTTGCGGCAATATGCATGCACAAAAAGTGCTGCACGGATCGTGCTGTTCTGAAACTTGCGCTTGCAGTGGAAAAGCTTCCGAGTTGCGGTACGGGCCTGATTTCATTTCACTGGGGGCATTCTTCTTTCTCTCGCCGAAGTTTTGAAGAAAGAAGTTGGGGGGGTTCACTGCCGTTTCCTTCACTCCCTGCTTCCTTCCTACGAGGCACCGTTGCCATGTTAGGTCGTGTTGCTGATGTGCTCAGGGACTAGTAGAGGACGACGACGACAGCAAAACCAAAATTCAAGGCGGATGCGCTCTCCCCATCACCCGCAAGGAGCTTGACGCTGATATACTTGCAGAGATGGCTTGCGAGCTCTCAGGACACAATGAAATTTTTATGGTCATGCGAACAATGCGTAATATCGTTGATGGTGAAAGAACGCATGAAAGTGGTGGACCACTTGCACAGTAAATAAAGGCTTTTCCCATGGCTGATTCCCGCAACATGTTTTGGAAGATTTTTGTTTGCCTGCTATGACACAAATTTTAATGAGCGAAATTTCAGTGCAACAAAGTAAAGAGTCGATTTTACCGACTTCGTTGTATTGAGGTTTACCAATAACTATGCCCACTGTAAGACAAAGGCCTCTCCCATATCCCTCTAATTAATCCTTTCCTGTGCCAGTAGTGACCCCTTTTTTCCCCCCGCATACTTCCTAATCTCATCCACTCTCTTGACTCTCTGCTGCGCCCCACTACACTTTCCCTCTCTTGAAATCTACTCTACCACCCTATAAAGTATGATTGGTTATCCTCCCTTGGCTTTACATGCTATGCTCATGCTCATACAGTGATGTGAATATTAAAAAACAAAATTTTAAAGTGCATGTTTGTCTCATCTCATTAACTGGGCCAAAGAGGCAGGCAGCACTTTTCTCCAGCCATCTCAGTCCTGGGAATGCTGAGCACGAGATTGGGAGAGGCATGTTCTGGGCATGGCCCATGTGGGACGGCACGTAGTGGCCACAGATCCAGGCCACTGGAGTGAAATATCAAGGAGAATAAGAATGGAGTGGAATGCATTTGGCAGGAACTCTCAGGTCATGAGCAGCAGTTTAGCATTATCCCTCAAGAAGAAAGTATGTAAAAGTTGTGTGTTATCGGTACTCGCCTATGGGCAGACACGTAGAGGCTAACAAAAAGGGTTCAGCTTAACTGAGAACAGTGCAGCAAGCTATGGAAAGTAACTTTATTGGTGCAATGCTAAGGGACCGGAAGCAGGCGGAGTGGGTGAGAGAACACATGCGGGTTATTGACATCCTAGTCGAAATCAAGGGGAAGAAGTGGGCTTGGGCAGGGCTTGAATGAGAAGGCAAGATAACCAATGGCACTGGATGAACTGGATTTCAACAGAAGGCAAGCACAGCAGGGGGCGGCAGAAAGTTAGGTGGGCGGATGAGATTGAGAAGTTTGTGAGGATAAAATGGCCACTGCTTACACAGGACAGGGTTAATTAGAGAGATATGGGAGAGGCCTTTGTCCTGCAATGGATGTAGTCAGGCTGATGATGATGATAATGTGCATTTACGGCACCTGCTTTGTCTTTTGGGCAGCGTTTCTCAGTCCTTTTAGGTGCAGGAAACCTCAATGGCATTGAAAAGTGCCTGAAGAATCATTTGCGTCCTGTCTTGCATCCTTTCCTGCCTAAAATCCGTGCAAAAAAGATTCATTGGCCATTTAGAAAATGGCCAAATTCAGTTATAAATGACAGGTTGTGTCATGCAACAATCTGCCATGACCAATTACTATGTGGTCAGTCCCAAAATAAAGTGGGTGAAAGGAAAACAAAGGGGAGGGGGTTCTGTTTCGGTATAAGTTTAGGTTAGGTTAGGTTAGGTTTAGCTGGGGTTTAGGTTTTGGCATAGACCTTGGTGATCAGGAAACCCAAGAAGCACCTCAAGGAACCCAAGGGTTCTGCTTGGAAACGAGTTTGAGAGCCCTGGTCTAGCTGAATATCTGTAAATCAGCTAGTCAATGGCACTGAGTATGACAGGGTAGAAGGTGCCATCAAATTTGACATGCACTGTAAATGGCTCACAAGTTTTTAAAGTTTGCAAGCATACATATGTAGACATGATGGTAATTGTAATAGCACTAACTCAGTTTAATAGTTTAACTTGTACAGGCATTTAGACATTGCTGGTCAGCCTGAAAAAAAGAAGTTGGTCACCTATATCTACTTCAAGTGCTGCTGCACCATCAAGACAAGATTGATATCACAAAGTAGAGTTCCTTTTTAGTATCACAAGTAACATACTAGCATGTGCATACTAGCACAAACATGAAAATGTTTTCGATCAATACTCCTTTTAACTGAGATGCTACTATCAAGTACTCATTCTTCCCACTTGCAGTGATGGAATTGAATTATCAAATGCTTTTATTGCAGACAGCAATTCACTGCCATAGTTCAGTCTAAATATAGTTCTCATAGCAACAGGCTATTAACTTTTTGTTACGTGCTTATGCCTCGTAGTATTGAGCATAACGTGGCCTTATCGTGTATGCGCCACCTCACTTATTCCAGGCACCATAAACAACCGGCGTTATAGAGGCATATAATGCTGTTCTCATATATTAGGTGTAAGATTGTTGTGTAAAATTGTGAAAAACTTTAGTGCTGTCTGAATTTGTATGCATTTGTTTACTGGTGTGCGACTGCCGATTTCAGCTGAAAAGTTCCTTTTCATAGAAATTTCAAAGGGGTGTTTGGCACATATGTGATTACTCATTACAACTTACACTTCTGCCATTAAAATTTTGAAGCCAAAGTTTCTTTTTGATTCAGCCTTCGTCACCCAAGTGGTGGCTTCCACCACATATTGATAACAGTTATTAAAGGGACTAGGAAATGATATTTACCGAGTTTATGTAATGCATACGAGCGATAGGTATTCTATCACTAGTCACCTCATCGCAAGAATTTTTAAACTAGCTTCAGTAAAGGCCGTTGTGCAATCGTTTTTCGACCGGATATGCAAGCGTTTGGGTCGCACGTTTTCAGTCCGCATGTTGGCATTGAGTGGAAGGAGTGTTGTACAATCACTTTGCTGCTTGCAGGCGAGCCGAATGGTTCCAACATTGTGATTGGTGCATGCAGTGGCACAGTCATGTGCTGCAGATACCTTGGGGTAGAAATTAGTCGCATTAATTGTGACGTTACTGACGTAGACATCCATTGGGTCAACTTTTTTAGCTGTGGGATTTTTTGTCGAAGGTAAAATCGCGGTCGGCTGTGATGGCTATGTGTCTCGGTGCAGTCGAACCTGACGGCCACAAACCAATTCGTGACAAACTTCGCAACATCATAAGTGAGCCTGAATATCAAAGTAGTGTCATGGGAAACGATATGTATTCGGACCATTTTTGTTCCGGTAATTGAAAAACGTGTCAAATCACGATCGTATACACCTTCTCGTTCAATCACTACCAGTCCTCGTGCATATATACGGCCGTTCTTGCAACAGTCGGCAATTTCTGCCCCGAAATAACAAAGGTGCGTCCACAAATTGTGTGTCCACTGACATTCAACAATGATTTCAGAAGGATGACATGATTCTTATTGTGAATTATCGGGGCCAAGCACATTGACTAGAATAGGCCAGGTCAACAGTACAGGCTGCTGGGAATTGTCAGTAACAGCAACTGGGATATTCACACTTTTCAAATAGCTAAGATTATGCACTTTAAATTTTTAGCCAGTTATTCTAAATAGCACACTGCAATGTTTTTACATTGCAGTGTTTTTACAAATACTAATTGCACTTGCAACCTTTCCCAATGCATGCACAGTAGTTGTCACTGTAATGTAAACAGGCCTCCTTCCTGGCCCCCTACTGACTGTTAATGCAAAAGGCATGCTTGTCTATGCAGGGATATAAAGTGTATGTGTGTGTGTGTGAATTATGCGTGCACTAAAAATTCACATTTTAGCACATTGCTGTCAAATACGATTACTGCCAATGCACATGAGAAATTTGTTACTTTTCCAACCATTCGGAACATGTGAGATCAGCTGTAACATAGCATTCAGCATTTCACAGAGCAGAGACAACGTGAAAATGCTGATTTATTTTTGTCCTGTTTTTCAGGCCATTAGAAAAGCCAGAATAGGAATAGCACTGTGTGGCTGCAAAGGGGCTTAGACGTGCATCACTGGGCTAAAAGTGCGCGGTTTTGTTCTGCACAGTGACAGCGGGCCATCAAGTTGTGCTTTAGCATTCATTCCTGAGCTCATATTGCAGTTGCACAAGCCAGAATGCAGCACTGAAAACAAGTATGGGAAGTTCTGCTGAAGTCCATGTCATTGTTGCCATGTTCAAAACAAGCTGGCATATATACTCTGTGCAACTCCAAAGTAGTCTCAAATGTCGCTGTGAATCCAAAACAAAGTTGGTGCTTAGTATTGCCTAAAAGTCTATGCGTGCCATCCTCGTTAATGTAAAGATAATGAGATGTGGGAGCCAGTAAACTGGATCACAGGTAGAGTAAATGCAAGAACCAATTTGGAGGGTTTACGTGGGGGCAGCTCCTGGCTGAGGCTGGGAAAGAATACTGCATATAAGTCAGGGAAACAAAATGCATTGACCATATTTCGTGGATTTCCAATACAAGGGCTGTTGATGTTTGAACATGAGATTGCAGGAGCACTCGAGAAACCTGGGCGGCATTAGCGGCCCAGGCACCCTTGCAGATCACTAAAAAGTTTGCAATCCTTGCAAAGAAAGAAAACCTCATCTGGAAAAAAACACATGTGCTAGCCACGTGCTCACACAGAATCAGCAGAGAGATCATTGAGGCTTTCCTCATAGTTAATTGCAGCGAAGGTTGCGTCAGCACGCTTTCAATACTGCTATCGGCCAGGGAGATGGCTTTTCTTTGAAAGCAGCTCATGCCGTTGACTCAAAATAAGGATCTTACGCATGCGTCTTGATGGTTTCCCTTTTCCTTTATAATTTTGCATAATAAAATTCACTTGATAGTCCCACTTCATCCAGTCTTCTTTCGCGTTGTCATTGTAATACTCACTGCATTTGTACTATAGCCATGGAATACCAACTAGCCCTAGTTGTTGTATCGTTAGCTAAAATCCACTGCTTTTGTTATGGATGTGGCTAGCCCAGGCTGCGTGAACACACAAATTCCATGAGAACTGCAACAGGTAGCAATTTGCCATTACACTGCAAGAACTGCAAGAGCTGTGGACCAAAGCTGCACAAAACACGCGTTTTAGGAAGGTATGAAGACAAAACAGCAAGAGAAATCGAGGCACTCATCATTGGCAAAAGAGGGGAGAGACATGCGTCAGCACTCCATCTATCGCGCTCCTCAAGAATTGAAGAAGCGTAGCTTGTTGGGCCAGTTGGTGCATGGTACGTAGAAAACCAGCGAAAAGGACGCATTCACAAGGAGGAGAAGTACACAAGACAATGCTCCTCAAGAAGGAACTGTCATATCTAAAATCTTGAGTTTGTGTTTTCAGATTTATGTCCGGCTTTTTTTTGGTTTCCTTTTTGTTTTACTTCCCGCTCGATCACGTGGTGTTTTATCATTCCTTCCTTTGGCAGTATTTATTGCATGTTCGTATAAAACCATTTTCAGTTGGTGGTGTGAGCGCTCATATTTCTCTTTCTTCTGTCATCCGTGGGTTTTCTTGCGCTGCATATTTTCCTCTAATGTGATGAAGCAACGAGCCCAAATCACACCCTTCATCAGTCTGCTGCTGTGTCCACTTCTGTGCCTTGATTTCTATGCTGTCCCGATGTTTCATTGCTGAAATTGACCAGGAAGTACTCTAAAAAAATGGTTTCGTGAACCGTGGCAGTTGCGCACGCGGGGAAGCAATCAAACAATTGTCATTTTTCTGTTTCAGTTTTCCGACTATATGCTCGTTTTGTAAAGAAGGTTTCGGTGCAACTATTCTATCTAAGTTGACCACATTTGTTTTGTTGCATTTCTAGCGGCATACTGCAGGTCAAGACATTCCTTGTTTTTCAAAATTTTGGAATTTTAACTTTATGGTACGAAATGTTCCTCTCACTGCAGATATGTGAATGAACACTGTCTTAGAAAAATTGAAAACAAAAATTACCTAAAACAAAGTTGTACACAAAAGACTTTAGGAAAAACATTATTAATAAACGGAGTTTATTCAGAGGGAAGTCAGACTTAAAGAAAAGAAACTTGGTTTTCAGAAAAGGAAATGATGCAGTAACTGGCTGACATATCTCGTGAACACCTGGACAGTAAGGGAAGGGATAAAGGAGAGAGTAAAAGATGAAAGGAGTAAAGAGTCTCTGGAATAATTTCGACCACCTGAGGATCTTTAACACACCATTTCCTTTCCTCAACAACCAGTTTATCAATTTTTCAGAATTATTCAAGATTACTTGGGTGGGGCCCTCATTCCAGGAGCCCCCATGGCTTTGGCGGCATTCTTGCCCACTTCACCAGGTTTTCAGGGTGCAGCACATAGGCGCGTTTTGCGTTTTACCTCTACTGAAACATGGCCTCTGTGGACGGGTTTGATCCCGGGTACTCCAGCTCAGTAGCCGAGCGCATTAACCTCTGAGCCTCCGCGGCGTGTAACAGGCTGAGGAAGAGCCGCCAAAATGACAGTCTGGCTTCTGACAGTCTGTGCATGGGTCTTGCACCGTCACTGGCAGTGCTCATCTTCTATTTATAATCATCTCTGGTTGAAAGGGAAGCCATCCTGGCGAATCGGGGAGTTAACAACACACATGGGTCATAGTACTGTTTGAAGCAGCACACATGTACACACTCGCGGTTACTTCTTCATAGATGTGTCGTGGGCGTCACAGGTTTGACTTGTTGTGTACCAGAAAAATGCATTTTGTAATGCGATAGAGCCCGTGATACTTTGGAAAAAGTTTGGAAGAGGCTGGATATGTTGGAAGATGCACAGAGCCAGATGAGCGATTGTAGAGGACTGTAGAACAGAAAGTGCTGGCCATTGCCTTCCTGGAAAAGATAACCAAAAGGTGATCACAGACCTTTTTAACAATAAAATAAGGTAACCTTACTACCCAGCTGCTTTCCAATGGCAGTGCGCTTCCTTTTCTGTTCATTCATGTCATTCATGTTATCTCAAACTTTGGTTAATTCAAACTACATTGGTGTCTTTTTGCAGTTTGAATTAATGAGATCTTACTAGAGCTAGTAAACACACAAAGGGGGCTTAATTAGGCAAGAAGGTTGACGTCAAGAGCACTTGAAGCATCCACAAAGTGTATTATTAGTTCAATGCCTGCTGAGTTGTGAATCAATGCAAATTAACTCAAACCAAATCTATTAATCTGGAAGCATTAGTTGGCGCATGCATGGCATCCACGGAAAGTGTGTACAGAAAGTGTTAACAGAAAGTGTGGGCACTTTCCCGAGCTTACCTTAGTTACTCATAACTCGGTTACTCAGTAGTAGCTTGGGCAAGTTTGGAGGAGCGTCATGTCAGCTGCACGATAAGTCGCTCGGGAACCTCAACATGAGTCGCACAATCCCTACGGCTGGCTGTGATAGAAACAGCCACCTGTCACATCAGTGGTGCTTTGCTTAACCACAGCGCTGGTAGTGGTGTGAGGACTCCCCGCCACCTGTGAATGTTGTGGAGAAAATGACTGATTCTGGTTAAACATAGTTTTCACCGACGTCATAGCGGCCGCCATCTCTGGGTCCCGAAAGCGCAGCGAAAGCCTCGGCGTTTTGTTAACCCGCCCATCGCAAACCAGTTCTGGCGTACACTGTGGAAGCTAGCCACAGTACCCAAAGATGGCGCCCATGACGTCACATGAAAACTATCTATATGGGCATTAACCCACGAAACTGCGAATGGTGTGCAGTTTAGTGACAAATGCAAACTATTTTACACAAACAAACAAGCTACAAATGCACGAAGATAAACAACAGTAGTGCAAAGTGCTTTCGCATTCATAGCACATAAGCAGGCTTAAGTGCCCCTGGTAGTTTTTATTCACTAGGGTAATAATTTGGTGAAGTTATGAGGTTCATTGCTTTCATTTTTGCGTTTTCCTTAAGCACAAAGTAACTGTTTCCTGCATTTTTTTTTTTTTTTTAACAGATACATTATGAAAAACTTGGGTGTCACTCCAGCTGAAGAACAGGTAAGCTTTGCAGGGAGGCATCCCTGACTTCTACGACTTGGGGAACTCTTGAGGCAAAGGGGTGAAATAGTTTAAGCATGTAGTTCATAGCAGAGCTACTTGAACTCGTTTCTTTTAATGGGGACACTGAGGAGAGCTCTACCCAAATATTGTTCTCAGTAAAGATTGAGTCGCTGGCTTTTTTTAGGTATGCTAACATTTGTGCGGAAGTGAGAAACCAATTTATAATGGCGGAGAAAATGATGTATAAATTTTTCCGCCACTCGATTCAGTCTCTTGACATCTACACTGAGAAGGACTGGTTGCTGCTGTTTTGAGGTGAATGGCGGTGTGGCATGGCCGCTAGGACTTGCACCGAAAATTCGGTGTCAATGCACAGAGTTGAAGACCAGTGTTTTTCGTGCTGCATATAATCTGGTGCAATTTGAGAATGGCACGTATGATGGTGGCGATAAAGATGCTGAGCTCCACTCATATTATCATTGCCACTGGCCATTGTTGTCCTGGTACTCATTGTTAGCCCACACACAAGTTTTCTCTGTGACGCTTTTTATTTATTTATTTATTTATTTCGAGCATACTGCAGGCCCAGTGAAGGGCTCTGGCAGGAGGGGCGCAATAAGCACAATACAAAAAGCACAAAACAAAAGTACAAGGCAAGTCATGAAACAAAAACAATTCAATGAACGGCCTGTTCTATGGCATCAATGTCAACTATTGATGATGGTGGTACTAGCTGATTCCACTTGGTAATGGTGCAGGAAAAAAAAAAGAAAATTTGAATATGTTAGTTCCGGCAAAGTAAGGTTTTAACGAGTCAGTGTGCCTTTTTCTTGTTGACCTGGGTGTTATCGGTTGGAGATACAAATAAGGAGCTTCCTTATTACAGACATTTGGTGTGTAGGGTTTACATCTCAAAACAGGACATGGGCTATGAGGGACTCCAGAATGCTCCAGATTAATTTTGACCACGTGGAGTCCTTTAACTTGTACTCGCATCACATATTACATAGGCAGGTTTGGTTTTTGGCCCTTTGAAAATGCAAATGTCATGGCTGGTACCCAACGGCGCCAGAGCACTGGGAAACTCCGTTTCAAAAAGTGACTAGTCTCAGGGGCTTTATTGATGGCACCATTTGGAAGCGGCCAATAAAAGCTGTCACCATTTGTTGCCATTATATTGTGCTAAGTTTTTTTTTTCGCTTGTTTTAGCTCAATTTATCTGGGCTGCTATATCTATGAATTTTTGATTATGCATCTGCTTCACTGATTTTGTTGCCAGTTGGGGATATGCATTTATCAACAATATCGAAGCTTGCAACTTGAACATAGCTTATGGTATGTGGCATTGCAGCGATCTGTAAACACATGAATTTTTGATCACTTGGACCACCATTTTTTGATGCATGGACCCTAGGAAGTTTCAGAACTGGTAATATCAAAGAGCGCTGGATGCCATGGCCGTGACTTCAGCAACGGAACACCATATCTACTAACCAGCCATGGCGGGTTACAGACCTGTGTCAAAACATTGGCAGGGGTGTAAACGAAGAAAGGGAGAACGAAAGGCAGGGAGGCCAAAAGGGAAAAGGAACCGGTTTGCTACCCTGCTCTGCAAGAAAGAGATGATGAGGGGAGGGATATAACGGAGGAGAAAAGGGAGTTACAGGAAAATGGTCAGTAAGCAAAAACCATATGACAAAGTCATAGCGTGTCGTGCAGGCCCAGTGCTCTCAAGAAACAGAGCAATGCCTGGCAGGTCTTAACGCTGATGATTGCTGTGCCCACTGTCCCAGAATCGTCATCTTTGTCAGTGAGCGCGGTTCAAGACGCTGCAGTGCATGGCATAGAGACTGCCTTCCAGCATTGTATGCTCAGCATGAATGTATGCATTGTAGAAGCACTTAGTTAGGTGAGGCCAAACACTCCTCACTGATCAGCAAGTGTGAAACAGTTGGTTTCCGAAAAATTGATGCTTTTAGAGTGCATCAGGCACTATAGTACAGTACTTCATGTGTGGTACACAACACATACTTTGTGTGTGCAGCACACTCGTTAAGTGGTCAGTAAGCACGGCAAAAGCTGCCATGTAGAAGCGATGGCACTGCCTTAGAGAGGATGGATGTGCATCACTGTCATTGGCTCATATAATTAATGAGCAGGGCTCCAAGGTGTTGGGGCCATTCTCAGTGGTACGAGTCTAACCATGATAACTGGTCAGGGCTTGAAAACTTCGGGGTGAGCTGGGGATTGTGCTACATGTGGCGTAAGTGGATTGCTGTTATACTAAGCAACAGGTTTTCTTGGCAATGGAGCGAAGGCTGCAGGCACTGAGTGCCCCGCCGCGGTGGCTCGGTGGTTACGGCGCTCAGCTGCTGACCTGAAAGACGCGAGTTTGATCCCCGCCGCGGCGGTCGAATTTTGATGGAGGTGAAATTCTAGAGGCCCGCGTACTGTGCGATGTCAGTGCACATTAAAGAACCCCAGGTGGTCGAAATTTCCGGAGCCCTCCACTATGGCGTCCCTCATAGCCTGAGTTGCTTCGGGACGTTACACCCCAAAAAACCAAACCAAACCAGGCGCGGAGTGTCTGTAACTGTGTCGTTCCGCCAAATTTGTCGGTTGTACAATAGTGCGCCTGGATGTCTGACGCATTGCTCTCTCTGCACAGTGCCTTTGCACTG
The DNA here is from genome assembly GCF_055824585.1 of Amblyomma mixtum. NCBI lineage: Eukaryota > Metazoa > Arthropoda > Arachnida > Ixodida > Ixodidae > Amblyomma > Amblyomma mixtum. Next base: position 157,792,986 of record NC_143016.1, read on the forward strand.
TCGCTGGGGCAACGGGCACCATCTATGGAAGCTTCTTGTTACTAGACATGCCTAGCGTATTTGCTATAACCAAGAAAAGTCTTTTCCTTGGCTTTGAACATTGAAAGTTTGCAGTTCTGTTATTAATATGCCTCAGATAGCGAATAGTAGTGATAATGCACTATGTTTTGGGAGAACACTAATAACTACAAGGGGGGAGTATATCTGCAGTCTAAGAAGAGGGGGCATATTTCATCTCCGTAGCTTCTGCTCCATTGCCAAAAAAGTTTCAGAGAATAGTGCCCATATCTTAGCTCCAGTTTGGTTCTTGTGTCTGTTTAATGCCTCAACATAGAGAAATACAGGGACAAAATGTTATTTCACTTTTAGAGTGCGTATTTGGCTGGTCAAAGGCCCTGTCACATCCTACAAACTTCTGTCCTCCCCATCCTTGAGCTTCTCCTGACCTGAAACCCTGCCTTAGATGACCTCAGTTCTAGTGCATTGTTGATGTCCACTGCTGCAACTTTGCAGATGCCCGAATGCAAGACGGACAAGCACCTCTCCAACGGTCTGCTGGCTGCCTGGAAAGCCTACAAGAACGAGAAGTGAGTTTTGTGCATGTGCCACCAGAGATTTAACTGTAGTCACTTCTTATTAGGGCTCCTTCAGGGGTGTTCTAGTGCAGCCAGACCTGTTTTAGGCACATTCTACAAATTTTGCCAAGATAAAGGCATGAAGTCAGTGCATGCAAGCAATAATTATTCAAGTGGAGAATCCTATGCTAGCTGGTGAGCAAGTTCCCCTCACTTTTTGGTGATCGTTACTTTCTGGCTGCTGACCATAAAGACATGGGTTCGATCCCGGCCATGGCGGTCGAATTTTGATGGAGGCAAAATTCTAGAGGCTAGTGCACTGTGCGATGTCAGTGCGCGTTAAAGAACCCCAGGTGGTCGAAATTTCCGGAGCCCTTCACTATGGCGCCTCTCATAGCCTGAGTCGCTTTGGGACGTCAGACCCCCTAAACTAAACCAAACTTTCTTAGTGGTTGGGGCAGTCTAGGGTTATTAGGAGGTCAATGGAACAGGCCCTTGCCTTGCAGTTGATGTAGTTTTGGTTGACGGTGATAATGGATTTTCGATTTCACTCCCTCGGGCTGTCGCAACATCTTTAGGAGATTGGCATGCATGGCAGCGGTGAAACAACAAGCTGCATGACAATGAGTGGGAGAGGATGAGAGGTTCAGTACATAGCCGTAACAGCTGTACACTTGCAAACATTTGAAGACCAGAACTCCATGCATTGAAATTTTGGTGCATGTTGGAGAACATCATATGGTTGAACTTTTAATTCGTTTGAAGTGCATAACATTGACAGATCTAGAAAATATATCGTTCACGCGCAGCACATTATGTACAGATCTTACACTGCAGACCAACTGAGAAAATAAGTTGTGTAAAAATCATGTTAATCACCTAATAAAGGGATTCGCTGTAGTGTTGATGTGAAACATGAAGGCAGATTAACCAATAGCTTATTCGTTGGGAAGTCATAAATTCAGATCCACAGAAATGGTCAGTACTTTTTGTAAGTGGCCTCCTTTTCACCAGTGAAGCTTCATTTCTAACATTGCAAATCTTAACCATAGTGCTCGAGAAGACTGCATCACTCTCATGCGTGACTTGTGTTAAAGGGCAGTCCATTTCGGTGGCTGCGAAAGTTTCATTGTGAAATAGGCAAAATGCTTTGGTGCACAACACTTGCTAATGCTTCAGAGTTAGGTCAGTGTCTGCTGCTGCCCGCGATACATTTGCTTATTTATTTAAATGCCTCAAAATACTAGTTATGGGCCTCAGCACCATTGCCAGCTTACAGAATCTCAAAGCCATCATCTTCAGAGTGTGAGAGGCTTGTCACCACGGCGGTGCGGTGTAGTCAAATAAGGCATGGCATGTTCAACCACGCCATACACTCACATGTGGCTCCACCGTATCACGCCCTTGTCAAAAGTAAAGAACCCAGGTGGCGGCCTTCTGGGCCACGCTGTGTGGATTGTTATGCATTATCAATGGTCATCATCATCATCAGCCTGGCTAAGCCCACTGCAGGGCAAAGGTCTCTCCTATTTATCTTCAATGAACCCTGTCCTTTGCCAGTTGCGGTCACCGTATCCCTACAAACTTCTTAATCTCATCTGCCCACCTGACTTTCTGCCACCCCGTGCTTCGCTTGCTTTTTTTTTTGGAATCCACTCCGTTACCCTTAAGGACCAGCGGTTATCTTGTCTTCGCATTACATGCCCTGCCCAAGCCCATTTCTTCCTCTTGATTTCAACTAGGATATCATTAACGCGCGTTTGTTCTCTCACCCACTCAGCCCGCTTCCGATCTCTTAACGTTACACCTATCATTTTTCTTTCCATAGCTCGCCGCGTGGTCCTCAGTGAAGTTGAACCAGACCTTTTTAAAATGAAAGGAACTCTCTACCGCTCCTCTCTGAAACTAAGGACTTCCATGGCTGCCACAAGAGCCTCACTTGGAAGGAAAACCTTTGGCCTCCTTACTTTTGAGAGTTGATGCCCAGCCACTGGATTTATTTCCGGATCCTGTAGTGGGATGCTGTGTATAGTATTTACAGCATTCCAGATTTCTGAACCTTTAAAGTTCTAAGGATGCAATACTGCCACACAGTCCTAAGGCAAAACTTTGGGCCAGAGAACTTCTAAAAAGGACTGTACAGACCCATTCACTATAGCTCGGCTGTTAACAACAGACCATCTGCTTGATTGTGCTTTACGGAGCTAGCTGGTGTCACCATTTCACCAGTATGGTTCTGTGCAACTTGGCGATTTCTTGAGCTACACCAATGCTCATTACCATCAACATGTATTCATTGCTATCAAACTGCAGTAGGTGACCTCTTGTTGGCTGGTGGTGCTGCCAGAACAAGGGAAAGCATTAGTTAAGGTAGTCATGTTAACACATTCGAAAGCATTCAGGTGCCGTGATTTTTATGATTCTACTCCAGAAGCAAAAACAGGAAATTAAGTTTTACCTTACAAAAACCTTTTCTAAATGAAGCAACACAGGAAACATTCTTTGTTCTGGCGGTGGTTTTTGCTGATCAGTTCCCACTGAGCACTTACCAGAAATTGAGAGTGCAACCAACTCTAGGTAATTTAAACTTGAAGTGGTCCAAAAGTTTGTTCAAATTTTGTGGTGTTCAAATTAAGGGATGCCTTTTTAACACACTTGATGTTGACGGGACCAAAGCATCAATTCAAATAGACTGGATGTTCAAATTGATGACCATTTACTGTACTTCGTTACGGCTGATGTGGTGTTCATTTAGCTGAACATACATGCTGCTGAAACATTTTCTGAGGTTGTATTGTATATGTATATGAGGTTATTGTATATGAGGTTGTGTATGTGCAGAGTAGTCTGCAGTAGCCTTAGCGAAGCAAGCCGTGGACTTCGGAGAAGCATGGAGTGGCCCTGACCTCTGTCCACCACTGTTTCCAGGGCGGCTGTTCTGTTTGTGGTGGAGGAAGTGACGTACAACGTGTGCGACCAGCGTCAGCTGGAGTACGCCATGCACAGGGTGAAGGTGCACGCCAGAGTGATGCGCCGCAAGTTCTCCGAGCTTCATCAGTGCGAGGTCAAGGAAGGCAAGCTGTTTGTGTGAGCCACTTCCCAGCTTCTTGTCGCGCTCAAAGAAATTGCCGCGAAAAGGAACAAACTAAAAAAATCTCTGTTGGCAGTATTTCTTTCTTTTTAGAGACCCTGCAGCAACCGTGCTAGAGCTGAGGAACAAAAAAAAAACGAGCAGACTGGACTGTTACTCACTTCCAAGTGATTTCTTTACTTGAATTCAGATCAACTTATGTACTTATCGCTCTGCAGTAATTTTTTTTATTTTAATCTGGAATGTTGCATCATAAGTATCCTTCCTAAAAAAATTGCATTCCCTGCCCAGTGATCCCACTGAAGCAGTGCTGATGCGTGCATCATCAGCCTTTGCAATGAACAAAGCCTCTATAATTTACCACTGTAGTTTATGATTCGTCCCTTTTGGGAACTGCATTTCTTTTAGTGGTGGCTTGCAAGGCTTACAATGGCACCTCTTGCAGTGGTCCTCCAGGTTTCCTTGCGACTCATTTCTGATTGGTGAGAATGTAAAAAGTACCTTCATGATTTTTTTCTCCTATTTGACAATCTTTTCTTTTTCCGTCGTAGTGTCAGTGATCAAACCCCTCTTGCCGTTTTGAGCAATTATTTTAGAGTGCATAACGTCGGTGCAAATTACTGTGTTATTTTATTTATTTATTTTATTTATTTACAATACTGCTGGTCTTATTGCAAGACCGTAGCAGGGGCAATTAGTACAGTGCAAAAAACAAATATAAACATATTATTCAAAGGCAGCAAACATGGCATAAAAGCAAAGATAGGGAAAAGTGAATTGGCCATAGCAAAAGGATATGCAGAACAGATCTTCGACATTGGTAGGCACAATTTCAGAATGCACTCAAAATCGCATACATGACAAGTTAGAAGGGGTTGTCTTCTTGCCTAGATTTGCAGTCACGGTGGCTGCATCGCCACTGTGCATTACGACAAATGCTCTATCTGTGACACGAATGATGATAAGGATTGAGTGCAGGTGATGTTACGATCCAAGCGATTCCATTCACTAATGGAGAGAGGGAAAAAGGAATGCTTAAACGTGTCATTATGGCACACATACTCGGTTAGTGTGTTCGTATGTTTGTGCCGTGAAGGTGGCGATTGTGAGTACGTCACGTATTTTTTCACATCTATCCTGTACTGCTCGTGCAATAATTGAAACAAAAATTTAGGCGCGCTTGTTTTGCTCTTGCGGATAATGTTTGGAGACCGGATGAAGCTGCAAGCAATGTTGGGGAATCTGTGCGCTTGTATTTATTGTGAATTATTCGTAGGGCTTTGCGTTGTATAGCCTCAAGTTTTGTGATGTTAGTTATTGATTGGGGGAACCAGACTGTGTTCGCGTATTCTAAGACTGGCCTTACAAGGGTTTTGTAGGCCAGGAGTTTAGAAGATACTGGTGCGGACCGCAAGCGTCTCCTGATAAAGAGAAGTTTCCGTAAAGCAGTAGACGTGATGTTAGCAATGTGAGAGTCCCACCTCAGGTCAGAAGACAGCGTAATACCTAGATATTTATGGTGTTTAGTTTTCGCTAATGGAACGCCATTTACAGAGTAAGAAAAGCAAAACGGGAATTTTTTTCTTGTTACTGTCATACAAACGGATTTTTTAGTGTTTATTGTCATTTGCCACGTGTTACACCATTCTGTTATTTTTTTTAGAGAACTGTTTAACGACAGATGGTCTTCGCGGTTGTTAGTAGTTTTGTAAAGAATGCAGTCATCTGCGAAGAGCTTAATGCTGCAATCAATGTCATTAGTTGTGTCATTGATGAAGAGCAGAAATAACAATGGACCAAGGACTGATCCCTGAGGAACGCCCGACGTTGCTGGAACTGTTTTGGATGAAACATACTCAAAAACCACAAACTGAGACCGATTTGACCAAAAATCTTCTAACCAAGATAGTAAGTCGCCTTCCCCGATAACAGTTTTTAGTTTTCCTAGCAACTTATTGTGTGATACAGAGTCGAATGCCTTTGAAAAATCGAGCAATATTATGTCTGTCTGGCTACAGTTATTAATATTAAGTGCTAGATCGTGTACAACCTCTGTTAGTTGAGTAACGGTTGATAACCCGCATCGGAATCCATGCTGATGGGGTGTCAATATACTATTGCGCTCCAGGAATGAGGTTATGTGCTTCAAAATTATGTGTTCCAAAATTTTACATGATGTACTTGTAAGAGAGATTGGCCTATAGTTTGAGGGTGAGGTAGTGTCCCCTGATTTATGAATAGGTATGATCTTTGCCATTTTCCAGTCTCTGGGCAGCCTTGATGATGAAATAGACTTGCGAAAGATAATACCATATGATTGCAGTGTTGCCAGGTGCTTAGCATGGACAGAAGTTGTTCAGCATTAATGAGTTTTTTTATTTAAATTGGGACCTACCAAATTTCCCGAATTTTCCAGGAGCCCTTCAGTTCGGCCAAACTTCCTGATTGTATGGCCATGACCTTATTCCTCCCGAAAATCTTCTCAAAACTTTATTTGGAAATATGTCTCAGAAAAACTCACTGCAGTATTAGTGAACCATAATCACCAGTACGTGCTTGTTATCTAGCCGAAACCAAAGTGACCGCAAAGAAATTTTAAGACGTATCCGTATTTTTATGGTGACCCATTACCTGAAGGGCTGATGCAAGTTTCTGTCAAATTGTTTGAAAAATGCAGTCTAAAAATTCATTTTTTTTTTCTTGAGAAAGCATTTTTGTGGGGCTGATTCCGTAACATAGGTGTTGCATGTTAAATTTGCAGTTGCTTTAGCACATTTCTATTGAGCCTTTGGGGTGCATTTATGGGCTATTTGCCATCTTCCTTGCAATCATTGGGAGATGTTGCTAGGATAAAAGGCAGGCAAAAGGCAAGCTCCGAGGTCGTGGTGGCCACCCAAAATGATCATTGTCTCATTAGATATGCACTGAGCTCAGATTAGATGAAAGGCATGCCCATTTATTTATTTATTCAAGTTACCCCTAAAGGCCCTCCAGAAGAGGGTATTACATAGGGGGGGGGGGGGGGGGGGGGTACAATCATAAGTAATCGCGATACATTTTAACAAGTAAGTGTAACAAAAAATGTTAATTAAAACATAAGGCGTCACACAAAGAAAAATTGAACACTAACAAAAACAGCAAACATTTACACGTTTCTGTGGCGATGACTGATGGCAAACTATTCCATTCAGTGATAGTACGGGGAATAAATGAATTGGCATAAGACGATGAATGACAGTTTACGCGTTTAAATTTGAAAGAATGATCACAGCGTGGAAAGAGAGCATCAGGTGACTGAAACAAATCACGGCGAAGGGATGGGTGGTGATAAAGCTTATGGAAAAGGGTTAAGCGAGCAAGTTTACGGCGATATGACAAATCTTCCAGTTCGGCACGTTTTTTTAATGCTGAAAAGAGAGAGACTCTTTAATGAAACGCTTGTGAAGGGTGAGTAGTCTGAAAATATGAAACAAACAGCACGGTTTTGCAAGGATTCAATGTTGGTGATAACGTAGGCTTGAATAGGGTCCCAAATGGCCGCAGCATATTCGATTTTAGGGCGTATTAGAGTTATATAAGCAAGCTTTTTAACGTGTATAGGGGCGTATCTGAGGTTACGTTTAAGAAACCCAAGTGAGCGGTTAGCAGATGCTAGGGTGAGGTCGATATGGTGATGCCATGTTAGGTCAAACTGAAGGTGCACCCCAAGGTACTTGTATGTTGATGTTAGTTCCACAGTATTGTCATTTAGAATAGAAGTGGTTGGAATGCGAGCTGTACGGCGAGTGAAAGATATTAGCTTAGTTTTAGAAACGTTTAATGTCATTAACCATGATGAGCACCAAGAGCTTACTGCGTTCAGGTCAGATTGTAGGGATTGGCGGTCACTGTCTGTAGTAATGTTACGGTATATTACGCAGTCATCAGCGAAAAGGCGAAGTCTAGATGTTACACAGGCAGGTAAATCATTAATATAGATTAGAAAAAGCAAAGGCCCTGGCACGCTTCCTTGTGGTACCCCAGATGTCACATTAGCAGAGGAAGAGTTAGAATTATTAACGGAGGTAAACTGAGTTCTAGATGACAGAAAGTCCTTAATCCAAGCGAGCACGTTAGGGTGTATATTAAGCTGTGCTAGTTTCAGTAGAAGTCTTTGATGAGGAACCCGATCAAAAGCTTTTGAGTAATCCAGGAACACTGCGTCGACCTGAAAGCCCGCGTCAAGTGATAATTGTAAGTCATTAATAAAGCCAGCTAATTGAGTCTCACAAGAAAATCCCTTGCGAAAGCCGTGCTGATAATCGAAAATAATGTTATGATCTTCGAGATAGCTGATACCATCTGATACCATGATACCATCTGCGATACGAAAAGTAAGCATTGTTTAAACTGGCGAGCTTGCACACTGCATTGGCCAAGCACCCGTTCTCGGTCCCTGTTCATTTCAGGAATGACAAGATGTATGGTTCTGTTGTACATGTTAGGACACGTAGCAAGAGCGGCAGAAGGTCGATTTTTTAAGTCTCCTCCAGTCCTCGGGTTGTGTAGGAGCCTCTAAATCAGACATTTTTGATAGCCAGCCTTCAGAACGCAGATTATCCTTTCGTCCAGTTATTGAAGCACCAATATAGCTTTCGGTGGCGGGAAGCGAAATTTAGTGCTGCTGAAACTGGCACTGCAGCAGTGGGCAGAGCTGCTTTCTACAGAGAGGCAGATGTTGCAATCTTGGCCTACCAGATTGTTGTTCCAAGACTTCAGCAGCTTACGAAAAAGTCTGCGGGTCATCCACGCTTTTTGATTGGACCTGTAGGTTGGAACCAAGGCATATTCTGCAAGCACTGCTCAGACTTCCTTTTTCCGATCATGAGTGGCTGAAAAAGCTTCGTCGATCCATCTATGTTGGTGACGAGCAACACAGATATTTTAGCCTTGTTTTTTTTCCCTGTCGTGGGACTTGTCATCATGGCACAGCAGCGTCTTGTTCGGAAGTAACTGCCAAAACAATGCAGTCACAGGGTTAATGCTGTGAGTGCTGGACCTGTTCTCCGCTTTAGCCCGAACGTCAGCCTTGCTCTTCAAAATGGTGCTCAGCATGCTTCTGGAAATTGTGCACACCATGACCACTCTGGGTTTCTTCTCGCCTCGCTCACCTCGCTTGATAATTTATTTCCACTTCCATAAAAAAGGGCAGGTTCTGCCATCTCGCAGCTGCCATCATGCACACAAACGGATGGTGAAAACCATGCGAAATCATCAGTGGCAGCGCGATGCACCATGTGTGCAAGGCACCAAAAGGTATTCTGATTGTCTGGCTATGCACCCGCCACCTACTACGTCATGAAAATCGATGTGGCCAACACTCAGTGCTGTATTAGACTGTTACTGTGACCATGACTTTGCAGTCACTTCGGTTTTCTCTTTTTTTATTATTAGTATTTATTTCGCGGACTGGACGTTATGCTTTGGCTGTCTGCCTGAGACTAACTTTTACTGTGATGAGCCTTTCGTTTTCTCTTCTTCTGAGTTTTTTTTTTACTGCTCCGTTTTTTTGCTTAATTTTTTTTTCTTCTTTGGAACATTTAGTTCTTTTTCACTTGTCTTGAATTGGCATTAAGCCTTGCAAAGCTTTGCTGGTCTAGGCATCCTGTCTCTTTCTTTTATGTTTTTTTTTAATCTTTTCTGAGAGGACCAATAAAAGGATAAAAGGGTGTCATCATTGATTGGCACGTGCTGCATAGCACCTGCAGGTCCATGAAGGAAAGCAAACCTGTTAACTTTTCTGTTAATCTCTTATTTATTTAGGGCATACTGCAGGCCCAGTGAAGGGCCCGGGCAGGAGGGGCAAAATAAACGCAATACAAAAAGCACAAAACAAAGTACAAGGCAAGTCAAAAACATCAATGAACGGCCTGTTCAATGGCATCAATGTCAACTGTTGATGATGATGGTAACTGATTCCACTCGGTAATGGTGCGGGGAAAAAAAGAAAATTTGAATATGTTAGTTCTGGCAAAGTAAGGTTCTAACGATTCAGTGTGCCTGTTACTGGTTGACCTGGACGTTATCGGTTGGAGATACAAATCAGGAGGAAAAGCGATATTCTTGAATCGACCGGTATTGTCCAAAGTTTGGTCTGTCGGATGCAATGGCTGATTTTTGTATAATGTAGCCGAACATTTCTCTGTACATTTGTGTTGTAGCTTTAAAGCACTGCTCAGAAATTTCTCGATGTAAAGGATAATTCGATCTGAGTTTGATATAATCCGCCTTTTTCACACAATGCGGCGCCATCTGGGTCGTGGTGGAAATTCGTCTGCTACTGGTTGAAAACAAACGCATGTAAGAGACACAGGTGCAACCCGCTTCCATAAGGTGCTAACTGCACCTGCAAAGTGGCAAGTATGTTCTTGACATCTGCTGTCATCTGTCGCATGCTCCTGTCGCTAACATGACCTGTGCATGCGCAGGAAGAGCTGGCGGTTTGTTTTCAACCAGCGGAGCTAGAGAGAGAGAGAGGCAAGCATGCGCAGAGTGGCCGTGTGAAAAAGGCCAGTAGGGTTTGATTGTCGTCACCCTCATGATGTAATTTTTCTGCGAACATCAGAGCAAGAGAGTGCAGTGTATTATGGTTTTGCAGTTAGCTTTGAATGGCACTGTATTAATTTGACATGTAATAACGACTAACTGCAGTCATACATTGGGCCATATATCGCGCATCCAGTCCTCACGTTGCAAAGAAGAGGTGCCGAAGTCACTTAGCTATATTTGTGGCACAAAACTGTTAACCTGCTGAACATGACTAACTTGACATGGGATGGGCTGCTGCAGCCCAACCCCCCATGGTGCTGCTATACTTCAGCTTCTGGGTGTGTGTGTTGTGGGCAGTGGCTGTGCGCTTCAGTGCAGCACTGTAGAGAAATGTCGCCTTGTTTAGAAATGCATCGTTTGTTTGCAGTGATGGTGTAGAAATTGCTGTGGTCTACTACCGAACAGGATATAGCCCGGACCAAATGGACGAAAAGGTAGGCCAACTTTTGATGTCACACAGTTTTGAAATTGTAAAGGCGCATTGTAGGCAGTCGCTGTTTGTTTTCTCTCAAGAAGTTTGTTCCTAGCAACAGTACGGGCATGTAATTTGTCTGAGCAGGCAGTAGATGATGTTACTCTGCTTGCTCCCGTGGTGAAACCAGTGAACCGGACACAGGTGGCAAGCAAGAAATAGGGTCACAGTGTCTTAATAAATCACAGGATACGCACCAGAGCTGTTCAGTGAATAGCACTTTCGCAGAAATATGTGACACTCACATCTACAAGCACAGTCTGTAGTTGCAAGTTCAAAGGATCGTATGGTTGCAATCTGTTATGCGTGTCTGGTCGGGGTTTTATGCGATAGCATAAGCAGCTCGTTCTGCTGAAAATCTGGCATCACCCGTCATCCGGCATGAGTCTGAAAAAAATCCCACAATCTCTGAAATCAGAATCGAAAAATAAAATAGCCAGCATCGGGGTTGGAACCTAAGCACACTGCATACCAGATGGGCATGCAATGCATTGGCCACTAAGGGTCGTTGGTTCAAGCATGTTAGAGGGGCTCCAACTGAACTCGTTGTGGTGTTTATGACTTAGAAATGTGTGTTTTGGATGTGGACTGACCTTATACTAATTAGGCATAAGAAATTGCGCGGGATGAGAAGGCGGTGTTAAGGTGCATCATTGTACTGAAACAAATGGTGTGTATGTGTATGGGTATGTAGAGGCGTACAATGTTGTACAGTGTAACCTAGATAGTGATTGGCAATTGGTAATGCGATCAGCAGTTTGATTGTAGTCGATGACTGTGATTGGTAATGTGATTGTGGATTTGTATTGGTGAGAAATATATTTGTATCATCCGAAATTCGTGTCATCCTAAATGAACAAAACCGCCTGCAGAAGCACAGTAGATGCATTCATGCAGCTCTGGTTATGGCTGACTGGATTTATTTACAGCTGTGTGGTTCCTGCTTGCACTGGGTACCACATGAGGTAGTGATGGTGACATTGGTGACTGATGGTCGCCTTGGCAGCGATGTGCAGGCATTGTACCACTGCCGATGCGTGTGGTGCATACCATGCGACTGGCAATCGCAAGTTGACAGTGTGCAGCCATTGCTCAGTGCTTGAGTGTAGGGTCGCAGCTAGTGTCTTTGTATCATCTGTAGTGGCGCGGGAGAGTGTTCAGAACATTAAAAATTCTACACATTGTGCACGATGCACAATCTATTCTGGACAGAGAATCTTGCAAATTCGTATCATCCCGAAATTTGTACCTAACATGATCATATTGTCCTGAAATTTGTATCTGACATGATCGTATTATTGAAATTGTACTTGCTTAAAGAAACCCAGGTGGCTGAAATTAATCCGGAGCAATCCACCACGGTGTCTGTCAATGCCATTTGCAACTTCATAGACATCCTTCAAGACTTACTTGAAAGGACCAGAAAATCTGTTCATCTTATCACAAGTTCATCTTAACAGAAGTGCCCCCCAAAAAAGATATGTGAGCGTGCTATGTGTGCCCATATATGTGTTATGTGAAAACAATGAATAAAATGACCTTGCAGTCAGAGGATAATTGCCAATGGAACCTATGTGACACGATGCATGAAGTAAGCTGAACAGTGAGGGCATGAAACAAGGCTACCTCATCCTGCTAGAACACATCATTGGTCTAGTTTTCTTCTTTCCACCATTTCTTTTTCACTCTGTCTCTTCCATCTCTTCCACAGGGACTGCTATTTGTTTTCTTTTTGTTCCTGGCTTGATTTTGAGGCTCTGAATGCTCTGAAGGTTCCCCAGCTGGCTGGATGCGCATCTCTTTCTTATCTTGCTCTTTTCATTCTAGGTATGTCATGGCCTCTGCACTGCAAAAATGCTAACCAAAACTTGTGGTTTGCAAAAAAACAAATTTGAAGAATGTCTTCACGTGTAGCCACTAATACGAACGCAATGAATATTGAACCAGCCTTCTGCCACATTTTCTTAACTCTGCGGCGTTTTGACAGTATTCAGGGGAAAAATATGTATTAGAAAGCAATTTCCTGAAGCTATAAGAGCGAATTTTGTGAGAATAATCTGAAAATCATTTGTAATATACTCAAAAAATATCATATAATTACATCAAAAAGTTGAAGGTCTTTTGCTGAAAGCCGTATCCCCCCCCTAAAAGGAGCCTATTTAATGCACTTGATGTTGATGGAACTGAATCCTCAGTTCAGGTAAACCGTTGATTTGAAATTTCAGCGAGTTTGAAATTACGTACGAGGTTTCATTGAACACCATGTGCACCTATAGCTGTGACACTGGGAATTGTGCTGCTGAATCATTGCACGATATCACCGGCTGTCCCCTGAGTTGTGCCTGCTGCATTGTTTATTTATTCGTGTGCAGGCCTGGGAGGTGCGCCTGCGCATGGAACTGTCGCTGGCCATCAAGTGTCCCTCGGTGCAGTACCACCTGGCGGGCACCAAGAAGGTGCAGCAGGTGCTGGCACAGCCGGACGTCCTCGAGCGCTTCTTCACCAACAAGGTGAACGTCGACCGCGTGCGAGCCACCTTCACCGGACTCTACTCGCTCGACCTGGTGGGTATTGTCGGCACATTACAAAAATTCTGGTTGGGCACGAATGTTCAAGATACTGAATCATACTCTGCTCTTGGTAAGTCTAACTCAAAGTGGATTGGAGATTAGTTTAGATGAGATGAAATTCCAATTAACTGGAGTTTCTTATACACTTGTTATTGACATCTTTAGAGGAGCGATCTGCAGGTGTTGTCTGCTGGAGCCTTTCTTGTTGCGTCTCCAATTGTGCTTCTTTCATTCCTCGAACAAGTTGTGTATTCCGAGGGTCACCGGCTTCTCTGTTGATGTGTTAGCTGGGTTAGTTTGGATAAACAGGATGTTGAAATTAAGCAGGCTCAAGCCAGTGAGAGTCCATTGTGTTTCTGCTTATTTAGTGTTTCTGCTTATCTAGTCTGCTTATTTAGTATTTGAAGTATAGCATTCTATATCTTTCTTTGCTTTTTATTTGCTTCCTTCTTTTCGTCTCAGAAACATGGTGCTGTTAGCTTAAGGGTTGTATCAGTTAAAGGAGTATAGACATCAAATTTTTGACTGCTTGTTTTGTTCATGGTAATGATGCACAACACATTAGTATACAAGGATCACCACTTGGTATTCAAGTACGAGCTCTGTAATAATTTTATCATTGAATTTTGTCTCCCGCCTGCTTGGGTTTTGGCTTCAGCAGCTGAGCTATAGCTATAACTTCAAAGGTCAGTATTAGTCACGGGAAGCTTGAAAAGCCTGCGATATAATTGCTGTTTCATTGCCTTAATTTGCTACAGCTCTAAAGCCACCTGGGTTGAGAGCCCATCATCAACCCATCTGTGTGCTTTTATTTGTGCTGCTGTTCAAATCAGAGTAATCTACATCATCGTTCAGGATGTGTTCCCATAAACAGCTACAGTCAAGCCCACTTATAACAATACTGGTTATAACAGTATATTGTCACGTTGTAGTGACGGCAGTCCAGCGGTCAGGAAGACACCAGAAAGACTTGCAAACGAAGCTCTTTATTTGGGCTGACTTGCGCCCGCAAAAGAACTGAATCACTCGGTGGCGGCGTAAGCAACAAGAAGTGTGCTCGTCAATCGTCGAACTACGAATGTCCGCCGCTCGCGGCATCGCTCAATTAAAAGCCGGCAAGGAAACTTCCAGATAGCAGGACAAGATCATCTACAGTAATCTGGAAAAACCTAGGTGCAGCCTTTCATGGCTGCGATCAATCGAGATTAGACTGGTCGCTTCTGGCGTCACGAACAAAAATGATAACAGCCCTTTCCTGCAGCCTTGAGCGGGAACGAACAAACACTACAATGATACGTGGCATTACCCCCCTTCCAAAGAAGCATCGCCTCGATGCTTTAAAATGAAAATAAACACGGAGAATGCTAACTTCGAGTCCTTTAGCATTCATAATAAGGTTTAAGGGCAGCTGTGAAAGCTTCAAGTCTGGCCGTGTCGTCGTCGTCATCGTCGGTGTTGTAGTTTTCGTCGTCGTGGTTGTCGTAGTTGTCGTCGGCGTCGTCGACGTAGGGGTCGTCGTCGTCGTAGGGGTCATCATCGTCGTAGGGGCCGTCGTCGTCGTAGGGGTCATCGTCGTCATAGGCGTCGTCATAGTTCTCATCGTAGTTGAGGTATAGTCTTGTGTTTTCGTTGATGGAGGCTCTTAGTTCTTGCACTCAGAAGCAACCTCACCTCCAGAGGCTGCTTTATTCAGTTTAACCTTCGGGGGCTGGGGGAGCGTCCACGCACTGCGTAGCTTCGGCTAGGAGATACTTAGCGCGGTGACGATGGCGACGGGGAACGTGATAGGCGGCTTGGCGGTGAGCATTCTTCCCGACGCAAAAAGTCTTCGATTTCGGCTGGCCGCTGGCCGGGTCGGGGTCGTGGGGCGTCGTAAGAAAAACCTCGGATGCCCATTCTCCTGTATGGGCAGTACCGGAGAATGTGACCGGCTTCGCCGCAGTGGAAGCATAGTGGGCGGCGCTGGTTGGGAGTTCTCCACTCGTCGCATTTCCTCGGCTGTGTGCAACGCTCGTAGGACCGGCAGGTTGGGGCGAGAGGGCGGCGGTCCAACGCAGCTGGCTGAGGGCGATAGGGGCTTGGGTCCCGTCGTCGAGGTGCAGGACGGCGCACAGCTGCGGCGTAAGTCATGGCTGGGGGCTCCATAGGCTGCATGGTGGTCGGCGTCATACCCAAGGCCTGTTGAACTTCATCCCAGATGGCGTCTGTGAGCGATGAAAGCTGCGGCTGCGTTCCTGTTGGCAGCAATCGGCGGAGCTCCTCTCGCACAACTTGACGGATAACCTCCCGCAGGTTATCGTTGTTAGCGGTGTCCAGGCAATTTGCTGAGAAAATGCGCTGCTGGTGGTCATGCTGGCGGGCTCGGGCGTCAAGAGTTTTTTCCATAGTTGATGCCTCTTCTACGAATTCCGCGACGGTTTTCGGTGGGTTCCGTACGAGGCCCGCAAAGAGTTGCTCTTTGACTCCTCGCATAAGCAGCTTGACCTTTTCTTCTTCCTTCATGCTCGCGTCGGCACGCCGGAAGAGACGCTTCATCTCCTCAGTGTATACTGCAACGGTCTCGTTTTGGGTGTTGTATGAGAGACTGTAGCAGCTGTTGGGCTCTTTCCTTTCTCACGACGTTTGTGAATGTCTTGAGAAGCCGCTCCTTGAAGGTTTTCCAGTTGGCAAGGCTGGCTCCCTCATTCTCAAACCAGACTCTTGCTGGTCCCTCCAGGGCGAAGAAGACGTACCTAAATTTCATGGCATCGTCCCAGTTGTTAAAGACAGCCACACGGTCGAACTGCTCCAGCCATTCTTCGGGGTCGGCGCCAGGTGAAGCGTCGAAGGTTGGTGGCACCCGGGGCTGGTGAAGAATGATTGGAGTCGTCATCTGGGGCAAGCTCATGGTGGACGTTGCTACTGACTTTCACTTCCGGGTAGGGTCTGGAAGAATCCCGAACTCAGGTGCGTTGCCTAGTAGACGTCGGCTTGCGCGGTGGACTGGACTCAGGTCCTGCGGTAAATGACTGAGAGAGCTGGCGTCACGACTTGTAGGGGGTGTCCGGAACATGGGAGGCTACCCAGCACCTCCACCAGATGTCACGTTGTAGTGACGGCAGTCCAGCGGTCAGGAAGACACCAGAAATACTTGCAAACGAAGCTCTTTATTTGGGCTGACTTGCGCCCGCAAAAGAACTGAATCACTCGGTGGCGGCATAAGCAACAAGAAGCGTGCTCGTCAATCGTCGAACTACGAATGTCCGCCGCTCGCGGCATCGCTCAATTAAAAGCCGGCAAGGAAACTTCCAGATAGCAGGACAAGATCATCTAGAGTAATCTGGAAAAACCTAGATGCAGCCTTTCATGGCTGCGATCAATCGAGATTAGACTGGTCGCTTCTCGCGTCACGAACAAAAATGATAACAGCCCTTTCCTGCAGCCTTGAGCGGGAACAAACAAACATTACAATGATACGTGGCAATATCGTATATAACAATGGTCAGCCGCGGCACCATCAGCTTTACCTTGTGGTCTATGGTAACATAAACTGCTTATAGCTGTCAAGGCACATTATTGGTTATAACAATTAAATCTGGCAATTGAGTGTCAACCATAATAGAAAAGAAAAAGAAAAAAATGCTACAACCACACCAGCAAAACCATGCTTGCAACACAAAAGCGTGCACATGTGGGGCTGACTAACGGACTGAGCCGGTGCAGCGACGCCGTGAAAGCAAAAGAACCTGTGAACCTCGGAAACGCTGCCACCGGGCACGCCGAGAATGCTTGCGTGTTGCAATGACACCTGCAGGAGAAACGACGGATGCGTTCCCCTGAGCAAAAGACCCACGCAGAGAAGAAAGTAGGGAGCATGGTAGGGAGCCTTGGTGGAGCAGTCCATTATTAACGTTTCTGAAGGCTGCACCGCTCGCAGAAAAAAATGCGCAGATGCATTTTTCTTTGTTTTTACACTCTGAGCTATGGCTGGCACTGGCAGAGCGTACGTTGTCCCATCTTCCCCTGTTCCTCGCTAACTTCCCCACGGTACCAACTTCACAAATTTCACGTGTCCCGGGGCAGGCGTCATCGTGTCGGCCAGCTGCTGCACTGATGCATTGGCTACGGCGCCATGCGTGCTGCCAATCAGTCAGTGCAGTGCACACATGTGCAGCCAGCGCGGTTTTTCTCTTGTCAGCTGTCACTGCACCCTTGGTTCTGCATGCTTCTTGGATTTCCCGTCAAGAATTGCTTCCGGAAAGCCGGCTTGATTCCTGTGACGTGGAGGTGCACGAAGCTCCCGCCGGTGCAGTGATGGCAGTGCTTTGGTCATCGGTGAACGGTAAACATTTTTCCAGTCCCCTGAAGTTCGAATTAGCGAGCTTTTCCAGGCATTAGAACAATGAAATAAATGCTCTGAAGTTTGTCATCTTTTCTTTTTTTCGGCACAACCCTGTTATAACAATTATTGGTTATAACTATGGCATTTCCATGGCACTTGAATATTGTTATAAGTGGGCTTGACTGTATCACCATAAAAATATGAAGTGAATGGCGGTGTTTCGCTGATACTGGTCTGATTGTTTTGGTGACGTACAGGTGTGCCAAAAGCAATCCAGAGCACGCTTTCACATTCCAACTTTTCTCACGAATTCCTCAGAGAAAATATTGTGGTTTCTTGGGATTATACACAAGTGCCCGAGGGGAATTCGTTAGCTTGTGTAGTTAATAGTACCTCGCAGTTTTCACTACATAAGGCGTGATAGGAGATTTATCGCGGAAGCATGACCGCAGCTGTAGTACATTGCCCTTTTGGCTTGTCAGACAGTTGAAAAACGTGCTACAGAAAAGGAGAAAGTTTACTCAAATACTGTTACTGTGTGCATAAATAAAAAGAAATCCTGCTAGGTTGAGAAATGGTTGCTAAACTGTTGCTTTTTATGTGGCCACGCACTTGGCCCTTCAGTTTTTTTAAAGACTTCCAATTATGACTGCAGACACATGCCACTGTCATTTGTTACAGTTCAGTAAAGAAGCATGCGACAAGCATATTTTGTTTTTTAATGGATAGGTTTGCCACAGTGGCTTATATTAATGTTATTTTTTTTATCCTTGCGATACTTTGTCATTTGAATAATTTGGACATCTTTTTGTAGTCCCAGGAAATTCAAATTAGGAGTGTGTTGTTGATAAAAGCTCAACGGTGTCACAGCTATGGGATTATGTGGCTGTCCTGTGACCTGTTCGAATGGATCATTACTCTGTTATTCCATTTGTCGCTGAGAATGTGCTCATCTGTGGCGTGAGAAAGGCAAGAAGCAAAGTGCCTAAGCTTCCCATTATGCCCAGTACTATTATGGTTCAAAATGGTATTCCGGAAGCCATTGTGTTATGTTTTTGTGAAAGGCATCGTAAGTCTTGTTGTATGTGAGGCCTTAATCATCGTTAGTTCAGATCACGCATGTAATGAGACTGACAACATTTTTTCTTTGTCTTTGCATCACTTCACAGCACTCTGACCACAAAATTTAAGATTCTATTTTTGCTTGTTTTGGTCTCTTGCGCAGAGCTATGGTTAACTGGAGCAAATTCTCCTTAAGATGTGTCTGGAAATGCTGTCATCATTTTTCTTTTTCCCTAGCACTTTCTAGCTGTGTAACTGTGGATTGGCTATGTTTTAACCAACAAGCTAATGAAGCAAACACTTCTTGCTCCACTGTTGAGCAGCTTGCTGTGTCAAAAAAGCACTTGCGAGAGGCCCTGCACATTGTCATGTGGCAGCAAAGATGCACCGACAAACGATACGCAAGAAGACTAAAAGGGTGCCAGGGTGTGGCCATGGCTTATTGGTGGATTGTTGGGCTTATTGGGCTTATTTGTTGGGCTAATTTGTTGGGCTTATTTGCTTACATAAGTTGCACTGACGGATCAGGCTGGCTTTGTCGCAGTGAAACAACCGCATGCAGCAGCACTAGTCATAGGTTCCCCAGATGTCACTACTATCTGGGTCTTGAGCGGTTCATGAGGGTCAGTTAGCTGAGGAACGACTATAGCGGATGATGCTGAGCTCGTAGGACTGGACCTTGGGATGACTGGGCTGGGCACAGGGCTAAGAACTGCAGGAGCATACGTCATGCCCTGAGGCTTAATGCTCTCTGTCCACTGTCGTAGTGTCATTCAAGAGATTTTGCTCTTTTTATGACTAGTGACATATGCCAGTGGTGTTTTCTATGTTAATGGCAGCTGGTTTCTTAGTTCTTCATGAACTATCTTACACTTGGTTTCTTGTATGTATACCTTCTTGTATGTATGTCTTCTCAGTTATTTAAGCTGCTGTAGTGTGTTCTAAGAATGTGTTTAGCGGGCTGTAGTTAAGCCTAGAAAACTGTAGTCCTTAGCATAGGTATCAAGAAATTGACCTTGCAGTCCTGAGGCATTCTGATACTGGCTTTCCAGAAGAGGTGCTGTTATCTTCCTCTTGCTGGGTCACAATCTGGATGCAAGTCTTCAGCTACAACTCAGCCTCTCCCGTGTTGATAGCACTTGTAGCTTTCTGCAGGAATGCAGTTCCTAGTGTTCCGTGTGCACTGTCCGTGAGTATGCAGTCACTGAGGAGACGTGGCTTGAGGGGGAGAAGGCAGTATCATGCCCATTTCGTTGCCTTGGAAAGAATCCTGCTTGCTTCAGAGACAAAAAAAAGCAATGCAACAGGAATCGGACACAAACGTTACTCTTGAGATTGCCAAATTTAGTTCATGCCCCCAGTATCGTGCTAGTCTGGGCAAATGGCTTGCTTTCTGCAACGCACAGCATGTGTCCAAATCATGTGACACACTTCAGCATTGTGTGCCTACTAAACTCAGTTCTCCCCACAGTTGGGACGAGTCATCATTATATCATGGCTTTACCACCACACGTCTCCCAATCTGTTTTTTAAGGTCATCACCCATCTAGACAAACATCCATTGGTGCTAGAAAAGAAAGATGTTTAATATGTGCACCGCAACAAACTTTTTTGTCATGGCGTCACACGTTCAATGGTCTTGGGCCAATGCCCACTGTTCTTGAGCAGTTGTAATAAGGGAGCAATTACTCACTGGCATCCACCCAAGTGCAGCCATACGGCTGCAAAGGAAAGCTATACAGCTTTCTCAGAAACTTCGTAGTTAAAGAAAAATTCGTCCTGGTCCGGGGTTCGAACCCGGGACCACCGCTTCACCGGAGCAGTCGCTCTACCAACTGAGCTAACCGGGACGGCAAGCTTATGGTAGGGCGAGAGCGAATTGATCATTAACTCGAAGTGGGAACAGTGTTGGTCAAAGGATGAATTTGGACGGACCAGGACGAATTTTTCCTTTAACTACGAAGTTTCTGAGAAAGCTGTGTAGCTTTCCTTTGTAGCCGTATGGCTGCGCTCGGGTGGATGTCAATGAGTAATTACTCCCTTATTACAAATCTACTCAACCTTGGGGGAATCCCCTAAACATATGACCAACATTCTTGAGCTGTTCTTTATTGATGCTGGTCCCATGTCGTCAGAGAGTAAAGCACAAACGTGTTTCTTTTACCACGCTCATGCTGTGCAACCCGGTGCAAAAAACGAGCCTCTGAACATTGTCAGGTAATCGCTCGTGTGTTAAACTGTGCAGTGCATTTGAGCTGGTCCTGCCATTCAGTTGAGGGTGAAGTTATGCATTGAACCGTTCCACGCGCTCCACTCATCAGCACAGTGTCAGGATGTAGTCCGCAAAACAGAAACATCCCACAGGTTTCGTGGGGAAGGATCAGTGCAGTGATTCTGCTCAGATGTCAATTTTTGAGGGCAAAGACTCTGTTCAGTGCCTTCGCAAGATGTCACATGGCAGTGGGGGCATAGATGGGTGAGCATAATGAGCTTGAAAAGCAGGCTGTTTATTATTGAGCTCGCCTGATGACTGGAAACCTGAGAAAGTTTGGTAGTGGCATTGATAACATGCAGAGTGGTCACTTGACGGGTTTCTACAGTTGCAGTGAGTTAAGTGATGCAAAAACATCCACCTCCTCCTTGTATTCACACCTTGAATGTTGCTTTTCCGAGTGCTGTTAATTTACTAATAAGGATGATATAAAAAATGCCTTTGATTACTGCACTCTTTACGCATGAGACGAGGCAGTGATGCATGAAAAATTATTTTTTTATAGAGCCACTTTTTGTGCATAGTAGTGCTAATCAATGACTAATTAAATTTGATTCTTAGGAATTACCTGATTTATAGAAAAAGCGATTTCAGATTTCAAATCAACATAAAAAGCTGGGCTAGCTGATATACTTCATTAGGATTGATCATCAAATAATGAAAGTAGGTCTCAGACCAGTGTCTGCCCCGGAAGGTAGCACGGACCATATAAGGGACACCGCCATGGCATCTGTTTCGTTTCCACAGACTCCCGATGGAAACAAGGCAGCCAACGAGGCCATTGCCAAGCCAAACGATTTTGTGCTCAAGCCACAGAGGGAAGGTGGAGGTGAGTCTCGTTTTATTCCCGTACACCATCATCATCATCAGCCTGACTACGCCCACTGCAGGGCAAATGCCACTCCCATGTCTCTCCAATTAACCCTGTCCTTCGCCAGTTGTGGCCACCGTATCCCCGCAAACTTCTTAATCTCATCCGCCCACCTAACTTTCTGCCGTCCCCTGCTACGTTTGCCTTCTCTTGGAATCCACTCTGTTACCCTTAAGGACCAGCGGTTATCTTGCCTTCGCATTACATGCCCTGCCCAAGCCCACTTCTTCCTCTTGATTTCGACTAGGATGTCATTAACCCGCGTTTGTTCCCTCAGCCACTCCGCCCTCTTCCAATCTCTTAACGTGACAGCTATCTTTTTTTTTCGATAGCTCGATTGACCATAAATGTGGAACCTCAGTGTACAGGAAAATTACTAATTTGCCTCACTCTCCACTGTTTCTTGAGGTCTTCTCACCCCGTCGGAAATCCTTACTCTTTTGATTCATGATAACTCTAAGGGACAAGAAGTTAGTTTGAATAATGCACAGTTCGAATTGATTGAGAAGACGCCCTTTTGATGCAGGCCGGTGTTGATGGCACTAGGGCGTTGAAGAAAACAAGCCAAACGTTGAAGTTGAATAAATTGGAATCAGCAAGGATCCATTGTATGTGCTATCAGTATTGAAGAAACTTTATCAAAGGCCTCTGAATCATTCTGTGAACTCAGTTGAGTCATTCGCTGTGTTCCATTTGAAACCAGAAGCAAATCTTGAGAATCGGCAAAGTGCAGGTTCTCATAGCAGCCCTAGCAGAGTTGCTTCTAGTGGGTATGAGAAAGACAGAACCATCCTAAATGTGGTATTCTCCTCTTGCCTCATGTTCAACGTATTTTTCTATGCTTGGCGTCAGCGGCTGCATTGTCTGGTGGCTGTGCTGGGCTAGGCTAGGTGCAGGGTATTGAATGACATAGTAGGGGTGTGCGAATATTCGATAATTTCGAATATTCGATCGAATAGCACGGAATTCGATATTCGCTTCGAACCGAATTCTCGGTATTCGAAATTTCGAAGTATTCGCCTCGCGCGAATAGTGTTTCTGGGGCGCTTGCCCGTTTGCTTTATGTGGTTTCAGTTCCGAATATTGCCGCATAGATGGCTTTTTTTTTATCGCGCTTTCAACGCTCGGGGGTCAGTCATTACACGAATCACAACCAGGCCGGGTGCGAACCTAGCTAGAAACGAAATAAAGGTGAGGGCGACGCGCTCTTGCGGAAGATCCTGCGTTCTGGCCGTCTCCGAGCCTCCGCACTAAGGCTGCCATAAGCCGCGTCGCTGCCACCGTGTCGTGTCGAGGCAGACGCAAAGAAGGAAGAGCACAGCCATCAGTTGTCTAAGCTTCAAAACAAGAAACCTCAGTTTACTGTTGTTGTTGTTGCGACTGAGCGAAGGATGAAAAGGAAAGTGCACGGGCCTGCCGACTGGCTCGAGCCGAGCCACCACCGCTGCCACGTGCAGATAGAGGAGAGTTCAAAGATAAGAGGAAAGAAAGAAAAACGAAAAAAGGAAAGAAAGAAAAACGAAAAAAGACGCGCGTCACACAACGCAACAACCGCGTCCGCCGCGGCGGACGCTGGCTGGAAGATCAGATAAGCACCGAAGCCGCGCCCGCTCCACCGCCTCTCGATTTTTTTTCCCGTTGCGGAAAAAAAAAGTTGCGGAAAAGATTACCAGATAGGACAGATGCGAAGATAAACACGCAGCCCTACCGCGCTATCGCTTCACCCAGTCAGGTGACGAATCATACGTACAGAACATGAGCGACCGTTCTCGGCAGCTTTCAAGCAAGCCATCATATTACCGGCGGAGGCGCGAAAAATTCAGCGGCAGCGCGGGGACTCGATGTCGCCGAAGTGTATACTTACGTCAATGGGAAGGGCGCCTTTAGCGTGGGATAACGCTAAGCTTATTGTGCACCCGTGGAGGATTACTGCCGTTAACGCTCGGCATCTACGACTGGCGTCTTTTCTTGCTATTCTGACTGCTTGCGCGTTGATGGGAACGGAACACCGCCGTAATCAGGGCATTGAGTCATCTTCGGTGGTGTGCCGAACTCCGTCGCCGCAACTCGGGCACTCCCATACGTTGGAGGCTGAGAGCATTCTTGATGGAAGCGCGATGCTGAGTGCTGCTCGGAAGTAATACCGGGGACAATTTTGCCAGGACGCGCGAGCGGTGCGAATGACGTTTCGCTTGCGGCGCGAGTTTTGTACAGCCGTTTCCATTCTTGCTCGAGGGAATGCAAGTCTGGGAATGTAAAAGTTGTTCTTCCAGTATAAATTGCCAGTAAAAATTGTTCTTCACTCTAGGTGTTAAAATTTTGAAGTGTGGTTTTAAATAAAGCCTCAGTGCAGTGTGTAATGGCATCGTGTGTTGGGAAAATAAATGGTTTTGGAAATGCCTACTGTCACTCAGCCTCTTTTTAGTGCCAGAAGTACTATTCGAACTATTCGCTTCGAAATTATTCGAAGAAAATTGCTATTCGCTTCGAATTCGCTTCGAATCAAAAAACCACTATTCGCACACCCCTATTACATAGTGTTGTGTCGCGTCCAGGTCTGAAAAAAACGCCGCTGAGAAGAAGATGTGAATTTCAGCATTCCTGGCGCTGAGATCAGCGTTATAGTCACTGCGTAGGACAAGCTGTACCTCTGTGTGTAACACGCAGCACTGTGTTGTGCTGGAATGTGGTGAACATCAGTCTGCTGGTGGTTGATTTTACCTGACAGTTCAAAAAGTAGTGGAGGCTAGTGGAGCATGGAAAATACAACAAGCTAACTCGTACATTTCGGCAAGAATATCTGAGCTTCCGAAGTTCTGCAACCCTGTGATATGAAATTATGAAATGATGCATTATAGCGTATCAACGACATAAAGGCCACACTTCTTTGCAGATTCAAGGGCCAGTTTTCGGGGTGCGGCCCACGTACACAATGTCATGTACAAATATATTTGTATATAGCACAAAAAAATAAACGTACTTGGTTGCTAGAGGTAAGATGCGAAATTCAGAAACGTTTCATTTAGGTAAACATTTCTGCTAATCGACGTTTCGGACGGAGCCTGTCCTTTTTCATGTCCAAGACGTCAACTAGCAATAAATGTTTACCTAAATGAAACGTCTCTGAATGTCGCGCGCACGCACGCACGCACGCACACACGCACACACACACTCGCACACACACGCACGCACGCACGCACACACACACGCACACACTCACACAGACACACACACACACATATAATATTCCATAATTGAATGGAATATTCAATTATGCTCACTCGCCACTCACCGATTCATCATACTTTGAGCTGGTGCTATGCTCCAGTGCGTGCTCATACCTCAAAAAGTTGTCTTCAGTGCCATCCACCCTGTTTTGAGATCCCAGTCACCTTGAAATTGTACTCCTCCTTGGGAGATTACCATGACTAACGGGTTTTCAGTCTTCCTAGCATTGGTGAACTCTTGACGGCATTCAAAAAGTGCTGAGGAGCCGTGCGCGTCTTGGCTACCTTTTCTCATATATGCATACAGTTGGTCATGCAGATGCACAACTTCTGAAAAAAAAATAAAAATTTAGATTCAGTTAATAACAACCAGCTGTGTAGCAAAACAGTCCACAGCAAGCATTCAGGGTACGATTAGCCTCAATATAAAGCAGGTAGAAAGCATAGCCCAGTTTGAGAACTTTACCCTAAACCATATCACGAAAAAGTATAGCGCACTCACGACAAACGACAAGCTAGACAAGACGACACAAGCGTTTGGGTGCGTTCGTCGTGAGTGTGCTGAACTTTTTCGTGATGCATTACCAACTAGCTCAGATGTGAATCCTCCTAAACCATATGATGAATAAGGTTGCCATGGCTACATACCCGTCGTTTCGCATCACCCTGTTTCTCAGTCTCCTCTGCCATGTACATGTCGTGCACATCGTGCAGGCAATAATGTGTACGGTGAGGAAGTTCGTCACAAGCTGCAGTCCCTGGGTCGCACCAAGGAGCGTGAGGGCTACATCCTCATGGACCTCATCCGACCACCCATCACCCCCAACTACATCGTGCGGCCGGGGGACAAGGTTACTGCGCACAACATCGTCAGCGAGATCGGCGTTTTCGGCATCATCCTCGGGTTAGTGCGGATGCGTGCAGTTCATGCAAGCGAACCGGTTTCTTAAGAAGAGACTGTGTGTGAGGCTGCCATGCGGGCCTGGTTAATATTGCACTTTCATAGTGTGTTTGCAGTTTTAACGGGAGTCTGCTGTATTATTAAAGTATTAAAGTACTATTAACAACAGTGAGTAGTTCGGATTTCTTCCATGACAATGATTCCGTCGGAGCTTTTTAATAATAAGCTCTGACGGGATCACTGTCATGGAAGAAATCCGAGCTGCTCACTGCCGTTCATGAGTGCTTGAAATGGCCCTCTTCAGAGAAGGCTGTGCTGCCAGCCTTTTCTGCCGTCGGTGGTAGTGGAAGACAGTGTCGTCGCAGCCGCTGGTTTTCATACAGTGGAAGATTGAAACTGCCTGTGGATGTGATAAGCCCGCCACTTTATTTGGGCCCCACCGCGGTGACTCAGTGGTTACGGCGCCCAGCTGCTGACCTGAAAGACGCAGGTTCGATCCCGGCCGCGGCGGCCGAATTTCTATGGAGGCGAAATTCTAGAGGTTCATGTACTGTGCGATGTCAGTGCACGTTAAAAAACCCCAGGTGGTTGAAATTTCCGGAGCCCTTCACTGCGGCGTCCCTCATAGCCTGAGTTGCTTTGGGACGTTAAACCCCAATAAACCAAACCGACCTCATTTGGACTTTTCACTGTTCTTACTCCCGTTCTGAACATGCCGTATAAACGTGTGTTAGGGCCGCACTTTTTTTCCAGATTCGAGGGCCAATTTTCGGGGCGCGGCCCATACATGCAATGCCCCCCCCTCCCAAAAAAAAAATTTTTTTGAAGTAAGAACACATCAATCAGGGAATAAGCGGCATTTATTCTTCGTTCAGTTGTCACTCGCGGAGTATTTCGACTCTGAGCTGGTTCTGTGGTCTGGTGCACGCTCATCCCAAAACAAGCCGCGCAGCCTGTCCGCTGTCAACGCGTAGCCGTTGTTCCGCGCTTCCTTCACATAGCAGAGCAGCTTTTCTTCCAGTTTGGGAAACTCGCACGGCTTGCCTCAGGAAGCGCACTTTTTGCAGCTTGTGTTTCTCAATGCATCCTTTTGGTTGCACCATCATCGGACGCACTCCTCGGCCGCATCGAATTTCCTGCTCGCCGCATGCTTGCCGTGTTCAAGAGCAAACTCCCAGCTGTGTAGCTGTTAAGGTGCTTGCCCATCGTGCTAAAACTGCAACGCTTAGCGGCAGCACGCAAAAGCCACAACCGCCACAACTACTACGGTGACTACGGCGAGCGTGCTAACACACACTGACGACAAAAACAGCAAAAGGCTGGAGCTGACGATACTGCTGACGATGTGAATAGTGGGAGGTCGCGGCGGAGCAAAAAATGATGATGATGACTGCGACCTCGGGCGCCATCTATGGAAGGCACTTGGAAACTCCTGTACGCGTGCGTGGCCTCCACGATCAAACGCTCCGTGATCAAGCGCACCATTGCTCACAGCTGGAGTTGATCACGGAGGCCATGGCGCAGGCATTTAGAAGGCTATTCCCACCTCGGTAGTAGAAAGTTCGGATGCGGCCCTTACACGGATAAATTTTTTAAAAACATTTTCTTCAGGAAAACGGGGTGCGGCCCATACACGAGTGCGGCCCTTACATGCGCTTTTACGGTAAGACTTGTAGTGCAAACAAGACAAGGGCAGAAAAAGGCACACATACTGTGCTAACTTCCACCATGGTTTTCTTATAGACAGAATGAAATTCTTATCCTACCTGTCTTATCAGTATTCCCACCATAACATACAGCATCAAAAGGTACTAGCATGAAATGTTACCCAAGTACTGGTTGTTTTTTTTTGGCACTAAAAACACTGAGTCGTATGTGTACAACAAATACATTGGCAGCTAAGGAAATGGCTGGCTGTAAAAAGAAACATGTCAGCAGATTTGTGGACTATATTAAAAATGTTTATCAGGTACGACTTTCATGCGGGAAGCAATACGTTGGACAAACAGGTTGCTGGTTGAATGATAGGCTCCGAGAACATGATTGTGATGTGAAAAACTCAAGCGATAGGTGTCATGTAAATGACACAAATTTATATAATCATGAATGTGTATGTGCAATGTGCTTTCCTTTCCCCACTGTGCAGTGACCAAGACGACGTCATCGAGAACTACGAGGCGGGCCACATTCTTCGCTCGAAGATGACCGGCCTGAGCGAAGGAGGCATTTGCGCCGGCTACGCCTCCCTGGACACTGCCTTCCTAGTCTGAGGGGCCACCTAGATGCTGCCATTGTGTTATACTTACGCACTATGAAGTAGAGTTATCAGCTGAACGCGCGACTATATATATGTAGTTACACCTGAGGGACGATTTAAAGAGCTATATTTTGCGAAAATTTATTATTATATACTGTTACTTTTTATATTCACTCCGAATCTGCGGGGGCGTGTTTATATATAAATAAACGAGTTCATTTCCTTGTTTTTGCCGCTCTTACGCCTTGTACTGAACGGTGCATTCACTTTGAGCTTGGTGCGAAAGCGTAGATGTGGTCATGGTTTGCTCGCACGCAGGGTGCGGAGCAATTTTAGGCCCTTTTTGCATTCTTCAGATCAGTGCTGCTGTGTTGAGCCACTAAAGATACGAACACACTAGCGAAAGAACTCGCGGAACACCAGTGACAGCACAGTGCACGCGGCAAAGCACCGCCACGCAAAGCCCTCTCCATGCAAAACTGGTCGAGGTCCCCGCTTCTGGATACAGATAGAAGTATAGGGTAGTGGAAACAGCGGAGGCTGGGGCGCATTGGTGGTGTTAAGCCAAAAGCGCAGACTCCCGCCAGGCGCGCCGGTGTGCTCTTCCTGAGACTGTGCTAGCCGCAGCTGACACTGCCACACCACGCCGTTATCGCTTCTTCGAAGCAGTGCGGTTTTCGTGTGTTTATCGTTGCAAATGAAGTCATCAAAAGCACCAGGATTGAGTGTTTCACTCCCCAACGCTT
Source organism: Amblyomma mixtum (assembly GCF_055824585.1). Lineage (NCBI taxonomy): Eukaryota > Metazoa > Arthropoda > Arachnida > Ixodida > Ixodidae > Amblyomma > Amblyomma mixtum. Next base: position 157,821,939 of record NC_143016.1, read on the forward strand.
TCCTTTTAACGCTTCACCATGGAAAAGAAAAACCACACGCACTGCTCTGAGCCAAAATGCAAGACTGGGTACCTAAGCTTCCGTGAAGTCAACGGACCTACGTGACATTTTTTTGTAGCAGCAGTAGTAGCTGTATCTGACTGCTTTTGGTGCAGCGGCAAATGAGGTCACAATTCGACAAACACGTACTATAGCTAGCTATGGTTTTTGAAATAGTAATGGGCTGAAATATTGAGCGTTGCTTAAAATATATTACAGTAACTGTTAATAATGGCTGATCGCCTAATAAAAACGCAGTGTGAAACGGGATGCGTTCTCGCTCGTATGTCTGTAGAGACTCATGAGCAACGAGGAATGGTGTATGTGGCTCCAAATTAATTAAGACCATCTGGGATGCTTTGTAGTGCGCTTACATCGCATAGCCATGTAGCACAGCACACGGGCATTTTTGCATTTTGCCTCCATCGAAATATGGCTACTGCCACCGGGATCTAAAGACCTTGGGATCCACAGCCAAGCCACAGCGGCAGGTACCTTTGTCTCTAGATACATCGTCATGATGGATATGAGCATGAAATACTGAATATATTTTCTCCATCTCAACATATCCCTAATGTGGTGGTTTACGAATATTTCGCAGGCATTAAAATTTCACCAAGCAGACATGGTCCCTTAGTGCTTCCCTCGTTCAGTTTAACACTGTCTTGTGTTGCACGCATAGAGCAGCTGTTGCGACAATGGTAATGGGCAGTGGACATCATAAAGGTGGACTTGAGAGCAAGCGTGATTGATCTCATTCACGCATCATTACTTCAGTCAAAGAGAACTCAAAGAACACAAATATCCTGTGCAGAACGGATACAGCGCGGTAGATTCCTGGAAATAAATATTTTTGAGCAATCTTGAATTCTACCTATTCATCTGTATCGACCATATTATTGAAGATTGACAGCGTGCTCTCCTTAGAGACTTTTTTTTTTGCCTGATTAACTTTTTGCAAATATTATTTCAAAAACCTATTTCACGATTAAAATGTGACTCGCCAAAAATGCGCAGATGAAGTCCGCGTGAAGAATAAGGTGTTTACAATGCAAGGCTTGTGTCCATAGTGGTCACAGCTTGGTAGGAGGTCCATGTGCACTAGATGTGTTTGGCGAATTATGCATGCAAGAATTTCACCATAGAAACTGGTGTGTGTGTTTAATTTTGCCATTGGTTGAGGACACTGCTTGACAACATCGAATTTTTCGTTTTCTTTTTTGCTCTCCATGATTGCCATGCAATCCTAACTGCGTCTTAATGCTCACAGGTCTACCTTGGAAATTAAGATGTACGTGCAGAATAATCATGACTTACAAATTTCCTCTTATTCCTACCTATCTATAGGAAAGCCAGCAGTATGTGTTCACTGATGATTACATTCCAGAAGCTCCGGATGCAGTTCAGTGATAATAGTGATCTGGTTAAAATACAGATGCAGTGAAATTCACAATACTTTGAGAGTCAATACTTTGAGTTCAGAATGAGCAATATGACCACAGAGACGCGGCAAACATCCTTTCCGAGTGACTGCAAGGAAAGATGACACCGAACAAAAAGAACAGGAGTGAAACCTGTACCATAAAAAAAGGTCCCTAAACTGCACCAGGAATAAGAGCCTGGGGGCATATCAAATACTTTTAGGTCGAGCCCCCTTGGATATTAACTCTTTCGGGACCGCCCAAAAAGAAGGCAATTCTGATACAAGTTGGAAAATATTTTTTTATTCAGTGAATTTTTCTGCTAGCTTGCGGTAACATATATCGATATGCAGCTAAATGAACGCACCTTCAGGACAAAAAAAAATTGAGATGCCTTAAAAATATACATGATATCACGAAAAAATCTCAAAATATAACTTTTCTCCATCAAAAAACAAAGAAGGAATACGTAAATAAAAAAGAGTAATAAAAATATTCCAGAATGTACAAAATGTGATACAATGCCTCTTTTCTAACTTCGAGACAAAAAAATGTGGCAGGCTTATCTACATTTTTTTGTGTGTGTGTGCTTTCTTGCACCATTGCTCACCACTCAGTTCTGAGCACGGACCCTGTGCCACTCAAGAGAACAGTTGCGGGTCGCATTGAAGCACAGATGTACGGTGCATTTACTGCAGAAAACAGTAGTATTCACCTCGGTTTTGGTCTGTTCATAACATAGTTTGCAGTTTTTTCTCTTCTCCACTTTTTGCGGCTCGTGGAGCGGGTGTTCTGCAGAAGGCGGTGGAGGAGCGCGAGCTGTCTTAGCACCTTCAAGATGGAGAAGCTGCTGCACCAGCTCATCTCTAAAAGCTAAATGGTCAAATGAGGCGTTTCTTGTCGGCTCAGTTCTGGATGAAGTTTGCGGTATGCTTGGAACAAAATAAAGCTGTTGACACATGCGATGTCAATGAAGAACAGGGTCTTAATTCCAGCAGCGGACGCCCTGCATCAGAACATTATAATATCCAATCATCTGATCTGGTTTGTCCACTCCTAGCATTCCGGCATTGTAATCATGAATTAGCATATGTTTTGGTACAGATATTTGGGTCCACGTACTCCCGCTTCTCTCCCTCCTTATTGTGGCGACGCTTTGTTGGCAATGTGAATGGGACTGATCATATTTACACCAAGCCGGTCACGCATCCATATGTCGCCACGACGAGCTTTTTTTTTCCCATCGTGCGTCTTTTAGCTCGGCAGGGAATCCTCGGCGATCTTTTCTTGTTGTCCCGCAAGCCAATGTCGTCGGTCGAGGAGGTGAGCGAACAGGTGTGTAGAAGTATAGAAATTATCCATAAAAATTTTGTAGCCCTGATCCAAATATTTGGCACACTACATCGAAAGCTAACCCGTGGGGCCCTGGCTGCTCTAGCTTGCCTGTGTAAACTGCAAACTGCACAGTATACCCGGTGTCTGGTTCAGCGAGGACCCACAGCTTGTAGCCCCACTTGATTACTTTATCTTTGATATATTGCCGTATTCCCGATCGTCTTTAGACTTTACCATGCGTTCATCCACAGAGAGGTCTCGATGCGGCTGGAAAAGCTTCGCCGACACTTCGTTTACGAGTTGAATCAGCCAATAGACGAACCGAGGCTTTCCTTGTGAGAGCTCGTCGTCCAAGTCTGCCACATATGTAGCATCGCAAGCAGTGCTATAAAGCGGCTTCGGCAGAGTTTCGTGAGACGTACCCGCCGTCTGCTATCCCAGTGTTGCCATACTATAGTGTTGCCAGACTTGCGCGACTTCCAGTGTTGCCAGGCTATAAGGTTGCCAGATTGTGAACTAAAACCCAGTGTGGCCAGACTATTTGTTTCCTCTCCCTTTTACATTCTCCTCCGCCTACAGCTACGCTGTCGCGCCGCAACCGCCCAGCTCGTTAGAGCAGCCTTGCCCGGAGTGGCCGCCGCCTGTTCGCCAAGCGAAAGAGCACGTCCGCGGCGGTTGTGGAATTGTTTTTTTAGTGACTTGTCGAGCAGACGGGTACCACAGACGAAATCTGCCGATGCGTGGCCCCAGTGAGAGTATTAAGAGGAGAGAAACGCGTGATCGTGATTTTGTTGAAATAAGCGTGCTGTGCTCAAATTCACTTGTCGAGCAGACGGGTACGACAGACGAAATCTGCCGATGCGTGGCCCCAGTGAGCGTATTACGACGAGAGAAACGCGTGATTTTGTTGAAATAAGCGTGCTGTGCTCAAATTCACTTGTCGAGCAGACGGCTACCACAGACGAAATCTGCCGATGCGTGGCCCCAGTGAGAGTATTAAGAGGAGAGAAACGCGTGATCGTGATTTTGTTGAAATAAGCGTGCTGTGCTCAAATTCACTTGTCGAGCAGACGGGTACGACAGACGAAATCTGCCGATGCGTGGCCCCAGTGAGCGTATTAAGACGAGAGAAACGCGTGATTTTGTTGAAATAAGCGTGCTGTGCTCAAATTCACTTGTCGAGCAGACGGGTACGACAGACGAAATCTGCCGATGCGTGGCCCCAGTGAGCGTATTAAGACGAGAGAAACGCGTGATTTTGTTGAAATAAGCGTGCTGTGCTCAAATTCACTTGTCGAGCAGACGGGTACGACAGACGAAATCTGCCGATGCGTGGCCCCAGTGAGCGTATTAAGACGAGAGAAACGCGTGATTTTGTTGAAATAAGCGTGCTGTGCTCAAATTCACTTGTCGAGCAGACGGGTACGACAGACGAAATCTGCCGATGCGTGGCCCCAGTGAGCGTATTAAGACGAGAGAAACGCGTGATTTTGTTGAAATAAGCGTGCTGTGCTCAAATTCACTTGTCGAGCAGACGGGTACGACAGACGAAATCTGCCGATGCGTGGCCCCAGTGAGCGTATTAAGACGAGAGAAACGCGTGATTTTGTTGAAATAAGCGTGCTGTGCTCAAATTCACTTGTCGAGCAGACGGCTACCACAGACGAAATCTGCCGATGCGTGGCCCCAGTGAGAGTATTAAGAGGAGAGAAACGCGTGATCGTGATTTTGTTGAAATAAGCGTGCTGTGCTCAAATTCACTTGTCGAGCAGACGGGTACGACAGACGAAATCTGCCGATGCGTGGCCCCAGTGAGCGTATTAAGACGAGAGAAACGCGTGATTTTGTTGAAATAAGCGTGCTGTGCTCAAATTCACTTGTCGAGCAGACGGGTACACCAGACGAAATCTGCCGATGCGTGGCCCCAGTGAGCGTATTAAGACGAGAGAAACGCGTGATTTTGTTGAAATAAGCGTGCTGTGCTCAAATTCACTTGTCGAGCAGACGGGTACGACAGACGAAATCTGCCGATGCGTGGCCCCAGTGAGCGTATTAAGACGAGAGAAACGCGTGATTTTGTTGAAATAAGCGTGCTGTGCTCAAATTCACTTGTCGAGCAGACGGGTACACCAGACGAAATCTGCCGATGCGTGGCCCCAGTGAGCGTATTAAGACGAGAGAAACGCGTGATTTTGTTGAAATAAGCGTGCTGTGCTCAAATTCACTTGTCGAGCAGACGGCTACCACAGACGAAATCTGCCGATGCGTGGCCCCAGTGAGAGTATTAAGAGGAGAGAAACGCGTGATCGTGATTTTGTTGAAATAAGCGTGCTGTGCTCAAATTCACTTGTCGAGCAGACGGGTACGACAGACGAAATCTGCCGATGCGTGGCCCCAGTGAGCGTATTAAGACGAGAGAAACGCGTGATTTTGTTGAAATAAGCGTGCTATGCTATGCTAAGGGATGATCCCCACGCTGGCGTCGCTGCGTCTCATGGTGGGATAGGTGGTAACGGTTTATTTTAAAGAAAAAATAAAAAAAGGCGAACGAAAGGAATGTTGCCGGCCGCGTCAATTGCCATCTGTAGCACGCGAGCTGCAGCCGGCGGAGGTGAAAGGGAAAATATAACGAGGAGAAGTATAGCGGGGAGCGATGGCAAGAATGGACAGGGAAGAGCTTTGTATGCTATTTATAAAATTCAAAAAGTAATCAAGTTCGCGCCGCTCGCGCGCAAATGTCCGGGCTCTGTCCGAAAGCAAGAGCGCGCGAGCGGCCACTGTGCACAATCATTTACAGAAAACGACAAATTGTACGTAGCGTCCTGTCTCGAACTAATCGCGCGCGTGGCACACTGCCTTCGTCCACTCGTCCGGCGACACGTTGCCGGTTGGGGCAGCAACTCCAAACTTCTTGAGAAGCAAAACTATTTTCTTGAAGACGGAAACAAAAATAAAGGCAACAGGAGAAAAAGGCGGTTAAAAAAAAGGCGGTTTGAAAAAGGTCTGTAGAAAAGCGGCCGAGATTGGGACTCGGCGCGCTCCTCTTCTTTGTTTGCAGCTGGTTTTAATACCTTCGATAATTGGGCGGAGCTTTATTAAATCTGCTCTCGCGCAATTTCAATCAATACTGCTGCAGTGGCACTGTAGGCACAAGTGGGCGGCGCCCAGTGCTCGCCAGAGCCCGACTCTAGTGGCGCCAGTAATGTCCGCTGCTTAGCTAGACAGTGCGGGTTTTCAGAAGTCGCCGACCTTACTGACCCCCACCCACTTGAGAGCTAATCTCTTTTTAATAGGAAACGGTCGTCGGCCCCTTGGTCCCCGTTTCCCGCGGCCTTGGAGAGCGTCCGAAGCGCGCGACGCGCTGTCACCATTCCTAACCCCTCTAGACTTCCGATGGACACGGTAGTTACCGTCGAGAGGGGGAAGGAACCTACTGGCGCCATAGGCGTCTAGCTTACAGGTACCAACGACGCGTGCTCAGATTCACGCAACATTGACACTTTTAATTGGGGTAGGCAGTGTTGAACTGAATAACTGATAACAACGAAATTGTAGGCTGTGCTTGGTGAGCTTCGAAAAAAGTGCGAAATTCGGGCGTCTTCAGAAGCAGCCTTGCAGAAATAATTACTTCATGTGCGTGCATCCAATTATTGCCCAGGCACTTCGTAGTGGCTGGATATTTTTTTCTTCTGGCAGTTAAGAATGCTCTGGAGCTCGTGCTGCGTTGAAAGCCGCATTCAGAACAGTAATGTAGGAACGAAAACATCTTCGACCGAAGTCCGTCTTTATGGGTTTTTGAGATAGTTGAGAGGAAACTGACGCCAACCAATATTTTCATTTTTTTGCCCACCGTTTCGGGACCAACTTGGTCCCTTCTTCAGGGGTGGGTGCTGCCTTCGCTCTGCCTTTGTTATCCCGTGGCGCAGTGCACTAACGCACGAGGAGGGAAGCGTTCCTGGAGTCCTATTCATCGCCGCCTTTGTGAACCGGATGTGTCATGACTCCACATGTCGCCTCTTGAACGGTTTTTTTTTTTTTCGCAGATTTAAAAGGTTTATTAAAACGAAATATAAATGAGCTGTAAGTTTCATAAAAAAGTTAGTACAGTAGGAGGTCCCAAAGTGGAAACTGTCTGGGGGACCTCCCATCAGGAATACATAAGAAAAGTGCACAAGTTTGGCAGGGGAGCTGGAACAAAAGTATACAGTTAAGTTAAAACCGATTGGTGTAATTTGCGCCAATGAATAAGTCAGACAATAGTTAGCGGGCGTAATTTAACAAAAAAGGCATAAAACAGCAAAGCATAAGAGCAAGAGAAAGAACACAAAAAGACATCGGATAGCAATGGGCATTGAATAAATGCAGATATAAAACATAGGCGGAGGAAAAACCAAGAGGTTCCAGATGAGTAACAAATGACCGTTTGCTGTCAGAGTGGGGAACAGAAAATGAGATTAAGGCAACCTTAAGCATGGAATGAGGCTTAATGGGTTGATGAGAGATGTTTTTTTAGTAAAGTGTAGAAAGCGGGCTGCGAACGTGCGGATTTGATTGCTAGTGGTAATGAATTCCAGGTTTTGATGGCGGAGAAAAAAGCAGTTTGTTTTCCATAATTTGTACTCACTTTTGGTAGAAGAATATTGTTTTGTTCAGAGAATCTAGTGTTATTGCTATTAGCAAGGAAAGATGCGGAAAAACAGAGAAGTTGATTATTTTCATTGCGAGCGCGGTAGATTAGAAGGCCCAACCTAAGATTAAGGAGGCATTTCAACGGCAGAATGTTTACGTCAGAGTAAAGAGGTGAAGCAGAGGCTGTGTATGGGCTGAAAGATAAAATGCGAAGCGCTTGACTTTGAAGATGAGAAATACATGACACATGGCATGAATAGGTATTTCCCCATGATGACAGGCAATAATTAAGGTGACTATTAATGAAATCATAGAACAGGGATAAGAGAACATGGCGTTGAAAGAAATGTCTAGTGTTTATTAACACCCTTATTCCAAACGAAATTTTTTTACTGATAGATTTCGTGTGTAGATGAAATTTTAGATGGCAGTCAAGCGTGATGCCGAGAAATGTAACGGATTCGGAGGCAGTGATAATATGATGTCCCAGATAAACGTGTGAGCTCGGGATGACATGCTTTTGATGAGATCGGAATATCATGAAAGTGGTTTTTGTAGGATTAAGTTGTAGCAAGCTATTGTCACACTATAAAACAATATTCTGTAAGTCCATGTTTAATTTGTTTATTAGGCTTGTGAAAATGCTGTCCTGAGTGAATAATGTCGTATCATCCGCGTAAAGTATACATCTTGTGTTAATTAAGGACTATCGTCGAGCAAGCAAACCACACGCATGCTAGAGGAGGAGGAACGCCCACACGTAAAGTTCCCTTTCCCGACTGCTGCTCTTTTCGGTTGGTTGTTCGCCCGTTCACGTGCGCGCTCTCTTCGAGGCTGGCGGCGGCTCGCTTTGATTTCCAATGAGTGTCTCCACTGCCCGGACATTTGCGCGCGAGCGGCGCGAACTTGATTACTTTTTGAATTTTATAAATAGCATACAAAGCTCTTCCCTGTCCATTCTTGCCATCGCTCCCCGCTATACTTCTCCTCGCTATATTTTCCCTTTCACCTCCGCCGGCTGCAGCTCGCGTGCTACAGATGGCAATTGACGCGGCCGGCAACATTCCTTTCGTTCGCCTTTTTTTTATTTTTTCTTTAAAATAAACCGCTACCACCTATCCCACCATGAGACGCAGCGACGCCAGCGTGGGGATCATCCCTTAGCATAGCATAGCACGCTTATTTCAACAAAATCACGCGTTTCTCTCGTCTTAATACGCTCACTGGAGCCACGCATCGGCAGATTTCGTCTGTCGTACCCGTCTGCTCGACAAGTGAATTTGAGCACAGCACGCTTATTTCAACAAAATCACGCGTTTCTCTCGTCTTAATACGCTCACTGGGGCCACGCATCGGCAGATTTCGTCTGTCGTACCCGTCTGCTCGACAAGTGAATTTGAGCACAGCACGCTTATTTCAACAAAATCACGCGTTTCTCTCGTCTTAATACGCTCACTGGGGCCACGCATCGGCAGATTTCGTCTGTCGTACCCGTCTGCTCGACAAGTGAATTTGAGCACAGCACGCTTATTTCAACAAAATCGCGCGTTTCTCTCGTCTTAATACGCTCACTGGGGCCACGCATCGGCAGATTTCGTCTGTCGTACCCGTCTGCTCGACAAGTGAATTTGAGCACAGCACGCTTATTTCAACAAAATCACGCGTTTCTCTCGTCTTAATACGCTCACTGGGGCCACGCATCGGCAGATTTCGTCTGTCGTACCCGTCTGCTCGACAAGTGAATTTGAGCACAGCACGCTTATTTCAACAAAATCACGCGTTTCTCTCGTCTTAATACGCTCACTGGGGCCACGCATCGGCAGATTTCGTCTGTCGTACCCGTCTGCTCGACAAGTGAATTTGAGCACAGCACGCTTAATTCAACAAAATCACGCGTTTCTCTCGTCTTAATACGCTCACTGGGGCCACGCATCGGCAGATTTCGTCTGGTGTACCCGTCTGCTCGACAAGTGAATTTGAGCACAGCACGCTTATTTCAACAAAATCACGCGTTTCTCTCGTCTTAATACGCTCACTGGGGCCACGCATCGGCAGATTTCGTCTGTCGTACCCGTCTGCTCGACAAGTGAATTTGAGCACAGCACGCTTATTTCAACAAAATCACGCGTTTCTCTCGTCTTAATACGCTCACTGGGGCCACGCATCGGCAGATTTCGTCTGTCGTACCCGTCTGCTCGACAAGTGAATTTGAGCACAGCACGCTTATTTCAACAAAATCACGCGTTTCTCTCGTCTTAATACGCTCACTGGGGCCACGCATCGGCAGATTTCGTCTGTCGTACCCGTCTGCTCGACAAGTGAATTTGAGCACAGCACGCTTATTTCAACAAAATCACGCGTTTCTCTCGTCTTAATACGCTCACTGGGGCCACGCATCGGCAGATTTCGTCTGTCGTACCCGTCTGCTCGACAAGTGAATTTGAGCACAGCACGCTTATTTCAACAAAATCACGCGTTTCTCTCGTCTTAATACGCTCACTGGGGCCACGCATCGGCAGATTTCGTCTGTCGTACCCGTCTGCTCGACAAGTGAATTTGAGCACAGCACGCTTATTTCAACAAAATCACGCGTTTCTCTCGTCTTAATACGCTCACTGGGGCCACGCATCGGCAGATTTCGTCTGTCGTACCCGTCTGCTCGACAAGTGAATTTGAGCACAGCACGCTTATTTCAACAAAATCACGCGTTTCTCTCGTCTTAATACGCTCACTGGGGCCACGCATCGGCAGATTTCGTCTGTCGTACCCGTCTGCTCGACAAGTGAATTTGAGCACAGCACGCTTATTTCAACAAAATCACGATCACGCGTTTCTCTCCTCTTAATACTCTCACTGGGGCCACGCATCGGCAGATTTCGTCTGTGGTAGCCGTCTGCTCGACAAGTGAATTTGAGCACAGCACGCTTATTTCAACAAAATCACGCGTTTCTCTCGTCGTAATACGCTCACTGGGGCCACGCATCGGCAGATTTCGTCTGTCGTACCCGTCTGCTCGACAAGTGAATTTGAGCACAGCACGCTTATTTCAACAAAATCACGATCACGCGTTTCTCTCCTCTTAATACTCTCACTGGGGCCACGCATCGGCAGATTTCGTCTGTGGTACCCGTCTGCTCGACAAGTCACTAAAAAAACAATTCCACAACCGCCGCGGACGTGCTCTTTCGCTTGGCGAACAGGCGGCGGCCACTCCGGGCAAGGCTGCTCTAACGAGCTGGGCGGTTGCGGCGCGACAGCGTAGCTGTAGGCGGAGGAGAATGTAAAAGGGAGAGGGAACAAATAGTCTGGCCACACTGGGTTTTAGTTCACAATCTGGCAACCTTATAGCCTGGCAACACTGGAAGTCGCGCAAGTCTGGCAACACTATAGTATGGCAACACTGGGATAGCAGACGGCGGGTACGTCTCACGAAACCCAGCCCTCACCCTTCGGCTACTAGTTGACGGTCCAGGTTGTTGTGACCCGGAGTCGCTCTCCGAGCTGAAATCAGAGCTTGAAAAGTCGTCTTTTGACTCTTCGCTGCTTGATTCATTAAAGAAATCCGTAGTAGAATCGGCTGAATCGCGCGACTGACGCCTTTTTCTTTGCGCGGCCTGACGCGAGGTCGACGCCATGCTTCTCAATCTGCGCCGCCGCCGCGCCAAAGATTAAAATCTCTCCCGCGTCGCCGCCTGCCGAGAAAAAGGCAAACAGCGCCAAAACCGACAGCCGTGAAACCGAAAGTTTAGATACCAGACTACTCACTAGATAGCGATACGTGTTCCAGTGAGCGGATATTTGAGCTTGAGAGCGCGAGCAACATGTCCCGAAAGAGTTAAAAAGGCGTTATGAGTCTGTTCACCCAGCAACACTACTGTTGTGCAGTATTCTTTCTGATCGATGTCTTTGTTATACGTCTTGAGTTTTCATTGATTGCTATAAACTTTTGCCTTCGAAAGGCTGATAATATGAGTCTGAAGTATGAATCCCAACTGCATTCTGGTATCCTCATGCAAGAAAAACAAGGCAATTTACCATGTTTACCAGCGAGTATTGTCAGAGGACCGTACGTTCTGTTTCAAGGTTGCCTTACTACATTGCTTTTTTACTACGGGAATTAAGACTACGCCATGGACTACGCGTTTCATCTGCTGAGTTTCTGCACAACACGCCTCGTGCGAAGGCCACCGCTTTTTCCATTACCCAGTTCACTGCACTGGGTAGAGGTGGCGGCACTGACGCTCCCCACTTGACTAATAGATAAGCCGCGCGCCTCTCACTGGTCTCCCCGCTCCTCGACCCATTCGCTGCGCGGCAGACATGGCGGCAGATCTACCCGCCGCCGCGGCAGGTTTCGCAGCAAGCGCCTTGCTGCCTCCGGCTCGCCGCGCGCGGTTTTCCGCCATTGTGTCCACTGTCGGAAGACCGTGCGGCAAACAACTGGTGGCAAAACGTTCGCCGCGAAAGGGACACCCATGTCGGCGACGAGTACTACGCGAGAAAGAGCCGCTGCGCAAATCTCTCTTTATGCCAAACTCGTCGAGGTCCCTGCTTCTGGAGTATCGCGTGCGGCTCCGCAATCGTTAAAGCCTCTCAAACTTCATGAAGTATACCGACATCTCGCCGGGGCCGCCGGCGGCACACCACGCGCGGTTTTCCACCGACTATGGCGGCCCATCGAAGGTTTTCGCTGCAGCTACGGGCAGTGATAGAAAACTGCATTTTTTGGTTTGCGACAACTGATTTAATCGCCCCAAACGACCATCATCATCATGCAGCCTGACAACGTCCACTGCAGGACAAAGAACTCTCCCATGTCTGTTCAATTAAAGTAAAACTGACAGAGTTGGTACAGCATTTTGGAAAATTTCCAGCGCACACAGGACAGGGACAAAGAAGAGACCACAAGCGCTGGTGAGGGTTAACACTGAAAGAGGAGCTCGCGGTACTAGAAATGAAGTGTAGTAAAACTGACATTCGAGCGAGTAAAAGAAGAGAACACCACAGGCGCTGTTCCCTGTTAACCCTGCCCTTTGCCAACTGTGGCCCCCGTATCCCCGCAAACTTCTTAATCTCATTCGCCTAGCTAACTTTCTGCCGCGCATGCCTTCTCTTGGAATCCACTCTGTTACCCTTAAAGGAGTACAGATGCTTAATTTTCTTGGCATGTTTTCTTATCTGTAATGATATATAGAAGACACGACGTATGCTCTGCATGAATCAACATGTGGTATTCGCTTACAACCGCTAAATAATTATAACAGAATTTTTCTCGCATGCTGTTTCGGTTTCAACAGGCGACCGATGGCTGTAACGTCAAAGAGAGGTTACAGGTGACGTGAGGCATGGAAAAACTGTGATACAATCGCTGCTTCATCGTTTTAGCTCATTATAGTGCCGAAGCCAGCCTTTCTCAAGAGCCGGCATGGCAGCATATACGTAGTAGCACCGATTATATCGCAGTTTTTCATGCCTCGCGTGACCTATAACTTCTCTTTGACGTCACAGCAATCGTTTGGCTGTTGAAATCGAAACAGCGCGAGAAAGAAATTGAATTATAAATTATTTAGCGGTCGTAGAAGGATACCGCGTGGTAATCCGTGTACACTAATGCCTTGCGCCTCATTGCAAAGAATAAAACAGGCACCCAAAAGTAAGGCGTCTTTACTTCTTTTAATCTTGCCTTTGTAGTGGATGCCCTGCCCAAGCCTATTTCTTCCTCTTGATTTCAACAAATATGTCATTAACTCGCGTTGGCTCCCTCACCAGCTCTGCCCACTTCCGATCCCTGGACGTTACACCTATCATTTTTTTCTTTCCATAGCTCGCTGCGTTGTCCTTAACTTAAGCTGAACCATTTTCATTAGCCTGCACGTTTCTGCCCCTTAGGTGCGTACCTGTAAGGTACAGAACGTTGTACCAGGTCTGTTAGGAAAGTATCCGACCTTTGGCCGAAGAAAAAAACACTGGCATATAACTGAAGCGTTACAAACCTAGACACCTTCAAAGTAGTCTACTTGGGACTCCACGCACTTCTCCCAGCAGTGTTCCCATTGTTGTAAGTGTTCCGAAAAGGCCCCTTTCGGAATGGAGTTTAGCTCAGCTGTCGTTGCAGCCATAATGTCCTCTCTTGTCTGAAATCGCGCTCCTTTCAATGGCCTCTTGATTTTGGGAAACAGCCATAAGTCGCAGGGGGCCATATCAGGAGAGTAAGGAGCCTGTTGAACTGCAGGAGTCCGATGGCGGCTGACGCTATCGGAAGGCGGGAAAAAATTCGTGCATGCGCACGAAGGTTCAAGGTCAGCTGATGCAAGCGCGCTTGTTTCATATCCAACAGGTGTTCGCAAAAAAAAAATAAAGTCGGATACTTTTCTAACAGACCTCGCATATACTTTTATCTTGAGGGTACTGGTAAACCGCCATTCATGATCTGAGAGAATCTGCCATATACGCTCCACCCCATTCTTATTGTTCTGGTTATTTCCCTCTCATGATCCGGATCAGCGGTCAGTATACCTGCCCTAATCGACATATTCCCTTCCTAATTTCAGCACCTCGCTACCAATTGTGAACTGCTGTTTCCTTGCGAGACTGCTGAACATTACTTTGGTGTTCTGCATGTTAATTTTAGACCCACGTCCGTTATGCTCTGCCTATCTAACCCACGAAACAACACGTCTTACAAACCTCTTGAAACAGCTCTAAATGACTACAAACGTCTTGCGCTACATTGAAACGTCTCATAGACTGCGACAGCAAGACGTTTCCTGTGAGACTTCTCTCAAACGTGAGCAGTAATACGTTTGCTCAGAAACTTCTCTGAAACGTCAGTAATAAGGTATCTTCTTAGCATTAACTCTTTGATCATACTTAATTTTGCAGTTCATCTCCTAGCTGAGTGACTTTGCAAGGCGACGTCATCAGCGAATCGCAGATTTCTTAGGTATTCTTTATTAACTCTTATCCCCAGCTGTTTCCAATCCAGGCGTCGGAACACCTCCTGCAAACAGGCGGTGAAAAGCATTGGCGAGATCGTGTCTCCTTGCCTGACACCCTTCCTTATTGATCACAAAATGAACAAGGGAGGGGAAAACCTCAGGTTGCTAGAGCCAACGTTTCGACAAGGGGACTTGTCTTCGTCTGGGCAAAGCGTTCATCATCGGCAGGGATTAAATAGGGCCTTCGCTCCAAGGAGGAAGGCCCCGGGGGTGGGGAAGGAAAGTGGTGTGGGAGGGGATGCGTGTCAGGAAGGGGTGGGAGGTGAATCTTGATTCGTTAAGCTGCAATAGTGGAACAACTTATATCCGGGGGGTGTGTAATGAAGGGGCTGCGACGGGGGGGGGGGGGGGAGGCGCTGGGTGAACCTGCAAAACTCAGATAAGAGGATTAGTCAGCGTGGTAGAGGGAAATGAGAACAAGGAAAAAAAAAAGGGCTGGCACTGGAAGGAGAAAGGAAGGGGGGCATTTCCAAGGAAGGACAAGGCAGGGGGGGGGGGGGGGGGGGAATGGCTCGTGTTCAGAGAAAGCCAAAAAGTGGGGGCGGAGGGGGTAACAGGAGTGTCATGGTTTCCGAGATCTGGTAGCAGGGGATTAGGAGAAAAAGAAAAAAAAATTGAACAAAGGGAGAGGGTGACAAGGCCGGAAATGTGGTGGAAGATATGACGTGGGAAGGGTGCAAAGAGCGACAATATACTTATGTGAGGTTCTAGGAAATGGTCTGACCACGTGCAAGACATTTGTTAATTTAAAATTATGCTAACTCTGGAATGTACCTGAGAGATTCCAGGTTTCCTCTGGACATGTTAATCCCTGTTGGTTGCAGTGTTTTAAAATTGTGGATTAGGAATGCTTCTCTGTATTTTCTGTCCCTAGTCGATTTGAAGCCTGACTGAAGAATGAACAATTTGAGTTCGTCGAATTTGTGATGGCGTTGATTAAAATGGGTCGACACTGCCTTCTGTTCATTCCGTGTTGTGTCAGCCCGGTGCCCGTTTAATCTGGCACTCATTGTTTGTCCGGTTTCTCCGATATATTGTTTCTGGCAGTAGGAGCACTGGAGCATGTAGATAATATTGGACGATGTGCAGTCAAAACTGGTCTTTATATCGAAACTGAAATCGCTTGCCGTACTTTTAACCGTAGTGTCCCTTTGTAAATGTTTGCATGTCTTGCATCTAGGTCGAGAGCATGAAGTTACTGTCGGTGGTGGTTTCTTACCGAGCCTAGCATGCACCAGGATGTCCCTCAGGTTTGTGTTGCGTCTGTATGTTACCCTTGGTGCGTCGGGAAATATTTTCTTGAGACGGTCGTTACCAGTTAAAATGTGGTGGTATTTCCGCAGGATATTGTTTATGTTTGGAAGCGCGTTTGAGTATTTCGTTATAAGTGCAGGAGGTCGTTGACTGTTAGCTTTTGTTCGTTTTTTAAGAACTACATCTCGTTTCAAAGTGGTTGCTCGTTGAAACGCATTATTAAGGGTTGTCTGTGGATGGTTTCTGGTGATTAGTGTGTTTTTTAGCGAGTGGAGGTGTTTCAGGTAGTCATCGTCGTCGCTACATATTCTTCTTAGTCTCGTTGCCTGTCCTACGAATATACCTTGTTTGCAGTGTCTTGGATGATGGCTAGTGAAATCTAAGTATTGTTGTCGGTCAGTAGGCTTCCTGTAAAGTGTGGTTTTGAGCTTGCTATTTTCTAAATGGACAGTGGTGTCAAGGAAATTGACTTGCGTTTTCGAGGAGTTGAAGGTGAATTTAATGCTGGAGTGGCATGAATTTAAATGTGTGACGAATGCCTTCAGGGTCTCAGCCCCATGCTCCCATATCATGAAAATATCGTCTATGTACCGCAGGTATATGAGTGGTTTTTTTTAGAAATGAATTTAGAAGTTTAGATTCTAGTAGCCCCATAAAAATGTTCGCGTAGGTGGGTGCGAAGGGAGTGCCCATGCTTGTTCCAAATACTTGAAGGTAGTAAGAAGAATTGAATTCAAAGTAGTTGAGTGTTAGTACCAATTCAAGTAGCGTGAGGTACACTTCAGTTTCGTGCGGGTGAGGACTTTGAGTTAGAATTTTTAAGAGTGCGTCGATACCTTCATTAATGGGAATATTTGTGTACAAAGCGGCGACGTCAAGTGTGACAAGTATGCTATCTGCTGGGATAATGGAAGCCTCATTCAGAGACTCTATTATGCGGAGAAAGTGCGGTGTATCCTCGACAAAGGAAGGGAGGTGGGTGGGAATATCTGCAAGATAGTTGTTCAGGAAAATTGATAAGTTCTCTGTGGGCGTGTTATTGTTTGAAACGATAGGTCTGCCGGGGATATCTGCGGTAAACAAGTCTTCTGCGGAAACCTTATGGATTTTGGGAAGTAGGTAAAAGCGTCCTGCCTGTTTGTTTAGCGGATTTAAGAAGTGGTAATCGGACTGCGTGATTAGTTCTCTTGATAATAAGTTTGCCAGTTTGTTCAGAATCAATTTGCAGAACTCTGAAGTGGGATCTGAATCTAATTTCCTATAATGACAAGGGTTGTTAAGTTGCCTAAAAGCTTCTTTTTTGTATTTTTCGGCTGGCAGGATAACTATGCTACCTCCTTTGTCTGCAGGTTTAATGACTATATCGGTTCTAGAAGCTAAGTGGTTCAGAGTAGCCTGTTCCGTTGGGGTAACGTTTCTGCGTTTTCGAGCTTGCTTTGTTTGGTCTATGATTTCTTTCGAGACAGATTTAATGTACAAGTCTAATTCGGGACTCTGCTGCGCTTCCGGCGTCCACGTGCTTTCGGCTTTGAGAGGGATGGGATTAAGGCTGGTTACTGCAGTAGGGTGAGCACGTGTTGACCACGTGTTACAGGAAAGAGCTAGGTTAGTAATCGGGGTGTTTGCTTTTTCGGCAAAGAATTCCTTAATTCGCAATCTTCGCGCAAATTCTGTGAGGTCTCTGTGAAGTTCATACTCGTTAAAATTATTGTTAGTTGGACAAAATGTAAGGCCATGCTTCAGAATCCGTTTGTCGCTATCACTTAGGGATTTGGAAATATCGACAATGTTGCTGTCAGTGTACTGCGGCGGAAAATGCGTATCTTTTGTCTGTATCGAAATTGGAGGGCGGTTGTTAAACTGTCCAGATGTATTCGTATCTAGCGGAAATTTATCTCTAATTTGTTTATGCTGTTGTTTATCGTGCAGCTTGCGTTCCTTTCTGGCTACAAAATCTGATAGTGCCTGGCTTTCGCCCGAATTTAGTTCTATCTTACTAAGTTGATCATCGAGGGAATTTAACTGCTCTTGACAATGTTCTTCTAAAATAGCTATGAATGAAAGGGATGCGTCATTTGAAACCTTTTCCCATCGAGCGAGGAGTTCAGGCCTGAGCGCACCGAGGGAGCACCTAACATTAACTCGAAGTCCTTTGGGTATTGTCCTGTGCTGCGAGTAGGATTTGTAAGTGTGTAGGTGGAATCGGTAGTTAGTTTGTTTAGTGGCTAGTTTTCTGGCGACCAGGAAAATTCGTCTTTTGGGTTCGGGGCGATTGGTGCTGCCAGATGTGAGTCATCTGCGCTTGTGCCGAGTGGACCTCTTGACGGGTGTTGTGTGTTTAGGGGACTTCTGTTTGGGGGTGGTATCGGTGTCGAGGTCCGCGTCGGTGACAATCTGGGTGCTAGTGTGCGTCACTAATCGCTTAGGTGTCTGTGTGAAGTGGTCGCTTTGTTGTTTAGTGGCTACTTTCGGTGTGATTCCTACGTGCTGTTCCGCTGGTGTGGGATCCACGGTTACCGTCTGTGTGCCAGCGTCGCGAGTCTCTGGAGTGAACTGTGTGGAGGTGTCCTGGGTCCTAGCGGGGGCAGGCTGTGTTCGTTCAGGGGTGTTGTCGCTTTTGTGGGTGGTCTGTTCTTGAGTGTTGGCCAGAGTGAGAGAGGGAGCATGAGTGGGCTGTAGCGTCCGCCTAAATTTGTTTCTCAGCCGGTACTTTATGTTGTTTGCCATTACTTGGACGCCAAAAAAATTAGGGTGAAGTCCATCTCTGGCCAGGAGTGCCTCGGGGTCGTGATGGATCTGAGCGTGGTGGATGATTTCAACATCTTTTTGGTAATGTTCCATGTCCAGCAAAAAATTGTTGAGCTTAAACGAGTCCTGTGCGTGAGCTGCGAGTTGGCGGAATTGTGGCATGTGTATGTGGTGCAAGTTGACTACCCTAGGAAGCACGGTTGTCAAGTGCAGTTTCGTGTTTGGTCTGTTGGCATGGACCTCGTGTACCAGTGTATTCATGGCCTCAATGGTCTGTTCCGCACTGCTGTGTTTCAGGTCATTAGTCCCGCAGTGAATGACGAAGTGCGTGATGTTCTGTGGTGCAGCGGCTATCAGTTTCCTTATGTCATTGGTTTTGGCGCCGCTCTGAAACCTAATGTATGGTGCATGTTCTCCTGGAGGAAAGTGATTGTGGATGTGCTTGTATTGACTATCACCTATCAACGCTACATGTGCCAATGAAAGAAGGGGGAGAGGCTTACCTTGTTCCGTCATCTTCCGTTGACTGAAGTCCATGGTAGAGAGAGGGTGCGGTAGATGGTCCTTGGCGATCACAAAATGAACAAGGGAGGGGAAAACCTCAGGTTGCTAGAGCCAACGTTTCGACAAGGGGACTTGTCTTCGTCTGGGCAAAGCGTTCATCATCGGCAGGGATTAAATAGGGCCTTCGCTCCGAGGAGGAAGGCCCCGGGGGTGGGGAAGGAACGTGGTGTGGGAGGGGATGCGTGTCAGGAAGGGGTGGGAGGTGAATCTTGATTCGTTAAGCTGCAATAGTGGAACAACTTATATCCGGGGGGTCTGTAATGAACAAAAGGCTTTGAAGGGGCTGCGACGGGGGGGGGGGAGGCGCTGGGTGAACCTGCAAAACTCAGATAAGAGGATTAGTCAGCGTGGTAGAGGGAAATGAGAACAAGGAAAAAAAAAAAGGGGGCTGGCACTGGAAGGAGAAAGGAAGGGGGGCATTTCCAAGGAACGACAAGGCAGGGGGGGGGGGGGGGGAATGGCTCGTGTTCAGAGAAAGCCAAAAAGTGGGGGCGGAGGGGGTGACAGGAGTGTCATGGTTTCCGAGAACTGGTAGCAGGGGATTAGGAGAAAAAGAAAAAAAAAAGTGAACAAAGGGAGAGGGTGACAAGGCCGGAAATGTGGTGGAAGATATGACGTGGGAAGGGTGCAAAGAGCGACAATATACTTATGTGAGGTTCTAGGAAATGGTCTGACCACGTGCAAGACATTTGTGCAAGACTTTATGGAGGACTATGGTAGCTGTGCAGTAGATATAGACAGGAGAACACACTAAGTGGAAAACCAGGAACTGTTCCGAGAGAACCCTAGCTCGAGCAGCGAGGCGACCTTTCAAGATAAGGAAAATTCTGCTTGTGGGGAAGCCGAAAGTGCAGTGCAGAAAATGGAGCTAGCAGAGGGAAAGTCTTGCGACGACTCTACGGAACCCGGCGCACTGAAGAAAGAATCAGAGGAAGAAGAATTGAAAACTAAGAATGAGTCTCCAACCTGTAGTGAACCGGATTCAGAGCACGCTACACGAGGAAAGGTCCGAAAGAAGAAAAGGGAAAAGAAGGAATCGGGAAAAGAAAGTTCAGTCAACTAAGGATCACAAAGGACTGAATCAGTGGCTTCATCTCGAGAGAACAACTCCGATGAACCAGTTCTTCAACTTGGTTCGCTTTCTGTCCAGTTTATGCCGGAACTTTCTCCAGGGCCCATCCTTTTCGAGTTCCCCTGCATCGATGTCGTTCGACTCGCTTCTCTTCCTTTTTGCGTTCTTCTTTACACTTCTATACGTGGCAAGCCCGGTTCATTTTCAACTGTTTCATCAGGAGAGAACAACTCCGATGAACCAGTTGAAAATGAACCGGGCTTGCAAAGTAGAAGTGTAAAGAAGAAAGTAAAAAGGAAGTTAAGCGAGTCAAACGACATCGATGTAGGGGAAATCGAACAGGACGGGCCCTGGAGGAAGTTCTGGCAGTAACTGGAAAGAAAGCGAACCAAGTTGAAGACCGCCCAGGCACGAACAACCAAAATCGAAAAACACCGCATCAAGGTGAAAAAGAAGCATAGACAAAACAGGCTAGCTTTCAGTGCGGACTTAGTCTTGCAGCGCAAGCGCAAACAGAATTAGAGCACAAGTCGAGAAGAAAGAAGGCATGAAAAATGGAGCAGTCATGAGCGAACTGGCGTTACTTTTGTCCGCATCAGACTCGCTAGCCACGCGCGCGCACGCACGCACGTACGCACGCACACACGCACGCACACGCACACACACGCACGTACGCACAAAATGAGTCGAAGTCTGGGCACAAAACTCGACAGGAGTATGTGCAGAAAGCTCAGCCAGAACCGCGTACGAAAGATAAGCCTCTGTAGAAGGCAGAGGAAGAGCAGAACTTGCTACAGGAAGCAAACCCAGATTCGCGTTAGAAAGACCGCCTTGAGTGCTACAGAAAGCTCGAGCTTGGCAAGCATATCTCGTGCAGACTCTGTAAGCAGAATCGGAAGTATACGCGTAAGCTTCAACCTGCACACTACCTGCTCAGAACTGTGTTATTCTGCTGTTGAGTTGCGACGTGTTTCGGAGAGAATTTTGACATTTAGCAAGTGTTATGTATGCGAAAACATCGTTGTATTGATGTACGCATCTTGGCATTTTTCGTTCGCGTTTGTGAGCGCATGCATATGTGCGCGACTTTTGTTTTGTGAATATTACAGTATAATATTGTCACGTTGTAGTGACGTCAGTCCAGTGGTCAGGAAGACACCAGCCAGTCTTGGAAACGAGGCTCTTTATTTGGGCTGACTTGCGCCCGCAAAAGGACTGAATCACTCGGCGGCGGCTTAAGCAACAAACGTGCTCGTCGGTCGTCGAACTACGAATGTCCGCTGCTAGCGGCATCGTTCAATTTCAAGCCGGCAAGGAAACTTCGAGATAACAGGTCGAGATCATCTAGAGTAATCTGGAAACACGTAGATGCAGCTGTTCATGGCTGTGAACAATCGAGATTAGACCGGTCGCTTCTCGCGTCACGAACAAAAATGATAACACCCTTTTTCTGCGGCTTTGCGCGAACTAACGGACGCTACAATGATACGCGGCAATATTCTTAAAAGGAGGGGCAGTGTCACAAAATTCGGCGCACATTCTGGGAAGCCGGCGCGGCGTGGAAACACTCTCGCCAGCGAGCGCTATGAGAATTCTGGAACATTGGAGAAAAGGACCCCGGAGAGCGCGTAACCCCGTGTGTGTGGCTGGCTTCCTTACTTCGCTCGCCGGCGCGGCACTAAAGGAATCACGTCAGAATTCGCCGTCGATTATTCGAGGAGTTTGGAGAAAATACTCATCGCCGACGAAGAGCGCGCATTCTCGAGCGGGCTATACGAACACCGTTTCCAATTGGCTCGCGCGCCGGCGGTGGCGGATCGGAAAGAAGACACTGGAATCTTCTCGAAACCAGCCTACACGCCTGACGGGTCGGAAAGAAGACACTGGAATCTTCTGGAAACCAGTTTCCACGCCTGACCAATGTCGACGTGTGCCCGGCGCGGGATTGAGAAGGAAATAGTACAGTTATAAGGGTGCGTATGCGCGCGTCTGCCCTGGCGTGAACAAACGCCTATATATGAAGAACGTTGAGAACTGTCAGCCCTCGCCGCCATTTAAGCTTGGGAGAAGCGCGCTGACATGACTCCTGGGTCAACACCACTCGCCCACACACGGACCAGCGAGGCAGCACGCGCCTGTCTTCGGGACGGACTCGTCGGATCCTCCGGTCGTCGGATTGTCGCAGTTGCCGGAGAACAATGCGTTCTATTTTTGTTTACCCCACTCTTGTGTTAGTGCACTCTAGGTGCAAGACCTTTTGTTGTATTGTAATCTCTCTCGAGCGTTACTTTACACGGGTTGCATTGTTTTGTAAATCACTTTGTATGTGCTCGTACGAGTAATTTGAAAATACCCTGTATCAAGGGGTTTGCTTCTAAGCTCTTTTGCGGGATCGGAATCCCCTAGCACGTCTCGCACTCAAAAAAAGGGAAAATTAAGGACGCGAAGCCATTCCTCGTTAGAGATTGCCGTCGCTGAGGATGCATAACGAGGCACGCTGCAGGCCTCACAAGCAAACCCCTCGGGATGTATACTTTTTACGGGGGGTGTACGTCCGTTTGCTGGCCGCATCACCAAGTCGCCAGGGGAGGTGGACTAAGGCCTTGCACCGGTGATAGCGTGCGGCCGTGCCCGCCTTAGTGCGTTCGAGAAAAAATTGGCTGAATGCTTAGCTTGGTTCAGCCTGGCTGTTTGCGAAAGCAATAACACCTGGCTGCGCTTGGTTCTGCAGGTAGTTTCGCTTCTCGAATTCACGCGTAGCAGACTCGAACTCGCCGACTCTTATCTCTTGTTCTTCACGTCGATGAGCCACGATGTCACCGTATCGAATCACCACAATGCTCTGCTCTTCCTTCTTGGCTGTATACTGCAATATTCTTTTAGCAAGCCGCTCTTCTGTCTGTTGCGGCGTTTCTTCCGCACGGCGTTTTCTTTTCTTGTGATTATATCGTTCCGCACTACTCAGAGATTCTACTTCGGCATTAAGTAAACTTATTTTAATTAATTAATTCAGACAATTATCGAAGTAATTAATTGAATTAATTAATTAATTAAATCCTCTCCTAGCAAGCGCCCTCACGCGGCGGTCCGAGGAGGCCGTCACGTGGTAGCCGCCGCGCCGAGCGAAGGAACGACTATGGCCGAACAGACGAGTTGGGGCCCCTGCTCTCCTCTGGTCGTGACGTCACGCTGTCAGGTGGTCGTGCGCCACAGCCGCGCCGGAGCGAAGGAACGACCTCCACCGACGGCAGAAAAGTGCTAGCAGTATTGCTTTCGCAATAAAATTTTTTTTCGTCGAGAGTCGTTAAGAGAAGCCTACCCTGTGTCGTCGTGTAAGTGAAGCCCGTTTTATAGTTGTAGTTGTAGAAGAAATCCACACGCCAAGTCAGGTCAAGCCAAGAAGACAATCCAAGAGCGACAACACTCTAAACATTAATACACTTATATGGGAGCAAAAAAAAGGGAGTAAGCTGTTCTCTAGCGCACACCCTTACATAAAAGGGTGGGTGCTAGAAGGAAACTTACTCCCATTTTACTCCCTTCTGTTTAGAGTGAAGAGACGAAAGAAGAGACAGTCGAAACCAGTCGAAAGAAGAAAATAAGAAATCAGAGAAACCAGAAGCAGAGGAGAGAAAGAAAGGTAGGAGAGGGGCCGGTAGTGAGGGAGATGATTTAACTAAGCAGTAGACAAGTTTAGCCAGTAATTTTATTTCTATTTCTCCAGCTACCGTGCCGGAAGCGATGTATGTAGGAAAAAATCTCCCCGGAAGATATGTCCCAGGAAAAGACGTTTCTGGGAAAAAAAAAATGTCCCCTGGGGAAGCGCCCACTAGGAAAAAAAAAGTTACGAAGTGAAAAGTTACAAGAAAAAAGAATTCCTCGGGAACGCGTTAGACGAAAACTTGCCCTCTTTATTGGGCTCTTCTTTGGCTTTGAGAATAGATGTACAGTCGGGGACAAAAGTCTCCGGACCACGTGTTCCTCAAACGAAGCTTATAGCTCTACTATCAGACAGCGGCTGGAGACCGCACTTGTGGAGATGAAAGAACAAAAATTTAACTTTTACCTCCACAAGTGTGGTCTCCAGCCGCCGACAATTAGCAAAGTTATCGACTTCGTTAGATGAACACGTGGTCCGGAGACTTTTGTCCCCGACTGTACAAAGATGCAGAGCTGGGCGAGTTGGAGTTGTTGCATGTCGGAAAAATAGCGCAAAAAAGACGACGACAAAAGAAAGGCGACACACACGAGCGCTTTTTTTCCAACATGCAATAATAGCTGTAAGCGTGGATTATTTTACAGTACCAGATCACACTACGGACATAGTGCAGGTCATGCCAAGAAAAGCCACACCACAAAGCACCTCTGCCGTTGACATCGCTGAAGCGCCAAGCGATCCAGAGACGCACTTGTCTTCGGCCACTACCTTTCCGCCCCCATCATTTCTTTTTTTATGGACGCCCCCCGGTGGGTGGGCTGTGGTGGTGATGTGAAAGTACTGGCGGGATTAGACTTGAGGTGGCCTGTCGGGAATCTTTAGTAAAGCTTGGTGCTGCGCTGGTTAGACATTCTTAGAAGTAGGTTAGCGCTCTTCACACAGAGCGCTCTTCTGAGTTGTGTCGTTGTTCTCTCGCCTTGTGTTCGTCTTTTTTGGCTCTATTTCAAAGAATGTCGGGAATCGCTCCGCCTGAGTCACTGATTCAAATGATTGTGGTTCTACCTCTGTCTCATAAGGCCAGTGTCATCTGAAAACTTCGAGTGATTTGCCGTTCAGTTCGGAAGCCCTCAGGGTACTCGATGACAGCCATGACGTTTGTCATAGCGCTAGCGGGGAATGAACGCCAGAAATCTGTTCATTGTTTAGACACTTTCATGCAGGTGAGTGGAATAGTCGTAGCGTACAGTGTAGCGCACTGCATACTTGTATTACACGTAACGTGAGATAAGCTAAGCACCAGGCTAGGGGAAATTTTGTACCCATTAAAGAAACCGGCGGGTACCCGGCGGCACTGGGGATCGAACCCAGCACCTCCCGAATGCGAGGCGGATGTTCAAATCACAGGTTGTTACGAGACGTTTGGTGGCACCCGTTTGGTGACGTTTTTTCCTACTTCGAAAAATGGAGACGTCATTCCGGGGTCATTTTTTCCGGGTACGTTTTTTTTCAGGGGCATTTTTTTCCGGAACCCGAAACGACTTCTTAACCAGGGCTGCCTTAAACGCCCATTTTTAAGAATATTGCTGGGCTCTTTTGCCCAGCCAATCTGAACCCAAAGAAATAGCCGCGACCTTGACTACACGCGCTCATTTCGCATGCATCTTCAGTTCTCGTGCATTATCATCTTACGCCATGCGTTGTCCTCGCGATTAGTCCTAGTTCTCGCTGATGTGCGCGCTACAGTGTTGCTTAAGTTCGTTTTCTCGCAGTGTTCCTCTAGCAGCACACAGTTCAGTCTCCGCACTATAGAGCACGCACATAGGCAAACACAGGTGAGCGGTAACATTCATGCCCGTCGGTGTCGCATGACTAGGCTGGCAGAGCGGATTATTCTCGTCGCACAAGTCGTTCGCCGCGTCATGGAATCCGCATGGCTCAGCGCACTCACTAGGTATTTCATGCGCATCGTCACATGGCTCGGTTAACATGTCGCGGAGCGCCTCGGCGATACCATCGCACGCGCCTGCCTCCGAAATCCCGCTTGATGCGGCGCCCTTCTCGCCGTTCACGATTTCGGCCCAGATCACTGTCTAGCGAGAGTCGTTCCGTCCACTCAATGCATCGGAGTTCATCTGACTGGTCTCATCACGCGCGGGGGCCTCCAGTCGCTATACGGCTGTCAAAATGCTCTGTGCTCCGCCTCCCATTCCGGTTTGAGCCGCGGCTACCCACATTCCTTCGATCGATTTCGAAACGCCTAGTCAATATCAGCGCATGCATTGGATTCCGATACCTCGCGTATGCACGTATGCTTGCTCCCAGCGTCTCGAATAAGTCTCGACTGGGTGGTTGCTTTGCGATCTCATGTGGTCCGTTCAACACTCCAGGGAGCGCCTCAGCCGTCCCATAACACGCGCCCGGCTTCCTAAACATTGCCTGTCGCGGCGCCAGGGGCGCTTAACAGATGACTGGATCGCCGTCTCACACCCGCGATCTGTTACACTGAACGTGTAGCGAAGCATCTTAGCTCCCTCACTGAATGCGGTAGTATCCGACACCTCGGCGAACCCATAGGGTAACATCCGTGTCATCCGGAAGATGAAGTGCCCTTATGGTTCCAGCGCATTGATTTCCCGGGTCTGGGCTTGACAACGCGAGCCTCTCGGATTCTGAACCCGAGGAGGTCTGCTTGCTGCTCGCCATCCCTAACTCGGCATTTTGCAGCGCGATGTGGCTATTAACCTTGATCTGCACTTTCGGGAGGCTTGCCTCTGCAGCTTTCGAGCTTTTCTCTCTGCTTCAGATTTTAGACTCTTTAGACGTCGAGCCTCCTACTTTGCTTCTATCGAACAAGCTTCAACTTGTAGCCTTCTCACCGTGACTACGAAATCAGTAACAGGCATGTGAGTCTGACCACTCTGTCTCCTTGCCATCAATGCCTGTTAACGTACTGCGCACGCCAACACCAACGGTTGCCATAATACCAAGTCGCCTGTACAACCGCTGCTCCTATCGCTCTCTTGATGCGTCGTTCGTAACTGTGGAGTCTCCTTCTAACTTTGGTGCCTTCGCATCAACCATTTGCACGCGTCTAAAGACCGGCTAGCAATGTTAAGATCACCTGGGCAGGTGGGCCAGTGCATGCATCAGGGCTCGTTGTTCTCGAGTGCGTTCCGCGGGTGCGC
Source organism: Amblyomma mixtum (assembly GCF_055824585.1). Classification (NCBI taxonomy): domain Eukaryota; kingdom Metazoa; phylum Arthropoda; class Arachnida; order Ixodida; family Ixodidae; genus Amblyomma; species Amblyomma mixtum. The sequence goes on from NC_143016.1 coordinate 157,848,842, forward strand.
CGGAAATGCCTAGCGTTAACAAGCTATTCACAATCTTTTATGCGCAAATCCATGCTTTTACTAAATGGTACTCAGGGAGAGTGTTTGCGAGGTCCATCACTTCCTGCCGCTCGGAAGGCGATCCCTTCATTTCCAGGAAGCGGAACCAGTGACGGAATCTGTGAGAGATGCCCGTCACAAATGGCCGTTGGACTGATGGTTTATAATAGTGAAGGAAGCAGACCTCTCCTCCAACTACTTTTGCGCTTAGAGGTAGTGTGGGGACAGTGCTACCAGAAAGTAGTGAAGGACTCTGGTACTCTAGCACATGCTTATAAACTTGCAAAAACAGTTCACATGGGCTTTTCGAGGCAAGGACAGCCTAATGACTTCTGTTGCGGTATAAATTCAAGCAAGCTATAATTTCTTCATGAGCATGAACGTCTTAATATTTACTTCACCGCTGCTATTTCCTGGAACCGAAAAATTGATGATATCATAAGGGAAGCATGCAGAATTCTAGGTTTCCTGGGCAGAAATGCAAGAAGGTTGCCACTTCAGGTAAAGAAATCATTGTATCAATCTAATGTCCGATCGCGGCGGTCGAATTTCGATGGAGGCAAAATTCTAGAGGCCCGTGTACTGTGCGATGTCAGTGCACGTTAAAGAACCCCAGGTAGTCGAAATTCCCGGAACCCTTCACTACGGCGTCTCTCATAGCCTGAGTCGCTTTGGGACGTTAAACTCCATAAACCAAACCAAACCTAATCTCCGATCTGTTCCGGAAACACGTTTATGCTGTATGACATCCGTGGTTGGCATGTGATGCGAAGAGTTTAGTAAGAATTGATAACATAGCTATTCGTTTTGTTTTTTTTTTCAACTTAAACGATGAATTGCAGACTCTCGAGAGGGAAGGAAAGCCTAGGTTCGGAACTACTGCAGAAACATTGAGAAACTCTCTGAATGAAATTATGTCGCAACAAATTTTACACTCACATGCGTATAGACCACGGGAAGTGTGTTTTTCAAGTCTGATCCTGCTTGGTTGCGGCTGAACCTTGTAAATAAGATTAGAAAACTATCCTGTAAAATTTAAACGTTTAATTAAGATGCCGTTTGTACCAAGAACTACAAGCCAATGCAAGAAACTACAAGCCGATGACGCAGTGATTGTCTCAAACGAGGCATTTCACAACTCATAATGACTACTGGTGTTAAATGGTGATATATATCTTTATGTAAAACTGTTCCTTTCATATGTTCGGCCACGCGCTACTGCCCTGCAATTACAGGGCAGATGCACGTCGCTTTACATTATTTATTTATTATTTATATTACTCTGTATTCACATACATCATAATATTCTCTGAACACTGCACTGCATGTCAGGTGGAGCTGCAGGGGTGAAAAACCAGGCAACCTACAAACACACTACGTGAAGGAGCAGTGGGAGGTCGTTCTGCCCAGCTCTCACCTGAAGAGCTCTGAGCTCTGACCTGACGATCCAGCGTAACCTGGTCTCCCAGGCAAGAGAAGCAGCCGTGACCATTGGAGTCCTGAAATAAGGACACCACCCGCAGCAGGACTTCGTCGTTATTTTGATTTACCAATAAATGTTTCTACTTGAGGACTCACAGGGATCTATGAACGCAGAGATGACCAATGCTAGGGGAGTACAAGTATAAAATGATGCATTATCACGCTAACTTACATCGTACGATGTATCAACCAAGCTAAGCCAGTTCAAATCGCAAAAACCCAGAGAAAGTAAGCCATTCAAAACCAGGGCTAGCCGTGCTGGCACATGATAAATCATGATTACCCACAAGCTAAACTGCACGTGATTTTTTGCTATAGAAATACACGGAGATTGAATTTGAAATTTTAAATAGTATAAAAGCATTCGAGTATACAGAAATTTTATTCCTTTTCGGGCGAATAAAACGGCAGACGGCTGATGTCTTAGATGTGTCCAGCTCCTCTGGGAAGGGGTTAATTGTGTGGAGGAACCAGTGTGAAAGAGTGGGCCGGCCAGTTTTCTAGAAAGTGGGACAGGGAGCGTCGTCAAGTCCAGGGACCGTCTCTTGGATACGATGATCCACTGTTGTTACTCAGGATTGATCGCAAGTTCCCGGGCCACAGCATCTGCTTTCGAACAATATATAGCCGGCCACTTTCGGCACCTCTTTAGACTATACCAAAGTCCTCGGGGTCGCAAGCGGGAATTATACACACTCCCCAGAGAACTTGAGCTTTAAGTGGTTCTTAAATGCCCAACTGCTCGGTTAAAAGGCAAACACCGTTTCCTAAGTACATTCTACCAACCTGTACGTTTTGTGGTACAGTATACGTTAGACGAGGGGACATCAAATGCCACACAGCTGTGTAGTATCTTGTGCCTTAATGGTCTATTTTAGCACTCATGTTCTTGAACATACGTACCAGCGGTCTCGTGGTGCGCGCATTGCACTTAGGTGTCCGGCATGTAGCACAACGCCAGCGCTTTTAAAGCGCGCGAAAGCTTTACAACTGATGACTTTAAGGGCACTTTTTTCCTTTTGATGCTCTGGAATCTATCAACAGGAGTTTTTTCACAGACTAAGTGGGTAAACAGCTGACTTACTCACTATAACTATGCTCTGTGCTGTTACCCGCGAATGCATAAAAAAAAAAAGAGATGGCGTTGTCTAATCAGGAGATTGGTTCACAGAGAACATTCACATGTATGAGAGCGGTTTGTACTGGCCAGCGCTCTGGCTATGGTACCGCTAGCCATCGTATTTGTTCAGCGTACAACCGCCAACCAATCACTAGACGTTATTTATTTATTTATTTATTTATTTATTTATTTATTTATTTATTATACCTTCATGGCCCACAGGGCCTTATTGAGGGGAGTGGTACATAGATATAAAATGAAACTGTTACAAAAAAGGGGGGTAACGCATATATAGACATGCCTAAAAAATAATACGCATGATTACAAAAAGAAAACTAGCTGCAAGAAAATACATGATTCGAAAAAGCGAAATTAGGAATACCAACACCAAATCGAATAAATTCACAAAAACAGTCGAAAAACGTTGCAAATAAACAAAGATAAGTACTAGAACGTCACTATTCGTAGAAAAATTGAACGAACAACTGGGTACGATGGCAGAAGGCTATAAATAAAACAAAGTGCATACGAAAAAAGGAACAGAGCTAAATGCACAATATTCAAAACAAAGTGAACCAATTGAGGCTATGGTAAACCATAATGTAAGGACAACATAGTCCTAAACTCATCAACGTCCTTTGCAGCTACAATATGTGGGGGTGGGTGGTTCCACTCCGAAAATGTTTTTGGGATAAAAGAATTTATGCAGGGTGTTGTCCGGCAACGAGGAACGCCATCTTTCCGTGAGTGATCGATGCGGGATGAAACATATGTTGGTGTTGTGATCAATGCATCTTTGAGCAGAGTTCATGTTGTAAATTTAAAAAAAACAGACACAGATGTGACACTTCTATACGCAGAGCAAGAGGGGTTGACGACAAACTATTTTTGATTTCTGTGACACTGGAAGCACGATCATAGTTGCGCACAATAAAACGCGCTGCTCTATTGTGCACAGCTTCGAGGGCGTCAATAAGTGTGTTAGTGAAAGGGTCCCATACAGAGTTAGCGTATTCTAATTTTGAGCGCACACGTGACTTATACAGAATAAGCTTGACAGGGGCTGGTGCTAAGTAAAAAATGCGCTTAAGGTATCCAAGCATGCGGTTAGCGGAAGCTATGATAGAGCTGACGTGTGCTTTCCAAGTTAGATCGGACGTTAGAATGACGCCGAGATATTTATAAGAGTCTACGGGTGTTAGCAAGGAAGTCGAAATAGTGTAGGCAACGGGACTTGAATGTTCGCGACGGGAAAAACGCATTACTTTGCATTTAGTGGTATTAAGCGTCATTTGGCATTGTGAACACCAGTTAGAGATAGTGGTTACGTTTCGATCAAATTTACGCACGTTTTCATTATTTTTGTTTTTCACGTTGAGAATACAACATTGACTAGGAAATCGTGCTTTGAATTGCAGCCGGTTGGTGTTAATGAATCCTCTTTTTATCTAAATTACAGGGATCAGAAGAATTCGGGTACTTAAGACTGATACGGGTTTAACTTCGCTGTGTGGACTGGCGGCCACGTGTAGCGTCCTGAAAGACGCAGCAAGTTTAGTGCCCCCAGCTACACAATTTGCTTGTTAACTTTAAAACAAAACGGTACTCCTTACGAGTGTTGGAGGCGAATAGTGATTAATAGTTTCTTGACGTTTTACGTCAGTGAGCGAAAAGTTGCAATTATGACGATGCAAGTCCGGGTTGTCAAGACTAGACAGGAGCCTGGGAGGGTTCAGTGGCATATGTCAATGCGTTGCTCTGGCAATGCGAGGTGCCAGGCGAGGCCAGAGGACGGGGCAATTTGCAGCGACTGCACCCTGATAGCACCGGTGCCTTCAATTTCCCCATGCGCGCTCAGTGCTTCGTACATGGAGTACACGGCATGGACGCATTGGCTCGAAACGCTGTGGTCGGAAACCGCGAATCATTCAGAAGAATCTTTCCACCTGCGTAAGCACACCATCACTAACGTTGACGAAGAAAGAAATGGGTTATCTGGACAAGCAATGACGACAGAAGTGACAAAATAACGATTTCAAGGCTTTCTTTGTATTTTAGACGATACTTTCTGTATTTATTGCAAGCAAAGCAGTAAATTCCTCAGTTGTCAGTCAGTGCTGTGTCTGTGTGTTTCTCGGCTGTGTCCTGTCCCTGCGCACTGTTTTAAGTAGAAAAATGAACCAACTGGCCCCGCTACTTCCCATGAAGAATGTTTTGCGTCGATCATTTGCGATGCGCAGCTGCTCCAGAGTTTTGTACGGCGCTCTTCAACTTTCAGCTTCGCAGTATTCTACATAACCTTGCAGAGAAAGCAAGCGTTGCTGTTGCGGGCGATTTCCGTCCCTGAGATGCATAATAACCTACCGGAGCCCAGACACGTTGCTATGGCTAGCGCTGTTTTCTCTGCCGGCGATCATTCGCAAACAATGGGCTCGGGCTAGATGGAGACAACTAGGCCCACCTCTATATTGCTTTCGTGCGGTAGGCGTCACGTCTGGGCAATATTTTTCCAAGTGCCTTACGTCGATGCCAACGCGGTATAAAGTCTTGGAAAGCGGGATTACAAAGTTTGTGCACTCCGTGTACACCAGGCCACACAGTAAAGTAAAATTCCCGGGGCGCGAGCAAACTTTGTTGCGAGGATCGCTGACGCAGATCCTTTCAGCGCTTGCATGCCTCGCCCGCCCAGCCACCTTAGTTCGGTGCAGCATGGCCTAAACGAGGGAGCGCTGCAAGGGGAACCGGAAGCAAACGAAACGAAGTGCAATGCCAGGTTTTGCGATACAGCCTTTGTCAGAAGTTTAGAGCCGAGGTAACTTTGCTTCCAAGCAGTGTACAAGGGCTTTTGTACAGCATCCTTAGAAGTCATAACCTTCGAAAGTTGAAAATTCTGCTCTTTTTCCAGAGATTTGGAACGCTGGGGGGTGCATGACGAGCCATACTATATGGCCCAGAAGCAAACTCTATGGGCTCTAAATTTTTAGCAATGGGTGGGGTACCTGTACAGGAGCTTGATTGCTATCGAGATTCCCATCGCCGGCCTGGTTCGTTGTTGGCCTCTTTTGGAACATCTGAAACTGTTAGTGATTATTCTTCCGTCCTCTGCGAGAATCTCTATCAATATGCAAGGTCGATAACGGTGAAGTCGCGATAAGCAGTGTTTATCATACCTTACCGCAGTCACAAAACTTTGTTCATGCTTGATAAGAGGCGTATTTATAATGCACCCGTGAATCAAATTTCCGTCTTGCGTACGTTTTTGACGCTTTTACTATTTCTGCGTTCTGTGCAGCGGAAAGTTTAAAATTACTGTATACAATCAAGCGGGAACGATTATGAGTGCCTCAACTGGAATGTTACCACAAGACGCAAGCTTTACGATCACGCGAATATATAAACGCAATCTGTTTCCGTTGTGCTTAGTTTAACGACCGTGCCGATGGCGTGTCAGCTGATTGCTAGACTGACACAAACAGCGCCGGTTCTCGTCAGTGCTCCTTGATGTCAACACCGAATTATATGCGTGGACTTTTCTAGTGCAACGCATGTATTCGACCCTTTGGTGTACTTCAGAGCGTACTGCTGGGATGTTTTCACTTCTTTGCAGCGGAGATATTTCATTCGAAAGCTGTGCTTTTGTATACATTTATACTTATGCCTTTGTATCCCTCAAGAAGTCGTGCGCTTATGGAACGAAGCCCTAACATTTCTTCTGATTCTCCATAGGCATTCAGCCATGTGGACAGACAATGCGTTTGACACTTGCTGCAAGTGTTCAACTCCTGCGAATCTGGCATTGGAGTTCCGAAATATGCCATTACGTATAATGCCCGGCAAGCGTAGTTCGCAATCACGATGTATTATGAACCTCGAAACAAGCCTGCGTGTGATGCATTTTGCCGTGACATTATTGCGCCTTGAACGCACACATTTAGTACGGAACCGCGCATATTAACACAACAGTTGGTGAGTGTCGAATTCTTTGCTGTCGCACAGGATTTGCACGAAGTCCACAGACGCAGAGTCCGGGCACCGCGGTGCACGGTACTGTGCCTCGGGGCCGATCGCTGAGGGAGCGCCGTAGGAAAGGCCAGCACGCCGCCCCGGGGCGTGTTTATCGGTTGCGCGTGGCGCCCCCGCGCGGTGCCCAACGGCGGAAGTGCATTAGGCGAGTGGCCGCACGCTGTGCGGCTTGCCGCCGCCGGTTCATCGTTGGTCGCCGACTCGGCGGAGCTGCTGCGGCGATACAGCACGGGGCACGCGACGGTCGGGGAGAAGTGGAGGGGGATGCATAATCCAGACACATAAATAGATATAGAGAAGCAGATGCACCGAACACACAATGGCCTCACGGCGGGGCGGCGTTCCTCCTTGAGAAGCGTTAATGCAATACAGCTCCCGCGAAGAAGCCTAGGAACGGCGCGATCGTGGTGGCGGGGGTTGAGGAGCCCGCCACCGACGCCGCGTCCACGAAAATTCAGTTTGTCGATCGGCAGTGAGCCTACACATACGAGACTGGCAACTTTCCGGGCCACCCACTGAGTTCGAGAAGGCATTGTTGAGCGTCGTCAGCTGCAGCTACATTCCTGTTAACAGCTCCGTGGTTTATCGCGTTAGGAGGGTAGCGTGTAGAACCCCCTTACTCTCTACGTGCGGCCAGGGGTAGTAGAAAGAAAAAAAAAGGCTTTAAAAACCTTGTATACTGGCAAGCACTGTCGGATGATTTCAGTATGACTCATAAAAGGGTCAAAGGTGTGGTCAAAGGACTGCAGTTATCTTCGAGAAGCAGCGAAAGCCTCTAGGAACCGGTACTCACGATGTTGTGCAGAATCAGCTCTGCCGAATAGTGGCAATCCAATAGCACCGTAACGTGTCTCAGTGAAAAAAGTCCACAGCATGAACTATACCTCTCACCGCCACGAAAAACGATCATCGCCACTAAAAGAGCGCTTCCCACATATGGCATCTGGAACGAGAATACTCGGCACTTTCATTCTTCAGACTGCAGCCCTGCAAATTGCCGCATTCGTCATGGCCAACATTCTCGGACAAAAATTTTGAGAGTTCCAAAATTGAAAGATATTCTCATTGAAATGTTGAAGGTAATGGTTCATTCTTCCGATATGTAACAAAATCTCTCTTTTAAAGTGTTTACATCGATCGCACCGAACAGCTAAGACTGCCCTAGAAAACCAATGGGGAACGCTCTTGACGACAGCAAGAACGTTAATAGAAAAAAAATGCAAGACTGCCGTCGGGTGATCTGTGAATATATTGATTATTATAGTGAAATCTTAAGTTATATGAAAAAATTTCGTTCATAAACGGTTTCCAGCTCAAAAATGCTTTTGTCCAGAATTGCTCGGTATGATATCTGGAACGAACATTCTCAGCACTTCTGTTTTTCAGACCCAAGCCCTCTAAATCTGGGCAAACGCGTCAAGTTTTCAAGGCGGCCACCACGTACCGCGGGGCGCGGAACTCTGAAAATCACTGCGGGAATATTGAATTTCTGGTACATGCCATTGATTTTCAATAGCTTTCTGAAATAGTTGGTGTGAGCTCAGAAAATGCTTTATAGGACATATCTTGCAGCAAGGAGCAAGAGTCGGCGGTGATAATCAGCGCGTTCACACAGAGTCTCTGGGCAGCCTAATTTTCTCAAAATTACAATTTTATAATATCCCTATAGAATAACACAGTGTTCGCTACTAGCGGCCAATGCATGCGCTAGTTGCTGAAAGCGCAGGAAATCTGGGCATGCCAATTGCCAGTGCCGCTCATGCGCTGAACTAGAGCAGCCAGAGCTCAACGGTGCGCAATCTTTGGCCAATGGATCGCGTGTCAGTAGAAAACGAGGAAGAAGGGCAGGAGCAGCTCACGGTGCGTGCACTCTGCGAAAGGGTAGAAGAAGAAGAACTGCCTTCGGTGAGCACTCACACGCATTATGGCCTTTCTTCTCACGTTTACGTTTTTGACGCCGCAGTATCGTCCACCACACGCTTTATTTCGATTGGTTTTTGGGCTCAAGGCTAGCTCGACGCACAACCGGTGTGGTAGCAACTAGATCCCTGCCAGGCCCTGCGTGCGAAAATGCGTGGGTGCATAAAAGAGTCCCCTTAGGCAATATTGTAGCTGTTCCGGCCTTACAAACGTGTTTGGGGGGGTTTAAGAAGTGAACCTGCCTCGCTAGTCCGGGGAAAAAAAAAAAACCCAAAGAGGGGCCTCTCATCGCTTCATTAAAAGGACGCACACTTTAAGACTTCCCGGATGGCGTTCAAGAACCCCTGCACGCTGCGAGAAGTGTGATGTTTACTTGTGTCAGACATGTCACGGATATTACTTTACATTTTTTCGTACAACAGTGTAAGTTTCCTGTGACGATGTATTAAGGCGAAAGCCTTCAATGCCTCATCGTTGTCAACAGAAGGTTGTCAGCAGAGGCGTCACGCTTTTCGGTAGGTCGAAATGGTTATGACGTCAGAATGCGCGGATTCGAAGTAATTACCGTAGGTCACCCACGGATGCCTGGCGCCCCCTTTTGGAGTACATACCTCATTACTGCGATCAGAGACATGGATACAACCAAACTCATCGAAGCAGAGAGAGAGTCGTGCTAAAGGAGCAGTCGAAGTCGGCAGCCAAAGTGTGTAGTTGTAATGTGTAGTCAAAGTGTTTGTCAAATTAGGCACTAGTACAGCACAAAGAGCCCCGTAGTCAATGCCAAACAGTGCGCCAGGAAAGACTTTTGCCTTGCAGCACTTAAGAGAGGCAAAGTGCCCCTGAATTTTTCTTTTATCTCTGCACGGGTGGCAGTTAAACCAATAAAGGCCCTACCAGCACATAATCGTGAGTTCATTTTCAAATTAAGGATTTATTTTGTGGCTTTGATCTAGATATTGTGCCGGCCGTCCTTAAAGAGCAGTGATTGCACATAGTCACATAGTAATTGGAGCTTCCCAGTTAGTGTGTTAATAAGCCTGAAAGGGATATAACTTACCACAACATCGGTGATGTGACTCCACCAGCCTCACGATCGAAGTCTGGGAGTTGATACTTGCTGGAATTTGAATTGCTTTTACGTTACGAGTTTGCTGAAGCCGATGCCTTGACTTCATAACTTGCTGAATTTATCACCTTCTAGACTGCACCGTATAAGTTTGCCTTCTGGCGCAAAGCCCTCAGAGTGCGCGGTCTAGCAAGCGGGTCGCAAAGGCATCACGTCCTGGGCAGCACGGATTTGGATGTCGACCTTGAAACGCATTTTCGTTTGCAGCCTACTGGGGAGACGTAATGAGACCTCGCGTTCTTTCCGGCCGTGTTTGCCGGCTGGAGGGTGGTAGGAGTGTTTTATGCCAGCAGACCGTAGTCTTCGTTCCCGGCGGTATGGTTCATGCACTCACAGCGTCCCTTATAGCACACTTGCCAATTCGGGACTTGAAACCTTGTACCATACCATACCATACCATACCATACCATACCATACCATACCATACCATACCATACCATACCATACCATACCGTACCATACCATACCATACCAAACCATACCATACCATACCATACCATACCATACCATACCGTACCGTACCATACTATACCACACCATACCATACCATACCATACCATACCATACCATACCATACCATACCATATCATATACCTACCATACCATACCGTACCGTACCGTACCGTACTGTACCATACCATACCATACCATACCATACCATACCATACCATACCATACCATACCATACCATACTATTAAATTCCATTTCATACCATGTCATGCCATATCGTAGCATATAGACTATTCGATGTTGTTTTAAGAACCCAGTGGCAAACTCCTAACATATTTTTTTTTCACGCGGGCGTGACACAGTCGCAGTGCTCTGGGACGTGCTTGGGACATCCGACGATGGCGCGAAGGGTGCTGGGTTCCGTCCGAGACAGGATATCAGCGTGGACCACGTGGATGCGCCAAGGAGGCGCCCCGGTGACAACTACGTCAACCAGCGAGCACATCGACGATGTGCCCGTACGTCTGTGCACTACAATGTTATTGCGTCACTTTGTCCGGTGCTGCTATCTTGGTAATGTGACTACTAAAAAAAAATCCGTAACCATGGTAGCAGAGCAGAATATGTTATTGGATCAGTGTTTTTATGTCTCACTGACTGTTTTGTTGGGGCCAGCAGAATATGATACGAAAGAATGATATGAGGGAAGGAATGAACACGCTCGCTCAACCATTCTGGACATTTTGATTCATTGGAAACGTTTTCGGAGCACTGCAGTCTTTTCCCACGCGGTACAGGCTTTAGAAGATTCATGGCTGCCACCACCTAGATCAAGAAGCAACGGTGCGTTACTCTTGAGTGGCTTTCCGTGCTATGTAATATCTGCCTTCTCAACGCCGCTGAGATAAAAGAGTTAGGTAGCTGCCAGTGAACGTCTTTCGACAGCGTGAATCAATACTTGGATGAATATTGACAACGTTCGCACTGTTTTGCATAATGCACTAAACCGAGTGGGAGCTGGGCTGGAAGTTAAATGAAAATTGCGTTTGAGGACAGGAAAAGGCGCAGTAACTGTCCCACTGCAGTGCTTTTTAATGCACGAGCTTTGGAACGGCCATGCGAACAAAAACGCGGCGTCCGTCTGTTGGTGTAAAGTGATATGGAAAGAAGTTGAATGAGGAGGAGGAGCAGGTTCCGTGACGTCACAAAGGTGGAAGCGCAGAGCGCACAGGTGCGCCGCGGCTCAGCGGCCGGAGGAGTCAAAGAACCTCTAAGGAATTGGAAATACTGCAATTCAAATGGAACTGAAATGAGAATTGCAATCTGCCTTTTTCAAAAGACGTGGTGCCTTCTGGAGAGTTGCTGCCATCTGTCGCTTGCACCTGTCACTAACATGAACTGTATATGCGCAGTATGAGCCCGCGTTTTGTTTTCAACCGATGGAGCTGAAGAAGGAGAGGCGCGCATGCGCATAACGGCCGTGTGAAAAAAGGCGGATTGAAAACTTGCGTTTGAGATTTAAAGAATAGAAATTGGAGGAATTGGAATCGCACTCAAACAATGGTAAACAAGGCACAAAAATAATTTATCAAAGCGAAGCTTACATTGTCAGTTCTCTGAAATCAGTTAAAGAGTACTAATCGCTCACCAAATCGGGGCCCACATGCTAAAGCATTTCCGTCCGCATAATAGCATTCATCGCCCGTGAATTTTCTTAGAATTCGCGTGTTTTTTTCTGTATGTTAATGTGTGGGCTCATACTTGCGGATGTTTTCGGGTAGCGACTCTAGCCCTACCATTCGCTCCTTGTGTTCAACCTGCCGCATGTTAGCGGGCTTTCACCTCCTGCTTACGTTCGTCGTCTGAGAGACGTTTCTCGCTTCGTCTTTCGACCGAACATTGCTCAAAACGCGAGACTCTAAGTGCGTGCAGGGTGGGCGGTAGGGGGTCACATGATGTGGGGGGGGGGGGGGGGGGGTAAGCGCGCGCTTTACCGGGGAGGACGAAGACAGCGAGGAGCACTCTCCTCTCGCGCCGTCGAATAGAGTGACTTTGGTGTGTTTGGCTGCTGATAACAATGTAGTGGGTTCAATCCTGCTTCCTTGCCGTATTTTGTTGGAGACAAAATACAAAAAACGACCGTGTGCAGTGTGATGCCACCGCTGGGGCGGTCGCTTGCTGAACCGGAATACCCGGGTTCGAACCCGATCGTGGCGGCCACGTTTCGATAGAGGTGAAACGCAAAAGGCCCCTGTGTGCTGTGCGATGTCAGTGCACGTTCAAGATCCCCAGGCGGTCGAAATTATACCGGAGCCCTCCACTGCGGCACCTCATTCTTCCTTTCTTCTTTGACTTCCTTCACGGTGCGGTTCGAGTGTCCGCCGAGATACGTGCGCCAGTTACTGCGCCATTTCCTTTCCTCAAAAACCAATTTGAATTCGGGGTCCGCTGCGGTGACTCGGTGGCTATGGCGCTCGGCGTCTGGCCCGAAAGACGCGAGTTCGATCCCGGCTGCGGTGGTCGAATTTGGATGGAGGCGAAATTCTAGAGGTCCGTGTACTGCGCGATGCCAGTGCACGTTAAAAAGCACCAGGTGGTCGAAATTTCGGGAGCCCTTTACTACGTAGTCCTTCGTAGCCTGAGTCGCTTTGGGACGTTAAACCCCAGTAAACCACTTTGTTTTTTTTTCAGTGCGATGTCAGTGCACGTTAAAGAACACAACGTGATCTAAATTTATTTGGAGCCCTCCTCTACGACGCTTCATTCACTCTTCACTCTTTCGCTCCCTCCTTCATCCCTTCGCTGACGGCGCGTTTGAGGTGTCAGCCAAAAAGTGAGACAGTTACTGCGCCTTTCCGTTCCTGAAAACCAAATGTTTTCCATATTCATTACCGCCGGAGGTAGGCTTCCTATTAAGAGCTCTCGTTTTAGAAACGAGTGGCGAATTTTAGATACAGGCGTAAATACAGTCTAGCCCGTTTATAACGAAGCCACTTATAGCGAAATAGCGGTTATAACGAAGGGATTTCAATTTCCCATTCCCATTTTTGCATTTTCAATACATTTTGGGCCCGGTTTTAACGAAGTAAATAAGAGCGCGTCAGCGGATGTAACGAAGAGATTCAATACCAACCGAAAAATAATATGCCAATCAACACATTTTTGCGTCCTAGAGGCGATTTTTTCCGCGAAAATAAGAGCAAAATTCGGCTGACGGCGTCCTTTCATGGCGTCTTTTGCTCTCCTGCGGAGCGAAAGGTTGCTTCACTGCATCGCATGGCACGCCGGTCTCGTGTTGCGCCGTCCCTGAAGGGCGTCACGGCGTAGAGCGGTAGAGCACGCCGCGCAGGGGAAAAATGTAAAAAAGAACAGAGACGATTTTTTTTTTTTCGATGACGTCGCAGAGAGCGCCCGTCTTGGCCAATCGCGGTTCTCGCACTCGCGAAACGTGTTCAGGGGACGCTGGACGACTTCTTTCAGCTGCAATAAATCGGTATGCCGATGTTTGCATTTTTTTTCGTAGTCCGCATATTACGAAATAGCGGATATAGCGAAGTGATTTCCGATTCCCGCTGACTTCGCTATAACCGGGCTAGACTGTACGAATTTTCGCATTAATTAGGGGACACCATAGATTCATCGAATGGGCGCTAATACTAAGTAACATGGCAGCTCATTGAAAAATGTGGCGCTTGTTGAGCTGGCACCATTAAGTTCCGGTATTCTTGAAGTTTCCGGCGCAGGAGGGGCGGATAAAGAGTCCAAGTACTTAATTTTCCCAATGATTGTGTTACCATAACCACACTAACCTCATCTGCATTCTTCCAGCTAGTGGCCATCCGAAGTAGCTTATGAAACTAGTCACTGACGAATAGAAAAAAAGCTTTCTGATTTATTTCGGAGGAGTACATGGTAGTTTACTTTGGTAACCCTACCTATTTGTGCAAAACAAACAGAAGACATTAATTTGTTCACAGTAATAGAGATTATGATACAGCTGCACTGGAGTGAACGAGTGTGCATTTTTCTTTCGGCAATGTTTGAGTTATTATCAATCACAGTGTCAAATTTTTAAAAGGAAAAGCTTCTTTCACAGCTTTCCGTTAGCAGAAAAATCAGCTGTTACAATCAGTGGTACTTTCTGAAAGAAAAATGAAGTTGCGTTCTATCTCTTGGTCGAAATATGTGATGGATTCCCGAAAAGGCGTAGCACTGTCTAAGACGGTTCATAGATGGCGGTAGTAGCCCTTGGCTGTTTGAAATGCCGCTGCCTCCGCACGCTTGTCTTATGGGGCTCCCCCTGCCGAGCTCAATGCCCTCGTTGGTTTCGCTGCTTGACGAGTCCTTGCACTCGTCTGCTACCCGGTATTAGGGGTACTTTGGGCCACCTTGATCCTCCTTTTTGCCTTCTGATCCTCCTGCGCAGCTGCATTAAAGGGCAACTCCGGCGGTTTTTTGTACCTCCTCCGATTTTACTGAACTTTCAAGGTGTAAGCTCTCCGCTTGTTTGTCATGTGTGCCAATATTTTATTTTGTGACCTCAGTAGGGACTCTTTATATTGGCCAACTCGCTTGTGTGACGTCACACTTTCACTCGCTCGTTGTTATTCGCTGCCCGTTTTGCTGAAGGACTAAATTTCGGGCTTTTTATTTGGTCACGTGAGACAAATAATGACCCAAGCTGTCGTTTGCAGTCGCCAATTTAGCCAATCAACGTGCAAAAGTTTCGGGACTGTATCCGTAACATCATAGGTTGGTATGTCGTGACGTCATAGTTTGGCCGAAACCCAGTTTCAGGTTCGGTTTCCCGGTTTCTGCTGTTTTAAAAGACTTGTACTCGGTATTTTGAAAAACGATTTTTTGTACCGGAGAGAGGGGACTCTAAAGAATGCTGTGTTGTTATGAAATGAAAGATTTTCGAATAACCCCGGAGTTGCCCTTTAAGCTGCCGTTGGCAACATGGGTGAATCTTCCTGTCTGTGGACTAATCCAGCCCTATTGCTAATCCATGCCTGCACCGCCATCACCGCTGAGCATCTGGAAGCTCAGAGAAAACGAATAAAGTTCACAAAGACGATGGCAATTTATTCGCTAACCGCTGCTATATGCCAGT
Organism: Amblyomma mixtum; assembly: GCF_055824585.1. Lineage (NCBI taxonomy): Eukaryota > Metazoa > Arthropoda > Arachnida > Ixodida > Ixodidae > Amblyomma > Amblyomma mixtum. Next base: position 157,864,116 of record NC_143016.1, read on the forward strand.
TAGAACGCACAGCGCTGGGAGTTGTAGCGATGGCGGAGTGGTTTGAGCTTTGTTAGCACCTCCGTTGCTTTGAATTTCGCTGGGGGTGCTATGATTGGAAATATTTTCACGCGACACCGTTAAGAGCTCCGTTCCATGACATTACATGAAACAGTATAGCGCACTTCAAGACGAGGAAAACGACAGAAGACACAACCGCTATGTGTCTCCTGTTTTCCTAACTCGTGTCTCCTGTCTTTCTTTGTTGTTCTCGTCTTGAAGTGCGCTATACGTTTTCATGGCCTTTTAGACCCAGCCAGCATACCAGTACCATCGTGGTGGGAAGGTCTGCTTGTATAACAGACCTGCTTTGTAAACCATGTCGGGTAGTCCATAAAGATTAAACGCAGGAAGCATTGGTTTATTTTTAGATGAAAACACACCATGTGGGAAACCTTTCAAGCTGGCTCGTTAATTCTCTGAACAAATACTAATATAGCTCGCATTAACGGTGTGATACGCGGTTACAGAATGAGCAGTTTTAGTCAGAACGGCATTAATTCGCTCTTCTTTCTACCCAGGACGTTGTGACGCCGTGCCTGGCGCCGGGGAATCAGCTGACGGGGCCACCTTTCGTCTTCAGCACAAAATACTTCCAGACTGTCGCTGGTGCGCTGAATGTCACAGAAACAGTGAGTTGTCACCGTTAAGAACGCTCCGCCAGTGCTGAATGACTGCCCCGTGCGGCCGTTTTTGTGGAAACCTGAGCTGGTTTTTTCGCTGACGATTATTTTAGTTCGCATAAAAAGTGGACAGTTCATCGCACGCAACCAAGAGCCGCATCCATCGGGGTTCTCTTGCGCCTAGGATGAAACGGGCTTACCTGCAGCGTGCTTCCTGTATCTGAACTGTTTTAAAAATTCGGGAGCTTTAATTCCCTTCATTTTTTTTTTTTTACACAGAGTTATATATTCAGTTTAGTGGGAATATGGTGGCGTCATTCCCATGCCCACCACATTGTACATTGTTGCTGACCATGGTGGCAGTCATTTTGGTGATGCCTCTTGATAGCCTACTCCTCTAAAGCGGGCCAAATACAGGGCGTGTAATCGACAACTGCTGCTGGCACACACACACAAGGCTTCAAACCCTATTGTGGACCACGCCGACGGAGGAATGCCAGAGTGACTTAACTAAAAGAAATAACAAACCCAAGAGGGCAGGTAAAATTATGTATCAAGCCAGCAATTTCGAGCTTAACAACCAACAATCATCGGCCAACAGAGTGACCAATTTGTAAGATAAGGCAGCAGAAAACGTCCATCTGAAAGCTTCCTATACGGCGGTTATAAGCCACTAAGCATCCTGATTGGCGACCTAAAAGTCTGAACACACCCTAGGATGGTTATGAGTAGGGCCCGGAAATTTAGGCATTTGCCTAAACATGCCTATAAATGCCTAAACGGGGGATTTTTGCACTTGCCTGCCTTTTTGTCATTTTTTAGAAAATACTACCTACTGAACCGCATTTTTTTCCTATAAATGCCTAAATCAGGCACTTTGGTCCTCGGTGCCGTTTTTCAATTTTGAGACATCTGTTTATGTACGGTGAAAGGCGCACGCCGATGCACGCACAAAAGGCGCGGGTCGCGCCGAACGTTTTTCTCGAATTGTAACTTGAACGCAGTGTAACGAAGTGTTTATCTCGAAGGATAGAAAGAGACGAGCTTGGAAAGAGACCTGACATACATTAGTGCAAACTTCTCAAAATTGACGGAAAGGATGACAAAGTTGGAAAGACTAGACTCTCAATAGATGAATCATTGAAGATAGTGGCAGAAGTACCAGCAGCAGCACTTCGGGGACTAGAAGGAAAGGGTGCTATTAACTTCATGTGATGTCGAAAGAAGCCTTTTAAAGTACAAAGCTATGCATAGCGAAAACCGAAGGAGTTTCAAGTTCGAAAACCTGAGAATGCGCTTTATTGCTTCAGTTGAGGACTGCATACGCTCCGTGCTTGACTTACAAATCTTGTACATATGAATAAAGAGTGTTATTCAAAGCGCCTATTTTTGCTTTGTAGCGCCTATTTCAATATTTTTTAGAGCCTAGATGCCTGCCTATTTCGGGGTTCTTTAGTGCCTAAATTTCCGGGCCCTAGTTATGAGGTTAAAAAAAAAAGTTGCATGAAAGAAAGCGAATTTGAACTGCCGTCCTCCACACCCAAAACATTGTACAGCACTTTTCTTTTTCTTATAACTCCACAGCACCAATTCCAAGCCTCTGTTTTCCATGCATTGTTATGGACAGTCTTGTTATGGCTGCTACCATCTGTTGGGCATCGCTGGCTGTACCGGCTGCATTTGGCGAATAGGCCGGCCGCCCTAATATGGCAAGAACCATTGTTTCGGGTGATTTGGCTGTAAACGGTAGCACGACGGCCGTTAAAGACAGAATTTCTGCAGCACTTCCACATCGAGGCACTCAGAAGCACGAAAAATTCCCTTCACTCTGATTTTCAACGCTTACTGCAGTAGTGGGTTGTTGATTTCACGCCTCTTTATGTGTAGGCGTTCCCTGATGGCGCCGCGGAGGATTAGCATAACCTCATCGCCGCGCTTTACCCCCTACTTTTTTTACAATTGTTACTCGCTTAAGACCTTACTGTTTTCCTTTAGAGTTTTCGATTCTACTCGTTTATGAGCTTAAAAAGCTTATTCCCCACTTTTCATGAATGGTAGTTCACCGTTTCTCACGTTTTTCGTTTTTCGCGCCAAGAAGTCCTATTTTTATTTTTTAATGCGATATCATTTAGCTTGGTCTAAAAATTCCTTGATTGGTTGAAAGGGTAGTGACGTCATCTGCACCGCCAACTTTGAAAATCTGAGGGCTAGAATGTTCGAGTACTTTCCATTGGATTACCAAATGAAATGCATACGCTACACTTATCATACGCTACCTATCATACACAACGCCACGCTACACCTTAACGCTACACCTATCATTTTCCTTTCCATAGCTCGCTGCACTGTACTCTATTTAAGGTGAACCATTTTCGTTAGCCTCCATGTTTCTGCCCCATAGGTGAGCATACCGGTAAGATACAGCCGTTATATACTTATCTCTCAAAGGATACTTGGTAAATACCCATTCATGATCTGTGAGTACATTCCAAATGCACTCTACCCCATCATTATTTTTCATTGTTATGTCCCTGTCACGGCCTGTTCCGCGGTCATTACCTGCCCTAAGTATTCCTTTACCGCTTCGAGCGCTACGCTGCCTTTCAGAAACTGCAGTTCCCTTCTGAGGCTGTTGAACATTGCTTTGATTTTCTGCATTTTAATTTTTAGACGCTGGTGATACGTGACCGGTAATAACTTTTTGAAGCGTTTCACCGCTGCGAGGGCCGAACACCCACAGCGGATGACGCCTGTGCCGACTGGAAAACACCGGGGTTTTTCCGGTGTACTGGAATTCGAAATCAGTACATATCAATTACTTCTAGCCGACGGCCGCGGTTAACTCGTAAATTACGTCATTGCAGTCAGCAGTCAGAAAAGGCTGTAATTAAATCACTGTAATGTAGTAACAGTAAACTGCTTTTCTTGGCCATTTGTAATGTAATGAAATGCTTTCCTGCTCTCGTAATTTACTAATGTAATAAGTATTGGGCGTTAATTTTTGTATTTTAGGTATTCATTTAGGAGCAAAAGTAATTAATTACTGTCGAAATTACTTCTATTAAGAATGGACCACTGCTCTTTGTGTCGGTAGGGATTTGGCCTCTCATTTGAAGGGTAGGGCATCTCGAAAGCAGGAGAAAAGCGTGAAAAGACTGGGCCAGCAAGCTAATGAATTTGCACGCGCGGGCGAGTGGCGATGTGCGTGCGGCCTTAGACACCTCTTTGGAACTAGCCGCCGCGGTGGTTCGGTGGTTATGGTGCTCGGCTGCTGACCCGAAAGACGCGGGACCTATCACGGCCGCGGCGGTCGAATTTCGATGGAGGCGAAATTCTGGAGGCCGTGTACTGTGCGATGTCAGTGCACGTTAAAGAACCCCAGGTGGTCGAAATAACCGCAGTGCTTCACTACGGCGTCTCTCAAAGCCTGAGTCGCTTTGGGACGTTAAACCCCATAAAGTAAACTAAACTAAACTAAACTAAAACTAAACTAAACTATACTAAACTAAACTAAAGTAAATTTAACTAAACTAAAATAAACTAAACTAACCTCTTTGGAACTGGGAAATATACATAGTTTCTGGCGCTGCATACGAACACAGACATGCCTACGCGCTTATAACGATTTTTTAGATGTACCCAAGGTTGAAAACGCTGTTCATCATCCACAGGACAAGATTTCCCTGAAATGCATAGTGGAACGGCTATTAAGCATGGCGCATTGTATCCTATCTTAAAAGCTGGGAAAATATTTAGGCGCCTGCTTAGAAGCTCAGCTGCTTCTGTGATGCAGTAAACTGAGGAATCTGCAATGAGTCTTAGCTGCGTCCCCTGTAAGCGCGAAGATTAAAAGGTGAAATAAAAGCACTCGGAATTACTTTCTGAAAATATTTGGAGTGTGGTTGTCACGATATGGTGGGCGACTAGATGTTTGGTTGGCACCGAGATTATAATTAATCGGGCCAACCTGCCCACCACTGCACTCTCCGTAAGTTCGGAGGAGGAGGAGCGACAAACCTCTCCACCCCTCGTGCGGAAGATGAGGTTAGACTGCTGACCGGCGATAGGGGCCACGCCTGATTAGCCGTTGACCGGAGGCATGAGGCGTAGGCAAGTTTCTTTAGAAAGCCCTTTACTCGAGCAAACAACCGCAACCAAAAGGGTACAAAACAAACCCAGCAAAACAGCGGCAATACAGAGACGCGACACGAATTACAAGCACAAAATCAGAAGCACACAAACAACTATTAACAATAAGAAGGAAAACAACAGGGCGAGAACTATACAACAAGGTTACACAATTAAAGCAATGTACAAAAGAATAGGACGAGAACAGCGACAGAACAAAGAAAAAGAGCAGAGCGAGTGGTGAGAATCGGTGACTTAGCTGCGTAGTGGCAAGGTCCGGTCGCAGGGAGCGTCGGGCTGCGGAAGCTCGCGGTGCTGATGGGGGGGGGGGGGGGGGGGGTGCGGATACGGGCGAACTTGGGCCCCGGGTTACGCGTCTTCCACGCGTCTTTCGGGGCCGCCGTCGCCGCGCTCTACGCGTCAGACACCGCCTAGGCTCGCTTGCCGACCACTGCCCTGGCTGACCCTACACACGTCGGCACGCACCGAAATCTCTAAACCAACTAACTCGGTCGTGATTTTCCCGCCACCGTGTTCACGTGACAAACCACAAAAAAACAAAACAAATAAAAGCAAACGAATCCTCTCGGCCCCGTGCACCAACGATATACAGATGTTGAGAAGGGGGGAGAAGAAGCATGAAGAAACTGAAGGGGACGCGAAGGAAAATTATGGTCCTAACGAGGAGGGATGTTAACTTCTCAAGGTTGGGACGGGTGTTAGGGAATTGAACGGCCGCTTAGCGTCCCCCCCTCGTGAAAGCAATCGCTTCCCGGCGATAATCCTGAGGAGGGGGGCGGCGTAGTCTTGACCCCCCCCCCCCCCCCCCCCCCCAGCGTCGCGAGGGGTCAATGCCCACGCGGGGGGAGGCAAAGTCATCGCCGCTGCGTTGCGACATGCCCGCATACTACCGGCGCCGTGGCCAGCCGTGGCCACTTTGGTCGGAGAAGAAAGAAGAAAAATAAAGAATGCGCGCACTTTGTGACAGTGGTGTCATTACTTTTTGTGAACAGTAATTGGTAATGTAGTTTTTTCCATTTTCTAAATGTTCACGAAAGTAATTGGCAATGTTTTTATCTGCTTTTCAAAAGTGCGTAAGTTTGCCATGTATGCGCGCAGTGCGTGGTTGTCACGCTCTGAAAAAGCGCGAAGAACACTTTTCGCGCCCAAATTTTTTCACCAACACAGGCTTGTGGTGTTAATTCGATACACCCTGTTCTGCACCCACGCAGTGCCTGTCGACGGTGCTCTTCAACTCGCTCTGCTCGCGCTCGGAGGAGAGCCTGTCGGCGGTGCTGTTCACCTTCTCGTTCGCGTACTCCATCGCCGGCCTGTACATGCTGCTTAACGGCGTCTGCAACTCGCCGCCGCCGTCCGGGGACACCTCGCCGGGCCAACCCTCCGGGCTCATGGTCAGTCCCCATTTCGACTGATCGTGCTGAACGGACCGCATGAGACGCTGCTGCGCTCCATTTGGACAGTCCGATCGCTTCGGTGCGAAACCCACTACTTCACTAGAAAGGCTAAAAAACCCCGGGGTATATGTGAAGCCTCAACCTTTGACCTTTGACGCTGAGCCAGCGCACCTGCTCCGTCCACGCGCGGTATCGGTATCCCCCCCCCCCCTCCCCTCCCTCTCCCCGCGCGCGGCTGGCGATAGCGGCTGACGATAAGATCTTGCATGCGGTTGCCCTTGAGGCGGCGTTACCTCAACTGCCTTCGCATGTCCTACTCGGTTTAACGACGTTAAATCCCTACTAACTTTTCTTTCATTCATTGTTTTCACACCTCGGCGTGCGTCTGCTGGGGTGCAATAGGCCAGGCAGTGAACCGCACAGTGCATTGATTTGGCTGCACACGTGGCGGCGCTCGACAGCGGATCTTGTATGTGTACGTATTACGCGTATTTCGGTACAGCTCCTCGCCGACATCATTGGGCGTTGTGTATAGAATGCATGTACTGGAGCTCAGTGCGTTTTGTTTAGCTCGGAAAGTGGCTTAGTCCTGAGTATATTGCGCTTACAGCGTGGAAAGCCAGTTGAATATTCCTCTGTGCTTTTCTTTGCTTCTTTTTTTTTTCTCTAGCTAGCAGCATTCGAGCCGCACGACGGTGACAGAGTTTTTTAGGCAGTACAACAGCAGCGTTGCAGGAAGGGAGTAGTTATTAGCATCCACCCAAGCGCAGCTTTTCGGCTACAAAGGAAATAAGATATACAGCTTACACAGAAAGTCTGTGGTGGAAGGTTGAAGGTGTCTAGCTCTGTTTCCGCTTCTTCAGCCCTGTCTGCGTCATAGAAGTCTGGAGGTTTCCCGTGCACTAGCGAACTCATCCCATGCGTATACGCCTCGCAGGTGGTGCAGCAACTGATCTTCCATTGCGTCGGGACCCTGGTCTTCCTGGCGTGCGGTGTCTACGTACTCGTCAAATACTTCCGCGCATCCGAGGCCACATCACCTGCAGTGAGTGCTGCTAACGGGGCTTTGCGCTCAGGGACATAGAATAAACGCCATAAGAAAAAAGTACAGCCGAAAACTGATACCATGCACAGAGGGCAAAACGCATGCCTAGAACAACCAAACTGTGTGTTCCAGAGCTCCCACAGCCGCTGCGACCAAGAAAGCAAAAAATGACGATGAAATTCTATGTGTTTAACAGTGCATGTTTACATCTAGACCATTTTTAACCAAATCTTATCGCTAGTTATCGCGTGTTACACCCGAAACACGCTAAGAGCGTGTTATAGACATAAGTTTTGCCCTCTGTACGCGCTTATCATGCAGAACGGATGCCTGGCCGTGCCTATGATCCCGAAGGCGCACTTTACGCCTTTTAAAAGCAACACCCTAGTAACCCTTGTGCTTCATTTTGTTTGGCAAACTATAATTTGAGCGCACCTTTAGCACAATGCACACCTTGCTGGGACTGACTACTGCATTGCCTCGTTATGGGAGCGGAGTTTATTAACTTAGTGTACAGCCAAAGCCACGCGAGAATCTGTCGGTGGCCCGATGAGGTTTGACTCGAGGCAGGAGCGAACGTATTACTTCTTGTTCTCTTAATTTTTCATCGGAGAGAATTTTAGCAGCTCCTGGCGTGGCAAGCGATGGTAGATAGGGCTCAGTGTTCGAAAAATACTCGTGGTCTATGAGTATTTTAGTGGAGGGCTAGAGTTGAAATTTCGACCAGCTAACTTTGCACTTGACTTGCGTCGAAATTTTGCCGCTGCGGCAGGGGATAGATTCCGCACCTTTACGGGCTGTAACCGAATGCCGCAGCCGCTTAGCCACCTCGGTGGATGACTCTGTGGCGGAAGTTGAACAAAGAAAACAATGACGATTTTTTGGCCGCAAGTAAAGAGAGCATGGTGCCTTTAATGTGATGTAGACGTGACTGTAGCGGAGGGGAAGATAACTGCTTTAAATCCTCAATCCCACACGGGCCGGAGGCCGTATGGAGCCTTATCAGCTCAATGCGGCGGTTGATATGCTATGTCAAGAGTGACTGCAAGTTATCGCTTCTGCGAGAAGTGGGTAGGAATGATGTTGCTGCGCATGCTTATACTAGTTTATATTCGCTTGAGATAAGTTGTTATTCAGTGAGGGAAAAGTTACGTGAGGACTATGTTAGAATATCGCAGAAACAATTCCAAATCTCCCGGAGGATTAATTATACATTTTCTGTATGACCCTCATATGTCCACATCCTTACTCAATACTGCTTTTTAGGCTCTATTATACTCCTTGCGACCATTCTTATCGTAAACATTTTGGTTTGTGAAAAAAAAAAAAATATCCTGTGTTGCTGGAGCATTACTAGCCACCCTGCATACACAATGCCTCATGACTTCGAACGTACCAGCAACTTAGATGAACGCTAACATTATCTTCATTCAGATGAAAGAAGACATCAAGGAATTGAAAATTACAGACTGACCAGCTTACCGTCCGTTGCCTACAAGATATATAGCAAGGCAATCGCTAATAGAATCAGGACAACCTTGGACTTCACTCAGCCAAATGATCAGGCAGGCTGTCGTAGAGAATACTCGACAATAGACCATAATCACACTATCAATCAAGGGATTGCGAAATACGTAGAGTTGGTTGTGAAAAAGCATTTGACTCAGTAGAAACCTCAGCAATCATGCAGGCATTGCGGAATCAAGGTGTAAAAGAACCTTATGTGAAAATGCTCGAAGGTATCTATGACGACTGCACAGCTACTATAGTACTTGATAAAGTCAGCAATAAAATTCCAATAAGGAAGGCTGTCAGGCTGGGAGATACGATCTCACCAATGCTATTCACCGCTTGTTTACAGTAAGGGTTCCGATGCCTGGATTGGAAACAGTTTGGGATAAGAGCTAAGGGAGAATACCTAATTTGAGATTCGCTGGTGACATTGCCTTGCTAAGCCACTCAGGAAATGAGCTGCAAGGCATGCTCAATGAGTTAGACAGGCAGAACAATGACAGACACATGCACTCGCACTACAGTGAAAGGTGACTTGGGCTACTCGCAGTGGCGAACTTTCCAAGAGCGTTAGCTCCTACTATACTTACAGTTGTCAAGGACGCTTCTGTCTGCAATGCAGGTCCAATGAACGAAAACTGTAACCACGTAATCATACTATATCACATAACAACAGTGGGCGCGTAGCGCCTCAATTGACACCTATACTTTCGATTCGTTATATATGTGCCAGTATAGAGGCCATCGACGTGGCATCCACACGGGACCACCATTTGCATACAATTTGGGGGCCACCCATTGACGCAGAATTTTCGAACTGCTGTGCAATGACTTGGCATGCTCGTGAGGGTGAAATTACTAACTGAAACGAAGCCCTAAATATGTGTGGGATTCACAAAGACGACCTTTCCGTCCCAAAGCGTGCATTCCGAGGATCTTCAGACGGCCTTTACGGCCGAACCGTTTGTCGCAGGGGTTTCCGTATGATGTCAAACGAGTCGTCGTGTTGTGATGCACACGTTTATAAGATTTATTTACTGATATAGCGATGAAATATACCTGATATAGCGAAGGTGGCTGTAAATCGCAATATTAGTGCGAAATCCATGAGTTAGGTGGCGCTGCTTGTGTCTTGGAAGTAAAGCTCCTCAATCCCCACGTTTGCTGAGTACACCGCTGTAAACAATTTGTGCTCCCGTAGCTAACGTTCTTCAGTCGAACACTGCAGCAGACTTGGCGGAGAATTTTGCTAACACTACGTCCTCACTGTTAGGTTCGATTCAAGGCATCACTACCATCAAACATTATGCTGCAAACCCAAAACGCTACCTAATTTAAGTTGTTGTAGCATAACTGAAGAAAACAAGATTCATGTTCATTTCATGGTAACTCCGATTTCCACTACTAGGTGGGGCAGCAAAGCACTGCGCTCTAAGTCCATTCTAGACCGCTCACTCCACTCTTAACGCTCGAGCGTGCGGAGGAGATGCGAGGCTAAAACTCATGCTAAAACTCTTTTCGCGGGCGATGTTACGCTCGCGCTCCCTTGGGGATTGTGAGCACAGCGAAACGTAAACTGGCTGAGCTAAAAGCCTCTAATAACAATACGCACAATGACCGTCAAGACTTGCGCCGTCAAGACTAAATTACGAGGGCCTTTATTTTATTGCATTCGCAAAACAACTTTGACAAAATCATGCTTCTCGTTTCTTTTCCAGGTGGTGTCACTGATAGTCGCCGGCGTGCACCTGATGCATACCCTGTACGTTTACAGGGGAGATTTCCAACGCCTGCTGGACAGCTACTGAGGCCTGGCTCCTGCGCTTCGTAGATGAGGGATCCGACCAGCGTCGCCAATTTGTTCCCACAGCTCCGCATTTCCAGCGAATTTGTGCTGTGTATCCCCTTTGCATAAACGCGTACCACGTTCAACATTTAGATTGCGACGACGTATCTGAGAGTGCTTCTATACCGCGTTGCTGCAGCACAACCGAGGCTTCATGTTCAGTCGCGTCGCGCGATCGGGATGGGCCTCGGCGTGGTTTGCACGTGTGCGAACGTTACCTCATTTTCACTGGTATGAGCAACTTGCATGGTTCAAACTAGTGAAACAGTTTTGGGCGTGTACATAAACGTGCATGTTAGAAAAATGGCGCCGACATATTTGAATGGGCTTTCGAGCGGGCCATGCTTATTTATTTATGTATACTGCAGCACCTGGAGGGCCTATTGCAGAAGTGGAGTTAAAAAGGAGTGCATAGATGGTGTACACATTGATATGGCACAGTGTAACAAAACGAACTAATTGACATGTGGTAGGGCATAAAGCACGTAATATATAGCAAAAACTCATTAACAAAAAATAAATTCAGAAAATAGACGATGAACACAGCACTTTTCAATACGTAACATCACGTGGCATCAGTTACTGTTAAAAATGAATTTTATTGAAGAGGCCGGGTTATTCCAGGAATTGAGTTAGAGTGTTCAGTGGTCCGTGGATAAAAAATGTGCAAGTGAAATTGTTAGTACGAGCATAGTATGGCTAAATATTAAAGTGGTGGTGCCTATTAGTTGATCGGGGAATATCGAAAAAAAGTTTGGCGTTCTGTGAAGCACGATAAATGGAATTAACGATGCACTGCAGGAACTTCAGCGACTAGATGTGACGGCACGTGGACAGAGGTTAGGTCCAAAGAAAGATGAAAAATGCCGATCATAGCGACGATATATGAACAAGACTGATTTTCTTTTTCGTGCTCTCGATCAAGCTAATGTCACAATGTTCTGGATGGTTCCAGACGGAAGATGGATTGTCATGTACAGGACGAGTTCAGAATTCGTACATTATAGCTTAGTCTCTTTTCGATCATTATTCAGTGTTCGCCTCATATACCAAAGGTTTTCTAGTGTTTTAGCGAAAACGAGATATATTTCCATCAGCACATGTTAGTGGCAAATATGACGCCATGTTAGTTACACCTCAAACCCTTGTGCAATGATGAGTCGTTCCAAGCATAATTAAACACTTGAAGGGAATGTGCTAGGAATGAAAGCCATTAACACAGTTTTAGTACAGTTGTCTCATTTGCCAGGAACTAGTTTAATTATATAAGTGCAACCAGTGCGAAAAATAAAGGTAACAGTCGAACCAACCAAGCGAAGATTTTTAAAAAATAACATTTAGTTTTCATGAAAGGATAGAATGTATTATTACGGTGTCAGAAACCATATAGAAATCTACAAATATGGCGTTCACTTTGGCTCCAATGTCAAGGGTGTAAGAAAAGCCGTATGCAAATTGACTGAGTTGCGTTACAGTGCAAAAACCTTGTGTAAAGCCGTGCTGAAAATTAGACAGCATGTTGATATATTCTAGAAATTCCATAAAATGTTTGTGGATTATGTGTTCCAACAACTGACATGAATACGATGTTAATGAGAAAGATATGTAATTAGATAAAAAGTTGTTTGTCAGCTGACTGCAACATTACAAAACATCTTGGATAGCTTTCATGAGGATAGTACTGTGCCAGAGTTTAGCGACTCTCGGAAGATGATGGTTTGAGCGTCAGTTTATTAACAGCACATACAAAACAGCACACAACTAGCAATAATAGCACAGGCGAGGGCCCCATAGTGAGCGACAAGGCTCTAATTAAAGCGGACGAGAAACAAATTGGGTATTTTATCAGGACCAGTCAACAGCCTTTTAGTTCTAATATGTTTACTATTATGTTTGTGCCACGTAGCGCCTGCCTAGGTTCTCTGAAAATAGTTTTTTGTGTGTGTGACGCACAAACATATATATATATCCTTTCTGTATAAAACAATGAAATAAATTCCATGAAACAAAAAGAAAGCTGCTATGGCTCAGTGGTTACGGCGCTCGACTGCTGACCCTAAAGACGCGGGTTTGATCCCGGCCGCGGCAGCCGAATATCAATGGAAGCGAAATTCTAGAGACCCGTGTACTGTGCCATGTCTGGGCACGTTAAAGAACCCCAGGTGGTCGAAATTTCCGGACCCTTCACAACGGCGTCCCCCATAGCCTGAGTCGCTTTGAGAAGTTAAACCTTCGTAAGTGAAACCAAATCAGGACCAGTCAATTTTTTTATGTCGAAACTTTTGTTTCAGGTTATGCAAACCATGTTCTGAGATTGCGATCTTACCTATAGAGGTTGCCGCATCAATAGGATCAATGGATGAAAGTTCATTGCTTTCAGATAAAAAAAGAACTTGTTGAAAGTAGGCATTGAATGCATTAGCTAATTTTACTGGATCGTTAGTGGTTTCATTTCAGGCGAAGACAGACGAAGCTGCAGAATCGGTTGACAAAATTTAGTTCCAAAATTAGCGGGGATCGGTTTTCGGAAACTTCGAAGCCGTACGTTGAACAAACGATCTTTGACGGAATTATTATCATTCCAAGTTTCTCCTTTTCTGTGTTGAATCTGACAACGCTGACAGGATCGTTTAGATGTTTTGTGAGCCTCCGGCATCGAACACTGCCTGATACACGCAAAATTTCACTATTCATCCGAGGTGGTTTGAAATTTTTCTTCTTAGTTTTGGAAAAAAAAAGAAACTCTTTACGGAGCTTTTAACAACATTTTCAAAGTAGGTGACCTATGTGTTAGTGCCACCCGTGCACCTGAGCACGAGAAACTTTAAAACCGTCAGCAGGACTGTCGGTGATAGCAAGAGAGCAGAACGACTAAAATAAAGAAATGTAGTTAAAAGTGAAATGTGGAACAAAACCAGAACGATTGAGAGAGAACTATTGCCTTGCGACTCGACAATCCTTCGACATTGCCGCATTCAAAACCCTCGCATTAATTACGCCATGTGGCATCCAACAGCGAGTGCCAAGCTAATGTAAGCCTGCTTTCGTGTTGAGATCCCCGGTTCAACCTACAGTTGCCCCTATCCTCCCTACTGACCCAGACTTCCGGTGGTTGCGTTTTATTGCTGAGGTTTAACTTTCAAATAACAAAAACTAAACTACTAGGCGGTGATCAAAATGTTTTCACTGAAATACAGAGGATCCACAAACATTTTAAATAGTCTTGGGATTTTTGAATTAGACCTTAAGCTTATAGGGCCTCTAATATCCGTCAGTTTCGTATTTTTTGTCCTGTTTTAGAGCACATGCTCTAAATAACCAGCCACTGGATTTAAATACCTCTCGATATTTACCGGAACTGACATTTCATATGAATTCTGCAGAAGCAGCCCTCTTTTTGGTGCAGCAGTTTTTCCATAAAACTCCACGCAAGCAGTCAAGTTCACCAAAATTGCTTTTTTGGTCACTTCGTGTTTTGCACATTCCATAGGTACCAACTGCAACTGACATCGCGTGTCACTAAAAAGTAAATACAGTTCTCTTTAGAGTCATTTTAGATTGTTTTTCTAAGAGACGGCGCAAACATACTCAAAAATGGCGGAGGATCGTCGCTGGCGCGGTACCGTTGCATTTTTAGAACCTGACATTGCTTTCTGGGCGTACTGTGTGTGAAAGGAGGAAGCTTATTCTCATATACCACGTGTTATCCGTCCTCTCCTGGCTTCGTTTACATCGACCTCAAGAAGCGTGTTGAAAAATCATCGTCCAGAGGAAGGGACTAATTTAGTTTTGCTATGAACCTTTCGGCTTAATTCTTGTAACGCTTCAGAGCCACGCGGGAGATCATCCATGAAGCGGAAAGCTGGCACGCCCCTCTCCCCCTGCATTCTGCTGGGCGGATTCTTATTTTTTTTTTTTTTTATGCAAGCCGGTATCCGGCAGAGTGGCTGCTCCAAATACCGTCCGTGCGCGAGAGGCGCTTCGCAGTGCACAGCCGGCCACGTGCCTTGTTACCCGCTCGGGGGGGCTGTCCTGATTCGGCGATTACGGCGTTGTATAACGAAGGGCCACGGGTGACAGCTTTGTTGAAAGGGCATCGCCTGAGCCCATTTTGCAGCCAATGACGAAAGAAAAAGGTTTCACCTGCCAGGTGTTTGCACAAGGGCTTACAATGCGCACGTGCGCTTGGCATAAGCGAATCTTCTGTCCCGGACTTCACCGGAACGTCAGACGGGGAATTAAGGGGCAGATACGACCGGTGACATGTAGGTGTATTCTACCTATGCCGCTTACGTTAGCTGAAGAATTATAGTTAAGGATCCTGCGTTTTAAGGAACAAAGCGAGTTGGCGATAATATTATGCATGCCTCCGCTAAAATCTGCTAAAATTAAACTTGCAGGCTTGCGAGGGAAAGTTTCAACGCCCCCATTTTATGGATTTCCTCGCCTTTTTCTGCCTATTTGCAATGGAAGCGCGACGCTCGGCTCTTGTCGGCATGGGTCGCATTCCGAGGAGCCTGCGCGAAATTAGCTTAACTGCGCTGCAGTCGCTCCATCTTTATTCGACGCTCCAAGGTCTCACCGATTTTACTCCCGCGGCACAATTCTGCGCCTAGCTTAGAATATATGATCACAGCGCATAAAGTGCACCCTTTGTGACTCTTCCTTTAGCGCCCGTTATTTAACGGCAGTAGTTGTCTCTAGGAATATAAAAGCCGATATTCTTTGTGCCGCGAGCCACCGCATTGAAAAACATTCAGTCTTCTTAGGTGGGTCGGGATACAACGTTTGGTTTCACGCATCCCTTTGCGAGCTTATCCACACGATCAGCGCGCGATCGCCGCGCTCGATAGTGCGTGTCGAGATTGCGGCCAAGTTGAGATGCTGGAACATTTCCTGCTTCGCTGTAAAGCAAGCGCTGTAACCTGTTGTGAATCTTCGCGACATATATAGCAGAGGCGTTTTCACGGCAGTCATCTAATCCACTCGCCGAAAGAGAGTTGAAGTAGGAGGGGACATGCGGGCTTTATTCGCTGGTATCAATGCCACACGGCTACGTGGCGAGGCTGAGCTACAATAAACTTTTGCATAGAACACGTGTCCCGTAAAATTTTGATTGTGATAGTACCCCTTCATTCCAGCCGCGGGGGTGCAGCCCTAATATTGGCAGTTATGATGCAGGCGGTGTCTTTCCCTTCTTTAGGGCTAAATCACTGCTGCCGTACCCCCCGCCGGATTTATGCTGTCAGGGTGAAGTGAAGCCTCGTGTACCTCACCTAAGCGTTAACCTAAGTTAGGAGTGAAACAGCGAGGCCTGAGGGTGACACTCGTGCCAGCGGTGACATCACTTGACAGCCCGAAGCAACGCTGATAGCAAAGGTGATAAGAGGGATCAGTCATAATAAAACTGCGCGAAGAAGACAGGACAACAAGAATAGGCACGAACAGGAACACACAAAGCGCAGTTTTTCTTGGTCTGTAGAAAAGAGCCCGGTGTAGAAGATATGTACTCAAGTAAGGCATGAAGTTGGGCTAGTTGGTTCTTGGGCTAGTTGGTTCGTGCCTCTTCTTGTTGTCCTGTCTTCTTCGCTCAGTTTTGTTATGACTGATTACAAGAACCAACTAGCCCAACTTCAGGTCTTACTCGATAAGAGGGAAAGCCGCTACGTCCATCATAAATTGACGCCTGGCGGCGCTTGTGTCAGCGATGGTGTCAGTCGAGAGGCGGGCCACGCCGAGGTAACTGTGCCGCTCGCTCTCGAAGGACCTTGTTTGCTTGCGGAAGTGTGCCCCTACGGTCCCGATAAATTCTCGTCCGCGGTTTGCGAGACCCTGTTTAGCGCGCTTCGGACTCATAGATCTCGCTCTTCGGGCGGATTCTTAGGGTTCTAACGAGAAAGGATGTCAGACGTCAGCGTGTGCCCAGAGGTGGTTCGGCGGGCTTTCCGTACCGAGCAGCAAAGGCAACGCAGGCAGCGACAGCGTAGGCTAGACAGATCGAAGGACCAGCACCAGATGATGTTGTTCGTCGCCTGTAGTGTTCGTCACCAGCGCCAACTAAAAGCATCAGCTGGAAAAGATTTCATTATAGACGCGTTCAGCGAAAACCACCCCTGCTTACTAACATTGACCGCATCCGATTGCATGTCATGATCATCTGTCCACCATTTGTCAACAAAAAATTCAGGGAGCACTTTGGCTCTATAGAGTGCTGCAAGGCGAAAGCGTTTCCTGGCGCACTGTTTGTTTTTATTTATTTTTTGTCATGTTATTTTTCATTTTATTTTTTATTTTTGTTTCTTTCATTTTTGTTGTTATTTTATTCTGTTTGTATTTTTATTCCTTTTATTTATGAAACCCATGCACTTATTTTTTTATTTTTCATATTTTATTTTTCTACTTTATGTTTTTTTCCTATTTTTATTGTTTTCTATTTTTCCATTTCCTTATTTCTATTCTTTATTCCTTTTATTTTATTTACGTAACCCATGCATTCACTAGATGCGCCCCGCTGCGGTGCAGTCGTGGCCTAGTGGTTTGAGCGCCCGTCTCGGCTGCGGGAGGTGGTTGGTTCGAAACCCACCGCCGGACACCCACCGGTAAAATGGGTACAAGCGTCCCCCGGCCTGGCGCTCGGCTTCCTTTAGGGGTGTACGTTTGGGAGAAGCTCCGTAAACCCCGCTGTGCCCCTTGTGGGCCAAGCCCAGTTTCGAGCGCCCTCGCAGTGTGCTTAAGACAGACAAGCGCAGCGCCCTTTCCTCAACGTGAGGACAAAGAAGCCCTTCCGCAGGGAAAAACAAAAAGGGCCACAAATTGGGCTTATGCCGCACGAGGCGGACTTATGGTTGCTTGACGGGGGAACTTATCACTCATCCGTCAAGGCAACTGTTTGGTCTAAGACCCTTTTTCCCAAGCATTTCACCTGTAATGTGGGGACTCGCACAGGTAGTGTGGACGGCCACAGTCCTTGTCCCAGCAGTGCTTCTCAGCAGGCCGGCGTTCGCAAGCGCGCACCCGAGCTTCGTCAGCTTCGTCTTCTATCTTCTTCGTCGGCGCTAGCCGCTGGGGCATCAAACCCCAACTCTCGTTCTTACAATACCCCCGGGATGAAAAGGCGCCATCCTGGCGGCCTAAGGGCACGAGACGAGAGCTGGGTCGTAGTAAGGCTTCAGGCGGTCTAAGTGCACAATTTCACGGCCGCGGCGGCGATGGTCAGACGAAGGCGAGATGGGCTCCACGAGATAGTTAACTGGCGATGTCTGCTGAACAACGCGATAGGGGCCCTGGTATTTGCTCAGCAGTTTTGTAGACTGTCCTGGGTTGGAGGAGGGGACCCAAAGCCAAACCAAGGATTCAGGAAGATAGGGCGGCGGCAGACCGGGAGAAGCGGCGCGGGAGCTTTTCTGACGGTGCTGGTCGTGTGAAGTAAAAGAACGGGCGAGTTGGCGGCATTCTTCGGCATGCGCAGCGGCCTGAGAAACGGTTGTAAATTCGGACGGATCGGGGCGGTAAGGAAGTACGGTGTCCATGATGGAGGAAGGCTCGCGTCCGTACAGAAGAAAATACGGGGAAAAACCAGTAGTGGCTTGCGTTGCAGAGTTGTAGGCGTATGTAACGAAAGGTAGAATGCGGTCCCAGTCTGAGTGATCGGCAGAAATGTACTTGGCCATCATGTCGCCGAGGGTCCGGTTAAAGCGCTCGGTCATGCCGTTCGTCTGCGGATGGTACGAAGACGTCGTGCGGTGAACGATATGACACTCCCGAAGGAGGACGCCGGACAAGAAGACGCGACCCCGGTTGCTGAGCAATTCCTGAGGCGCACCGTGACGAAGAATGATGTGCCGAAGTATGAAACCGGCTACGTCAGAGGCAGTCGCAGCTGGCAACGGGGCAGTTTCGGCATAGCGCGTGAGATGATCAATGGCGACGATGATCCAGCGGTGCCCGGCGGCAGTGATGGGAAGAGGGCCATAGAGATCAATTCCAACACGGTCGAATGGCCGGGCGGGACACGGTAAAGGTTGCAGAGGAGCAGGTGAGTGCGGTGGCGGGTTCTTGCGACGCTGGCATTCCAGGCAAGAGCGTACGTATTGGCGGACAAAACGGTACATGCCCCGCCAATAATACCGAAGGCGCAGGCGGGTAAAAGTTTTCAGCAGACCGGCATGAGCGCATTGCGGGTCGTCATGATAACTGGCACAAATGGCGGAGCGGAGATGCCTTGGAATCACGAGCAGCCATTTGCGACCATCGGGGAGGTAGTTCCGACGGCACAGCAGCTGGTCACGCACGACAAAGTGATGAGCCTGACGACGGAGTGCTCTAGAAGGGAGGTGCGCTGAGCGGTTGGCTAAGAAATCCAGAAGAGAAGTGATCCAAGGATCCTTGCGCTGCTCAGAAGCCATATCAACGTTGTCAAGAGAAGGTGCGAGGCCGGAAATAGATGGCGGGTCAGGATCAGAGGGCAGAGGGGAGCGCGAGAGAGCGTCGGCATCGGAGTGTTTGCGACCGGAACGATAGATGACCCGAATGTCGTAATCTTGTAAACGCAGAGCCCAACGAGCGAGGCGGCCAGATGGATCTTTGAGGGAAGACAGCCAGCAAAGGGCGTGGTGATCGGTAATAACATCGAACGGGCGCCCATATAAGTAAGGACGAAATTTTGTGATCGCCCAAATAATCGCCAAACATTCTTTCTCTGTGACAGAATAATTAGACTCTGCTTTTGTGAGTGTACGGCTGGCGTAAGCAACGACGTACTCATTGAAACCAGGTTTTCGCTGGGCTAGAACGGCACCGAGACCAATGCCGCTGGCGTCCGTGTGGAGTTCTGTAGGCGCGGAAGGGTCGAAATGGCGCAAGATCGGAGGAGAAGTGAGAAGCTGGCGCAGCGTTGCAAAAGCTTCGTCGCATGCAGGGGACCAAGCCGACAAGTCGTGGCTGCCAGCGAGAAGTTGCGTCAGCGGGGCGATAACGGCAGCAAAATTCTTGATGAACCGGCGAAAGTAGGAGCAAAGTCCAACAAAGCTTCTCAGTTCTTTCATGGACGCGGGCTTCGGGAAATCAGCAACTGCGCGGAGCTTGGCAGGGTCCGGGAGTACACCATCCTTGGAGACGACGTGGCCTAGAATAGTCAGCTGACGGGCGCCAAAACGACACTTTTTCAAGTTCAGCTGCAGGCCAGCATCACTGAGACAGCGAAGAACACTCTCGAGGCGGAAAAGATGAGACGGAAAATTCTTGGAGAAGATGACAACGTCGTCCAAGTAGCAGAGGCATGTCTGCCATTTAAGTCCACGGAGGATGTTGTCCATCATACGCTCAAAAGTGGCAGGCGCGTTGCACAGACCGAAGGGCATCACATTAACTTCATACAGCCCATCAGGCGTGATGAAAGCTGTTTTCGGGCGATCGACGTCGGCCATCGGCACCTGCCAGTACCCAGAGCGCAGATCCAACGAAGAAAAGTATTCCGCTCCCTGCAGGCAATCCAGCGCGTCATCTATACGAGGCAGGGGGTAGACGTCCTTCCGAGTAATTTTGTTTAGCCGGCGGTAGTCGACGCAGAATCTAATGGAGCCGTCCTTTTTCTTGACGAGCACGACCGGAGAAGCCCACGGGCTGTGAGAGGGCTGGATCACGCCGCGATGTAGCATGTCGTTCACCTGATCATCAATGATGCGGCGCTCGGCGGAGGAGACGCGGTAGGGGCGTTGGCGCAAGGGTCCATGGGTGCCAGTGTCGATATGGTGGCGAACCGCTGTTGCACGACCCAACGGTGCTTGAGGAGAGTCGAAGGATGCGCGGAAGCGCTGCAGCAGAGCGATGAGCTGGGCGCGTTGGTGAGGTGGTAGAGCGGCATCGACAGAATGGGAAAACATATCCGTGGAGGACGGGTCGGCGACGTCGGTGGGAGGAGTGAGGGCGTTGATGTCATGGGCGTCTGGGTCATCAAGGACAGGAGAAGCGTCGTCGAGATCGATCACATCAACCGTGCCAAGCGATTCTCCCCGAAGCAAAGTGGTGGGGAATGGCAACGGGTTTGCGACGTACAGGGCGGCACAACCACCAGAAAGAGTGAGCACGGCATGAGGGAGCATGACAGATTTTCGGTGCGCACAAAGAGGAGAGGGTGAATAAAGGACAGTAGCGTCAGAGAGGGTAGCACAGGTTAGCGGCACGAAAACAGAAGAGAAAGCTGGTACGTCGACGTCGTCAGCGGCGAGAATAGGCGCGGCGGTAACAGGGGAGACGTCCACAAGAGCATCACACAGCGGCGACAAATCAATTTCAGCACGTGCACAGTCGATGATGGCGTGATGCGCGGACAGAAAGTCCCACCCGAGGATGATGTCATGCGAGGAGCGGGCGAGAACGAAGAACTCAATGGTGTATGAGAGGCCTTGGATGACGAGGCGGGCAGTGCACGCTGCGAGAGGGCGAATGGGGTCGGCACTGGCGGTGCGAAGCGAAAGGTCAGAAAGCGGCGTCATCACTTTTTTTAGTTTGCGGCACAAGTTGCGACTAATGATGGACACGGCAGCACCAGTGTCAATAAGCGCGTCAACAGTAACACCTTCAACGATCACGTCAATAACATTCATGGGAGCGGTGATAGGGCTTGAAACAGTCGTTGACGGCGCAGTTCTTGCCTCCGGAACTGCGGCGCCTAGTTTTCCGTTTGGAGGGGTGGTGACCGGCGGCGCATCGGAGAGAGCGAACGGCGTCGAGGAGACGGCGACCGATGGCTTCGGGTGTAGGAGTCGGAGCGAGACGGAGAGGGATTCTGAGGAGGTAGAGGAGAAGTGACAGGGACGGAAGGCAACGGTACGTCGTACGTCGGTGGGCGCCCGTAGTCGTAAGGACGGGATCCGCGCGTGCGGCACCAGCGGGCCACATGACCAGCGAGACCGCAGGCATAGCAAATCGGGCGGTTATCTGGGGTGCGCCACGGATTCACAGGGCGGGGACCGGTGCGAGGCAGAGGATGGTGAGTTAGTGGCAGCGCAGGGGCGAGCTGCTGCTGAGGGTATACGTTGACAGGTGGCGCATAAGTAGGCATAACCGGCTGAGGTCGTGGCCGGGCGACTGCTTCAGCATATGTAAGCGGTGCAGTGACCAGAGGGGGTGGATTGGCAGGCGGCAGGACCTCAGCTACCTGCTCCTGGATGACACGCTGAATAGAAGGCGACAGCGATGGCGTTGGAGCGGGTTGGCAGGTAACCAGCGATAATTGACGAGCCACCTCCTCCCGCACAAATTGCTTGATGTGCTGAAGAAGTGTCGGCTGATCGTGGGCAGGACTGCCTGCTGCCAAGCTCGAAATGCTGTCGTCCGAGCAAGTGGTACGGCGGGTGACAGGTCGCTGTTTGCGGAGCTCGTCGTAGCTCTGACACAAAGACACCACGTCGGAGACGGTTTGGGGATCTTTAGACAATAACATTTGAAACGCATCGTCCTCAATCCCTTTCAGAATGTGTCGGATTTTGTCCGCCTCGCTCATAGATGGATTTAGCCGCTTACACAAATCAACGACGTCCTCGATATAGCTCGTGAAGTTCTCGCCGTTCTGCTGGGCACGACTGCGCAACCGTTGTTCAGCACGAAGTTTTCGGACAGCGGGGCGGCCGAACACGTCAGTCAGGCTGGTTTTTAGAGCCGCCCAGGTAGTAAAATCCGCTTCGTGGTTGCGGAACCACAAATTGGCGACATCGGTCAAGTAGAAGATGACATTCGTGAGCTTAACGACGTCATCCCATTTGTTGTAAGCACTCACGCGTTCGTAAGAGGCCAGCCAATCTTCTACATCGGTGTCGTCAGTACCGCTGAAGATCGCAGGGTCGCGCTGACGGACGGCACCGGAACAGATGACAGCGGTGGAGACAGGTTGGGCCGAAGTTTCAGATGTCGTGGTAGAGCCTGGTAGCCTGGGCATCGTGGCGTAGCTCCAGGAGAAGAGCAAGCAGCACCTCCACCAAGTGTAATGTGGGGACTCGCACAGGTAGTGTGGACGGCCACAGCCCTTGTCCCAGCAGTGCTTCTCAGCAGGCCGGCGTTCGCAAGCGCGCACCCGAGCTTCGTCAGCTTCGGCTTCTATCTTCTTCGTCGGCGCTAGCCGCTGGGGCATCAAACCCCAACTCTCGTTCTTACACACCCTAGAAGAGCCGAGCACCAGGCCAGGGGAAATCTTGTACCCATTAAAGAAACCGGTGGGTACCCGGCGGCACTGGGCATCGAACCCAGCATCTCCTGAATGCGAGGCGGATGCTCTACCACAAGGCCACGCTTCGGTGGTTACGGCGCTCAGATGCTGACCCGAAAGACGCGGGTTCGATCCCGGCCGCGGCGGCTGAACTTCGAGGAAGGCGAAATTCTAGAGGCCCGTGTGCTGTGCGATGTCAGTGCACGTTGAAGAACCCCAAGTGGTCGAAATTTCCTGAGCCCTTCACTACGGCATCCCTCATAGCCTGAGTTGCTTTGGGACGTTAAACCCCAGAAAACCATTCACTAGATGCGCCTTTATTCATGCTCAAACCTTGAGCCTTCGTGGCGGAGTGGCAGCGTCTCCGCTTCGAATGCCACTGGCCCTGGTTCGGTTCCCAGCCTCGACGCAGTTTTGTAGTGACGCCGAAACGCGGACAAATCTGCCGACACTGCTGCCGACAAAGCTGCTAACGACAGTAGGAGGCATTAAAGGGTTTCGCCTTAAAAATCAGGGGGATACTTTGTTGACCTAAAGCGCGGTGAGGCCTTAAGCGCAGTGTTGCTGGTTGTGTCACTGATGTGTGGTTAAGATGTGACGCTTCGCCTCTAAGAGTGGAACGCGACAGCGTCTTGCAACGCTGCCAGGGAGTCCACAGAATGTCATCGCCCATTCGGCTCTACGCCCTCAAAGAGGAAATCGCTAACCTACAGAAGCGTCTTGCCCTCACTGAGGGGCGCCAAAATTTTCCTGCCCAGGGGCCCACTCCCAACGTTTATAGATACTTTTTTAGTTCCATAACTCCTCGCAGCGCCCGTAGGGAGCCGGCGGCCTGTCGCCGTCCCCGCCACCGCGGCGCTGCAATCGCGGGTTGAGCTTGGAGAGCGAGAGTCGTCTGCTAGCGTGCAGCGTTTCGCACGAGCACTCGCATTTGAATCATCGCTGCGCGACTGCTGTTTTTTGTTTCCGGCTCTTGCCCGGAGGTATTTCGTAACATATGTGTGCTTAGCGCGTTTGCGAACTTAAGAGCGGTATTCTGAGCCGTGTCACAAGCAGCCTTTTTGTACGGGCAATGACGAAATGCATGCTTCGGTTCTGCTTCTCGTGAGGTGAACCTAACCTTGCTACTTCAATAGATTCGGATTATCTGCCGAACCAGTTTTTCGCGACTGGCTGTTGTGTCTCGCATTTCGCGCAAAATTACTTTTACGTTTTATTACAGCAATGCTGGTGCAAATAAAAGCCGCCGCTGTCTCAGTGGCTACGGCCCGCGGCTGCTTTCCCGAAAGCCGCGAGTTCGATACCGGTGTAGGCGAAATGCAAAAGTAATTCAAGGCCCTTGGCATTTAAGCAGAAAAATTTTATTCACAAACCCCCTAAACATCGTTGTTGACAGATTTGCTGTCAACTAATTTGTCAGACAAGCTTCGCCTACTTTCGCTCTCTTTGAGCTCTAACGGCGCTACTATTTTCCAAGCACTTTCTCGCGCAAAGAAGTGCATGCGCGTTACTAAATAAAAATCAATTAATTGAGCTGTGAACACCTCAGCTTGCTCTGGACAAACAACACCATTCGTGCCTTTTTTTACCAGAGAATCCAGCACGTTCCAAAACAGGTCGCTGAACATCTCGCCCTTTCTAGCCTGTTTTATAGCACCCTCTACCGCGCTTACACAGGCAAACATCTTTTCGGAAGGGAACGCGAGACTGCCACTGACATATTCGCGCTCAGTAATGAGCATAGCCTCACGCGGCAGATAATCCTGCCTGCCAAGTGCGTCACATTGTGTTACAGAGTTCACACTGCGCTTTATTTTTCATTTTAAAAGCCACATATCCTGCCAAATAGTACAAGGCTGTTTCTTCTGGTGATGGAACATTGTATCTCTGGTCGTTGGAGGCATTGGAGAGGTCCCTGAAAAGTATCGCCATCAGCTCCTGCCAGATCTGTTCTTTCTAGCCTTTTTCTGGATGAGGGCGTCGCGACGCTTTTCTCCGAGGCTCTCGAATGCACTAATTAAGACACCATAAGTTCCCGTCTCACAGTTCTCTTTTACAGCTACTTCAACGGGTGTATAAAGAGAAAGCAGCCTAAATAATTAGCTGAACTTGGTCACTGTAGGGTGGTCTTCGTCACCTCCTAATGACCTCACTAGGCCAAAAAATCTCTGGATTAAAAAAAAAAACACATTATATATGAGCATTTCTAGGCTTTTTCAATGTGTCAAGCGGTTCTTGGTCTAACTTCGCTGCGGGAATATAGCTGACGCCCTTGTTGTGTAGGAAGTCTATGATATTGATATCTCCTCTTGCTTCCGTCCGGATGGCGTTTCTCTGGGTTGCTCTTGTACCTAATCTGAACGAAAAAACGTAGCCCCGTGTTTCAAAGCTACGTTTTTTCGTTCAGATTATGTATGACCAACTGGCCCCACAGTGTACGCTGTTAAACTTCATTTCTTCTACTTTGGGCACTTTTATTTGTTCTCGATCGTCCCCCTCATGAGCAACAAAAAAAATGTAACCCCGTCCGGTCCTCATCTTTCTGTGTCCTGTTTCAACGCCACGTTTTTTCGTTCAGATTATGTACGACCAACCGGCCCCACAGTGTACTCTGTTAAACTTCATCTGCTCTTGTAGCCGCTGGTACAACCGGGCACGAAGCAAGTGTGCGTCGTCGCGCTCGAAAACTGCTTCACGGCCAGCAGCGTTTGTTGTTCTGAGTGCACGATGGGGACCACGTGTTCGCAGAGCGCACAGGAACACAACAGGACAAAAAAAGGCAACGACAAACCCGGGCACGGGCTAAGTAGTATCTGTAGGAGAGGAGCCGCGCGCGCGAGTGACCGCGCAAACCTCGACTGCAGCGCCCTCTCACCGCCCGGGTACAAGCAGCGCCCGCTTTCAGAGGAGGAGTTATGAAACTAAAAAAGTATCTATAAACGTTGGCCCACTCCCTCCGCGGTGGAGGAGATGGATAGCGACACACCGGCGAACGCGCAGACTACAACCGCGCAGTCTGCGCTTGAGGCGAAGGTTAGCGCACTGGAGGCCCAGATGAACTCCGCAATCTCCGTCTTAGAAATGCAAATCGCAGCCACCATCAAGGCGGCTCTAGACAAAATTCCGACCATTATAGCCGCACACATGACGAAACAAACTCTAACTATCAGGTGCTCCGGCCCACTCAAGCGTATACAAGGAGCCCCAATATTAGGGCTGGTAGACCAAAAGTCGCACATGAGGAACAGGAGCCCGCCCTCAACCTGCCCAGCTTGACGCAACCTGCTGTCGTCGGGGCGTCCGGCTCAGAGGCGGACCCCTTCCCAGTAAGCATAAATTCTCCTCATAATCATGGCGGACATTCATAAACTGCGATGGTACTCACGCAGCAATTCGGCCCCTGTCCAAATTTTACAGTGGAACTCCAGAGGTTTCAAGGCCCGTACTAAGCGGGCCGACCTACGGGTTTTCCTAGCAACGTTCCCCAGTTCTTCTACTGTAGTGGCCCTCCAAGAGCCGGGGGACGCAGCCACCCTCACAAATTGTTCAGTGTATCAGCAGAATGCGCAGGGCTGCCTCTGCGTACATAAAAATGATACGGCCTCCCCAGTGGACCTGGATTACAAAGCGATTTTCTCTTATGTGATGGTGACGATCCTTCCGCTACACAAACAGGACCCCCATTACACGTACTCAACGTTTACAGCTCTCCCAAACTTCTAAACGTCACATTTTCAGACTTATTTAGTCGGGCGTTAAAGGTGGCGAACAGGGACCCCCTTATAGTCGTTGGGGACTTTAATACCCCCCGCCCCTTATGAGAATACATACGTGAAGAAAAACGAGGGCTCAAGTTGGCGGAACTTGCTTCAACGTTGGGCCTTACTCTTCACACAGACCCTGCACAACCCACTCGCATTGGGAACTTTGTGGCACGCGACACGTGCCCAGATCTCACCTTTACCAAAAATATTAGGTATGCAGAATGGCACAACACCGAGGAATCCCTGGGTAGCGACCACTGCATTCTTGCGACCACAATCCGCACCAAACCCCTTACAAGACCTCACACTGAAGCAACCCTTCCTGACTGGAACAAAGTCAGATCCCAGTACACTAACCCTACCCCTATAGCGGATCAAGGTTACACTACCTGGTCACAACACCTCATCCGCCAACTGCAAGATACCGAACAGCACGTTCAGCTCTCAGAGGCGAACCCGGCGGTGGACAACCACCTCCTTCACCTCTGAGAGGCCCGGCACAGCCTCGCCCGCCGATGGCGCCGGCAGAAGCACAATTGGCAACTCAAAATCCGCATCGCGGAACTCACCCAACAAACGGCAAAGTATGCGGCCCAACTCGCCGACTCAAACTGGGTAGACCGATGCAACACCGCTGCTCGACAAATGTCGAACCGGAGCACGTGGAGACTTTTCCGCGCCCTCATTGATCCGACCCAAATCCGCACCGAAACACAAAAACATCTTCAACGAGCAATTGACACCTTCAACGGAGACACAGCCAAACTGGCTGACGCGCTTCGAGACAAATATCTGTACACAGACCAGGATTCGCGTGGCCTGGCGTACTCGTATGCAAGTTCTGAGAACGCAGAGCTGGATAGAATGTTCCAGCTTCACGACCTCAAAGCGGCCCTGGCCAAAATGAAACGAGGGACAGCCCCGGGCAGGGACAAGGTAACGGTGAAACTTTTCGCTAACCTACCCGAACCGGCCTACGAGCGGCTGCTCGAATACTTAAATGCAATCTGGACGGGAGGTACGCCTCTCCCAGTGGATTAGAAGACGGCTTTCGTCACATTCATACCCAAACCAGGCAAACCTGTCAACACCGACAACCTCCGGCCCATATCTCTCACTTCTTGTGTGGGGAAGTTGATGGAGACCATGGTCCGTGACAGACTGTCCACCAACCTAGAAAGGCACAACGCCTTTGCAGACACCATGTACGGGTTCCGCCCACACCGGTTCGCACAAGATGTGCTGCTGCAACTTCATGGAGAGATTCTTGATCCCGTCGAGCACTCTAGCGAAGACAAGGTGGTCCTCGCATTGGACTTGCGGGGTGCTTTCGACAATGTGACGCATGATATCATCCTTTCCCACCTGTCCCAAGTCAACTGTGGGTACAACACATTCCAATACATTAAGCAATTCCTCAGAGATCGGCAATCATTATATCCGACTCCAAAAAAGTGATCATGGCCCGCACCAACTTGGTACGCGAGGGACTCCACAGGGAGCAGTCCTCTCACCTCTTCTCTTCAATCTGGCCATGATGAAGCTCCCTACCCTGCTGGGTGAGGTCCCGGGTGTGCAGCATGCCCTGTACGCGGACGACATCAACCTCTGGGCAACACACGGTTCGGTTAGAGAAATCGAGGCCAACCTTCAGCAAGCGGCGGCTATTGTGGACGATTATGCACACCGCTGCGGCCTTGAGTGCTCCCCGAGCAAATCGGAATTCGTGCACATACGTCCCAATCCAACGTGCACAACCAAAATTGCCCTCTCGCTGCTTAGTGGCTCGATACCTGAACACGATGAAATCAGAGTATTGGGACTCTACATACAAATGAACCACAAGATTGACACCACGCTGAAGAAACTCCGCAAGGTGGGGGATCAGGTGGGCCGTATGGTCCGCCGGGTGTCAAACAAACGAGGGGGTTGCGATGCAAAGACGCCCTGCGGCTGGCCAATGCATTCGTAACCAGCCGAATCCTGTATTTGGCGCCGTACCTCCACCTGCGCAAATGCGATGAGAACGCTCTCGAAGTGATTGTCCGCAAAATCTATAAGAGAGCTCTCGACCTTCCAATAGCAACATCCAACCAACTTCTCCTCGGCCTGGGGATGACGAACACCTTTGGGGAGCTGCGCGCGGCTCATCTCAGCAATCAATACTTGCGGTTAAGCAAAACACGTGCGGGTAGCCGCCTTCTGACCCGCCTCCACATCAATTACACAACCCAAGAGGAGCAGCGGGTATCGATGCCCGAGGCTTGGCGCTTCGCACTGCAGGTTCGCTTCCTCCCCAATAACATGACAAAGGATGCCCATGATGGCCGCCGCCTCGCGCGAGCGGAGGCCATTTCCGAGCAGTATGGTGCTCGACTAGGGGTATTTTACACGGACGCGGCCGGTCCACACCATGGAGGTTGGTACACGGCTGCCGTTGTCCACCAAAACAACCCAGTTCAGGGCCTCACCTTCCGTGCCCCTAACATTACATTCGCGGAGGAAGTTGCTATCGCACTTGCAGCCGCGGATCCAATCCAGAGTCCAGAGTCATTATCACCGACTCAAGGGGAGCTTGGCGCAATTTTGAACAGGGCCAAATTCCAGATCGGGCCTTCCAAATTTTACACAGATGTGATGTGAGCACCGGGATTTCGCAACCCGGCGCACCATCAACTGAGCCCCAGCACTTGCGAGAATAGAGGGAAATAAGGTAGCGGACGCTACCACCCGCGCGCTTAACCACCGGGCATCGCCTCTCTCGCCGCCTGATCCGGCTACTGATTTTAATCCGGCTATTACTTTTCGGGAGATCTCTCTCCTGTATCAAACCGCTCACGGTTGATACCCACCCCCCTGTGAAGGCCTCAAGAAGGCAGAGGAGCGTTGGCTTCTTCGCCTCTAAACCGACACGGTACTGTGCCCGGCAGTGCTGAAGCATTTCGATTCGGCCTTTACGGGCGAATGTCTACACTGTGGGGAAGTGTTTGCGGACACGTATCACATGGTGTGGGCATGCCCTGCCAATCCTGCTTCCCCACCCCACCCCCACCCCACCCGAGAGGACTGGGAGACTGTCCTGCTCGGCTGCTCAACTCTCCAGGACCAACGAGCCCTGGTGACAAGAGCCCGGGCTGCCGCGGAGGCCACAGGGGTCCCGGACTAGGGATCCCTCGTAGTGGTTGTGAGGGCCGGGCCCTTCAGGCACGGTCCAAGCAATACCTGTCTTGTGCATAGCATAAATAAATGTTTTACACCACCACCACCTACGCCTTGCCCGACGGTAAATTGTTTTTTGAGGAAAGGAAATGTATCTCGCTCTTGCATATCTCAATGGACACCTGAACCTCGCGGTAAGGGAAGGGAGGAAGATGGGAGTGAACGAAGACGCCGTATTAGCGAGACGCACCTTTGTTCACTGGCATGGCATGGCGGAGAGGTTAACGTGCTCGCCTCGCACTCCGGAGACCCTGGTTCGATTCCCCAACTCGACCAATTTCCTACTCGGTTTTATATATTTATGTGGTCTGACTAGAAAGGTAGAAAGGTGACCGGAAGATGCATGAACCTGCGAGAACATCTCAAATACCTCTCCGATACAAACTACTCGCATTTGAAAGAGCACTGTCGCGAATGTGTAAAAGGCGAAAAGAAAAACAAGAAAAAAAAGACCCGTCGCCCTTAGGTTGCTAACACAAAGATTTTATTTAGACTCGAAGATAAAACAACACAACTGATGGAGGCCTGCTTCATCCGAAAAAAAAAAAAAACAATCGCAGTGTGTAAGCCAGCCTTCTGTTATGCTATAGATAAAGAGGTCTCATTCCCAGATAATTCCTAATCTTGTCTTCAAGTTCAAGGGAGGGGGCGGGATTCTGTTCGGTGAGGTTTAGTCAGTTACAGCGGTTTTTTTATTTCCCCTTGCAATGTGTCTGCGGAAGTGCTATCGAGTTATGACAGAGTGGTATAAAATGTGTGTTTTTTTCCTAATAAAAATTAGTTGCCAGTCAGCGCTTGTCTGTATCCTCTTTATGCACATCTTGCGTCTCTTTTTACGCTGTACCTTCTAATATGCAGCGTTACCAACTTGCCCAACTGTCCATTCTTCTACAGAATCGTCTTTTTCGAGTGGCTGACAAAACGATAGAGTTTACAAGGGACATTTAAGGGTTCCCTTTCTGCGTCCTTTCAGAGTGCTTTTAGGTACTTCATTTCCTTTTTTATTTGTATTTATGCCCTTAATCGTGTCCTTGAACATATTCGAGCGTCGACAACGTCCTGTGTACGAATATTCCTCCCACCCTTCCCTCCCCCCTCCGTTCTTTGTTATACTGTAGTGCCCACTACAACCCGTTAAATATAGGGTAAGAAATAAAAAATGGCTGAGGCTTAACTTGGTTAACCCTGGTCAGATGCGAAGCATATTGATGGCTAGGCTTGGTAATACATGGCTTTCCTTGGTTGAATACTTGGTCATTTTAATACAACCACTACAAGCCTTCGTCGAGGGGGAAGACAACGGCATGGCTACAGCGGAACGCCGACTAACCCCGAGACGCGCGTTGGGTGGGCGCCTGGATTGCCACGGAAGCCGCGTCCGCCTGCCCGGTGGAGCGAGCGTTTCACCTACACCGAGTGTGAACGCGCGTTCGAAATGCGTGGGAATGCCGCTCGAGGACATTCCGGTGTCTGTGTGATGGCATCGTTCTCCCTCTCCCAGCGCGTGACGGCGATCTGTCGTGACGTCATGTGTCACGTGGTGTGACGTCACTGTACCACGTGGTCTGCACGGCGTGCAACCACATTGACGGCGCGAGGTGGACCCCCATCTTCCTCTGTCGTGACGTCATGTGTCACGTGGTATGTCACGTGGTGTGACGTCACTGTACCACGTGGTGTGCACGGCGCGTAACCACGGCGAAGGGCTGTAGTGTACCTCTAGTAATATGCTTCGTATAAAAACGCGTCTTAGTATGTAGGTTATAAAACTGCTCCGATTTCGAGCACATAATAGCAGGAAACACAGCAGCGAGTGCAGGCAGGCGTTGGACGAATTGTTTTGTATCTCGCCTCGGCATCGGGCGCCTTTTGAAACGATAGAGACACGGTGGACATCAGGACATCGCACAACGGCGTCTCGCGAAGCGGAAGAGACGGCGCCTGCTGCCGTTGCCGACACTCATGCCTGGCTTTCTTGCGAGGGCCGTTTCCTGGGGCCGGCGTCTTCAAGTCGCCGAAGTCGGCTCGGCCGCTGAGCTTTGTTTTACCGGTTGCTAACTCAGCTGGCGCCTGGCGTATGCCCCACCAGATGCACGTTCAACACGGCCTGCGAACTTAGTGCTCATTATTTTGGTGGCCCAAGCCACTGCGAGGGAAAGCATCGGAGATGCCATGCGGAAATAGTCACATTCAACGGCGAAACAAAATGTAGACGCCTTTGTCGCATTCAGAAACAACCTAGTGCTCCTTTCGCAGATACTTCTACTGTAGTGCAATGTGCACTTGCCTTGAAGCCACCACTTTTGCAAACGAAATCTGGTGTCTCATATCCGCATGTTTCATAAATTGGGACCTGCAGGCCTGTTCTGTAAAGTTTTATTTCGTGCCCGTTTCATCTCGTCCTGCCATTGGTCGATGTTTCTAGTGACATAGGCGTTAAAAGATAGCGTCATGCTGGTCGTAGCAGAAACGCGTCTAAAATGTCACTTGCGTGAATACGCCCTACACCCATGACACGCTGGCCAACCGGTGTCGACGCCGACGTATTGCGGAGCACGACGATGCGTTTGACATGCCTGACGACGGCTTTGTGGTGGAGTTCAGTACTAAAACCTAAGCGGTGGCCTTATGGTAGAGCACCCGCCTCGCATTCGGGAGGTGCTGGGTTCGATCCCCAGTGCTGCCGGGTACACACCGGTTTTCGAATGGGTGGAAGATTTCGCCCAGCTTGGCGGTGCTCGGTTCTGGGGTGAACCGCATGGAAAAGTGTATTCGGCCAGCCTCCCATCTCCCCCCCCCCCCCCCCCCTTTGTTACCTTTCTTGTTTACTTTCATATTGGAAGCATCTGTGCGTGGGGACATGCCAAACTAAAAGTTTAAATGCAGTTGCGTGCGTAGGCATTGAAACGCTCGATAAAATCCTCCATATTGCAGTTATAGCATTAAACTGTGCAGGGCTGAACACTGGTCATGTGGCATTCTACTAGCTAGTGGATGACGAGTCGTATCAACCAAGCATCATCGTCAAGATTCTCAGATTCTTGGGGACCTGTTATGATAGGAGGCCACCAGTGCAACGATTCTCGAAAGTATCTGATACTGCGTGGAGCTGAAGGCTATCGCATCCACCGACGAGGACAGCAGATGTCATCTGACGACGATGTTTTTCACGGTGTACAATTGATGCTTCGTTATTTCCCCTATACACATGTGAGATTTATACTCGGGTGTAAGTCAGTCTTGAAAGTCCTCTCCAGACGTGGAAAAGTCATATTCTATGGTTTTTACAGCGTAATTAGATAAAGCCATGGGGCCATAAGATATAGGTTATGACGTTTTCTTTTTTCTTTGAACAGAGCTAGGAATAGACTGCTTTTGGTTACTTTTCGCACTGCTCTAGACGGTTGTCACAAAAGCGCAAATTTGGAAAGCCGGTGCAGCGCGAAAGGAAGCTCGCCTGAGCGCGCCTCAGGAAGATGGAGAAACGTGGAGAATGAACCCTTGATTATCCACGGAGAACGCATAACCTTGAGCGCGCTGTGTGATCCCTCTCCATTTCGCTCGCACGCACCTGCACCGGGTCAGAGATGTGACCCGAACCTTCTGGAAACATCTCGCTTGACCAATGGCAATGCTTGCCTCGGCGAGAGGGTGCGAAACTGGTTGTACTGTTGATGCTAAGTGTATGCGCATAAAACGTGACATTGGAGACGCCGACCATAATAACATAGAAAAAATACACAAGACGTTTCGGCTCCAAAAAGGGAGCCTTGTGCACATTAAAAAACGAGAAACGGGTGCACGAGTTTATGTATGCTTGGAAAGGGGCGCAGGGAGCATGCGTAATAGTTGTCATATTTCCGCAGTTTCGGTTCAGAATGTGACAGGTCGTTTGTATCGTCAAGGATTCCAGGTGAAGCCGAGGGAATTTCTCCTTTTCTGTCGCAAGAACATTTGCCTTGCCCCAGTCGATAACGTGCTGTTTTGATATGGAGTGTTCGGCGATAGCACTTGAATCCACTTTTCTGTTTTTAACGTCATTTTTATGATCTTTTAGGCGCGTTTCGAAGTTACCAGTGTCGCCAATGCAGACGCAGTCGCAGTCGGAGCAGGGAATGCTGTAAACCACGCCGGGATGTTTTTCTTTAGGAAGAACGTCCTTTACGTTGACCAAAGCATGTCGCGGTTTTCTGGTCGGAACGTGGGCAATGTCAACATTGAAGGTGCGCAGGATGCGTGCCAACGCCTCGCTGGTTCCGGGGGCGTAGGGGACAGCGGCACGTTTCAAGGGGGGAGACACAGAAGTTTCACGTTCTGGTCGACACAGTTGTTTTTCGACCGATGCCACGAAAGATGTCGGGTAGTCATTGCGTGAAAGTTCTTGCCTTACCCTGCCAAAGTCATTTGCCCTGTCTTCGTGAAAACTGCAAATGCGTTGGTTCCTTTTTAATAAGGTGGCAGCAACCGATCTCTGGCAGCAACCGAAGTGTATGTGCGCGCTTGCCTTGTCATGAAATGACAGACGCGGCTCGGCTGATATATAGAGGACGTTCTGCGTCGTCTGTTGGGCTGTGCCGTAGCTTCAGCTTCGAAGAAGCGCTTCCGTACGACTCCCGGGTACGCAACACTCACCCAGCCACGGACCTGCGAGAGAGCGCATGCCAGTATTCGGGACGGCCCCATCGTGATCCTCGTGTCATAAATAATAATAAAAAAATTATTTATTTGAAAAAATTACATAGTACTAATACGAGCCTGCCCAAGCCAACAATGGGCTTGTGGGGCAGTGCTCGGCAGAATGGAGCAAGCCGGAGAATGGCACAGTTAATCAATACCGCACAAATTTAGAATGAAACTAAGGAAAGGCAGTGAGAAAGGACGGGAAAAAAAGGAACAAAAAAAAAGAAAAGAAACAAAATTACACATACAAATCAAAGATAGCAGATTTCACTTTTTTCCGAGTGCTGAAAGATAGAAACATTATCTGGCAGGTCGTTAAACACATCAGGCACATAAACGGCACGGACACGTTTACCATATTTTGTCCGTACCCTGGGCAAGGTAAAGCGGTCGCGTGGACGTAATGCTCTGGCGGGGACATACGGGAGGCAGAACTCATTGTTCCATATATACATAAGGATCACAGTTTCTTTGCATAATAGCCTGAACGAAGGCATGTGCAAGCATGAAAAAAAATCGGAATTACTAGTAATGTGCACACCATACATCACAGCCCGAATTATAGATTTTAGTAAACAATTCACTTTGTTGCGCCAAAACACTGAACAGAAATAAAAAGAACAAATTCCATATCGCAGCACACTGTACGCCAATGCATGTGCTATTGTTTTCCTTATGTAAATTGGGCATAATGCTTTAATAGAATATAGCAGGCAGGCTATTTTGCGCAGCCTTTCACAAACGTTAGCCAAATGAGTGTTCCAGGACATGTTAGAATCGAAATGGACACCGAGATAATTGACACTTGAGAGGTATGGAATAGGAGAGCAAGAGCAATTGTTACACAGAGGAGAATGAAGAAACACTGGTGTGATGACTGAAACAGATTTCAGCGGATCGTGAAAACAGACTACTTTAGTTTTATTTTGGTTAATAGAAATTAAGTTGTTACGGTACCAACTGATAACATTTACAGTGTCAGTTTGTAATTCAGCCACGGCTTGATGGTAATTAGTATGACGAGATACTAAAAGCGTGTCATCTGCATATTGAAACACCCGACAGTGAAAAATTGCTTGACTGAGATCATTAACGTACAGGTTGAATAAAAGGGGAGCTAAAATCGACCCCTGGGAACTCCAGCGGTCAACTGTCTAGGTTTGCTTTTAATATTTCCGAAAACTACTACTTGGATTCGACCGTGTAAATAATTCTCAAGGAAAGTTAGGAAGGGCCTTCGGAGGCCATAGCTGTGAAGTTTACGATGTAATATTTCATGGTTTCCGGAGTCAAAAGCTTTTAATACATCTAGAAATAATGCACAAGCGAATGCACTACTTTCGAGAGTACTATTAAGGAAATCGGTTAACTCATCTAATGCTAACCTAGTGCCACGTCCGTAAGTAAATCCGTATTGATTAGGCGACAGTATGTTGTGCGCATGAATGAAGCTCTGCATTACGTGAAAAATACGTTTTTCAAGTATCAGAGCAATTCACGAAAGTATCGAAATGGGTCTGTAGTTTGTGACAATATTAACCTGTCCGCTTTTGAAAAGAGGAACTACAAGCGCTTCCTTGAGGCCAGGCGGTATTACTTGTGTGGCTATAATGTTATTTATAATTGCTAAAATAACATCCTTCAGGGCCTCGAAATTTCTACGAAGGACGTCCACAGACACACCATCTAATCCAACCGACTTGCGCTGACTGTCGCAGTATCTGGTGAAAAATTGTGTTTTCTTTTGTCTGTCTCCTTCTTGTAGTGGTGCACTTCTGTTGCTACATCTTTCTTTGTACTGTAGCCCCTCTCTAGTACTGATTTGCAAGTGCTGCACTGTTTTGTAGATAACTATGTGTTCTTACGAGTGATTAGAATTTCCTTTTTTGTCGTTTTTTTGCTATATAAGGTGGTTTATTTGTGAACGTTATACTCCGACCCATTCTTTGGCTTGCTATCGGAGAAGGCTGAACTCCCAATGACCCTTTGTCACTTGATGGCTGGTTTTTGGTGGTGGTGTTGGTGCTAAAAACTTTATTCTCCAAGAGAATTCAACGAAAGCAGCTGAGCTTGCCGCGGTGAGTCGAGGGCATCTTTGAGAGGCCAGAACAGCTACCCCCACACGCCCTAAGATTGTCTGGGCGAGCACACCATGCACTGGTGCTAATTTTGACAAAAGTCAACGGTGCAGAGTGCCGAACAGGTTCCCCCACGGAGTCTTCGTGCAGAAGGACGTGTATGCTTGTAGCGATTGTTTAAAGGAAATCTTTGAGCGTGAAGGAAAGTTTCAAAATGTCGTCTGCTCTCGACGGCACACCAATTTTGTCAGGCTGACGCAGTCCGTTCGTGAACACCTGGCGTGAAATTTTTCAAAAAAATCCGCGTCCTTGAGGCGCCAAGATCGGCTAAGACTCGATGTGGGCACAGCTGCTGTGGAGACGGCAAACCCTGGACGATATGAATTTTCTAGAAGAGAGGTCTCTGTGGCCCCGATTTGTGCAAAACCAACCGCCGCTACTGTCAGCCAAAATTTTACAGATACGGTTCAGCTTGCTTCAGTTTACGGCGAGGGGCTGAAAGGTGCGAGGTAGGTTTTTCTCTGCACCATCTTCACCATCTGCTGGGCAATGAATCCCACGAGATTTACGTGCAACACGCTGATAACTATTGCTACGTGTTCCGGAGAAGTGACACATCGATTTAACTTTTCTAAATACTCCATAAAAACAACCCAGTTGGTAAAGCGCATCCGAGAATTTCGGAGACAGTCGACTCAGCGAAGACATAGATGCGTCGACATGTAATCGCCTCCGTACTTCTCGGTATAACGCACCAAGCAGGACGCAATGACTGAAATCTTGAAGTTCAAATCTTCTGCTGTTAGCTGCATCAAACAAAAAGGCGGGGATCCCGTCGTTGGGCATGCTAAGACCAGAACCGTAAATAAAATTGCCGACGTTGCGTCCTCGAGCGTTTGCTACAGTTTCTACAGGCATTGTGTTGCGCAATAAATCAACCTCAGTAACGTGGGCTTTAGGCTCCTGTTAAAAATCGATTTCAAGAGAACCGTTTGAAATCTACTCCTCGACGAGACCCAGTACTGGCCGAGGCTGCGCTGCACTTGAGCTTCCGATTCACGGTAAATATATTCGTGATTGGTCTGCTTAGAAGCTTGATGCCGAACATATGATAAGCCGCACACGAAGCGATTCTATAGAACTAAACCCCCTGGGCTGCGGAGAACGCGTTTTCAACTGCATCAAAGCATTACTCTGTGACAGAGCAGCCACCATTGGGCTGGAGACACGCCCTTAGAGCTCGAAATGCCTCACAGAGGCACTCCGCAAGGATCCCCCCCCCCCCCCCCCCCCCCCCCCCCCCACTTCCACCCTGTTCCCAACTCTACATTGCGATGATGGGGTAAGCAAAGGTGTACTACAAATAGGACCACATATTGCCTTCACTATCTACATCCACGACATCACTATACGGGAGACCCGGGGCTCAGTGGCCCAAAAAGGGGAAGCCCTCAAACAAGTATGCTCAAGTGGCGATGTACACTACAAGGAGTGTACACTGGTGAGCGCCAGAAAAACTGCGAGTCACCCGAGTCCACAAACACCACTACATTAGCCTCGGCCCGATAGAAATCTATATTGAAGGACAGCGCATCCAGGAATCCACGCAGATCCGAATCCTAGCCCTACGCACCCGGAGCTCACACTTTAAACTCTAAAGGCAACCACCAGCAAAGGACACGGATGATCAGGCGTATCACCAGGATGTGGAAGGGTGATAAGACGACACACACTGTGTCGTTCAAGGAATCTTTATCAGTAGGATATCCTACGGGCTACCCTACCACTGACTCAACAAAACGGATCAAGACAAACCGAATACCATACTAAGGTACGCTACTACACGACGCTGGGGCTACCTCTCCACACCTCCAATGAGAGGAAATAACGCTTAGGACTCACCGAAACCTTCTACGAGGTAAAGGTAGCCCTCCTAACATCGCACACCGCAACTACTCCCAATCACCAAAACAACACGCACCATCTACAGCAAATGGCCTCACCTGCGGACAGAAATTAATGGCTTTAAGGACTTCCCTTAATCACCAGGAGCAGAATCAGGGTGGCCTCCAATCACAAAACACATGCACAAGGAAGCCCACGTGGGTCGACGTGAACTCAGAGTGGCACGACTTGAAGGCTCGAATGAATAGGGTCTACGTTGGCGCCTCTGCCTATTCGAAAAAAAAAAAACTAACAAACAAGGCAGCCGTAGTGGCTCTTGACCACCAAAACCAACCGATAACCTTAGCATTCCTAGCGAGCTGTAACGCTCAGATGGCAGAAGCAGCAGCTGTTTGCCGCGGTTTCACGCATGGAGAAGCGACCGGACGATCTCTAACAAAACTCTACGCAAGCTTGCCGAGACTTCAGAAAGGGCATAATCCCGGAAGTGGCAGTAGCCCTGCTCACTAGGGTGGGTTCCTCCCCTCCGCTTTCACAAAAATATTGTCATCTGGATTCCTGGACGTAATGGCCTAGAAGGAAACGAAGTGGCGAACAGTATAGCTTGGGCACTAACCAACCAAGCAGGCCACGTTCCTCGCCTCATAGCCCTTCCCCAAACAACGGAGACCGCCTAAAACTCCTCAAATTAAAGAGAAAAATACTGTCCCTATGTCATAAAAAACCGAACCACGAGAGAGGCCATATCTTAGCGACAGATACAAACTCATATCCCAACCTGTAATCACGCAGTTGGCATTTCCTTATGGGATACCCTAATACATGCACCTGGTGTGGCAACCACCCAGCACTCTTCCACATCTCATGGAGCTGTGGTGATAAACCACCGCACTTAAAAACACCATACGCATCGTTCGAGTAGTGAGAGGCAGCACTGTCCAACAATGAATGATCTGAAAGATCAGCGCAAGCTCATCGACTGGGTCAAGGCAGCAGCGGGAGCCACCGGCATGGATTACCAACCTGCCCAAGCCTATTTTGTTCTGAAGACTATTTCCAGTACACTGGGCCTTTCTTCACTCTCTTCGTTTTCTTCTGAACCTTGTTCCTTCATTTCTCTCGCCCCCAATGCTGAAGTTCAAGCTCGTGCCCTTTCTTTCTGCATTCTAGCGCTTGTCCCGTCTCGTCTTTGTCCTGCGTTCTTCCCGCGCTATGTCCACTGTGTTACAATGGATTACCAACCCGTCCAAGCCTATACTGTCAGTAGTAAAATGCAATTTTTCTACTCGCACGACACTGCGGTCACAACGTTAATATCTAGACTGCGTTGTGTGCCCTAGTGGAGATAAATCTCGCGTCTTTCGACAGCTACAGCTTTAAACTCCTTGAGTCGCCGCTAGCGTTTCGCTGTTTCGCGCGAATATTCAGACAAGTAGTGATTAATGATACGAATATTCTATTCGTATATGATTAGGTTTTTTTCGCTACTTGATCCGTATTCGATTCGGTTTCTGACTGCAATAGTTGTATTCGATTCGGAAGCAAAGCTGGATTACCCGCATTATATCCGGTTTCGGAAAAGTACTATTCGCACACCCCTACACGCAGACCATACCGCACGCATGGGCATATCCGGTCGACAAGTCCAACAGAAATGTTTGCGTCGTGACAACATATTTTCTGTAATATTCTTCACCAAAAACCTGTAACAACAGAATTTTGTGTACTTGCTAAAAAAAGTAATACAGTACTATAGACTGTAGAAAACTACTACAGCAGAAACGGCAGTACTACAAAAGAACCCCCCCCCCCCCCCCAAAAAAAAAAAAAAAAAACAGATAAATCTATTATGACAAAACTCAAAATATTTTTCGTTTTTTTTCGACTGGTAACGTTCATTCTCATTGAGTGGGACGCACTTTCAAACACCTGTCGGAACCTATGTGCGCGCCTGTGTACGAGTTATAAGTAGTTATAGGAATATATTCAGCAGCTGTCTTATAGTCTTACATTTAAGCAAGAGTTGAAATTGCTAGAGATTTAAAAAGCAGGACACGCTTACACTTGCTGTCGCTGTGTCTGGCAACCAATGCAGCACGGCGTAAGCGCCGTGAAATATTTAACCACGCGAGTTCCTCTCGCTTCTTTTTCTAACTGAACGAGAGGGTTCACTATTACGCACATTCTTGACAGACTGCGCTGGATGTCGATATACGTCCACATCCGCAACTTTAGGGCATCAGAACTGTCCCTGCTAACGCTGCAACCACGGGGCTGGACTGGATAGAATTGTTAGTGACTGCGACATTGCAACTAGCATTGAACAATAGAATTGGGAGCGCAGCGGAAGTTGACTAGTGACTCGGTTGGCATAATCGTAGTGTTGTGACAAAGGGGCGCTCGTCCAAAGGAACGAGAAAGAACAATGCAGAAGCAAAATAAAAATAAACAAGCCGCTTAAAACGAAATAGAAATGTGAGCAAGTGCAGTCTGGTGATTAAGCAGGATAAGCGGTCAGTGAAAGCTTTCAGCTTACACGGTTAAAATTTTTGGGCAGGAGACACCTCTCGCGTAACCCCCCAGCTTTGCGCGCGCAGACGGTAGCGCTTCACGGCGAGCAACACGTGCCGAAGCGTACGTGTATCCCGGATGCGGAGGAAGCGTCGGGAATGACTTTCGGGACCGCCGACGCCGGGAAAGGGGAAGTGAGGAAGAGGGAAGGCCAGCGCCTTCTCCATATAAGCCTCTGGCTTGCGCGAGACACTGGCGCGTTGTATTGCTTTACGATCGCCGTCGCCTCAGCGAAAGAAAGCTCTCCCAGGAGGGAATCTTCCACGCCTGCGCTGGACGTAATCCCTCGTAAAGGGAACGCTCGATAGCGCTGTAAATAACCGACGCAACGGTACGAGTGGGGAAGAAGGGAAAACAATAAAGGGAAACGCAGCGGCACCAGCGGCGCTGGACGGCAACGAAAAGATAGAGGACGAGCAACATCTGGTTTGCAGCTTCGAGACCATGCGCGCTTGATTGCGCGCCAGAGCGTTTTCTATGCAAACTGACGGGAATCGAGGAAACAAATTGAGAACAAAAGAAGAAAGTAGAGAAAAACGGGAGGCCCCATTGGGCAAGAAGGCAATCGAATAGGAGAACGACAATGGTAGTCGCCTGAAAACGCGTCTCGGAATGGTCGGCCTGTTTGTTTTCCCATATACGTTCGCCACGGAATAACGACGCTGATTGCGCCGTTCACGAGGGAACGATAAGTATGGGGGAGAAAAGGTAAAATAAAAGGTAGGACGGCCAACCCAGATTCCCGAAACCGTAGAGCGGTTGCAAGAGGGAGGCGACAAGGAAATAAAAAGGGAAGAAAAGATAGAAAGAAACACTGGGGGAGAAAACAAATTAAATGAGAGACAAGGATGAAGAAAAAGCCCGCTTCTGATTGGAATCGCATTGCAGCGTTTTATTTCGCGAAAATGGCCTTTTCATGCGCTGTAGCTGTTCGTCGCCGGACTTACATAGTTTTGTTCTACGAAATGGCAGGCGTGGAAATAATGTACGCCGTTTCTACGGCTGCTCACTTTTTAAACAACGGGCAATTCGTTTTGAGTATAGCAGGGCTTGCATTTGCCTCTTCTAGGTCGTTCTTGTGCGATTTGGTACGCCGGCTTAGCACCCTTTCCGCAAGAGCGGCCACTCGAAAGCGGGAAAAAAATTCGGGGCTGAGGGTGGATGGGCTGTTCTCGAAACATCTGCGATGCTCGTTAGGGGATAAAAAAGTCATTGGGTAATCAGTTGCACGTCCTTCCCTAGGCGCCTCGGGTATCGTCTGCCACCTGCTCTTGCACTGCGGGCCTTTTCGTTGTGTTATTGATTTCCTCTTCTTAACTGCATCGTTATTTTCGCTTAGACGGCCTGCCATGGAGGATGCTGTTTAGAAATTAAAGTGAACGAACCATGGTCTAGCTTCTTGAACTGCGTTGGGAAACTTTTAAATTCAAATAATGTAAACGGAGAAAAAACCAGTCACACAAGACGACGGACAAGAAGAGTGTACACACCACAACGACTGTGGTGTGTACCACCAGTCGTTGTGGTGTGTACACTCTTCTTGTCCGTCGTCTTGTGTGACTGGTTTTTTCTCCGTTTACAATGTACCAACTGGCCCGCATTTCAACCCTTCAAATAATGTGTTTGTGCACGCAGGCACGCATCTAGGATTGGAGGCACGACCTAATGAATGATTGCGGATCTATTTTGACCATTCGTGGGATTTTAGCTTGCACTTAAATTTCTGTTCGCGATCTCGCCGTAGTGGCACAGTGGCACCGAGCGCGAGGTCGCGAGTTCGATTACCGGCCTAATTTTGAGGCAGGCGCAGTGCAAGGATGCTTGTGCGCCTTACTGACTTTCCACGCGTCACGGTGAATCTCTGTCTACCGCGGTCTGTTCAACACAGTTGGCTTCTCTCAGTCCTCCCTTGCCCCCCCCCCCCCCTCCTCTCCTAACATAATCTAGCCACAATCAGTGATCAGACGATATCTGCACCTGCACTACCGAAGTGATCGATGAGACGGATTACATAATGCTTTGCACGAAGATCCTTCTGTATACTTCCGGAAGCCAAACCTTGAAAGTTGCGACTATCAAACGAGAAGTCCTGCTTCCTATTCTTCTTAAGTTAAAGTGAATGTGCCGCCGCGGTGGCTCAGTGGCTATGGTGCTCGGCTGCTGGCCCGAAAGACGCGGGTTCGATCCCGGTCGCGGCGGCTGAATTTCTTTGGAGGAGAAATTCGAGGCCCGTGTACTGTGCGATGTCAGTGCACGTTAAAGAACCCCAGGTGGTCGAAATTTCCGGTGCCCTTCACTACGGCGTCTCTCATAGCCTTAGTCGCTTTGGGACGTTAAACCCCATAAACCATAAACCAAACTAAAGTGAATGTGGATTAAGCTTGCCATAAACACGGTTTATGACGTACAAAGCGGCAACAAAACTTATTATGTACTCCAGGTCTCCCACTGCGTTGGACATCACCTCCAACGTTTTCATCGAATATCTGCGACATTTATAGGTTCATCCAATTTCGAACCGATGCGGCGAGATTGATTTTCAGGCCTGTTTGTTTACGCAGACTGGGCTTCGTGTACCTGTATGGGAGACAGTTTATTGCTCATTTCATCTATCGTGATTATTCCTATCAGATTATTTGAGAATTCCTGCAGGTTAGCTTCATGACCCTGCTTTCCTGCTTAATGTTTTCTTCAAATTTTACCGACCGCCCTTGATACTAGGATTATGTTGCTAGTTTATGCTTCGATGCATTTTTCAACAGTCCGGTTTTTTAACGACTACGAGGTCTGTTAGAAAAGTATCCGACCTATGGCCGAAGAAAAAAAACTGGGATAACTGGAGCATTGGAAACCTAATCACCTTCAAAGTAGTCTCCTTGGGACCCCACACACTTCTCCCAGCGGTGCTGCCATTGCTGGAAGTATTCCGAAAAGGCCCCTTGCGGAATGGAGTTTAGCTCAGCTGTCGTTGCAGCCATAATGTCCTCTCTTGTATGAAATCGCGCTCCTTTCAATGGCCTCTTGATTTTGGGAAACAGCCAGAAG
Organism: Amblyomma mixtum; assembly: GCF_055824585.1. Taxonomy (NCBI): domain Eukaryota; kingdom Metazoa; phylum Arthropoda; class Arachnida; order Ixodida; family Ixodidae; genus Amblyomma; species Amblyomma mixtum. Next base: position 157,908,188 of record NC_143016.1, read on the forward strand.
TCGCAGGGGCCATATCAGGACAGTAAGGAGTCTGTTGAACTACAGGAGTCTGGTTTTTCACCAAAAAATCTGATTCGAGTGCGAGGAATGTGCAGGAGCATTGGCGCGATGCGTGCGCCAATTTCCTGTTGACCTCAGCTCCGGGTTCTTGCGCCGCACAGCATCACGTAGGCAACGGAGGACGTCCCTGTAGTATTTTTTGGTCATTGTCTGACACTGTGGGGTGCGTACTCGTGTTGTGCCACACAGAGGGAGTCAAAGAAAGCAGTCAGCATCACTTTGACAATGCTGCGCACTTGGCGGGCCTTCGTTGGTCTTGGTGACGTGGAATGCTTCCACTGTGACGAATGGGATTTTGTTTCCGGGTCGTACCCATACACCCAAGACTCGTCACCAGTGATTATGGTGTTGATGAAGTCGGGGTCACTGTTTGTGGAATCCAGCATGTCCTGTGAGACTTCAGCACGAAGCTGCTTTTGCTCCACCGTGAGCAGCTTCAGCACGAATTTCGCCGCAACTCTCTCCATGGCCAAGTCTTCGGTGATAATAGAATGTGCAGAAAAATTGCGATGTCCACCTCTTCCGCAGTTTCTTGGATAGTCACACGACGGTCCCGCATAACCACATCGTTCACTTCGGCAATGACCTGGTCATTTCGGCATGTTGATGGCCGACCGGAGTGTGGCTAGCTCTCCACCGATGTGCGGCCGTCTTTAAGCCAATTGTACCACTGCTCAATCTCTGTGCTGCTCATAGCATCGTCACCGAAAGCTGTCTGAATATTCCGAATGGCTGACACTTGGCTATCGCCCAGTTTCTGACAAAATTTGATGCAGTAGCGCTGCTCCTGCCGCTCCGCCATTTTCCTTGCAATAAAAAACCGATGAGGGCACTGCGCACTACCTCACTCAAACGCTGCATCCCAGCGACTGACGCTATCGACAAGCAGGAAAAAATTCGTGCTTGCGCACGAAGGTTCAAGGTCGCCTGATGCAAGCGTGTTTGTATCATATCCATCAGGTGTTCACAAAAAGAAAATAAAGTCGGATACTTTTCTAACAGACCTCGTATACTTATGCTCAGTTTTACGCAAGGATATATTCAGGGCATTGATAACGGTATTTTTTCCGCCTCCGCTGTATTGCTCTGTCTACTTTGGTCCCAATGAACGTGATGTGTTAACCCGAGTACGTAAAATGCCGATTTCTCCTTGCACTAAAAAGTTTTTCTATCGACTACACATCGAACGACTATCGATTGGAACGTGGCTTCTTAAGAAAAATATTTTTGCCTCTTCTGTTTACTGTCGTTTGTGGGATGTAGAGGAAGCCATCGGACGCAGTTTGTAACGTTTGTTTTATCAACGTGCTACGAAGGAAACTAAAACAACAATTTTGTTTTAAATTATGACACTGTAAAATACCTGGGGGCTTCTGAAGATGATTACGAATTCTACGCTATAAGGTTCCTGACTGCGGAAAACGTGCGTGTTGTGCCGTAAAGCTCTACCTGTGGTTTCCCCCGGAACACTTGTAAGAGGAATGATGCAGGAGCTGAAGGACATCTCTGAGCAAAATTACTTTCCACTCGACAGGGCTCCATTGTTTATGCGTTATCTTTGCTTGCTGCACTTTTAGTTGTGTTTCCGTAGTCGCGTTTTCTGTCAAGCGAACGCAGCGAAGCCGCTAGCTGATTGCTTTTTATATATAGTGGGTACAGGCCCTTCCTGGACATGCACATAGGCGCATACAAAAAATGGCACGTGGGGGAAAAAAAAAAGCCTCCGTGATGCAGTCAGCTAGCCCATTCGGCTGTCAATCGATAGGTTTAAGGTTTGCGTCCTCCCGGGGTTGGTCACTTTTTTGCAGTCTTTTTGT